>NC_136062.1:646666-1293333 GCF_964261635.1 Lissotriton helveticus
CAATTCCGCGTGTACGCTGAACTTTTGCGCGCTCGCGGAGATTTTTTACCTTTTCGCAAAGCTTTGCGTAGCACGACTACGCAAATTCTGCCCACCCCTACTCTACAGTACCCTAATGCAGCCAATTGTCTGATTATGTCTGTTAATGGCATTCCCATTTGTTCTTTGAGTTCAATTTGTGTAACAGTTCAGTGGTAAAGTGGATTGTCGATAGGGTAGACTACTTACACCCATTGACGGTGATGCTGCAGATTATAATACTGCAGGATTGAAGTGATGGAATATCAGATGTTGGTTACATTTAAAATCATGATAACTGCCTTTATAACGTGAGTCTTCACTCCTCAAATATATTTTTGCACATTTTTTCTTCTTTTTTAAAATTAGCCTAACAAACACATTCCCTTTTTACCTCTCTTCTCCCCACCCCAAACCCATAAATCATCCTTACACCCTTTACCTCTACCTACCACTAAATCATAAAATAACCCTTACGCCCTTTACTTCTATCGAAACCTTGACCTTAAAGTCACCATTACCCCCTTTAACTCTACTCACCCCAAAACCCTAAACTAATCCTTACCCCTGTTCCTCTACCCAACCCTTACCCCTAAGAAACACTTACCGGGGGAGTCAAGATATGCAGAGCAAAGGCACATGTGGAGTAAAGGTTGAGGAATAAAGGCTATAAGGACTAAAAGCTGCGGAGTAAAGGTTACATACTATGTGATGCTCTTTTCTTCAACACTGTTTAATATCTTTTTTTTAAAGCATACTTTTGTAAATCTCTTTTGAGATAATACACTATTTTAAGTAGAAGATAAAGACAAGAGAGTACAAAATAATTAAACATACTTGCATGCTTTGGTTCAACAGCAACCCTCACAATGGGCGTCGCTTCAAAGTTAAGTGGTATAAAAGGTGGACAAGCTAGCGAGGTTGACAGTGTTGCTGATTTCAAGACATAATCTTCCAAGCCTGCAATACCTGAGAACATTTCAAAGAGAGAGAAACAAAAAAACGTGAGCGACATTATAAATGAATGACATAACCAAGACTTACACTCAATCAGCACACAATTCCAGGTAGTATTACAATCGTGTAAATAGATGCAACTACTACTGCCTTCTAATGATACAGATATATATATATAAATATATATATATTTTTTTAATCCTCATCCGCCTCAGACCGCATTGGACAGAAAGTAGGATGTCCATACCGTGGCTCGGTTTCAGGAGACGTAGGCACTTGAATTGGAGGGGCCCGGGGGACAATGCCCGCCTACCTATATATGACAATCCCACAAAACGTTGCATACCCCTTTCCTAGAAAAGGGGTGGTCTCACTCTCTTTTGATGGAAGACAACCAATGACTGTTGGTCAAGGCCCGTATAAGATGGTAACTTGATCGCCCGGCGGGACCCGACCCAGTCTGAGAGTATCCAATGAGGCATAATCATAGGACGAAAGATGATGTTTTTAAATTCAAAACATAACTAACATAAGCCCCATGCACCAAAATTAAGCAAACCCTCGCATATTACTTTCCTCTTACTGTTCTGTAATCTGCCCAGATCTATCTTAGAGATCTTATATAGTGAGGATAACCATTCTGAGTGAGTCAGGGGTGTGACCTCTTCCCATATTCTATAAATTTCTCTCCTAGCTTGCAAGATTGAATAAAAAAGGAACCCCCTTGCGGGGCCTGTAACTTCACTGGTTGTGGCAAAGATGATTAGGGTGAGAGAGATTTGAAATGGGATGCCTATAATGTCAGCTAGAGTTGCCACTATGCTCTCCCAGAATTCTGTTATCCCTGGGCACTCTTTAAACATATGTATATCCATGGCATTTGCCAAATTACATTTCTTGCATCTAACTGGGGGGCCCTTTGCTATTTTGGAAAGAATAGCTGGAGATAAATAGGCCCTATGTGTAGTGAAGTAGTGGTTCCTCCGCAGCCAGGCGGGTTTTACAATAGAGAACAGTGTCTGAAAGGAAGTCTGCCACACCTCCTCCCAACACACATCTGGCATAGAGGCTCCCCACAATTCTTCTGCAAATGTAAAGTCTCCATCAATAGTTTCCACTATGGACCAATAGAAAAAAATAAACTTTCCCCCCCCAACAATCCTAGAAACCAATTGGTCCTCAAGGGTGTTTCCTATACCTATCGGATTTTTAAGATTCTGTGACCAACTCAGCAACTGTACGTACTTAAACCTGGACATACCCTCCTCCAGCGTGTTGTGAAAAAACTCCCAGGGTAGAAGGGACCCTTCAGCAGCCAGATCCTTCCATACTAATAGCCCTGCTGTTCTAAGTGGTATTGCTAGTTTGTCCTTCAAGCATTCCGGGATTACCGGAGAGTCCCTGAGAGGAGCTAGGCTGGAGTAATATTAAGGCCAGTATGCTGCTTAATTATGAGCCATATCCGTACTGCAACCAAAAGAACTTTCAACTTGATCTTCTTGAAGTACTTTTGGTCACCAAATTTAAAAAGGAAACCCTCAAGCAGTAGTCCCACCCCCTTCAACATGGCCGAAAACATAATACCTCTTTCTGAGTCATTTGGGGACTTTAACAACATCCTAGAGTGTGGTAATTGAAAGGCCCAGGCATAGTACTGAAGGTCGGATAGCGTAAAACCCCCTTCTCCCTTCTGCGCCTTAGCTTCTTCCACGCTATCCTTGTAGATTTATATACCCAGGCAAATGAATTAATAGCTTGTTGTAAGGTGTCTATTGCCTTTTTTCAAAGTGCAAGGGAATAGTGTTAAAAATGAAAGTAACTTTCGGTAGTATAATCATTTTAATCAGATTAATTCTACCAAAAATAGTCAGGGGGAGATGTGCCCAAGATTTCATGAGCTTCTGGCAATCCCTAGTAATATTTGCGATATTAGTCCCCGCTATCTTTTCTACGCTCTGTATGATCCTAACACCTAAATATCTCATGTCACCCTTGGTCTGATATCCGCCTCCCGGCAAATTCCATGCCATGATCTCTGTTTTCTCTGCATTCACCTCGTAGCCAGAAACCCGACCAAAGTCTTGTGCCAACCTAATGACCTGGGGGAAGGATACCACCAGGTCGGATGACAAGATCAGAATATCATCCGCATACAGGGTAACCTTCCTCTCCCACGCTCCAAACTTAAATGACAAAATGCTCAATTCATCTCTCAGACGCTGAGCAAAAGGCTCAATATACAAATCAAAGAGGAGGGGGTAGAGTCGGCAGCCCTGTCTGGTTGCCCTTGTAATCTTAAAAGGATTTGGCAGTTTCCTGTTAACTAGTAGTCTTGCAGTAGGGTCTTGATATATAAGCTGTATAGCACTGCAACATTTCTCTCCTAAGTTAAACCTTTCCATCACTGCTGTTAAATATATCCAGTTGACCCTGTCGAACGCCTTAGTGGCATCCAACGTCATTGCTGTCAAGGGTAAGAGAAGGTTAAAGCCAGGTCATTTGCACCTATAAAATCATGAGTTAGGTCAAATAGGTTTCTGCCCCTTATAAAGCCCATAGGTCTGGGTGTAACACACTGCCTGCTACTGCTCCCGACCTATCTGCCAAAATTCTTGTGACTATTTTATAGTCTGTTCAGGAGGGAAATAGGCCTATAGGACCCACAACTTGCCGGATTCTTTCCTGCTTTCAGGATTAGTGAGATGGTAGGTCAAAAAGCAAGTTAATGCTCATGTTCTAGAATCAATGACTGACCCAGAAGGCAGGTGGGTTATTGTAAAATTATCAATTCAAAGTAAAAGGCTACTACGGTCTCAACCAGGATGATCCCTCTTCCCTGAAAACCATATTTTCAAATCGGTTAGAATTCCGAGAGCCCATGATTATGGCGGGTGACTTCAATATAGTGTTAGACCCCTTGTTAGATAAATCCCCTAATAGTAGAGCGAATCTATTGTCCAAATCAAGGACATATCTTCAAACCATGATGATACAGACGGGTTTGTGCGCCGTATGGAGGTGAAGGTCGGGCGTTCAGCTAGGTGTGTCTTCTATAATAACAAATATGGTCATAAGTCAAGGACAGATTATATCCTGGCTAGTCATGATCTTAGGGGCAAGATCAAGAATATAGGTTACTTGACACCTCACCTGTCTGATCACGCAGCTGTCTGGATGGACTTATGTTTGGCAGGGGGAGAATATCTACGGAAATGGACATTTGACCGTGTATTACTTTTAGATAATTCAGAGGTTAAACACCTGTCTCAAGAAACAGAATGTTTATTTAAGTTGAATATCGGCTCTGCCGAGATTTCAATGGTATGGGGTGCCTGGAAGGCATTATTGAGGGGGATAGTCACAAGTAGGGCATGTCACAAGAATAGGCAATATAAAGAGGTGACACAAATGGAGTCTGCTATGAAGGCAGTCGAGGTTAGGTTGAATAGGGAGATCGATACCGAGAAGACAGGAACATATGTCAGAATTACAAACCCTGAAAGACCATCTTGATACCACCATTCAGCACAGGATCACAAAAAGATGGGAAGCCAGCAAGATGGCACATTTTGAATACGGAGAGGGAGCCAGCAAACTTCTGGCAAAGAAGGTCAAGTCGGATAGGACACGCAACTTGATGAAACGGATTGATAGGGAGGACAACTCCTCTTTAGTATCTACAGATGAAGAAATTGGAGAGGCATTTTTGGCCTTTTTTCAGACGTATTATAAGGAAGATAATGGGGTGGATAAAGCTTACGCGAATGATTGGTGAGGGAAATGCACTTTACCCTCCCTAAACTCCTACCAGCGAGATATTTGGAGCAGGACATATCCCAGCAGGAGGTTAATAAGGCCATTGCCGCCTGCAAGGGGAGTAAGGCAGCTGGGCCCGATGGGCTCCCAGCGGAATTGTACAGATCTCTGGGAGAGGCAATAATACCTATTATGGCGGTACTCTTTAATAATATACTATCTGAGGGTACCAGACCCAATGTTTCACGAGGTCAAGCTACAGATATATATTTGGGGTGCAGCCTATAACATGCTGGTGGAGGCTGAGCTAAGAATATGTTCAGAAGTAAATAACTAGCCATTCAGCCACAACCCTGAAACCGCTTGGGACTTTATTTAATCCTCAGTGAAATTGCTTTTTGCAATTTCAATTATATTTCAGCAAGAAAAAGACCTAACTTGCCTCCTTGTTTAAAGCAAGAAACCTTTATTATAAAAGTTAATGTAAAGAAACTTAAATGAACAACCAACTATTTGGATTTGTCCAGTTTATCCTTCATACAACTTCCCTCAGTGACATTGTGGAAAATGTGCCCCAAACATATAATTAAAAAATTAAACCAATAGGAACTGTGGCCTAAGAGGTCACCTTTAACACAAATCTATACTAAAGCGCATCCAATTCGTCTCTGGTAATATGTGCTATACCTTTTTTTAATCTTATCTCCTTTTGGTCCCATTGTACATCACTGTCCACAAGAAATGTATATACTCATCAGTTTTGTCTGTCAATATGTTGCGTTTCAACATTGTTATGGCACTGGGATAAGTTTAGGTCAAGTCTACGACCCTAGGGTTCTTATATAAAAATCAATGTAACAAGCATTTGCAAAGCCATTAGTTCACACGTTTACAAGGTGAGTGCCAAGCTACTGGCTTTGCCAATGCTTGTTTGTAAGGCATTGTTTAAAAAAATAACAATGCTGCCAGGTATAATCTCGCAGTGAGGAGCAGTAAAAACAACAACAAAAAAGGACCGCATCAACATGGGAACGTACTCCCATGATGTGGAGCTCATTCTTTTTTTTTTTCTTTTCAAAAACAAACTCGTTTTGGGAGCTTGTTTTTACAAAATAAAAAAACTTTGGAAAGTTTTGATGGCGGGCTATAATGTCTGATGTAGCCAAGGCAGGTGGCATAATTATAATCCTCTGTTACCCTGTATGCTTTTTCTGCGTCTGCCAACCCCTAAATCAGGCCCTCTGTCTAGAGTGGCACAGTCTGTGAAAAATAATGGTTCAGAATGCCATCCCAAGCGATTGCCAGTGGTCAGACTATTTACAAGCATTCATACCATCACCCTTTGGGTGTTTGACTGCCAATAGTATGCCTGGAAACCCGAGATTGGAACAGTTTTCCAAGCTTACTACTGACAATGTTTGTGAATTCTAAATATTTGTAACTTTGCATCCATTCAGGGAGTACTTCTATATGGGGGCAGATTTAATACTTTTTGGCACCCCGGAGACTGCATATATTTAAGTTACTGGTAAAAAATGAACAATCTAAAACCTCTTAGTGGAATCAGGGCAATGAGAAAAACCAACACAGCTATAGCAGACCTTACTCGGGACCCAGTCCCAACTAACAAGCCAAGAAACAATGTATGTGGGGAGTGGAACACTCCATACAGCCCTCCTCTCCGGCAGCTATGCCCCTCATCGCGAGCTGCTCTTCTTTTTTCATCCTAACAGGAAGATTTCACTGTTTGTTTTGTGAGTTTCCATTTTCTATATTGCTTGTTTTTTATGTCTATAAAGGCCAGACTGGTGCAGCGCTGCTTATTGGAACACCAGGGATGAAACTTCTTTGACCCAGTTCCGAAGTACGCTGCTTATTGGTAGATTATGTTGTGCTTTAAATGAAAATGCATTTTTCTGATTCTTATCATCAATATAATAACAGTTAACAACCAGTCACCTAACATCACATACTGCAGCAATGCTTCTGCAATTTTTTTTTACAAACCACTGCTTTCATGGGCTTTAGTCAAACTGATGCGGCATTACAACTCAATAAAAGAAAACAAAAGGCCAGGAGTGGAATATGAGGGGCCGGCTGACACTGAGCAGCTGGTAATTCAAATCAAAAACTGATTAGAATCTGTGTCTTTGCACTTTACACATTTGTGAGTCCAGGAGAGGCTTACTGCAAGCTTCTCACCTTCTCCAGGTATTCTTTAAAAGATCCTTTATGTATCTATCTCACAGTCAGGTTTCAAGAACGTATATGACTGTTCAGATGCTTGTTTAGCTGCAGTTGAGCCTGGTACAGTGAATAAGCAATGGCCATAGAAAAGAGCCAAGTTTGATGAACATTCACCAGCAACAGAACACACCCTATTTTCTGCGGCTAGGAAGGCTAAACCTCCACGTGGCAGGAGAGGAAAATGTGCCAGTACCTATGTCTGCCTCTACACATCTTGTGAAAATCTCACGTCATGTCTGGTACACCAGTTTGCATCGATTAGCTTCTGGCGGACTGATCCACAATGTAGGGCCAGGGGAAAGAAATGTGTCTTAACTGCTGAGGCATGAAAATTCACCGTAAGGGTTCAAACACTACACGTGTATAGAATTAGGGAGCAGCTCTTTGTAGACCAGCAGGCAGCAGATCACTTTGATAACAAAGCGGA
Source organism: Lissotriton helveticus (assembly GCF_964261635.1). Taxonomy (NCBI): domain Eukaryota; kingdom Metazoa; phylum Chordata; class Amphibia; order Caudata; family Salamandridae; genus Lissotriton; species Lissotriton helveticus. Next base: position 654,072 of record NC_136062.1, read on the forward strand.
TGTTGGAGCTGCGCCTCCAACTGCTGGGGGCAGTGATTCATATGCTGCTTTGGGCACGAGGGGATATGCAGTCTTGTGATATAGGAATGTGAGTCTTCCATTGATTTGGAAAGCGATGGGCAGACTTTGTGGGCATTCCTTCAACAATCACCCCTAACCATTCTTTTCTTTCATGGCCTCTATTCTATCTTAGGGCTTCGAAGGCCATTTCAATGGTTTGATCACAGTATGTAAACCATTTAACATAAATTATAATTAGCCTTCAAAAACAGTGCGAGACTTACTTTTTGTCAACACACAAAAAACAATCCAAATGCTTCCACTTGCCAAGCGCTCTGTCACCTTCCCAGTTTTACCAACAGGACATAAAGGATGTCCAATTATTGGTTGAGGTTTAGGAGTGTTTGTGTTACCAACCTTGGGTTTAAATTACACTACCATTATGAGATGCGGTAGTCCAGGGCTCTCCAAAGTCGATCCTGGAGGACCTCATCCATGCTAGATTTGTAAGATAACTACATTTATTTAAATGGAGACATGCTAAAAATATGGCATGGATCCAGCCCTCCAGGATCGACTTTGGAGAACCCTGTTATAGTTAATCGAGGTCACTTGGTCCACACTTTTGTTGTTCTAAACAGACAGATATTAGCCCTTAAATGTGACGACAGCAATAATGCAATTTTTATTAATTACAAAAGTAATTATGACGATACAATAAATGTCATACCATCCCTGTGTTTCATATTTGCTCTCACGTATGCAGGCAATCCTGACACTCTTAGGAGCGTGCCTGGACATACTATCAAATTCTACATAACACCATCTAACATGTTCATAAAGGACCTTGAAGACAAATCAAATCAGAGATTCATTCTTTCAGGAATGGGAGCATTTCTAGAGGGAAGTGAACGTGTCATTAAATGGCTGGTCTCCTCTACGAGAGCCATTAACTGCTCCCTTTCATGAGCCATAAAATTCCTAAATAGCATTTTAAAAGAAAAAGGAAATGACAAATAGAGTGTCCTTGGTCAAAATTACACAGCTAAACATTAATGTGTAGCTTCGGGACATACATTACATTTCCCCCAGCCGCTGTAATAAGTTAAATTGTTAGCTCTTGCCACACTAACCTGAGCGAGACAACACAGAGCTAGAAAAAAATCCTGGGCCACTACAACCTAAAGCTGCTTTATGTACATCAATTCTATTATAAAGCTTTTAGTTAAAATGTCAGACTATTCCATTTGGTAATCTTAATAAATGCATTTATATATAGAGATAATTTTGTAGAGCATAAGAAAAAGATAAAGGAGTTTTGCATTTGATTTACTAGTTAAGGTATTAATAGACATTTCGAGGCAGGGGCAAATATTTTTCTGCTGATGTGTAATTTTTAAAAGAAAATTGGTCTGAATTTTGTTTCGAATTTCTGTTATATAAGAAAAAAACTCATCTGATGAAATTATGGCAAATACACAAAAAAACAAGTTTTTTATAATACACTTAATAGCACCTTTCTAAGAGCTCAAAATAATTGATATTCTTACTACCTTATTTAGAAGTACTCAATGTATCTACCTCAGAAGAACGAAATGCTCTACTAGGTCCTGCAGGTGCTTGAAATCACGACTTGCAGAGACAAACCGACATCAGCAGGGAGCGTTTAAAAGATTGAACTGTATGACTACTTGATCCACTGCTGTACATTAATAAACATCTTTAAATTTGGATACAAATAATTGTCACAAGCAATGTTGGAAGGCAGAAAAACTGTGAAACCTGTGTAAGGTTGACTAAAGAGAAAGTTAGTGGTCAATGGGTTAGTAGTCATTTAAGCATTGATTCATGATGAAGCTATAATACAAATGTCCACACTGTCATTTACACCATTTGTAGTGGCCGCTTAGGCAAATGAAACATCTATTGGTGGCTCCTGCAAGACAACAACATGAGAATAGAGCACAATGCATGTGAAACCTAGCGATTACACAAGGAGAATATTTATGTATCCTTCCTGGCGCAGAATATAAAGAATAAATAGAGATGGGGTCAAGAGAAGAGATTGCTCACACACCAACAATTTTTGTTATGACCTAATGGAAAGGACCTGGCCTTTCAGGAAGCAGGCGGTTTTAAATGCTTTCCATTGTTTGCCATTAGAAATTGGTTCAGCTCTGTACCTAATGCCCTCTCAGTCACCGGTCAGGTCCTTACCAAGACAGAAGCCCTCTGTCAATCGATCTATGATCCTAGCACAGTACTGGTTTGACATAGTGTCTTTCCCACTGTAAGGCTTTGGAGCGTTTGGAAACTGAACAGACGTAGGGTAGGAAACTCTGCACATTTGAAAGAACCAGATCTCCTGCCAACAGTGTGTGGTATATAAATAAATAATACCGGATCTAGGTTTTACTGGACATAGCAATAACAGATAGCTCAATAAATAAGAGTCAAGATTCGAGGTAGTAGGAGTTTGCAGGTTTAATACAGCATAAAGGACAGGAACAGGACAACCTGCACGGGAACAGGATGGCAGCGCTGCCGGGGGCAGGATCAGAATCGGCGTAACATTTAATAACAGTGCACAAATATATATACTAAAACAGTTACATTACAATGAATTACAGTAGGCGGAGCAGTGGGTGTGGTCAATAGCAGTCGCGAAAGATAAGGGTGAAAATGGGTGTAACAGGGGCGTATACATAGACATGTGATGTAAACGTAACAGTATATGTCATAAATGGGGCGGAAACATGGAGGGGGCTACCTAAGGAGCCGGGACCTCTAACCTAATGGTGCGCGCAAACTGACAATGACGTGGTACTAGGAGAAGCTGGGGGCTATGAACTCTGTGCTAGGAGCAGAGACCGAAGTCTGGAGAGTCAGGGCGACATGTACCTAAACAGTATCTAGTATCTGATGTTTAGAGAACATGTTGATAGAATCCAAAAGTTATCGGGGTAAAGGCTAACGGACTCTAAGACTGGAGCATGCATTATTCTACATGTAGTGCGTGATGAAGAATATTAAATGACCATTAAATGCAGTATTTCTCTTACATGGAGACGTAAAGGCTAGACAATGACGGAAACTATTGATGCGATTCAGTAGCTTAGGAATGCAGAGAAGGAGGGCTGGACTGATAACTAGAATCATAACATACTCTTGGCAGACTCAGAGGCAGAGCCAGGCTGAGCCGGGCACTGTGAGGCAGGAAGTAAGTGAAGGGTCGAGGATACAGGTGGGGGCTGTATCGCTCCTCAGCGAGGACTCAGAAGACAGGAGCTGAATCTGGTGTCCGGGCCCTTTTGAGGCCTAGAAACGGGGACTTTACAATAAAATAACGTGCACACTGAGAAACGTGGCAACGTAACTTTACATAGGCCTGATACTCGTAGCTTTCACGAGAACTGGAAACTGGCATACTAGTGATGGACACAACTGTAATTGCGTCTTTAATCAAACATGGGGATACATATGCATATTTAATCATGCACACATAACATAAGATGGAGGACACGTAGGGACACAGAACATGGCAAAATTTACTTTTCCACATTCCCTCCTTGTCACTACGTTTCCATCAGGAAACATCAATATTCATGATACCATCTATCATTTCATACAGTATCATTTGCTCGTCTCGAATTTTCTTGGAACTGGATTTAGGACGGGACTTGGGACTAGGAACACAAGATGTAGCACAAATGCCGCAAATCGCAGGGCCACATTGTAAACAGAGGCAGCAACTGAATATGATCGCTACTGCAATACCCAGAAATGACAATACTTCCCATCCCCAGGCGGAAATTATATTCCAGAACCAACCGGACCATGTCCAGGTGCCTGGATCTTGGTGTAACATATGGGCAATTTTATGGAGTCTGGTAATAGCTGAATAAACAGACGGTGCGTTATTAGGAATGAAAATGCAGCAACTAGATCCGATGACTCTACATGCCCCGCCCCTATCGGCCAGTATGACGTCAAGGACGAGACGATTCTGGAGCACGACAATTCTCATAAAGGATTGCTCTTCGGTTAAGTTACCTAGAGCAGAAGTAGTCTCAATCACTACTGCTTCAAGTGTTCTGGTTAATCTACGTATCAGTTTACTATTTACAACAGTACCTAAGTAGGGGAAGACACCTTTATTGATATCTATGTATTGTTCTAGAGCAGTTTCAGTATAATCGACAATCGGGAAATTTCTCTTGTGTCTAGTATGTACTAGGTGGGAATTCCTATGATAGTCAGGTGGGGCTAGGAAAACTGGTGGCAGTAGGAAGGCAATGTAACATGTACCATCCCAATCAAGGGGCAGACGAACATATGCGGTCTGACCACAAACAAAATAAGAATGACGTGAAGCTTTGAAAATAGATTTCCTACTGTCACTATACTTGACAATAGTAGTACAATCACTATGGCCTACATGTACGGAACCATTATTTCGGACACATAATTCACCTTTGACTGGTAGTACTGACATGGCAGGTAAGTCTGGAGTAGAATCAGACTGAACATTCAGGACCATGAAATTCGAAGAACAATTACCCAAATTATAAACTTCATTTTCTAGATCTAACCCTGTTCTGTGGGGAAGACCTTGCTTGTCTGGGAAACATGTACTGTTCAGAAAAGACATATCTGTTGAGGATGACGTTAACGTGGACCATGCTCCACACGAACCATTATGTGAAAATGGATAAGGAAAGAGTGGCAGAACTCCCTTCGGTGTCTGGAAAGGGGGGAGTCGACCACACACCCAACAATTTGTGGCATTGCTGGTCTGGTGTGAATAATGTAACATACGGATAAAGGAGTTATTACGCATAGCAAGACGATAAGAAAGTTCATGAGGAGGCAGATCACTAAACGTGTGCTCTACTGTAACATTAGCAGACTTATTTACATGAGAAACTGGAAAATACAAATAAAATGCATAACTGGTGCAGGAAATCATAATGCTGAAATATAGCAGAAAACATAAAATAATAGTGCAACTTCTAGAGTTCTCACTAACTCTCTCTCTGTGGGGGTCTATTATATACATGTCAGAAACCGGTCTAACCGTTTCACCTAGGGGAGGACTTAGACAATCAAACTGGCTGACTTATTTTACTAGACCTTAGTTTAAGCTTATACTCCTGTTGCGGAGTTTTCTCTAACAGGGAAGGGTTCGTAGCAATGTCTTTTGCGGGACAGTCCTTAAGAATAGTACTTTGGCAGTCTTTAAGATCCTCGGAAATGTTCTTTGAAACAGGCTTTAGTCCAAAAAATCTTTTCACATGTGACAAATGGACCCAGCCCTTCCTGCCTTCCAACTTGACGGCAGTACGGGTGGCCAGGAGGACCTGTCGGGGTTCCTTCCAGCGAGGCTCCAGCGGACTTGAACGATCAAAATTCCGGACAAGAACCATGGATCCGGGAACGATTTCATGCGGTGCCACCTCGGTATTGTCTGGAAATGCGGCAGCAACCTGTGAACGACAAGAGTTGAGGGCAGACATCAAGGAAGCTAGGTAATCTGTCAGCATATTACTTGAAACATCGGTAATACTTCGGGGTCTAGGTGTACCCCACATGTTAGGGGGGCGGCCGAATACGACCTCATAAGGGGACAGACCTGATCTGGAATGTGCGACCATGCGCATATAAAACAGAGCAACTGGCTGAGCTACTAGCCAGTCCACACCTTTCTCTTTACATACTTTTGCAATTCGAATTTTCAGGGTCTGATTATGTCTCTCTACGAGACCGGCTGCTTCTGGATGGCGTACACAATGGAACTTCCACTGGTACCCTAACAACAGGGAAATATGTTTCATAAGCTCGGATGAGAATGGTTGGCCGTTGTCTGAATACACGACCCTAGGGAGTCCATAACGGGGGAAGAATTCACGAACCAACTGCTTGGCAGTGGTCGCGGCTGTGTAATCTGGGACTGGATATGCTTCTGTCCACCTGGACAAAGCGCATACAACTACAAGGACATACTTGAAACCTCGACATCGCTCCATCTGAATATAATCCATCTGGAGGACTTCAAAAGGGTGGTCAGGAGGCTGGAATCCACCTTGTTCCACCGGAACACTTTTACCTGGGTTAAACTGGCAACATATCATACAGGTACGGACTTTCTGCTTGGCTGCAGCTCGTAAATGCTTGTTGAACCAAATGTTCTGGATACTATCTAACATAGCTTTTTCTCCTAAATGTGCTGGACTATGTGCGGTATTGATAATGACTTGAACCATAGAATCGGGGAGAAACCATGTGGCTTTACCCTTCGTTACCCATCCCTGATCTGTCTGGACCCCTCCTTGTTCGGACCATTTCTTGATTTCCTCGGGAGTAGCATGTAACTGGATATCTATGACATCTTGAGTGGGGTCCTTAACTGTCATACAGGTAGTCAGATCTGGAGTGTATGTCGGTGTCTTATTAACTGGAATGTCTGGTGTCTGTGCTGTAAGCTTGGCTGTGCGATCTGCTAGATCATTACCTTGGGAAATAGTGTCAGTAACTTTCGTATGTGCTTTGCATTTCATGATAGCAATGGATGTCGGTAAGTGTATGGCATCTAACAGAGCTTGAATAAGGAGACCATGCTGAATCTTGGTTCCATGAGAAGTCATGAAACCTCTCTCCTGCCAGAGCACTCCGAAGTCGTGTACGACTCCGAATGCATAACGTGAATCTGTGTAAACATTAACTTTCAGGTTTTTAGCGTGTATGCAGGCTTGAGTCAGAGCAACTAGCTCTGCTGCTTGAGCAGACAGGGTGTCAATACGGTGTGTTTCAATAACTTCAGTGTCAGTAGTCACTGCATACGCGGCTACTAGTTCTCCTGTACTTGTTCTCATACATGAACCATCCACATAAAGTGTCAGGTCGGGATCTGGTAATGGAATATCTGTCAAGTCTTGTCTTGGCTTAGTCATAGTGTTAACTACTTCCACACAGTCGTGTGTGGCAGCATTTGAATTAACTGACGGTAACAGTGTTGCAGGATTTAGAACGTTGCAGCGTCTGATTTCTATGTGTGGCTGGAACAGTGTCAATTCATAACCTGTTAAACGTGCAATTGTCAAGTGCTGAGTCTGTGTTCGGTTTAAAAGAACTTCCACGGAGTGTGGAACTTGTACTGTCAAGGAATGTCCTAATACTATGGAATCACTTTGTCTGATAGCTAGTGCTGTGGCTGCAACTGACTTGAGGCACGCAGGCAGAGCCTGGGCTACAGGATCTAATGTGCTCGAAAAATAAGCACAGGGCTTGTACTGTCCTGCTTGATCTTGTGTGAGAACAGATAATGCTGTACCTTCGCGTTCAGTGACAAAAAGTGTAAAAGGCTTACTGTAGTTCGGTGTTGCTAGAACTGGAGCTTGGCATAGAGCTTTCTTTAACTCATTAAAACTAAGTGTATGTTCAGATGTCCAAGGGAGGACAGTCGATACGGCTGCCTCCTGTGTCGTTAACTGTATCAGTGGTTTAGCTAGAAATGCATACTGAGGAATCCATTGTCTGCAGTAAGAAGTAAGGCCGATAAAAGCACGTACCTCCTTCTGGGTCTTGGGCTGAGGAAGACTCGCTATTAACTGGATACGGTCAGGTGTCAACTGCCTACCCCTCTTGGACAGTAAGTGGCCTAAATAGATCACTTGCTGGACACAGAATTGAAGCTTAGAAGGGGACACCTTGTGCCCCATCTCGGCAAGGAAATACAAGACTGTAAGGGATGCTCGCTCGCAAGCACGTTCAGAACGGGCTGTGATCAGTAGATCATCGACATACTGGAGCAGGGCAGTGTCAGTTGGCATGTGAATATTGTCTAGTTGTCTCTTAAGTGCTTGACTGTAAATACTAGGACTTTCTGTGAAACCTTGAGGAGCTCGTGTAAACATATAGCTCCTTCCATTTAAACAAAATCCGAAAAGGAACTGGCTGTCTGGATGAATGGGGACACTAAAAAATGCGTTCTTGAGGTCTATGACTGAAAAAAATGAGGCTTCAGAATCAATGGCTGTCAATAGGGAAGAGATATCTGGGACAACTGGGTACTGGGGAATAATACATTTATTGAGTTCTCGAAGGTCAATCACTAATCGATATACTGGGGGTGCATTTGGATCAGTACGTTTCATGACTGGAATGATCGGAGAATTACATACATTGGAGTCAGTTTCTACAACTACTCCTTGAGCGATGAGCTCGTCAATAATTTTGGATAAGGCTGCTACAGCCTCAGGTGGCAATCTGTACTGTCTGATTCGTGGTAACACTACACCTGGCTTGAGAGTCACACGATGGGGTGTGATTTGCATGAAGCCAACATCAGTTGGACCTTGTGCCCATAGATGCTGCGGAACATTAGACAATCTCGGATCAAAATCTCGTAATACATAGTGACCCTTGAAGTCACGTAGGAACAGTCGTATTCCCTCTGGGGAACAGCAAATAACTGCACCTAATTCTTTCAGTGTTTTAATACCTAACAAATTTTCTGGACATGACTTCGTAAGTAACAGATCAGTAGTGCGGGACAATGGACCTACTTCTAGAGTAACTGGCTTAGATATCTCGTTTACAATAGGCTTTCCTGAAAAACCAAGGGAAACATTTCTAGAGCCTGAGAGCGGAGCCCCTGGAACTTCGGCGTGACTGATGGTGGTCCTACTTGCCCCTGTATCAATCAAAAACTTTCTGTCTTTCCCTAATACTTGACTGTGAACATAGGGACCCTCTTGATCTACAGGTATCTCGATGAGAGGCAAGCCTACCTCCCTCTCTAGGCTGTTTCATGAATATGGCTGATACTCTGGATACTCGGACTGTGCATACTGGTACATCTGCTGTGTAACATGCTGTGTTGCAGCAATAGGCTGCGGTGCTGGAACTGTCTGTTGTGCATTCTGTGGCTGAGAAGTCTGTGAAACTTGTTCTTGTCTAGGCGGACGTGGTCTTTCTTTAGTCTTACCAGTAGCTATGTTGTGTTTCAGAACTGCACACTCGTTTATATAATGACCTGGCTGTTTACAATAATTGCAGGTCCCTTTAACGGGAACTGCAGAATGACTGGCTTGATTCGTACCCCTCTTCTGACTGTCTTGAGGAACAGATTGTGCAACCAGTACTTTCATTTTCGTGTCTTTCATACGTTTCCTTTCATGATCTTGTTCTTCTCTGATTCTATTCTGGTGGTATTGAAGCATCTGTAACATCTGGGACGGAGTATTAGCTTGCCAGGTACTTTCGACTTTCAAAACTCGATTCTTCACTTGTGGACTTGAATTCTCGACTAATTTAGTAACACAAAGATGAGGGTATGACTCGCTACTTGTCTTGAGGCCACTGTTGATACTAAAGCATTTCTCGAATCTAGAATAAAAATCACTAGTGTCTTCGTCTTGTTTCTGTTTACAGGCTGAGATTGCATCCCAGTCTTCCTTTTTAGTGGCTAATAATCTTGGCAAAACTTGTATTAACAGTTCTGGTAATTCTTTACATTTTTCTCCTAGACCGGTACCTGGTACTCGTATCTTATCTTCAGCTTCTAGGACTGCCCAATCGATCTTTTTCTCTCCCACCTCCCAATCTTTTTCCTTGAGTTTCTCGTATACCCCTGCGGGCAACAGGACTTTTAACATTTTAATTATATCTGGATACGTGTATTCTCCCATACGGAGCATGTCTTTTAATTCTCGGTGGAACCCTGCTGGATCTTTGTCATGACAGGGAATTAATTTCTTCATCTCTAAGAGTTCTATCTTTGTAATCGGAGTGTAAACAAACACTCGTTGCATTTCACCATCTGTTGTCCTAACTGGGTGTACTTCTCGTAACGGATTCTGTCTGTCTATGTAAAACGGTTTACTTTCTGGAGGTGAGACATGAACAAAATGCGGGTTCAAAAACTTTCTATATTTGTGGCGCTGTTCTAGAATGACACTAATTAAATCGGTACCTAAACCTTTCCATCTATACTGGAGTAACTCGTTCAGGACATCGTGTAACGGACCTGGATCAGAATGTTGACCCTCATACAGAGTAATGAGGTGCTGGATCATATACATACCCACCAGTCGTTGCTCGGCTGGGGGCAATTTCAGAAACATTTGTGCCACTATTTCGTCTGGAAAAGTGGTAGAATCAGTAATCCATCGGACTGCTGATCGGGCTAGTTCTTGTTCATGCATAGTACTTAACTCACTGTAACCGATTCGTGATTTCAGAATGTGATCGGTAGCTTGAAATACTTGTTCCAGAGAACCTTGTTCTGGTGCTGGATGATGTAAAACTGACTTGTGTTCTAGGCGCAAATGGCGATCTGGAAATCTAGATTTTCCTACATACGCTATTCTAGTGGGATTCTCGTCGTCTACCTCTTCGGTAGAGTCATTTTCTTTCTCGCTTACTTGTGCTGCTTTACGTTGTTCGTGTAACTTTAGTATTTCCTTACGAATTTTCTTGTACATACTCTCTATACTACTGATAGTCTTGTGTTTACCCTCGGCTATATTATCACTCCACCTTGTCAGGATTTTCATTTCTGCCGGATCTTTAGTCGGGGAATCTTGTTCTCTTATTAGACAATTAATCAGAAACTTTAATATCATGAGCTGGATCTCAGCTTTCCTTTGAGACATGGCTTCGCCAATACTTTCTGGATCATCCCCTGTACGGATGAAACGATATATTCGGTCTAGATCTCCTTTCATATCTGGTAGGGTGTCTAAATACCCGGTCACCCGTCTTACACGGATGGAATATATTACTGAACTATCATCACCTGCAACTGGATCATAGCGGCATTCAGTGAGAGCTCGTCGGATGTCTGCAACGGACTTATATTTGGGCGTACGCTGTAACGCACATTCATGTAACTCGGCCAACGTTCTACGTTGGTGTGGCGGCGGGGTACCAGGAGGACCTCCTCCTGCGGCCCCTAAACTGGAATCGTCGACTGATACTCTTCGTGCTGGCAGAGTGGGAAATTGTAATGTAGGCTGGACCGGGGGTACCGTAGCGGGTACTCCGGTGACTGGAGGAGCAGGATTTACATTATTTACAGGAGCTGGCGGAACAGGATTTGCATATTCTGGGACTGTGTCGTCCAAATAGGACGAAATAAAAATATCAGCTGCGGTCGGTTTGTGACGTAGCTTGGTCGGAACTAATGGTGGCGGGAAATAACTGGATGCCTCCGGGGTCGCTTTTGGCAAGCCCTCGGCAAGAAGAGGATACATACCCTTAATAAGGGCATTCCTCTGTCTGTCTGACTGTTCGGTTTTGACTCGTTCACCTATCTCGATTAGTTCCCTTTCTTGGGCTCGTTCCAAGGATTCTCTACTTAGTTCTGACTTTCTGATTTCTTTTTCGGTTCTTCTATGAGATTCTTTACGCCATAACTCGATGGCATCTTTCTGTGACTGTCTGGCTTTCTTTTTCCATAATGCTTCTTCTACTCTCATGATGCACTCGGCATCCCACGTACCTGATACGGGCCATCTATACTTTTCCTCTAACTCTTTGGTATACTCTACCCATAAATCTAGATATAATATGGCACTTATGCCATGCTTTTGATACATAAAATGACCTGGACTGTCCCTAGGCGGGACAGGAACTGCTGCTTCTAGCAGACCTTTTCTGGTTTTTAACTGACGTAATTTCGAGAATAAAGGCATGACTGAACTGTAATCTAGACACAATACAATACAATACACAACGAACACGATAACTACACCACTTTCATACCACGACATTAAAAATACATGAAGAACATTTAAAATAACAGTTCGAACAGAATACTACCTGGAATACTAAAAACAGAATACATGAATTTTCTCGAGAACAGAACTGACTAGAACAGAAACTAGATGCACTGCTGAAACAGTACGAAACTTACCGGTCTCATAAAGAGACACGTCAGGACCCGCATCCACCGAAGTGGACACTTCGTTTTGGGTCTGTGTACCACCAACCCACGGACCAGAGTCAATTAGATTGACCCTGTCTAGATACTACCCCAGCAATGGTACTCACCGGGCAGCAAGAACGGAAGGCCTCGGACTGGACTGGACTGCTTCGACGCCGGACGGACGAACTTCGGACTTCTGTTACGGGTGGGCCTCCGGATACCTCGGACCTTGGACTCTCGGCTTGGGCTCTGGTCGGGACTCGCCGCGTTCCTCCACCGCCTCGTCTGGATGCTGGACCGCCACCTCCGTCTCCTCCGTGGGCCTGAGGGATACTTGAAGCAGAAATATCTGCACGTGCACGGTATGGTTCCGTCACGGCTGCAGAGGGTCAGGGGGCCGGCGTGGCTTCACCGGCGCGTGGGGAAAGGGCAAGTCCCTATTCGGGCGCCATTATGTGGTATATAAATAAATAATACCGGATCTAGGTTTTACTGGACATAGCAATAACAGATAGCTCAATAAATAAGAGTCAAGATTCGAGGTAGTAGGAGTTTGCAGGTTTAATACAGCATAAAGGACAGGAACAGGACAACCTGCACGGGAACAGGATGGCAGCGCTGCCGGGGGCAGGATCAGAATCGGCGTAACATTTAATAACAGTGCACAAATATATATACTAAAACAGTTACATTACAATGAATTACAGTAGGCGGAGCAGTGGGTGTGGTCAATAGCAGTCGCGAAAGATAAGGGTGAAAATGGGTGTAACAGGGGCGTATACATAGACATGTGATGTAAACGTAACAGTATATGTCATAAATGGGGCGGAAACATGGAGGGGGCTACCTAAGGAGCCGGGACCTCTAACCTAATGGTGCGCGCAAACTGACAATGACGTGGTACTAGGAGAAGCTGGGGGCTATGAACTCTGTGCTAGGAGCAGAGACCGAAGTCTGGAGAGTCAGGGCGACATGTACCTAAACAGTATCTAGTATCTGATGTTTAGAGAACATGTTGATAGAATCCAAAAGTTATCGGGGTAAAGGCTAACGGACTCTAAGACTGGAGCATGCATTATTCTACATGTAGTGCGTGATGAAGAATATTAAATGACCATTAAATGCAGTATTTCTCTTACATGGAGACGTAAAGGCTAGACAATGACGGAAACTATTGATGCGATTCAGTAGCTTAGGAATGCAGAGAAGGAGGGCTGGACTGATAACTAGAATCATAACATACTCTTGGCAGACTCAGAGGCAGAGCCAGGCTGAGCCGGGCACTGTGAGGCAGGAAGTAAGTGAAGGGTCGAGGATACAGGTGGGGGCTGTATCGCTCCTCAGCGAGGACTCAGAAGACAGGAGCTGAATCTGGTGTCCGGGCCCTTTTGAGGCCTAGAAACGGGGACTTTACAATAAAATAACGTGCACACTGAGAAACGTGGCAACGTAACTTTACATAGGCCTGATACTCGTAGCTTTCACGAGAACTGGAAACTGGCATACTAGTGATGGACACAACTGTAATTGCGTCTTTAATCAAACATGGGGATACATATGCATATTTAATCATGCACACATAACATAAGATGGAGGACACGTAGGGACACAGAACATGGCAAAATTTACTTTTCCACAAGTGAGCAGTTGGTTCCTCAGGCATCTGCCCACTAGGCCCTTTCTATTTGCTTTCTTATAAAAATATTTTTGTGCTGCAGTTGCGTGCAATGGCTAGAAGGTGGGTTTTAAGTTCAGGTGAGAGCACAAATATGTACAAAATTCTGGAACTTTAACCTCTGTTACCAGTGTAGAAAAAATGTTTCTCTGTGTAAGAAATTGGGTTGTTGGTTGACTGGGACGTGAGCCCTGGTCAAGTAGCAATCACAATCTTTGTCAGGGCGAGGTACAAGCCAACCCCAAATGAACGTGCTCAGCCCTCTGGTAGCTTGGCAAGGAGCAGTCAGGTGTAATTCAGAGGCAATGTGTAAAGTATTTGTGCAACACTTCAAACAGTAATAAATTGGACAACACCACACAAAAAATTTTCCCACACTAAGTTAGAAAAATACAACTTTATTTAATATCTAAAACAAGACCAAAATCACAAAGATCTAAGTAGAACCGGAGATATGCAATTCTAAAGATTTTAGTGAAAATAGTGCCAAAAATCACAAAGCGCCAACTGTGGAAGTCAGGTTACGTGAGGCCGGGACAAAGTCACAGGCTCAGGCGGACCGTGATGGAGCGCGGATCAGCTACAGAGAACTAGTAAGGCCTGCTGAACAGAGTACCTTAAATCCGGGCTTGCGGATAACTGATAGGATCCGCGTCAAAGGTGCATTGTGCAGTGAAAGCGATGCATTGTTTCCGAGATGCAGTGAGGCTGTGATGAGAAGGCCTGAGTCGTTGGTGAGGGTCCCGTTGGTACAGGCTTACAGTGCACAGTCGGGGCAATGCGTTGGTTCAGAGGAGCTGCAAGACTGAATGCAGGATCTAGTGTCATCGTCAAGGTTGAAGTTGACAGGGATGTGAGGGCCTGCGCCGAGGACGCGTCATGCAGCAACAGTTCAAATGGGCTGCAATGCGATGCAGGTCTTGCGACAAGTCCGATCCACGCAGCAGCAACAATGCATCAGTTCTGCTCAGGTTTGCACTGCTCAGCACAGGAGATGCGTGGTTCTGCTGGATCTACAGAGACTGGCAAAGCACTTTAAGCCTACTTCCAAGTGTTCAGGACTGAGGTGGCACCACTTGGCTTGGTAGACGCATAGATGGCACAGTCCAGGTTTAGGTTCAAGGTTTTTGAACTCTAAGTCAAGTCCATGAGGCTTCAGATAAGGAGGCCAGCCAACTAGCTCTTCGAGTCACTCAAGGTTAGAGATAAAGGTCCAGACCTTCTCACCCAGGGAAGAGGGCAGCAGGTTAGCACAGTAGGGTAACAGTCCTTCAGAGAAGCAGTCCAGCAGAATGGCAGTCTTGTCAGCAGCACAGCAGTCCTCCTTCCTGGAAGAGTATCGACAGGTCCAGAAGTGTACTTTAGAATTGGTGTCTAAAGTCCAGCATTTATACCCAGTTTTGCCTTTGAAGTGGTAGAAGCTTCTAGAGGCAAGCCTTTGAAGTGAACAAGTGCCCTGCCTTCCTGGTGCTTCCTGGCCCTGGCTCTAGACTAGCTACATGGGGTATGCAGACCTTTGTGTGGAGACAGGACCCAGCCTATTTAAGTGTAAGTGGGACCGGGCCCAGCTCCTCCCTCCCAACCTGCCAGTGATGGCCCATCCAGTCACATCTAAACTCCCCATTGTGCGTGGCTGTCCAGGAGGAGTACACAAAACCTAACTGTCAACTACACCCAATCATGTAACCCAAAGACATGCTACAGGCACCAAATAGCGAAGGCACGAAAATGCCAACTTTCTAATAGTCAAACAAACACATGTAAGAGTGCACTCCTCCCCTTAACTTGGAAATATTTTTTGAAAACTCCTTTTGTAGGTGCGTGCGATCAGAAGCCGTGGACCACCCCTTACCACAGCCAATACACCAGTATTCAACAATACAGGGCACTTCTCTCGTGCTCTTTGCTGTCGTACTGCGAAAAAGTGGGATTCATACCACAGAGTAACCAATTCGTCCCGGCATTCCTCAGTAAACCCTTGATGCTATTCATTAATCCAATTCCTTTTATTAAACTTAACCTTGTTAATTTCATCACTGCAGAGACGGTAAGATTATGCCTGCATGGTTTTTTTTTGATAAGCAAATTTTATTGATTTTAAAAACATAGAAAAACAGATCAGCCAAAGCACGGACATCACAGATACAAGTTCATTCACATCGTCACTATACCCCCCAATCACGATTCCCTTAAAAACCTGGCAAAAGCTGGAATCCGGTCAATCAGGACCCTCCACAGCCCCCAGCCATTTCCCCCACACTCTGCGATATTTCCTGGCACGCCCCTTAGCTGTATGCATGGCTTTCTCTTGGGTCGCACACCAGTCCATCCCTCTTCGCCACCTCTCCAGGGTAGGAGGATCAGGGCTTATCCAGGCCGCCGCAATGTCCCGCTTGGCCACCATCATAGCTGTGTTGTAAAACAACTTGACAGTCCTGGACCCATCCAGCATGTCAGTGATCCCCAGCAAGGAGTGACGTGGGTCGAGAGGAACATCCCAGTCTAGTACCTCCGCTAACTCTCCCTCAATGGAACCCCAGAACAGCCCCAAGCTGGGGCATGACCAAACCATGTGGAGGAAGTCGGCCGGGGCATGCATGCATCTTGCGCACGACGCTTCTGGGCATAAACTAGATCGCTGCAGGCACAGGGGGGTGAGATACGCAGAGTGTAAGTAATATAACTGTATCAGCTTGAGTTTGGCAGAGACCGTAACTATTCTGAGGGCCATAAGGGCATTGCGCCAATCCACATCGTCAAGGGGGCCCACCCATTCCACCCATTGGTCCCTCAACTGGTCTAGCGATGTGGGGGCGTTATTGACTAGAGTACTAAATTCGGGAGACCCCCCTACCCAAGTCGCCCATCAGCGTCTGAGCCTCAATGGGGCTGTATTCAGGGAGCCTCGTGTCGCCTGTGATGTGTGTGAGGAGGGCATGTCTCAACTGCAGATATTTATAGTGTTGAGAGGAGTGTAGGGAGTAACGAGTTTGGAGCTCCTGGAAGAACATCATCTGACCTCTTGCCCACAGGTCCCCTAATTGGAAGATACCCATAAGGTCCCAAGGTTTAAATCCCCTCAACCCGCTGACTTCCCGAAGCCAGGGCCCCTGCCAGTTTCCCCGACCACCCCGTGTGTCGGATCAAGGCTCGCCATGCCAGCAGCACTGAGCGCTTCACCTCAGGAAGTCGGTTCGGAGCGGGCTCCCCATATAGCATGGCTTGGACGCCTGTTATCCCCAGTTCGCTCAATTCAAGTCTATAGGCAGGGTCTGACTAGCTCCCACTAAACCAATCGTGTACCACTAATAGGCGTACTGCCAGAAAATACAGATATAGGTGTGTCATTCCCATGCTGCCGTCATAAGAGAGAATCTGAGAGACAGACAAAGCCACCCGGGCCCTTCCTCCACTCCAGAGAAACTTAGTGATTAGACTGTCCAGTTCCTTAAACCAGACCCTGGAAAACCAGAAGGGGGTGTTCTGGAGGACGTAAAGGAACCTGGGGAGGATCATCATTTTATACAGAGCTACCCTCCCCAGGGGGTTCAGAGGCAGCGCCCTCCATTTAAGGAGGTCCTCCTTAGCCTTCTTAACCAAGGGGGCCACGTTGAGGGACAGGCCCAGTTCGGGAAGAAGGGCGATCCAGATCCCCAGATACTTAAAGGACTGCCTTCAGAGCGGTATGGTGTACTGCCCCTCGAAGCACTCTCTAGAGAGATGCAGGGGGACCAACACGGACTTCCCGGGGTTAAGCCGCAACCCTGAGGCCCGCTCGGAATCATGCAAGATTCTGAGGCACTGTGGTCCGGAGGAGGCGGGGTCGGACAGGAAGACAAGCACATCATCCGCGTACAGCGCGATCTTGTCCGTGTCCGTATTTGGCCATTCCCATCCACGGAGGCGGTCCTCAGCCTGCACCAGGGTCGCCATGGGTTCCATCACCAGGGAGAATAGCAAAGGAGAAAGGGGACATCCCTGCCTAGTGCCCCTGGCGATGGGAAAGGCCTCTGACAGTACCCCGTTAACCAGGACTCCCGCTCTCGGGTGGGCTTAGAGGATTTGGACCAGAGAACAAAAGTGGGGCCCGAACCCCATCTCAGCCAGTACGCCCTGTAGATCCCAGTCCTCTGAATCGAAAGATTTTTCAAAGTCTATGGCCAGGAGTGCCAAGTAAAGGGTAATCAGGTACCGGTGTGCTAGAGCCAACTGCAATCTTCGGAGGCAATGGCGGGTCCCTCGCTGAGGCATGAATCCGCATTGATCCGGGTGCACCGATGAGTCCAAATAGGGTTTCAACCGCTGGGCCAGCTGGTGGCATAGAGTTTAATTTCGGTGTTAAGGAGGGATATAGGTCGTATTCTGCACACAATCGGGAGGGAGGCTAGGATTTCGGGATAACCACAATGGTGGCGTTGTCCATTTCCGGTGGAAACAATCCTTGGTCCACGGCTTCTTTAAACAAGTTTGCTAGGTGGGGGACCTGAGTGCCTAGGTAGGCCGCATAATATTCCTGAGGCAGGCCATCCGGACCCGGGATCTTACCCGGGGAGACCAGGGCGATCGCTTCTGCAATTTCTTTCAAGGAGATGGGGCGCTCTAGATCCCTCTGGTTCCAACCTAGGAAGGCGCACCCCGCCCTGGTCAAGGAGAGCTGCGACTGTCAGCCCGGGGGCCTGTGCCGTGTACAGCTTTCGATAGTATGCGGCAAAGGTATTTGCCATTGCCACGGGAGCACGGTGCACCACTCCAGTTGTGTCGACCACTTCTGGAATTATACGGTTCACCCTGGGGTACGTGGCCAGCCTGTGTAGTATCGTCCCGTTCTTATCTCCCCAGCCGTAAACTCTTGCCACCGAGGATCGCCAGAGGAGCTTGGCCGCATACATGGATAATTGCTTGATGCCATCCCGAATAAGGGCCAGTTGTCGAGTCTGGGAGGCGTCCTCTGATATGGATAAAAGCTGCTCCAAGCGAAGCACCTGCGCTTCTTCTGCAGAGATCTCCTGCAGCTGTGCTTGCCTCTGGATTTTAAGCTGCCGCTTTGCGAAACCCCTAACAGTCGCCTTCCCCGCCTCCCACAGGGTACCCGGGAATGCCACCGACCCCTCATTGGTGTCAAATTATTGTGTAAGCTCCTTCCTAATCTCTTTCCTAAAATCTTTATCTTGAAGAAACCAGGCATTCATCCTCCATGTTTGGCGGGCCACAGGGGGGGCGGGGGCCCGAACTAAGAAGTATCGGGGAATAGTCGGAAATGCCTCTAGGGAGGATACAGACATCGACAATCAGTGAACAGTCAAGCGCGGGGACAAAGACCGCGTCTACGCGGGCTTGGGTGTGGTGGGCCGCGAATGTGTGCGTGAATTGGATGGTGCGCGGGTGCCAAGTGCGCCACGCATCACAAAGCCCCGGGGACTCAGACCAGTTCCGCAAGTGTTTCGCATTCGCCGCCCGGGCAGCCGAAGGGGAACCTGATGTATCAAGGGCGGGGGCTAAGACTGCAGTGAGGTCAACCGCAATGACCATGTTGCCTGCGGGGATGTCGTGTAGCAATGAAGCTGTGTGCGTTCTTTATGTTAGTGAGTAATGGAACATGACGTCAGCGGGTGTGCGTCTTGAAAACACTGGTTAACGAGACGCGTATACTCGCTGTTTGGGCAATATTGCTGCTCCGAGTCTTTTGTGGCTTGTGACGTGACTGCAGGAAATTCTCCCAGGTATTGAGTGCCTGGGTTATCTCGTGACTCTTAAACTCAGCGGACTAGTGACGCTACCTCATATCTTTAGAGTGAAATACAGCTACATATGGGTTTAAGGGCCTTTGTTGGCTAAGCGGCAGTGGGCTAGGTCCCTGCCAGCCGGGTGTCTCACCTACAAGAGCTTACATCCCTTTCAGAAATATTGAATCCCCTGTACTGATGATGCCAAAAGGAACCTCTGGCTGAAATGCGACCGCGCCCGCGTCGACATGTTTAAAGGAGTCCCATCATGTAGAATTTTTTGAATAAAGTAAAGCGCCACCTGAATATCTTTGGAGGTGTTATCCATCAGGCGCAGTAGGGACTACCTTACAGTGTATTGCTCTGATTTAAGAGTATACACAATGTTTGTTTTGTTCTCAGTAGGGGAACCAATTATTGATTTATTGTTTTTTGTATACATGTATGTATTTGATATATGTTGTATATGTTGTATATATTGTATATATGTAGTGTATCATATATATGAGTGTGATTTAATTGTTTGTGTAATGATGTGTACATTGTGTATATATGAAAACTATATGTATTAGTTTGTTGTCTTTTCTCACTTGAAACGTACACAAGCTGTAATAGCAGAAATTCATTTGTCCTTAATAAGAATAGAGATTAGCAGGGTAATTAATTGTACTCTGGTTGAAAATAAAAGTTTTTGATTGATCTCTCCATACCATTTTTTGTGATTTTACATCGTGGATGTTATTGCCCTGGTATTTGAGGGTAATTTGGGCATGACCCCTATTATGTATATACTTCTGTGTGTGCCAAAGTGGGCCCAAGCAAGGAGGGAGGGGCATATATCGACATGAGAGTGAGGGGTGTACCAGACAATGACCCACAAACCGCCACAAACAAGCCGTGGGGGTCATGCACCACTTAAGGAAAGAACAAAGAGCAGTGTATGCCTTAGGAGGATTGCCACCCTGCGTGAGCCCCTGGAAAGGCCAGAGTGCCATACCCTGTCATAGGTGCGTTTCTTTGAGCATGAGGATGTCTATGTGGAGATGCTGCTCGTATCTTAAAACTGCTGTACGTTTGTGGCGGTCCAGCAGAACGTTGACATTCCACGACAAGACGTGGAGGGATCCCATAGGGGAGGTGTTATCTGTCATGGTAGACTGCTCTTGGTCTAGGCGGAGCGCGTGGCTTGGAGTGTACAGCCGCGCCTGAGCGCATAAGGTGGTGCATGTGATCACATACTACGGGCACATACTCATCCCTCCCACCGGTGAGTTGTGGCATTCCGTGACGGCTGAAACAAAAAACAATGCATAATATAACAACATACCGGACAAAACCATCCCAAACCCACCCATCACCCCCACCCCCCACCCTACACTTCAGGAATAGAAGCATCTGTCGTGCCCCCAATAAACAACAACACCCAGTACACCGGGCGAAAAACCAAACTAAAACGCCTGGGGATAGGGAAGCGTGGAGGACCCCTACTCATGAGCGGATGCTTAATGACAAAGATCATCTGGAAGTTAGGAACAGATCAGGGAGAGTGTGCCGGCTGCGGAGCAAGGCCCGGCGGGCAGAGAACGGTTCAAGCTGGATCCCTCAACAGCATCGGGCTACGGGAGAGGTCTGTGTCTGGAAGGTCAATCACGGAGGGCCAGGACTCGTCACCTCAATCGTCCTGCCGGCCAGATGTACCTGAGCGCCTCCGATTTGACACTCCCTCCTCAACCTGGGGTGGCTTTTGTGTGTGACCCGGTGGGGAGTCCGATCGGGTCCGCCTCCGATCATGGCGCCTACGTGAGCGATTACGGGAAGGCTGAGGAGCGGAGGGAGCGGAGCTGCCTAACCCGACCCGCATACCCCCATTCCCGGCACGATCCTCGACCCACAGAGGACGCTGCAGACAACCCAACAGAGGCTTTGTCGGGTTGTCGAAGAACAGAGCCCTGTTTTCAAATATTACCCTCAGGCGAGCCGGGAAGAGGAGCCGATATTGAATGTTAAGTGCCCTCAACTTTTGCTTGACCTCTCCAAAGGAGCGCCTCTGGCCCTGGACCTCACGGGTATAATCTGGAAAGATCATAGTGGAGCACTTTTCATGTAGGAGCCGTTGTTGCTTGCGGGCTTCAGCTAGGATGGTGTCACGGTCTTTGAAATTAAAGACCCGTATTATAATCGGGCGAGAAGGAGCGGCCGGCATTGGCTTGGGTGCCAGGGACCGATGGGCCCGCTCAATCGCAAATCAAGGGGACAAGGATCCCTCAGGGACCCACAACCACTTCTCCAGGAAGTCCACTGCGCTACCCTGCTCCACTACCTCTGGAAAGCCCACCAGGTGGAGGTTGTTTCGTCTAGACCTGTTTTCCGCGTCCTCCGTCCGGCGGTGCAACTCCTGAGTATGTGACCGAATACGCACCATCTGCCCCCTAAGCAGCTGCACGTCGTCGTCCACTGAGGAGATCTTGGACTCAGTCTCTTTAATCCGGGCGTTTGCGTTGTGGAGGTCCTGCCTAATGAGAGTCCTGTCCACCCTTACTTTGGCGATTTTGCCCTCCACTGAGGTTTGGGATGTGTGGATGGCTTGCAGGATAGTGGCCAGCTCGGCGGACGGAGGAGCATCCTGCCCCGCCACCCCCCCCCCCAGAAGCCCCTCCCCTCTGGGGTGGTGAAGCCGTCCATTTTGGTCTGGGTGGCGGGGACCTTCACAGA
This sequence comes from Lissotriton helveticus, assembly GCF_964261635.1. Lineage (NCBI taxonomy): Eukaryota > Metazoa > Chordata > Amphibia > Caudata > Salamandridae > Lissotriton > Lissotriton helveticus. Next base: position 676,111 of record NC_136062.1, read on the forward strand.
TCTGTTCGTTTTGCCCATACTCTGTCCCCAGCGAGGACCGGGCTCCCAATGACTATCAGGCCGGACCCCACTCCAGACCACGCCCAGCGCCCGCCGAAAGAGTGTCAGCTCCGGAATTGATATGACAGATGACCACAAATGTGCACTAGCGGGCAGCGTCCGGTCCAGTCAGGTCAGATCGCCTCGACCACAGGTCATAGGAGGTGCACCAGGAGTGTGGGAGAGAGGAAGGAGACGGGGTGGCCGGAAGGAAGCCGCAATGACTAGGGCCCCCACAGACACCCCCCTGCCACCCGACCGACGGCCAAATCCTCCACCCAAACCCCGGCGCCTCAGCGCCCCATTCCTTATCTCCACTTCCAGGCGCAGGAGCTCGTCGTAGGCCTCCCACCAACCGCCGGCGGGGCTTGGGCAGTGGCAACACCTGCTCCAAATCCAACAGGGCACACAGGAATCGAGCAGGCCTCACCACGTGCCCACCACAGGTTCAATACGTCCAGGGATGTCACACCGGCCTAGGTGCCACACTCCCAGCAGGCCTCCCAAAGGCACCGATGATAGCACTTCATGAAAGGCCACGCATCCCCCAGCTGGTCCCACCTCAAGCAGGGCCCACGATGCACGAGGAGTCCAGGGGCCCCAGTCCAAGAAAGGACCGCGGAGCAGGCAGCCACTAGCACCCACGGCAGGGTTAGAAGGCAGGCCCAGAGCCGGAGGGTGCGTGAGTTATCAAATTTCACAGCATCAGCAGGAATGCAGGCTTCAAGGACCACGCTGCCGACCGCAGCACAATCGCGTCCCAACTCTGGTGAGGGGGAGGAAGGCCCCCGCCACCCCACCGCCTGGTGGTGCAGCCAAAACTCCCTCCCTCCGGCAGGGCCGCACCGCACTATCCAGCGGTTCCCTACGCCGCACTCACCGGAGGGGGGTGATGATCAATACCAACTGAATGCAGTTCGCAGACCTCAGCCGCCGGAATCAGCCGCCGCAGAAGCCGCCCGCTGTACGAACCGACAGCCGCTCCCGGGGGCCCTGCAGTGCAGGCCTGGCTCGGCCCGAAGCTCGAATCTCTGGCAGGAAGGCATGGGGCAGCGCCGGAAGGAGGCCGCAGGCCAAGCCGCACCACCCATTGTCCCGCCTCAGGCCTCGTCCAACCGACTTCTCCGTCTCTTCCTCGCGTGGGTGGCGGCGCCGTTGACGCCCCCAGTGGTCAGCCGCAGTCATGGGCCGCCGCTCAAGGTCGCTGCTCAGAGCCCGGGCACATAGGAGGCGAGCGCGCCATTAAGAGCGAGGCGCAGCGGGAGATCGGCCACAGGACGCCAGAACGGGTCAATCGCCGCAGAGGAGGGCTCAAAACCGGTAAGGCAGGCTGCCAGAGATTAGTAGCTACAGCTCTAAGGGTCAGAAAGTTGTCGATGTCGGCGGATCGTGGCACGGATGACAGAGGGGTCCAGAGCACTCCTAAAGTGCTACCGACATCTTGACGTACCAAGCCACGCCCTATGCCTGCATGTTTTATTCAATTTTTCAATCACCAGCTGTATGCCTATTCCGGTTTTTATACAACTGCACATATTTATACAGGTGAATCAATTATGGAGTAAACATGATGTATACAGACCCAATGCATTTCGAGCCATTGAGGCTCTTCGTCAGGGGTTTCTTAACAGAATGTAAAAAACAACTCAACTGACCAATCCATGAACGCAAAATAACACAAATATACAGAAACAGTCATATAAATTTCAATGTCTTGACCCACTGGCCCCAGTGCCCTTCCCACACCCAGACCAAACTAAATCAAGTACACCAGACCTAACCCTACTAAACTCAGACTACCAAAAAGTGCTTATAATCCACTCTAACCACACACATAAACATGCCTGTGCTGATAAAACTAATCCCTTTTAAACCACTCCAAAAATTCCCTAAAGTCACCCCACTTTGCTTAACCACACACACTCCCACCCTTGCTCACCATATCCCTTGAAACCAATACCTCATAGACGCCGCCATCAGCTGCCCCTCAAGCCGTTCTCCATCGACATTCTCCTTCCTGAGACTCCGCCCGTGCCTCCAACTATATCCTTCCTCTAGAGCTTAAATACCTATAATATGCATACACCCGTGACTTATTCCTGCCATAACTGTGCTCCTTAATCCCACTAACCCTCGCTGAAAACGCCAACTCCCACAATGCACCCTACACACTCCACCCTACTAAACCAGATCCTTTCACTCGTATTTCCCACTTCCCTTTGTCTAATGACAAATCATCCCCATATCCGATCTGTGCTACAAAAATAAATGAAATGAAATAAAATAAAGAAATACAAGAAATGTATTTCTAATAGTGGCATGTTAAAAATTGTAATTTAAAATCAGACTTCACCATAAGTTAGGACACCAAACATGAACTGGGTACCTGTTCCCATTTGGAGATTAAACTTTTTTAATGTAATAAGGTATCTCCAATGTTATGCTAAGGAAGGGGTAGGCCTTACAGTAGTGAAAAATTAATTTACAAGTTTTTCACAACCAGGACATGTAAAACTTAAAAGTACATGTCCTACTTTTTAAATACATTGCACTGTGAGCTGCCTAGAGTCTACTCTAGGGTTGACTAATATGTATTCAAAGGAAAGGCTTGGTCCCGGCAAAAGGTTTACTTTGTCAAGTTGAAATGTCAGGTTAACACTGCACAGACACACAGCTGCAATGGTAGGCCTGCAACAAGTTTAAAGTGCTACTTAAGTGGGTGGCACAATCAGTGCTGCAGGCCCACTAGTAGCATTTAATTTTCAGGCCCTGGGCACAGGTAGTGCCACTTTACTACGGTCTTACAAGGAAGTTAAATATATCAATGGGTATAAGCCAATCTAACATATTGTAAGGAGACAGCAGAAGCTCTTTAGCTCTGGTTAGCATTGGTAAAGTACACATAGTCCTGAGGCCAGCAAAAAGGAAGATGCAGTTAACAAGGGGGGAATCCAAGGATCACCAGGGACCTTGGGTAAGTACATGTACAAGTAACACTGGTCTCACAGTTAAAAACAATACAATCAATTCAAATTAACACAATGGTTATTTTAGTAATTTTATGAGAAAAAAAAGTTTAATTTGTTACTGCGCAGTGGGTGTTTAGGGAGAAATGTGTTCGGTGCTCTAATCAAAGTGACACACACATGAGATCAAATTCAGTTATCAAAGTTGTGTATCTAAAAAGCAGAGCAACATATGCTATATAATCTATCTAGGGTCCGTAGTGGTAGTCAACAATGTTTCAATCTCTCAACAAGGTTGGGGGACCATCATCAGGACTCATAAGATAAAGAGGAGCCTAAAACAAGGAGAACCAGGCCTGAGAGAAAAAAGAAAAGACATTTTTCATGAAGAATAGTGTAGCACATGAGGTGTAAGCCTTTAATATAATGTGTATACTCACAGAGAGTAAATTAAAAGCTTCTGTGAGGAAGAGAGGTGGCCGTCCCTGAAATAAGAGGTCAGAGTACAAGATATAGCAGGTAGGCTGCCCAATAAAAACTAAAATAGTGGAAGTTGGGAGAACAAGCTCTACCTGAATCCTGGTAGCTCAAATGAACAGGTAACAATATTGTAACTGTGATGTCTGTCCCACTGGAGCATGGCTGAAAATGACAATTATAAAAAAAAAAAGAGGAAAAAGGTCTATAAGCGCCCTGAGGGAAGAAGTGTAAATGAAAAAAAAATAGAAAATGAGATGGCCAAACCTTTTATATTTTCCAGAAGAAAAATTATAACAGACGGGAAATACCTCAGTTTCTCTGAGATCAGAGGTATGATGTGGAAAATCTGAAAGTTATGGACTTTTTCCTTTTGATACGTTTTTTTATTCCCACTTCTTCCCTCAGGACTCTTGTAAGGGCACACGTATACCTTTTTCATAATTGTGTTTTCAGCCATACTCTAGAGGGATAGACATCACAGTTACAAATGTGTTACCTGTCTGAGACATACACCTGAAGCTGTCTATAGAAAGACTGCAAACAAGTGGCTACAGTATATTCAAAAAATATTATGGCAACGTCTCTCCAAAACAGTAATGATAGAATGAAAAGTCTACAAACATAACTGCAAATAAATTAGTGCCATGCCTGCCAGTGTGTATGACAGACATTAATACTCGAGGCAGGCCAATCACCTTAATTTGACAACTTTAAAACCAAAAGTGGTTGGGACATATAAACTCTTATCAATAGATTGAAAGACATTTGAACATATTTATTGTGCATGCCCACCTCAATGTAAATAATGCAACATGCTATGGGGTTGACTTAGAGTATGCCTTTTTTTTGCAGTCCATCACTGCCAAGTAAAACCTAGCAGTGAAGGACAGTAAAAATAAACAATGACCCCTACACCATGGGAGAATGTATGAAATCTGCCATGGTGTGCGGGTGATTTGTTTTTAGGTCTCGGTCTGCTAAAGACTGCGCAGACATGCGCAGTCGAGCTGGCGAGATTTAAGGATGCAGGGAGAGTTTCATTAGCGAGGTTAAACCCCGCCCTTCTTCTCCATTGGCTGGCCTCCTAAACAGACCAGCCATTGGAGAAGAGGTCCTAGTGATGTTCTCCTTTCTCGCTAAGCCCTGTCATTTTCAGACGGGGCTCCTTGACTTACTGCTGGCGTAAAAGGTTTCTTATCTTTTTTATGTGTCCAGATGGCCCCATAAAGAAGATAAGGAACCTTTTATGCCAGCAGCAACTCGGGTCCCAATGCTCCCTCCCCCCTCTTTCCTGCTTCAAAATGTTGGCTTGTTTGTCGCATACTCACAAATGTTAAAACACTCACAAATTGTAAAACACTATTATAACAGCTTATGTGGATTTTTTTTTAATTTAGAATCGCGGTTTGCCGCTGAGAGAGTTCACACATTAATGAATACAACACAGAGAGCTCCACGTTTTAGTTCAACCATTGCAGGCACTTACCGGTCTACAGTTCTAGGAGGAGTCTGTGCCCCTGCTGCCCCCCCTTGCCTCACTCCTTCGACATATAGTGCTAGTCCCCTCGGACACTGCCCCTTTAAGAAGCTCCTACTCCTCTGCCACAGACCTCTGCTGCTTGGTGCTCCTCGCCCACCTCTCCCAACTGAAGTGTGGCAGCACACGGCAGAAATGGAACCCTCTTCCAGAAGCGACAGTACCCAGTGCGACCACCCTCTTGACCCGCCACTGCTGTTTAGCATGCTCCGCTCCATGTCTGAGCCCAGGCGCCGCTTCCTTCCACTACCCATGCCCCCTCCTCTTACAGCCTTGAGGGCAATCTCCACTCCCCGGCAGCACCGTCCCCTGCACTGCTCCCTCAGCGGCCACCCCCAGCCCTCTCCCTTCCACTGAGCATGTGCCCTTCCCTCCTCACTTCCCGCCCACCAGTCACTTCTTCACATTCTGCAACAAGCCCTTCTCGTGTTGCCCCTTCTTCACGGCTGTATCAGCCTAGCCCCTCTTCTCCCCCCAGCCATCTCCCCTGTACAACCAATGCCCCACCCCAATAGCCATCTTCCTTGCCTCCCGCCAATCCCACTCCTCTCCGGCAGCCATCTTCCACCTCCCCCAACCAAATGAACACTTCCACAGCTGCTAGGTAGAGTCCAGCTTCCCTCAAAGGACAGCTCTCTTGGAGTCTGCCCCCCCAACACAGAGCTATGTGTTGACCCAACCCCCAAGCAAGCCCCCTCAAAAGTGAAGATCCGCTATCCCGTCGTCCCTGCCTCAGGTCATCGATTGGAGGAGGGGGCCAGTGGCTGAGCCGGGACTCGGAGAAGCTCCGACGAGGGAGGGGGTTAGGGGAGGGGAAGGCAGGGCTCTCGCTCTACTTCGGTTAACCTAATCTACAGCGAGTGAGGTGCAAACGACAGAGCGTGGACGACAGAGAACGGATTTTTAATCCGCCCTGAGTAATGATGGCGCACAGGGGTCTTTGCTTGCAGCCATAGACAGTGCCCCCTGCAAGTCCGCCGTGATGTGCTGGTACCCCTGATATCTTAAGGGCATAAACACAGGACTAGAAGTTAATATTTGAACATAAATGCTAATCCCTGTTGAGCGCCTCACAGACCTGTCCCGCCCCCGTTATATCAGATTTACACACACCGTGAAATGCTTTCCAGGAAGCCAAGGGACTCACTCACAGCAGAGGTGTAGATCTATAAAGCACAACAGTAAGCGTCAGGACGCGTGCAATAATAAAAATACAAAACTGCTAATTATCATAAAATACATACATTCAGCAAATACAAACATTCAAGTTATCTAACAACGCTTCATTGGTAGAAAAGAGACCAAAAATCTTGCTCCAGATCTAAACAAGCATTTGCAATGCAATAGGTCTCTCATTTTCAAAACTTTAACCTATTGGTATTGTAAACAACAATGCCTTTTATTACTGCATGTTTTTTAAACATAAATAAAAGGCATTGTCATTTACAATGCCAATAGCTTAATATCTCGCAATTGCGAGACCTATTGCAGCAGTCGCGTCTTCCTTGTCCACGGGGGTCGCTTTGTTTAAGGACTGAGGAACTGGAATCTTTATTATGCTTCAAAACTGGTTTCCTCTGCTCCGAGGTTTAAACAAAACGTCCTTTTGCCTTGCAACAGCTCCCAAGTGGCCACGTTTCTAATGTAATATTTTCACTCAGTTCTAGCAATTTCTCTGGAAGGTACTTATAAATCCCCACTTGCAATCAGGGAAGCTGGTATTCGTTTTTTAACTTTGCACCTGGGCTTGCCCAGCCTACTCAAGCCAAACCCTCAGGATCGCACTTTCCAGGCCGCTGTAATTTTGCCACATGGGGACTTTAAATTGCGTCTAAAGAACGACTCTACAGCAGCCTCCCTCCCCCCCCCCGTTCCCCATGGCTTCTAGTGTAGTAACCCCTCTAACTAAAGGTCTATGGTCCGTCAGTTGACAACTCTAGATTTAAAGCATCGCTGTTAAATACCAGCTAGGTTAATGCAGGTTTTTCATTTGCCCTTCAGTATCTGTTACTCCTCTGCATGCTTCAACAGATGTGTGTGTGTGTGGCTCTGTGTGTGTGTGTAGCTCTGTGTGTGTGGCTCTGTGTGTGTGGCTCTGTGTGTGTGTGTGGCTCGGTGTGTGTGGGATTCTGTGTGTGTGTGGGGGGCTTTGTGTGTGGGGGCTCTCTGAGTGTGTGGGGGGCTCTGTGTGTGTGAGGGGCTCTGTGTGTGGGGGGGCTCTGTGTGTGAGGGGGGCTCTGTGTGTGTGTGGGGGGGGGCTCTGTGTGTGTGTGTGTGGGGGGCTCTGTGTGGGGGGGGGCTCTGTGTGTGTGGGGGGCTCTGTGTGGGGGGGCTCTGTGTGTGGGGGGGCTCTGTGTGTGGGGGGGCTCTGTGTGTGGGGGGCTCTATGTGTGTGAGGGGGGCTCTATGTGTGTGAGGGGGGCTCTGTGTGTGTGAGGGGGGCTCTGTGTGTGTGAGGGGGGCTCTGTGTGTGAGGGGGGCTCTGTGTGTGTGTGTGGGGGGCTCTGTGTGTGTGTGGGGGGGGCTCTGTGTGTGTGTGGGGGGGGCTCTGTGTGTTTGAGGGGGCTCTGTGTGTGTGTGGCTCTGTGTGTGTGTGGGGCTCTGTGTGTGTGATGGGGCTCTGTGTGTGTGTGTGATGGGGGCTGTGTGTGTGTGATGGGGGCTCTGTGTGTGTGTGTGATGGGGGCTCTGTGTGTGTGTGAGGGGCTCTGTGTGTTTGGGGGGGCTCTGTGTGTGGGGGCTCTGTGTGTGTGTGTGTGGGGCTCTGTGTGTGCGTGGGGGGTCTGTGTGTGTGTGTGGCATTTGCAAGAGATTAAGATATTGGCATTGTAAATGACAATGTCATCTATTTATCTGTTTTCAAAACCAACACATAAATAAAAATTTTGTCATTTACAATGCCAATAGCTCTAACTTTTGCAAAGGAAAGACCGTTGCATTGTAAATGCTTGTTTATTTTTCAAAAACAATCTCCTGCTTGAAAAACTTTGGGGGCTGCCAAGTTTGATGGACCCATCTGTCAAACATTTACAAAAATTGACAGGAACCACTGTCATGGCGGTTCTTTAGAGTTGCTTGCAGGCCTGGAGGACAGCTCTAAATATGGCAGGAGTATATGTCTTCTGCCACACTGATGGAGTACTCTTCGTCTGCCGTAATCTAAATCATCCCCTGTGTCTCTCTCTTACTTTAATTTTTTATTGGATGAGCATCTTTCCTTGTTTCCACAGCTTGGCAAGGTCATCAGGACCCGTTTTTTTCCTGCATTACCTCCTATCAAATGTTAGTTATCTAGCTGTATTCTTTTGCACAATGAATTTCAAGTTGACAGCATTATTGAAGGTCAGAGCCAGAGGGTACAGGCACGTCTAGCGCTTCCATAATGCAAGTTAATGTAGTACCCTAGGATTACCATCTATTGGAAGAACTAAATTACTCAAAAATGGCAGAAAATTGCCTTTTTCCTTGTATATTGTCAATTCTACTTTGCCTTGAGTGCTGAATGTCCTTGCATCTTTCCTGCATTCAGCTTGTACGAGCTGCTGCTACCCATTTGGTCCTCAAATTTTCCAGTTGAATATGCATTTGATCAGTTTACCAAGCTTCCAAGATTTCAATGTAAGATAATCGGTATGAAGCAGTGTGAAATCAAACACGTTCACTCGTTAGCCTCTATTATCATGAGTCCTGCGATCCTCCTGAATTGCACTACTAGCAATTACAATTGAGGTACAGAAGCTAGGAGAGCTCACAAGCAGAACAAAGCAGGCATTCTACCAATGATCTTCTAAACTTCAGCAACTGGGTTCCATACAGAGGGGAGTTCCACTCTGCGGAGACTTGGATCTTTTCCCTTTAGCGAAGACTAGAGTAAGAAAAGCATTTTGTGCCATAAATGCTTCTTTGATGGCTGGATATTCCTTGACTGACAGCCAATGCAGGCATTTACTTGTTGCAGTGATGTGGTCAGTGTGCTTGATTCTGAGAGTGAGAAGAACGGCTCAGTTTTGAGCCACCGAAGTTCAGTTAAATATATAAACAAGTATTCTGCTTGATTCCCGATAATACTGAGATTATGCACTTACCACCATTTTAATTAATCACTAAATTTGTACTGTAAATGTGTCTTTTCCATAACAATTTTTCGTGTTTTCACCAACACCACTTGGAAAAACAAAATAGATCATCTTTTTCAAATTAGAACATGTACCATTACATGATAAAACTGAGGATCTCATATCAAAGATCATTAGCAGAGAGCTTAGGCAACACTAAATCGGTTTCAAACCACTTGATAATACAATAGGCTTTCTGTTTACACGTTTGTGTAAATTACGACCACAAATATTATAAAAAACATTAGTACATATTATTAGGTCCCCATTACAAGACCCACGTGTTCAAAATATTTTTTCTAGCGGCAATAGGGCAACATACTGGCAAATTTATATACACTGGGGGCGTTTATTTCGCTTTGAAATATTTCAAGCTGCCATTTACTGTTTTTGTTCATTCTACTTTCCTTATACCTCTTGTTCTGCGCAGAAGCTGAGGCATGGCACATTTTCAAATGTAATTTTCTGAAACTTAAACCTCATTAAATTGCTACCTATTCTGACGGCTGTTCTGTTTTAATGAGCACCAAAGCTCCATTTCAAAAAGTGTGCATCCTTTTACTCATTGCCACGTTTGTTAATACAAGTTTGAGAAAAAAATGAAAGCTGGAAATAAGAATTAAACAGGTAAAAGCAGTTATGCAAATATCTGCCCCTCAACACAGTCCTATCACAAAGATGGAAACATAGCTTGCATATACCTAGATAGCGATAAATACTCAATTCTGCTTAAAAAGGAGGTCGCGTCAGCAGACTCGGTGCCATTAAATTGAAATCAACGTTTGGGTGTAAAAAATGAAGGACTGTAAGTGGCCTCCAAAATACCCTGTAACACACTCTGCTCATTAGACTGCCTTTGACCCCTGACCAGAATATACTTTCCGTCTTCCTTAACGGCCTGAATGAAAAACAAATGTTACTGCTGCACTTTGGGGATTAGGTCCTCGAATGTGTAGAGTGCTCTGATCATCTTCAAGGCAGCACAAATAATGGGACGCCTTAAGACCATCTGCTTCGTTTCACAAACCACAATCAACCAGACGCACCTCATTAACAGACCCTGCTACCAGACCGGGCATGTCGAGGCTTGTCCAGGGGTGGGTGGCTCTGGGACCAGCCTGCGGTGAGTTTTGGGTTACAAGGGTGCCTACATGCCCTTTTCAACCCGTGTGCAAGGAACCAATGTGACAACGTTTGTCAAATACGCACTCATGAAAACATGTTTTTTCTTTTTAAGTGTGTATTTTTTGTTTAATCTCCAGTACGGTTTTTACACGAATCAATAGTACGCGCACATTCTCGGTAGAATGAGACCATTTCTTTCAGCCTCTGAATTTTGTTTCAGGGTTCTAGCACTTATAATTGCCTGTCTGGATGGTAGAAATACAGGTGGGGGCTCGTCCCGAGGATGTCCAAAATTAACCGTAAAGGGGGTTCCACGCCACCCCTCCCCTACCTCCCGCGAGGTTTGAAATCACTCAAATTCATAAAGTGATTGAGACATATTAAATGACATTCCTGCGTTATAGAATATAACAATTCTCAGGCCGTATTTATTACTACTTCATAAACCCAAATTCTTGCATAATATTTACATCAACATGATTTAATAGGTAAACTAATACATGCCATCTCCTAACCACGTATCATAAGGAGTCACGGTTGGCCGGCACCATGGCATCAACTATTCCAAAGGATTAGGGGCCGTAATCACCCTACCACGATGAATTCAGTAATTCCATATCAGAAGGTGAACATACCTGCCCCCACAAAATAGAGGGGGCGTGGGCCAGCAGGAAGTCTGGACCCCCAAACACCACCAGGCAAGAGCCAATTCAAAAGGGAGCCCCCCCCCCACCCCCCGCCCCCCCCCCCCCCCCCGGCACCCAATGGGAGATGGGCCTGGGCAACCAGGCCATACCGTGCTCCCCTGGCGCAAGCATCATCACCCGGGGCCATGTAAGGCAGTACCGTGGCAGCAGGCGCGCAACACCCATTGGACTCACCGGGCTTCAGCCCCCTCCCCCCCCCCAATGTGGCAGCCCGGGATGAGACAGATCCCGGGCACACAAACAGCCACACCGGAACGTTTCACAGGTCTGTAAAATAACATTTGAATGCTAATTAGGCCTTGCTGTTGTTTCACCCCTTGTTGGAGGCCCTGCAGCTCCACTCTGCCTACTGATTAAAGGTTCAGCCCCCCCCCCCCGGAAATTTGTTCTTAGCCCCCCCCCTAAATTTGGCTCCAGTTGCGCCTCTGCGTGGCAGGCTATGGTCAGTCGCTTTAGCGGGCGTCACAAGCCCTTCTTTACACCTCCACGGCACCCACAGCACCAGTTTAAGCCGAAAGGCTACCTAATTCCATCTTGAATTTGCCTGCACTTCCATTACTGATGCCAAGGTTGTCCACCTCTTTTGTATCCAAATATGACTCCTTCCCTAACTACCCTAAAGCGAAACTATCTGCGGGGGATGGGAGGGTGGGAAGATACTGATCCTTGGGCGGAGCAGGGTCGTGAATGTGGGAGCATCGTCGGCGCCAGGGACAGCCAAGCAGAGCAGAAACAAGGTAGCTCGTAAAGTGGGCAAGCTCCCCCTTTAACCCACCTGGTCCACACCCCCACTCAGTCCCCCCCCCCCCCCGCCCCCTCCCACACCTATGACCTCTCAGTCAATCGGAAACCCGCTGGATGCCCGTGAAAATGTAAACCATTGCGGCCCCCGACATTGGCGCCGCTCGGAATTGGCCCGCACCTGCCCTGGGGGCCTGCCAGCGGTTGGCACTGCCCCCCAGGTCCAAACTCTTATCAGGTTTCCTGACATCCTCTAGTCTAAAGTCTCTCACTGACTGCGCTCGACTAGTTGCATGGTGCAGCAGTTTTGACCAACCCACCCCATTCTCGTATAGCTGTTCTGGCTACCTACCTTTAAACTTGTACATTCATTTCAAATTGTGCTGCCTTACTTTCAGGACTTGTTCCAGACCACCTTCTACAGCTGTCAGAGAAACTTAAGTTCAAGGGTGGTGTAAGAGAAGTAAGGACATTTTACATTTAAAAAATCTCTACATTTAGCAAGCCAAGATATGTGCACGTCACTTTGCCTCTGCCCCTCAATACATCTGGAACTGTTTGCCCCCTGAAATTCGCAAGCTCTTACTCTGCAGTAGTTTCAGGAAAAACAAATTGTCCAGATTGCGGTCTCTGATTTCTGTCGAATCTGCTTATCTTGCAACACAAACTTGTTACACGTTCTCCCATTTTCTTAGTTTTTTCTGATTTTATTTTCGAATTGTATGTCTTTTTTTAAGTGGGCTGTGCTTTTTGTTTTTCATTGTGATCTTTTTATAACATATAGCTTATTAGCAATTGTATATTTGCGGTAGCTCTGTACAGTGCTCTGCTAGTATTCAGAGTCAGACGTTTGCTTTAGACGGTTTTAAAAAAAAAAACATTAAATAGTTTTTCTCCATCCAAAGGGGCATAACTGTTATTTCAAATTTACTTAAACATATGATTTAAAGCATAATGAACTGAATAGGAGTGGGCAAAGGGTGAGTCTTTATATAAACTGAAGACAACCTATGAAAGCAGCTTTCTCTGGTTACTGACCCTCCATGGTTGAACCTTTTTCGATCACACAGTACTCAGCCTATCATAACTGGAGTACTCATTGCACTCTACTACCCAAATCAGAGATTAACATCTATTAAACACAGCCCATAAAGAACAAGTTACTTACCATCCGTAAGTTCTTTTTGGTAGAGACCGAATATAGTCGCAGATTCCTCACCTTTTAAATATCTACCCAGCCATCAGACTGGATGCTGAAACTTTTCAGTAGTACCACTGCATGCCAGTTGGTGGCGCCTTGTGGCTTTGCACTGATGCCATTCTGTTCTGGGAATGATGTGCGGGGCCTATAAGGGCGCCACTCCAGAGTGCTGACGTCAGATCTTTCGGGAGCGTATGCGCTTCAAAGAAGCAGAGCCTCAAAAGTAAATTGATGGTACCATTGAGAAGATTCCTAGACTTGGGATCTAATTAATAGTCTAAATACAGAACAGGGAAGATGGAAGGGTCAGTGAGGAATCTGCGATTAAAACGAGCTACCAAAGGTAAGTAACTTGTACTTCTGATAGAGACTTATAGCCTCAGCTTCCTCACCTTTTGAATTAATACCAAAGAAGTGCCTATTTGGAGGTGAGTCTGTGACTGGACTCAAACCATATAGTCCCACAGGAAAGTGAGGGCAAAATGCCCCTATTGGCAAACCTGTCTGTCCAGACAACAGTGTTCTGCAAATGTATGGAGGGATGTCCACATAACTGCCTGGCAAATGTTCAGGACAGGGAGTCTGCGAGCCAATGTAGTGGTAGCAGCTTTGGCCCGGGTAGAACGAGCAGGCACCCCTTCTAGAGGCTGCTTTTTAGCCAATGCCTAGCAGATCCTAATGGAAAGCAAGATCTAGCAGGAGATGGTTCTCTTCTATACAGCCTTGCCTTTTTTCACCTCGAGAACCCCACAAATAGCTGATCGTCCACCCAATGATCTTTAGTATGATCTATTTAGAAGCTTAGTGCTCTTTTGGGGACTAAGCATTGGAGTCTCACAACTTTAGGCAGGGAGGATGCTCATATCCGCAAAAACATCTTGTCTGGGAAGAAGGTGGTACATGGAGGATTGACAGAGAAGGCTTGAAGCTCAATCACAGGCTGTGTTGTTACGGCGAGGAGGAACACCGTCTTGGGCGCGAGAAGCTGCAAAAGACACCTGTGTAGAGGCTCAAAAGAAGTATCCATTAGATATGTGAGGACCAAAATAAGGTTTTATTGAAGCACTGCAAAGGGAGAGGGAGGAAATAAATGTTGTAACCCTTTCAGAAATCACATAACGCCAGGCAATTTAAACAAAGAAGGGTGGTCCACAACTGTAAAAAGGCCAAAAGATACGCTTTAACTGCAAACAAAGCAAAGCCTTGCCGGGCTAAAGACAAAACAAAATATCAGAAAACTTTGCCTGAAGTGGGTCGATGTGTTGTGTACAGCACCAAGTCACAAATTTGCCCCAACAAAAGGAATATACAGTCTTAGTCAAGGGATTCTTGAATGCCAGGATGTAATCACCCACCCCCAGAAGAAGCTCAGAAGTGTTCAGCTGTTGTCGCTCAATCTTCAAGCATGACGGTGGAGATTACGAAGGCCTTAGTGCAGAACCCTGCCTTGTTGCTGTGACAGCAGATTCCTCTGAAGGGGCAGCCTGATTGGAGAACAGATGCTTAAGTTCAGGAGTTCAGGATAACATACTCTTCGTGCCCAATCCGGAGCAACCAGGAAGACTTTGGCCCCATCCCTCCTGATCTTCTGGAGAACTTGGGGCAGGAATGGTATTGGCGAAAAGGCATTGCCAGAGTCCCAAGTTACACTTGAGACAGAATGCGTATCCGGGTGAGAGACGTCTTGGAAACTCTAACATGCAGAAACACTGACATTGTGCGTTCTTGGCGGTGGTAAAAGATCGAGCCCAGGTTCTCCCCATTTATAGAACATACCTTGCACCACCTGCCACTTGTGATCCACTAGGCACGGCAGATGAGTTTGTCAGCCCTAACAATCAATGACTCTACCAGGTGGTTTGCCACCAGCAAAATTCCTTGGCTGTCCATTTATTTCCAGAGACGCAAGGTCTATGACCTTTCCCCGCCCTGTTTGTTGCAGTACCACATTGCAGTGATGTTGTCCGTGAGCACTTGTACCAGGCTCCCTTGGATGGTTGGAAGGAAAGCCTTCAAGGCCAAGATGATGGCTCTCAGGTCCAGAAGGTTGATATGGATAAGGGACTCAGTGACTTCTGATCTCCAATTCTCTCAGATGGTTCTGGGTTGGGTAGAGAAAGGGGATAGCCGCTGACCCAATGCCAGTCCAGCAACCACAGCTGTAGACCTTTTGCAGGCTACTCCGACATCTGGGTGTGATCGGCAAAGTCCCCTTGATGTTGGGCCCACGGGACGTCAGATCCCACAGAAGAGCCTATATATGCCACCTGGCATGTTTGACTAACAGGTTGCAGTAGGCCATCAGTTCCAGCTGCCTCAGAGCCTACCTCACTGAACTTCAGCACTGAAGCAGAAAGATTGGCATCATAGCCTCTATGTCCTGGACTCTCTTTTCTTGAAGAAAAGCACAAAACCGAACGGTGTCCAGAATGGCTCATAGGAATGTGAGATTCTGAGGAGTAAGCTGTAACTTCAGCAAATTGATTATGAACTCAAAAGATGACAGTGGGATCGCTCTAGCCTGGAGGTGGTACACGACTGCCTGGAACAAGCCCACCTTCAACACCCAGTTGTCGAGGAAGGGGAGGACTGTGTTCCCACACCTTCAAAAGTATACTGCCAGCACCACCATCACTTTTGTGACCACCCGAATGCCACTGGTGAGCTCAAAGGAGAGAACAGCAAACTGGAAATGTTCCTGTCCCACCATGAACCGCTGGTAGGGTTGGTAGACCTGCAGGTATATGGAACTAGGCAACTTGCATATCCAATATTACCATCCAGTCCCCAGGGTCGAGAGCAGATAAGACCAGGGTCAACGTGAGCCTTTTGAATTTGTCCTGGCAGATGAAGTGGAGAGGACGCAGGTCTAGAATTGAACGAAGGCCTCCGTCTTCCTTGGTCACCAGAAAGTATTGGGAATAGCAACCACTTCCTACTTCTGGCACCCTCTCAATAGCCCATTTGGACAAAAGGGCCTTTAGTTCTGGCTGCAAAAAGGACACATGGTCCTCTGTCAGTCATTACTGGGATGGTGGAAAGTGTGGTTGAGAAGAGGGGAAAGTTAAGGCATACCTTTAAAAACGAACTACATGACCAACATATCTGAAGTTATGGTTTGCCAACCTGGTAAGAATCTTTGGATCCTGCCTCCCACTGGGTGCTGAGCTCCAGTAAGGGCCTTGTGAGGAAAAACAGCCTAAATTACAACCGATGCCCAGGCTGCTGGCACAAGACGCCTCTTAGTTCCCATCTTGAACAGTTACCAAATAAAGAGACGGGCGCTGGAAGCAGGAAGGCAGGAACAGATTTTTATTTCTCATGAGGAGTGCCTGTCATTTCGGACACACGCATAATGTCTTCAAGATGTGCTCTAACAAGTTTCTCTGAGGCTCCGTCTTTTATACACAGGTTTATGATGTACAAACATTCCTCATTGCAATAAAGGCACTTTGAAGTACGAAAAGGCATGTTTGGAATCCCAGCTTCAGGCCTATTCCCATACCAGTCGTTCGGATGTCGTTTCCCCTCCCAAATGTAACATGTGATTGTAATCTTGCAGCCGGACATTCCAACAGGACACGAGGGCAAGAGGGGGTGATCAGATCTAAGGTTGGGCAGGCGATAAGATCGGGCACTTCAGTTGGTGTACCACGCTTTGCTATGCAGGGTCAGGGGGGGTACATCCACGAGGCCTCGTTTTATGACTTGGGACCGGGTCGAGAGGCCAGGTGTAGCCGGGGGGGGTCATCAGAAGAGGGGAAGGGTGTTCCTGGGAGGAATGCAGGGGGTGTCGGTCAGGCAGGGGTGTCACTTTTAGAGCGGGGTCGCGCAGAGGGAGAGGGTTTTATGGCCTATGCATGAGAGACCGGGGGCTGTCGGGGATGCTTGCGAGGCTGGGGAGTGAGGGGGAGAGAGAGACGCTGGCTATCGGGAGTGGGCAGAGAGGCCTTGGTGCCTAAAATGGCTGTCGTGTACGTGCGTGCATGGGTCTGTACTGGCGAGATGATGCGGGCAATGCTTCGCGGTATTCGTTCTGCTTGCAGCGAGGGGTATGGTGAACACAAATGAACGCCGCTTATGTACATATACATTGTCATTTTCCACAGTCGCAGCTTTTTAACATAAGTTAGTTCATTTCCGTGTTTATCATAACTGACGGGGTGTACATATAGCCATGTGTGGTCAATGAAATAGCGTTTGTCAATACTGGCGGATTGCATATAACCATGTGCAGTTGATGCGATAGACGAGGTGCAATACAGATGAATTTACATTTGTCGTGTTATGTACACATTATGGAACCATGTTCTGACTCTCTCTCCGGCGATATCAATGTACAGTTAAAAGTGACCGATGAAACATTTTGAAAGCAATACAAAGTGGTTGAGGGAGGAATTCAGTTCAATACAAGCAATTAGTCCTGGGGGGGGGGCGAAGGGGGGTAGAAAGTCCAGAAAGGGGGGGGGGGGGGGTCTTCGCCACAGTGTCTTTTTAGCAGCGAGCCATCACTGGTAGGTTCTAGTAGTTCGTTTTCTTCCGTTGGCGCTGTTGAGCACCGGCGGTGGAGCTATAGGTCCAGCTCGGATCCATCCTTACACGTCGCAGGGTGCGATCTGTCCTCTGCTGTTAAACCACAGTCCTGTTTCCTAACTAATCTTTTTAAGGGTGCCTCATGCTGGGCACCTGCATTTCTTTCTCCTTTCGTGGCAAACCCTATTCTACCTAAATGCTGTTCTTCTTCTCAGAGTCAAAATCCATGTGAAAGAAAGGGGGGGTTGTCGGATAATCGAGGGAAGAGAGGGCGGAGTGGGATCAGATCTTTGAGACAAACCAAGGGAGCAAAGGATAACGAGCAGGCAGGCCCATCAATCGGGCTCAAAGGGGCGGGGACTTCTGGCACGCGTGGGTCAGCAAGCAGAGGGCTTCAAGGCAGCCCTCCATCCTTTCATTTTCCGTGTTCGAGAGTGGTGCCTCGTCCCGCGTCTCGTTGCTCTGTGGCTCCACCTTTGGTCGAGGTCACATGTGCTTCATGATCTGCGGCTAGGCTGTGCGTCACGTCCGGCCCCTCTCCTCCGGTGATTGTGTATCTTTGAATGGGTACAAAACAAGCTTTAGAGAACTGGCACTAGAAGACATTTATACATTTCAATTCCTCCCCCAATCTTAAGTAGTTGGGGATGCGTTCATCGGTCACGGTCAGAAGTTATCACTATGGAGTATGTATGCGGGCATTTCTACTGAGCTTGTACTAAGCCTATTTGGCGTTTATTCATGGCGTATATGGAGAGAAGTCAGACTCCTATCAACTGCGTATTTCCATCAAACTCGAAATCGGATCCTACGGTAGAGACTCGTCTTTCTAACCCAAGCCCTGGCAATCTTCTACTATCATGAGAGAGAGACAGAGGCTAAACATTCTTTTCTCGGGGAGCAACGGTTAATCAGGGTCATCAGTTATACTTCGGGATATGGAGCTGGGGTCAATCGGGAGAAACGAGGACGCTTTGGACATCCGTACTTGGGTGCAGAGAGGTGGGACAATCTGGGCATTGGGGATTGTGTTTTTAATGGACTGAGAACAGAAGGCCACTGACATATAGTCCCCCTAAAAAAAGGGCCAGATTAGGGGACATCAGTCGTCTTACCTGTCCTTTCCTCCTTAGCCAATTCAAGTTTCATTATTTTACAGAAAGGAGAGGTAGTAATATGGCAAATTACAATTGTTTTAGTTTCTGTCAATTTTGCCGAACACTTTTGTGTTCAAAAACCAATTAGGCTTGTGCCGGCGGGGCACAACGTTACCACACAAAGGAAGAGGGAACAGGGGGACCCTCAGAGAGAGAGAGTCGTCCGCATTCTAAACGAACTATTCGGTACACGTACGACATGGAGAGAGAGAGAAAGAGAGAGAGAGAAACGTGTACAATAATAGGCCATTTAATGCGCACACAACACAGAACAGCAGGGGTCAAGTTATATAGAAACACAGACTGAGGGACGACGTAGATCCATACATTACGTACACATGAATTCAGGCGGGGGGGGGGGGTAGTACATGCATTATATACAAGAATCCAAGACAAAACATAGAATAGTACTTGGCTAAAAAGATTTCTTCCTGCATGCTGCGCATCCTTAGTATCCTACTTAATTCATCTGGCTGCCTTTGCTGGGGGCCTCGGTTGCAAATACTTACACCTTTGTCAATTTTTCGGGAACTAACCTGGTCGGGCTAATACTCACGGTAGGATCTTCGAATCATTTTTAGCGAATGGGTATCCAGGCTGAGGCAACGGAGGGTGTCAGTCGGGAGAACAATGGGGCAACTTTGAGTTTCATGTCTATGAAGGTGTAAGAAGGAGGTGGTAAATCTTAAACATTTACAATATTCCTAGTTTTCCAGGAGGAGGGTACTTGGGCAAACCTCACCCCGGAATATTCCTGAACCCTTCCCTATTTAGTTACCGTATGAATTTACTCATGGGTGCGCGTCATTCTTGGTTGCTTATTTGGGGTGCCGGTTGGAGTCATATTTTGTCATACTGCAATAACCCGCCAAGTTTCTGCTTCAGGCCACCCTCCCAGTCGCTGGGTTCAGAGAGAGTCGTTTCTAAGCAGGGGAGGACTATATCTTTGTTTGTTCGTCGTGTACAGGACTCATGTTCAGACCCCTTTTCCCCATTCCATCGGCCGTTCGATCAACACTTAAGTCATACATAAAACATTTCTCTTATCAATCCAAACGTGTGCAACGCGTATTCAGTCGAGCTATACACATCAGGGCATACACGCGTGCATTCATATCGCACAAATTCGTCACGTTCTCAGGGGCAGTCCCCATAGACAATATACAATTTTCCCGTGCCGAACCATGGCGTGTTGTTTAGGCCTTCTCCATACTTCGGTCGACGTTCCGATGTGTCCTGCAGAAAGAAGGGAAAAAGAAGGGGGTGGGGGCAGCGTTTTAAAACACATCAGCGTGCATAAACCCGAAGATGCTTTTACTTACCACATACTCGACCTATCTCCGCGGGATGCAGTCCCTTTCATCTCGGCGTTTAAGCCCAGGGGGACCGGTAGTGCGGGAGAGATAATCATTGATGGACTGTGTATTTGCATAGATCGCCCAAGTGTAGTATTACGGATCGTGTGTAGGGAAGGGTCAAAACGAAGGGCAGTCAGTGTAAAGTGGGGGTGAACTCGTGCTCTCCTTTGAGGAGGAGGGATGGTCTACAGTGGTACAGGGTCGTTTTTGTTCACTAGGCACGGAGACTAGAGGGGCTAGGTGGCATTCCTTCGGAGTGGCTTAGGGGCATCTGAAACAACTTCCCTGATACATGTGGCACATAAGGTAAAGGCTAAATACCGGGACCTTTATCGATTGCTTTACGTTGCACAAAAATAAAAATATATAATAAAAAAACACATATACACAACAAACCTGGACCATTCACATTTGCGATATTTCTGTGTACTTTGCTTTTTTTAACCTTTAAGTAATCGAGTTGCTTCATTTCACCTGTATTTTACTTATATCGGAAACAGTGGCCATTTATTCGAAACTTACTAATTTAAGCGCTACAACTAAGTTTGCTTTTCACAAAACCTTTATTTAAAAATGTTGGCGCACAAATACGGGTCTACAACCACGTGGGCCAGCCACGGAGCAGACTGGAACCATACATGAGGGGATATTTATTTGAACGGAGTCGGTGACCGTTGATTTCATAAAGGTGCGACAAGTGCAATAAAATCATATCGAAAATTCATTGTGGGTAAGTACCATAAGTGTCGAAAATTCGAACTTTCAATAATACGGTAAACAGTGACGCGTCAGAACTTAATATCAATTCATTGTCCGAATGTTCGATCAGTACCCATCCCCTCCCACCATGCGCTTCAAACATTGCATACATATCTCATGATATCAAGGCTGAGCAATCGGAACACAACAGGGAGTTGCGAGTTTCATTTGTACCGGCGCCATTTTGGGTGAGGTCGGGCAGGTCCAAGTATAGTCAAAATGTCTCCACCAACTTGTGGTTGGACCAGAGCCTCTTTCGGCAGTCCAAAAGTTTCGTTAAAGAGCAACAGAAGGGGTCGTCGGTAAGAACCATCAGTCAAAAAGGGGGGAGGGAGGTAGCAATCTTTCCTACCGGGTCATACTGGCGTTCCGCCGGAACTGATCAAATTGGTAGTCGGCAGGATTTCGGTCATTCAAACTGAGGCTGGCGCCAGCATGAGAGCGCCGACGTCTCGTGGCTACGTCTTGGTCGTTCCGCGGGCAATCATGGCAGTCATTCTCCATCGGGGGCCCGCGGGGGTCGGGGGCCCCTGCGGCTCTCATAGAATTTTCAAAGCTGAGGAGAACGCCTCTGGACGGGGGGGCTCATTTTCTAGCTGGCAAGCGACCTGGCCATCTTTGCACGCCAGGTCCAATCTTGCAGAGTCGACCGTCATTTTACGAGTTCTGCGGCAACCGGCAGTCGTTGGATCGCAAGGGCAGACGGACTCCAGCCTGTCGGGCGTGGTGTTGCACCGCAAGAGTGGACGAACCCTTGTCGGGTGAGTGGAGCGTTGGGGGTGCAGCTGAGGGGCCTCCACCTGGGGAGGTGGGAGAGGCTCGTCCGCGCCGCCTCTCCCTCCCAGTGCACCCCACGCCGTCTCCCGGTGCTGACTTTCGTGATGGCCGGACCAGGCGATGAGAGAGGGGGGGGGGGTCGGAGGCATGAGCAAGACATCCCCCCCCTGAGGCCTGCAAGGCGCCAGAAGAGGAGGAAGGGAATACCAGTACATTCCGGGCCATCCATCCCACGACTTCTCCGGCCGCTGACATTTGTGGTGGCCGGACCAGGTGATGAGAGAGTGGGGGGGGGTCGGAGGCATAGGCAAGACATCCCCCCCGTGGCCTGCAAGGCGCCAGAAGAGGAGGAAGGGAAGACCAGTACATCCCGGGCCATCCACCCCTTCTCCTCTCCGGCCGATGGCGGCCAGCCGGGCCCCGCCCTGCACGTGTCGAGGCCTCGTCTTCCGGATGGGCGTGACCGTGGACCTGTTGCACTTCGGGAGCTTCCGGAATGGGGGTAGGTATCTGCTGACTTGTATCTGTCTTATGTTACCGTTATTGGGCGTGGCGGGCGGTGGGACAGACATGTTTGGAGCAGTGAGGGGCGGCGGAGCCTAGCTACCTCGTGGCTGCCGTGATGTCAAGCTTGGCTTCTCTCACAACTTTCATGTTTCTTATTGCGGGCTATTTCTAACGTTTCTTATTTCTAGCGAAGTAAAAAAAAAACTCATCAGTGGCCTACTGATTTTGCTCGATTTCTTTTTCCTTCCTTTTCTAGTGTGTTTTTGCGCTAAAGTTTCTGTTAACAGGATACGGTGATTACTTCATATTTTACATATGTCCTTTTTATTAGGGGCGCCCTCCGGTTGAGCCAGATGGTCTACCTCTAATAAATGGTCCGGGTGGAACTAGTTTACCAATCAGTGGGGAGTAGATAGGCATGACAGATTACAACGGGGGACAAAGGTCTGCATTACCTACCCTTCACTACTTACAAAGACTAGACAGAATATTTCTATTCCACGTTATTTGCAGACAGAGAATACCTCAAAAGAACTATTCCTTGAACAATAAATGTCCAGACAGTCAATCAATCAGTGGGGAGAAAAACAGGCATGATGGATTACAACGGGGGACAAAAGTCCGCATTACCTATCCTTCGCTATCTGCAAAGGGAGACAGAATATTCCTATTCTTCTCTGTTTGTAGACAGGGAATATCTCAAAAGAGCGATAATCGATAAAAAAAAATCGATAACAAACAATCAGTGGGGAGAAAGATAGGCATGACGGATTACAATGGGGACAAAAGTCTGCATTACCTACCCTTCACTATCTGCAAAGGGAGACAGAATATTCCTATTCTTACCCGTTTGTAGACAGCGAATGTCTCAAAGAGCAACAGAGCAACCAATCAATCAGTGGGGAGAAAAATAGGCATGACGGATTACAACGGGGGACAAAAGTCCGCATTACCTATCCTTCACTATTTGCAAAGAGAGAGAAACGTTCCTATTCGTCGCTGTTTGCAAACAGAGAATGTCTCAAAAGAGCGCCAATACTTCAAGTAGCGACCAAGGCTAAATGAACCAATCAATGAACAATACCAGTATTTAAATACCGATTCCAATATAAACAATCAATCAGATGTAAAGATGTCCTACTTAACCTTACCCGGACCGGACTGTGTGGACAGTTCTTCGCCTTCCCTTTCCAGCGCCCGATCGTTCTCTTACTCCATGTTTTTACCGCAGCATTCCTGTGGGATCCCAGTCAGGACAGTAGGTCGCTTGAGAGAGGTCCGTTCGGAATCGGTGAAGTTCATTCAATCGGCAGCCAGACGAGGGCCCTCTCAAGGCAGGTATACTCCAATCGTTCAGATGTTCACCCCATCGTCTGGACCTCTCTTACCTGACCTTATGTCGCTGATGGGCCCCGCGTTGGGACGCCAATTGAGGAAAAACAGCCCAAATTACAACCGATGCCCAGGCTGCTGGCACAAGACGCCTCTTAGTTCCCATCTTGAACAGTTACCAAATAAAGAGACGGGCGCTGGAAGCGGGAAGGCAGGAACAGATTTTTATTTCTCATGAGGAGAGCCTGTCCTTTCGGACACACGCATAATGTCTTCAAGAGGTGCTCTAACAAGTTTCTCTGAGGCTCCGTCTTTTATACACAGGTTTATGATGTACAAACATTCCTCATTGCAATAAAGGCACTTTGAAGTACGAAAAGGCATGTTTGGAATCCCAGCTTCAGGCCTATTCCCATACCAGTCGTTCGGATGTCGTTTCCCCTCCAAAATGTAACATGTGATTGTAATCTTGCAGCCGGACATTCCAACAGGACACGAGGGCAAGAGGGGGTGATCAGATCTAAGGTTGGGCAGGCGATAAGATCGGGCACTTCGGTTGGTGTATCACGCTTTGCTATGCAGGGTCAGGGGGGGGTACATCCACGAGGCCTCGTTTTATGACTTGGGACCGGGTCGAGAGGCCAGGTGTAGCCGGGGGGGGGGGGGTCATCAGAAGAGGGGAAGGGTGTTCCTGGGAGGAATGCAGGGGGTGTCGGTCAGGCAGGGGTGTCACTTTTAGAGCGGGGTCGCGCAGAGGGAGAGGGTTTTATGGCCTATGCATGAGAGACCGGGGGCTGTCGGGGATGCTTGCGAGGCTGGGGAGTGAGGGGGAGAGAGAGACGCTGGCTATCGAGAGTGGGCAGAGAGGCCTTGGTGCCTAAAATGGCTGTCGTATATGTGCGCGCATGGGCCTGTACTGGCGAGATGATGCGGGCAATGCTTTGCGGTATTCGATCTGCTTACAGCAAGGGGTATGGTGAACACAAATGAACGCCGCTTATGTACATATACATTGTCATTTTCCACACTTGAACGCAAAACTGCTGGGTTCCTTGCTTAGGCTGGACAGGCTGGCGGTGTGGTACAGCTATAATAAAGCAGTGAAAGGTGTGGTAGGGGTGGTGTCTTCCCTGAACCACAATATAACCAACCTAGGACTGATTTCCCCCTAATTGTGGGCTTTCCAGCCAGGTATAGCTTGATTCCATTGGCACAGTGAGCATGAGTCCCATATCTGGGCATACCCCTGCAACTAGGGCGATATATCAAACATACCAAAGTTTGGACTTTGTCATATGCAAATCAGCCTTGACCCTACTCCTCATGGAAACAGTCTAGACCAGGGGTACTCATAGTACGGCCCGCGGGCCGCCAGCGGCCCGGCAAGCCTTCCTTGGCGGCCCGCGGACCTTGCAGACAATCGTACCTGTGCTTAAAGAAATAATGTATTAGTGTTAGCAAACAATCCCGCAGCAGCGCTTGACTAAGACGACTCAGAGACTGATAATCACCGCTCCCCCGGCCCCCACAGAGCAGAGGCTTTGTTGTATTTCACCTCTTAGCGCCCCTGCATCTCCACTCTGACAATCACTGCTCCTCCGGCCCCCACAAACGAGAGTGGAGATGCAGGGGCGCTAAGAGGTGAAATACGACAAAGCCTCTGCTCTGTAGGGCCGAGCGAGCAGTGATTGTCAGAGTGGAGATGCACGTGCGCTACAACAAAGCCTCAATAATATGTAAATGGTCTTTTAAAGACCTGCAAAGTACTTTGGTGCGGCTGTCTGTGTGTGCGCGCTGAGGAAGCTGTCTCAGCCCGGGCTGAAGGCTGACACAGACAGACAGACACACACACAGTGAGATGACAGGGGGGGGAGAGGGAGGGCAGGAGGGAGAGGGGGGGCAGGAGGGAGAGAGAGGGCAGGAGGGAGAAGGAGGGAGGGAGATGGAGAGGGAGGGCAGGAGGAAAGGGAGGGCAGGAGAGAGAGGGAGGGCAGGAGAGAGAGGGAGGGCAGGAGGGAGGGAGATGGAGAGGGAGGGCAGGAGGAAAGGGAGGGAGAGCAGGAGGGAGGGCAGGAGGGAGAGGGAGGGCAGGAGGGAGAGAGAGGGCAGGAGGGAGAGGGAGGGCAGGAGGGAGAGAGAGGACAGGAGGGAGAGGGAGGACAGGAGGGAGAGGGAGGGCAGGAGGGAGAGGGAGGACAGGAGGGAGAGGGAGGGCAGGAGGGAGAGGGAGGGCAGGAGGGAGAGTGAGGGCAGGAGGGAGAGAGAGATGATAGGGAGGGCAGGAGGGAGAGAGAGATGGACAGGGAGGGCAGGAGGGTGAGGGGGGGCAGGAGGGAACGGGAGGGAACGGAGGGAGGGCAGGAGGAGAGGGAGGGCAGGAGGGAGAGGGAGAGAGAGAGATGAAGAGGGAGGGCAGGAGGAAACGGAGGGCAGGAGGTAGAGGGAGGGCGAGAGAGATGGAGAGGGAGGGCAGGATGGAGAGGGAGGGCAGGAGGGAGAGGGAGGGCAGGAGGGAGAGGGAGATGGAGAGGGAGGGCAGGAGGAAGAGGGAGGGCAGGAGGAAGAGAGAGATGGAGAGGGAGGGCAGGAGGAAGAGGGAGGGAGATGGAGAGGGAGGGCAGGAGGGAGAGGGAGGGCAGGAGGGAGAGAGAGATGGAGAGGGAGGGCAGGAGGGAGAGAGAGATGGAGAGGGAGGGCAGGAGGGAGAGGGAGGGCTGGAGGGCGATGGAGGGCAGGAGGAGAGGGAGGGCAGGAGGAGAGAGAGGGCAGGAGGGAGAGAGAGATGGAGAGGGAGGGCAAAAGGAGATGGAGAGGGAGAGAGGGAGGGCAGGAGGGAGAGGGAGGGCAGGAGGGAGAGAGAGATGGAGAGAGGGGGCAGGAGGGAGAGAGAGATGGAAAGAGAGGGCAGGAGGGAGAGGGAGGGCAGGAGGGAGAGGGAATGCAGGAGGGAGAGGGAGATGGAGAGAGAGGGCAGGAGGAGTGGGAGGGCAGGAGGGAGAGAGAGATGGATAGGGAGGGCAGGAGGGAGAGAGAGATGGACAGGGAGGGCAGGAGGGAGAGGGAGGGCAGGAGGGCAAGAGGGAGCGGGAGTGCAGGAGGGAGAGGGAGGGCAGGTGGGAGAGAGAGAGGGAGGGCAGGAGGAAAGGGAGGGCAGGAGGGAGAGGGAGGGCAGGAGGGAGAAAGAGATGGAGAGGGAGGGCAGGAGAGAGAGGGAGGGCAGGAGGTAGAGGGAGGCCAGGAGGTAGAGGGAGGCCAGGAGGTAGAGGGAGGGCAGGAGGTAGAGGGAGGGCAGGAGGGAGAGAGAGAGAGGGCAGGAGGGAGAGAGAGGGCAGGAGGGAGAGAGAGGGCAGGAGGGAGAGAGAGATGGAGAGGGAGGGCAGGAGGGAGAGAGAGGGCAGGAGGGAGAGGGCAGGAGGGAGAGAGATGGAGAGGGAGGGCAGAAGGGAGAGGGAGGGCAGGAGGGAGAGGGAGGGCAGGATGGAGAGGGAGGGCAGGATGGAGAGGGAGGGCAGGAGGGAGAGAGAGATGGAGAGGGAGGGCAGGAGGGAGGGCAGAAGGGGAGAGGGAGGGTAGGAGGGAGAGGGAAGGCAGAAGGGAGAGAGAGATGGAGAGGGAGAGAGGAGGCATGAAGGAGAGGGAGGGCAGGAGGGAGAGAGAGATGGAGAGGGAGGGCAGGAGGGAGAGAGAGATGGAGAGGGAGGGCAGGAGGGAGAGAGAGATGGAGAGGGAGAGAGAGGCAGGAGGGAGAGGGAGGACAGGAGGGAGAGGAGGGCAGGAGGGAGGGGGAGAGCAGGAGGGAGGGGGAGGGCAGGAGGGAGGGGGAGGGCAGGAGGGAGGGGGAGGGCAGGAGGGAGAGGGAGGGCAGGAGGGAGAGGGAGGGCAGGAGGGAGAGAGATGGCAGGAGGGAGAGAGAGGGCAGGAGAGAGAGGGCAGGAGGGAGAGGGAAGGCAGGAGGGAGAGTGAGATGGAGAGGGAGGGCAGGAGGAGAGAGAGATGGAGAGGGAGAAGGAGAAGGAGGGCAGGAGGGAGAGAGAGATGGAGAGGGAGAAGGAGGGCAGGAGGGAGAGAGAGATGGAGAGGGAGGGCAGGAGGGAGAGGGGGGGCAGGAGGGAGATGGAGGGCAGGAGGAAGAGAGAGGTGGAGAGGGAGGGCAGGAGGGAGAGAGAGGGCAGGAGGGAGGGAGAGGGAGGGCAGAAGGGAGAGGGAGGGCAGAAGGGAGAGGGAGGGCAGAAGGGAGAGGGAGGGCAGAAGGGAGAGGGAGGGCAGGAGGGAGAGGGAGGGCAGGAGGGACAGGGAGGGCAGGAGGGAGAGGGAGGGCAGGAGGGAGAGGGAGGGCAGGATGGAGAGGGAGGGCAGGCAGGAGGGAGAGGGAGGGCAGGAGGGAGAGGGAGGGCAGGTGGGAGGAGGGGAGGGCAGGAGGGAGAGGGAGGGCAGGAGGAAGAGAGAGATGGAGAGGGAGGGCAGGATGGAGAGGGAGGGCAGGATGGAGAGGGAGGGCAGGAGGGAGAGAGAGTGCAGGAGGGAGAGAGAGTGCAGGAGGGAGAGAGAGGGCAGGAGGGAGAGAGATGGAGAGGGAGGGCAGAAGGGAGAGGGAGGACAGGAGGGAGAGGGAGGGCAGGAGGGAGAGGGAGGGCAGGATGGAGAGGGAGGGCAGGATGGAGAGGGAGGGCAGGATGGAGAGGGAGGGCAGGAGGGAGAGAGAGATGGAGAGGGAGGGCAGGAGGGAGGGCAGGAGGGAGAGGGAGGGTAGGAGGGAGAGGGAGGGCAGAAAGGAGACAGAGATGGAGAGGGAGAGAGAGGGCATGAAGGAGAGGGAGGGCAGGAGGGAGAGAGAGATGGAGAGGGAGGGCAGGAGGGAGAGAGAGATGGAGAGGGAGGGCAGGAGGGAGAGAGAGATTGAGAGGGAGAGAGAGGGCAGGAGGGAGAGGGAGGACAGGAGGGAGAGGAGGACAGGAGGGAGAGGGGAGGGCAGGAGGGCAGGAGGGAGAGAGATGGCAGGAGGGAGAGAGAGGGCAGGAGGGAGAGGGAAGGCAGGAGGGAGAGGGAAGGCAGGAGGGAGAGAGAGGGCAGGAAGGAGAGAGAGATGGAGAGGGAGGGCAGGAGGGAGAGAGAGATGGAGAGGGAGAAGGAGGGCAGGAGGGAGAGAGAGATGGAGAGGGAGGGCAGGAGGGAGAGGGAGGGCAGGAGAGGGCGGGCAGGAGAGGGAGGGCAGGAGGGAGGTGGAGAGGGAGGGCAGGAGGGAGAGGGAAGGCAGGAGGGAGAGGGCAGGAGGGAGAGGGAAGGCAGGAGGGAGAGAGAGGGCAGGAAGGAGAGAGAGGGCAGGAGGGAGAGGGAATGCAGGAGGGAGAGGGAAGGCAGGAGGGAGAGAGAGGGCAGGAAGGAGAGAGAGATGGAGAGGGAGGGCAGGAGAGAGAGATGGAGAGGGAGAAGGAGGGCAGGAGGGAGAGAGAGATGGAGAGGGAGGGCAGGAGGAGAGGGAGGGCAGGAGGGAGAGGGAGGGCAGGAGGGAGAGGGAGGGCAGGAGGGAGGTGGAGAGGGAGGGCAGGAGGGAGAGGGATGACAGGAGGGAGAGAGAGATGGAGAGGGCGGGCAGGAGGGAGAGGGAGGGCGGGAGAGAGAGATGGAGAGGGAGGGCAGGAGGAAGAGGGAGAGAGAGAGATGGAGAGGGAGGGCAGGAGGGAGAGGGAGGGCAGGAGGGAGAGGGAGGGCAGGAGGAGAGAGAGGGCAGGAGGGAGAGAGATGGAGAGGGAGGGCAAAAGGGAGAGAGAGAGGGAGAGAGAGAGGGAGGGCAGGAGGGAGGGAGAGAGAGATGGAGAGAGAGGGCAGGAGGGAGAGGGAGGGCAGGAGGGAGATGGAGAGAGAGGGCAGGAGGGAGTGGGAAGGAGGGAGAGAGAGATGGATAGGGAGGGCAGGAGGGAGAGAGAGATGGACAGGGAGGGCAGGAGGGAGGGCAGGAGGGAGAGGGAGGGCAAGAGGGAGCGGGAGAGAGCGGGAGTGCAGGAGGGAGAGGGAGGGCAGGTGGGAGAGAGAGATGGAGAGGGAGGGCAGGAGGAAAGGGAGGGCAGGAGGGAGAGGGAGGGTAGGAGGGAGCGAGAGATGGAGAGGGAGGGCAGGAGAGAGAGGGAGGGCAGGAGGTAGAGGGAGGCCAGGAGGTAGTGGGAGGGCAGGAGGGAGAGAGAGGGCAGGAGGGAGAGAGAGGGCAGGAGGGAGAGTGAGGGCAGGAGGGAGAGAGAGATGGAGAGGGAGGGCAGGAGGAAAGGGAGGGCAGGAGGGAGAGGAAGGGCAGGAGGAAGAGAGAGATGGAGAGGGAGGGCAGGAGGGAGAGAGAGGGCAGGAGGGAGAGAGAGGGCAGGAGGGAGAGAGAGGGCAGGAGGGAGAGAGATGGAGAGGGAGGGCAGAAGGGAGAAGGAGGGCAGGAGGGAGAGGGAGGGCAGGATGGAGAGGGAGAGGGAGGGCAGGATGGAGAGGGAGGGCAGGAGGGAGAGAGAGATGGAGAGGGAGGGCAGGAGGGAGAGGGAGGGTAGGAGGGAGAGGGAGGGTAGGAGGGAGAGGGAGGGTAGGAGGGAGAGGGAGGGCAGAAGGGAGAGAGAGATGGAGAGGGAGAGAGAGGGCATGAAGGAGAGGGAGGGCAGGAGGGAGAGAGAGATGGAGAGGGAGGGCAGGAGGGAGAGAGAGAGATGGAGAGGGAGGGCAGGAGGGAGAGAGAGAGATGGAGAGGGAGGGCAGGAGGGAGAGAGAGAGAGGGAGAGAGAGGGCAGGAGGGAGAGAGAGGGCAGGAGGGAGAGGGAGGACAGGAGGGAGAGGGAGGACAGGAGGGAGAGGGAGGACAGGAGGGAGAGGGAGGGCAGGAGGGAGGGCAGGAGGGAGAGGGAGGGCAGGAGGGAGAGGGAGGGCAGGAGGGAGAGAGATGGCAGGAGGGAGAAGATGGCAGGAGGGAGAGAGATGGCAGGAGGAAGAGAGAGGACAGGAGGGAGAGGGAAGGCCGGAGGGAGAGAGAGGGCAGGAGGGAGAGAGAGATGGAGAGGGAGGGCAGGAGGGAGAGAGAGATGGAGAGGGAGAAGGAGGGCAGGAGGGAGAGAGAGGGCAGGAGGGAGAGAGAGAGAGGGCAGGAGGGAGGGAGAGAGAGATGGAGAGGGAGGGCAGGAGGGAGAGGGAGTACAGGAGGGAGATGGCGAGGGAGGGCAGGAGGGAGAGGGAGTACAGGAGGGAGATGGAGAGGGAGGGCAGGAGGGAGAGGGAGGGCAGGAGGGAGAGAGAGATGGAGAGGGAGGGCAGGAGGAGAGAGAGGGTAGGAGGGAGACAGAGGGCAAGATGGAGAGAGGGCAAGAGGGAGAGGAGGGCAGGAGGCAGAGAGAGATGGAGAGGCAGAGAGAGATGGAGAGGGAGAGAGAGGAGGGAGGGCAGGAGGGAGAGGGAGGGCAGGAGGGAGAGGGAGGGCAGGATGGAGAGAGGAGGAGAGGTAGGGCAGGAGGGATGGAGAGGGAGTGAGGATGGAGAAGGAGGGGAGGATGGAGAAGGAGGGCAGGATGGAATGGAGGGCAGGAGGGAGAGAGAGATGGAGAGGGAGAGGGAGGGCAGGAGGGAGAGGGAGGGCAGGAGAGAGAGATGGAGAGGGAGGTCAGGAGGGAGAGAGAGAGCAGGAGGGAGAGGGAGGGCAGGAGGGAGAGAGAGAGAGGGAGGGCAGGAGGGAGAGAGAGAGGGAGAGGGAGGGCAGGAGGGAGAGGGAGGGCAGGAGGGAGAGGGAGGGCAGGAGGGAGAGGGAGAGGGAGGGCAGGAGGGAGAGAGAGATGGAGAGGGAGGTCAGGAGGAGAGAGAGAGCAGGAGGGAGAGGGAGGGCAGAAGGGAGAGGGAAATGGAGAGGAAGGGCAGGAGGGAGAGGGAGGGCAGGAGGGAGAGAGAGATGGAGAGGGAGGGCAGGAGGGGGAGGGAGGGAGGGCAGAAGGGGGAGGGAGGGAGGGCAGGAGGTAGAGGAGGGCAGGAGGGAGAGAGATGGAGAGGGAGGACAGGAGGGAAAGAGAGATGGAGAGGGAGGGCAGGAGGGAGAGGGAGGGCAGGAGGGAGAGAGAGATGGCGAGGGAGGGCAGGAGGGAGAGGGAGTACAGGTGGGAGATGGAGAGGGAGGGTAGGAGGGAGAGGGAGGGCAGGAGGGAGAGAGAGATGGAGAGGGAGGGCAGGAGGAGAGAGAGGGTAGGAGGGAGACAGAGGGCAAGATGGAGAGAGAGGGCAAGAGGGAGAGGGAGTGCAGGAGGGAGAGGGAGGGCAGGATGGAGAGGGAGGAGAGGGAGGGCAGGAGGGAGAGGGAGTGCAGGAGGGAGAGGGAGGGCAGGATGGAGAGGGAGGAGAGGGAGGGCAGGAGGGATGGAGAGGGAGTGAGGATGGAGAAGGAGGGGAGGATGGAGAAGGAGGGCAGGATGGAATGGAGGGCAGGAGGGAGAGAGAGATGGAGAGGGAGAGGGAGGGCAGGAGGGAGGGGAGGGCAGGAGGGAGAGAGAGATGGAGAGGGAGGTCAGGAGAGAGAGAGCAGGAGGGAGAGGGAGGGCAGAAGGGAGAGGGAAATGAAGAGGAAGGGCAGGAGGAAGAGGAAGGTCAGGAGGGAGAGGGAGGGCAGGAGGGAGAGAGAGATGGAGAGGGAGGGCAGGAGGGAGAGGGAGAGGGAGGGAGGGCAGGAGGTAGAGGGAGGGTAGGAGGGAGAGAGAGATGGAGAGGGAGGACAGGAGGGAGAGGGAGGGCAGGAGGGAGAGAGGGATGGCGAGGGAGGGCAGGAGGGAGAGGGAGTACAGGAGGGAGAGAGAGATGGAGAGGGAGGGCAGGAGGGGAGAGGGAGGGCAGGAGGGAGAGAGAGATGGAGAGGGAGGGCAGGAGGAAGAGGGAGAGAGAGATGGAGAGGGAGGGCAGGAGGGAGATGGAGGGAGAGGGAGGGCAGGAGGAGAGAGAGGGTAGGAGGGAGACAGAGGGCAAGATGGAGAGAGAGGGCAAGAGGGAGAGGGAGGGCAGGAGGCAGAGAGAGAGGGAGAGAGAGGGAGAGAGAGGGCAGGAGGGAGAGGGAGGGCAGGAGGGAGAGGGAGGGCAGGATGGAGAGGGAGGAGAGGGAGGGCAGGAGGGATGGAGAGGGAGTGAGGATGGAGAAGGAGGGCAGGATGGAAAGGGAGGGCAGGAGGGAGAGGGGGGCAGGAGGGAGGGCAGAATGGAGAGGGAGGGCAGGATGCAGAGAGAGATGGAGAGGGAGGGCAGGATGGAGAGAGAGATGGAGAGGGAGAGCAGGATGGAGAGAGAGAGGGAGGGCAGGAGGGGGAGAGAGATGTATGTATGCTGGGTCTGGTGGCTCAGTGGATGAAGGCATCTGCTGCAGGGACCTGTGTGCAACCTCATGGTCACAAGTTTTCTTTTTGCTTTAGCCCCGCCCCTCCCCCTCTGACCCTGCCCCCACCAGTGCGGCCCTCGGCCACAAACCACACTGTAAATGTGGCCTCCGAGAGAAAGTTTGTGAGTACCCATGGTCTAGACGGTCCTCAATTGCTTATTTTGAAGGTTTTATATAGCGCGAACAAGACTCTTGCGAGTATCAGAGCGTTTTACAAGTCATAAGTAGAAGTCAAGACATAGTTCTTAATCGAAAGAAAACAATACTATGTTCCGGTTCAAGGACGAATTGGCAGTTCGGGCTGGACTGCTCCTATTGGTGCAGGGTCAAGTCTGATTTGCATAACCTGGGCTCAAAACGAGGTAGCATACCTCGTGTGCAGAATAACAATGGAATGGGATGCAGCTCGAGTGATTACTGGTGACTGATATTAATTCAAGCATTCCATCCATCACTGTTTGGTATACTTACTTTGTCGCCCTAAATTGGAGGGGAATGCAGAGACACTGTGAAAAAAGTACACAATTGTATTCAGCTGTTAAGTCCATAACTAGGGCAAAACCAGTCCTGGGTAGCTGTTGTTCTGCTTCAGGGAGGACCTGGCTCGGCAGTTTGGGCTGGACTATTTTTATTGGAGAAGGGTCAAGACCGATTTGCATTTAGCTGGGTCCAAACTGAGGTGGCATGGTGTGCAAAATAACAAGGGTTGGGATGCAGCCAGAGTGATTACCAGTGGCTGAGATTAATTCAACCACTTCCATCACTGTTCTGCATATCTACTGTTTAATATGAGGCACAACACGCATTATGCCTCTTATTCCCATAGTTAGCTGTAATTAAAAGCATGAGGAAATAGTTTAACCTGTAGTATTAAAATACTTATTATACACAACAGGAATGTTATTTTTAGAATTGCAGATTCCTATTCTTCCTTATTAAAATTATCAGTTTTTCCAAAGGTTTCTGAAGATTATGTTAATAAGATATTATGTCCTCAACACAATTATAAATATGTTTTTGCCACTGGAGACCAATTCATTGCTTAGTAGTCGTGCCAACCACCTGAAGCTGGCATGTTCAAAATAAGCGGAACATAATTGCGAGTGTTGGTAGATCGTTGACTATGCATTTAAAGTGACACTTCTTTTACGTCAATACACTTTAATGTGTTGTTGCTTAGCTGGTCAACAATGCATCCAAGGCTAGGCCATGGGAAGCTGAGCGTCCTTAGCAGCTAGGCCAGGGATTGGAGGATTTGTGTATTGGCAGATGTGTACTTTCGGTTAGGACCATGAGAGATCTATACCAGAGCACTCTATGAGTTATAGGACATTTTGTGTGCATACATGTCCTGGTACCAGTATGAATGCCTAAACACGCAACAGCGCCTGTGTGTGACTACCTCTGTTTTTCTATATCCGTGTGCTGCACATGTGCATGTATGTGTCCCTGTGAGTACATCTGAGCAAGACATCGCCTCTGAGTGTGTTTGTGTGTGCAAACTAACTATTCGAGTGTTTAAAGGAATAAAACGCACGTCTTGGGGGAAAGGAGATAATTATCCAATATGAAAATGAACAAATAAGTTATTTATCCGTGGATCTGGGGATGGTTGGAGAATATGTATCAGTATCTTTGAAAAACATGGAGAAATACTAAACAGGTACGCGCTTTACTTATCATGTCAACACTGCAGAAGCTTGGCAAAAATATTCATTACTCTTGGATTGTGTGGATCTGGGGAAATTATATTTTGATACTGGGGCCAGTATTTATTGTTTTGTGCTGACGGGGGCAATCATATAAAATAATAACATGTGGCAATCGATATGTTGGATGGTACCCATAACACTGTGTTCATGACGGTGCAAATATGCGTTACCTTTCATCTGTCATGCGCATGGAAACAAAGTGCAGAGCTCAGAAAATTGCGAGCTGCAATGAGATACTGTGCATCACTGTGGTGTTTCAGAATTGATTTTAGGGTCGCCAGAGAACTGGCACAGTTTGGTCAGTGTGAAGTCCTGCCAGACATATTGTTGGTCAATAGCATTGTTAATGTGCCTTGCTTTAGGACTAAGATGCAGTGGTATACCAATAACAAATATTATTTCATTATCAAAATCAAGTCCACTGTAGAACTGCCTTTTAAACTCATCCGATTGACATTGATTTGGTTCACTTTTTACTTCCAACCACCTTCTACAGCTCTTGTGCGCTTTTTCGCTATACATGATGCTATGAAAAGCTACATGACTATTCTACCTGGTCCTTGTTTGCCTCATCATATGCTAATTTAACAATCATTGACAAATACTGTACATCATTGGAAAAAAGGTGTGCGACATCGCTAAATGCAAAAAAAAAAAAGGCCAGATGATTCAGACAGGGCATTTTGTAGGCACGTGTATGCATCAATAAGGGCACAGGTGCCATTTTTTGTATTTACCAATCCGAGATGGATCACTAAATAGAAAAAAAAGCAACTGTAAATCATTTTTAATACGCAGGAACGGTAGCAATTTGCTGCCCAGTCCTGGCAAAATAAATTACATTTTTCTTTTTAAAACAGCAGTTGATGTGTGTGGGGGGGACGACAGTGGATGAGCAGGTGAGGGCGGGGCAATAGGGAGTGTTGGGGGAGGGGAGAAGAAACAGATGAAAAAGAGCAACATGGGGGTGGGGGAGAAGCACGCAACTGAGCTTGCAACATGTCAGATCGTAACATAGGAGTGAGAAGCTGAAGAAGGAGACGGCTCGAAGGCACATGCTTTCTCCCGGAGTGCTGTAGCAAAATGAACAAGCATTGACATAGCCAATAGGTCTCGCTTTTGGGTCGTTATAAGTATTTAGTTATGCATCACAATATCCTTGGTGCAACATTAACTGTTGCATGGTTAAACAATTATAAGGTCCCAAAGGGTAGACCTATTGGCTATGCCAATTCTTGTTAATCTATAGATGTCTGATCTTCCTACCAAATCCAGACAGTAAATTGCTCTCCTCCTACCTTTGGTGGTGTGCGAGTTATCATGCTGGATTAAGCATACTTGCTTATCTTTGATACCCTCCTAGTGGTTTGCAGCATGTTAGTTGTGCTAGAGGCCTTTAAAACTGTCTCTCCTAGTAAATCTAGTTTAAACATAAAACATAAATTATCATCTTTGAGAACCCAAGTTATCAGTGCTCATGAGACATTGGGGGGAAGATTATTGAATAGGTAAACTAATAATTCATTGGGTATTACAATTGATTATTTGAGTATAATTGTTTATTCAGAGTTGTTCTCGGTTGTCTTAGATAGAGGCTCTAAGAATTAAAAAGTGGAGTGCGGGTGCCTCGATTATAGCAAAAGTAAAGAAATAGATGTTTTTTTAATTTCTTTACTTTTGCTATAATCACGGCACCAGCGCATTACTTTTAACGTTAAAAGTAAAGTGCGGGTGCCGTGATTACAGCAAAAGTAAAGAAATAGATGTTTTTTTTTATTTCTTTACTTTTGCTATAATCACGGCACCCAGACTTTACTTTTAACATTATAAGTAAAGCGCGGGTGCCGCGATTATTGCCAAAGTAAAGAAATAGAAAAAAACATCTATTTCTTTACTCTTGCTACAATCGCGGTACCCGCGCTTAACTTGAAGGTAAAGCGCTGGTGACGCGATTGTAGCAAAAGTAAAGAACAAGCAAATGGTGCGACAGATGGCGGCTGCACGCGTGCACGCGAGCTTGAGGCCACCAAAAGCCAGGTGGTGGCACTTTCAAAAGCCGCTTACAAAATGTCTCTCCGAGCAGCACATGCGCTGGCTTAGGCGAGACCTAAAAACGTAGTGCAAGGATAGAAGCAGGCCAGTCAGAGAAGGTAAAGAGGCAATGCTCCAGGACAGAGACAAGCACAAGAGGGGACAAGAACACCCAATGAACAAGAAGCAAATAGGAATGATAATCAAAATAACCAGTAGTAAGCAATGGGAAGATTTAAAGACCCTATATGTTCTCAGTAAACCAATAATAGGTTTGTATGTAGTGAATCCGGAAAAGCCACTGTTGTCAATGTTATTGAAATGTGGCAGAAGTGCTTCCACCTGTAACACTATGTGACGGGGTGGGGGAGGAGGGGGGCTGAGCTAGTGTCAACCATCACTGCCGCTTTTGTTACAGGGGGCCGATATTACAAAACTGCTGCAAAACCAGTCCCCAGTAACAAAACCGGCCCCTGCTGGCAAAAGAAAACTGGTAAAAAGAAAACGGTCCCCACCCTTCCAGCCCATTGGGAAAACACCCAGTGCCCACTACGGCCAGTCCGGCGCTGCAGGTTTAAGTCTCGGCATCGGCTCAACATCCTGTGATTCTGGGCAAATCACACAATTTCCCTCCTGTCCGAAAAAAAAATGTGGCGTTGTGTATTGTAACTGGACGCTCATGTAAAGCGCTCCAATACTTTTGCGCCGAGTTTGCGTTATTTAAAAACTGCTGAAAAATACACAGAGGTATAAACAAGCATTAAGATACAAAGGAAAGACAAACCGATACCCATTTAGTGGCTGATTTTTACAAGTGAAACTAGAAAACCTGTATAAATTGCAGGTTCCCAGCTTAAATTGTGTTATCGTGGGCACATATTTTATTTCGTCAAAACGTATTATCACAATCGCATGAGAAAGCCCTTTCAAACAAGGTTCAATTGGTAAAGGAGATGGCACCGGTCGATGGGCAATGGTATGAAGGCCACTTGTTTGCCCATTTTTTGGGGGCAGTGAGGTGGAGGTGTGTCTCTGTCCCTAGACCATCTATGTTATGTTATGTTATGTTATCGGATTCTTCTATAGCGCAACGGCTACTCCAGTAGGAGTGTCCCGGCGCTTTGGCGAAGAAGTCCTTTAGGGCGAGGAGACATAACTGCAGAACATAAAGGAGCAATGAAATTAACTGGAAAAAAGCCAGGTTTTCAAGGCCTTTCTAAAAGACATCAGATTAGGGGCCTGTCTGAGAGAAATGGGAAGCTCATTCCAAGCGCACGGGCCAGGTAATGAAAAGAGCGCCCCCCTTGTCTAGTCCGCTTAATGGACGGAACGACCATTTTGGACAAGGAGGCAGATCGCAAGGCTCTGTTCGGTTTGTACAGAACAAGACGTTTCCTAATGTACCTAGGACCAGAGTCATGAAGGGCCTTGTAGGTCAGCGTCAGGCTTTTGAAAAGAACCCTCTTGGCTATGGAAAGCCAGTGCAGTTCTTTTAACAAGTCAGAGGCACTGGCTCGTCTAGGGAGTCCATAAATAGCCCTGGCAGCTGAATTTTGGCCTACTTGAAGTCTCCTCACAAGATATTTGGGGAGTCCTAGATAGAGGGCATTTGCGTAGTCTAAACGCAACCCAACAAGTGCTTGGACAATGACCCTTCGATGATTAAACGAAATCAAGGGGAGAAATTTCCTAAGCATACGGAGGATCCCGAAGCATTTCCCCGAAAGACAGGCTATTTGGGGCCCGAAGGTTACTGCCCGCTGGGGCCTGATCAGTCTCTCTTGGCACCAGAGGCAAGGGGCAGGCGGGCCTCGGCCCCGTCTCAGGAGATGCCCATGAATTTCACCCGCCTCCTGCTGGGTCACCCCATTGTGATGTGGGGCCGGCTCGGCCCAGTAGTTATGATCACACAGATGTTTGCTGACTGAAGAGGGGGCAGCCTCCCTGAAAGCCAGACGCAGCAGTAGTGGGCAGTTTTCAGCCCATTCAACTCCCCTTAGTGGTGACATTATCCTTTCTTTGCCCCCTCCCGTGCCAGACTAACACATTGAATGCACAGTGGAGATCAGAGGGAGTGAAAGCGTGGCTCAGTAACAAGCTGTGGTGGTGAGGGACACCTGAGCTGGCAGCCAACCTGAAGCAACCCCCAGAACCTCTGTCTGCAATGCAACCCCCTGGAGAACTTTTATCGAGTTTCTCTGTTAAAACCAATCTTCTGTTCCCTTTCTTTACATAATGTACATCGTTCCAACTTTTTAAATAACAAGAGGGAAGCTGTCACAACTCCTTTTTCAGACCATCTTCTGAGAATTTACAGCACCATCCACGTCCACAGAATAAAAGATGAATAAAAGTGGGAACTGCAGTTTCCATCTGGCCATATTTTATTCTTTTTAGGTCTCGGCTAGCGTAGGCTGCGCACATGCGCAGTCTCGCTGGCGAGATTTAATGTTTTAGAGTACTTTCACTAGCTAGGGTTAAACCCCGCCCCTCTTTTCCATTGGCTGGCATCCCCGTTCATGCTAAACGGTGGCCAGCCATTGGAAAAGATGTTACAGTGACGTACTCTTTTCTCCTTTAGAGCCGTCCCATTTGGACGGACTTCCCAGACTTACTGCTTAAGATAAGGTTTCTTATCTTCTTTATGGGGCGAAGCAGATGGCCCCATAAAGAAGATAATAAACCTTCTACCCCAGCAGGAAGTCAGGCTGAGTCCGTCCAAGTGGGACGGCTCCAAAAGAGAAAAGTCTCTGTCTGGCGAGCGCTTGTTTTTTTAGCACGCGCATGACCACCAAGCCGCTGCTTTCCACCATCTAGCTTGCTCTCGGCAAAATATCCCCAGGCGGCGGCTTATATTAGCATACCAAGGTTCTACATCTAGCTTGCTCTCTGCAAAATATCCACAGGAGGTGGCTTATATTAGCATACCAAGGTTCTCGTTCAGGACTGTAGAGCTTCTGTCGGAGCACGCGCATTTGTTTCCGTCGTCACAGCCGTCAATGGTCACAAGGTGTTCCTGTTTTGTTGGTGTTTTTTCTCAGTTACCTCCTACTACATTCACGTTTTATGACATGGTAAAGCGTCCAGCATGGATAGCGGTCTACTACTCCCTTCACAGTTGAATTTGAGAATGGATGCCCGGGACGCTGTTGGGTCTGTGAGGGCGGGCTCAGCCGATTGGGTGGAGCACGCCGCTGCAGCGGACCTCTGTGTCCAAGCGTGTGCCCCTTCTCATGTGCCCGGCGCGGACGGCGTGGTCCTGTCTGCGGTGGCCCTGGCAGATGACAGGTTAGTGCGGCCATACCGCAGTGGTTCTATGTGGCAGAGTGGGGGCGAGCGCTGTACTGCGAGGCCCCAGGTCAGCGCATTGTTGCGATGGCCCTGGCATCCCTCCGGGGGCCTGTGGTCTCCCTATGAATGATCTGGGCTCTGCGACGGGGACGCTGTGTCTCTCTTGGCTCTTCGCTGTGGCCCACGCCTTGGTACCTGTGACTGCGGCCTGGTGGAACATTGGAGTTGGAGTCGGGCGCGCTCAGAAGGTCTTTTAGCAGCTGGCCCTGGGGTGGCTCTGCTCCACTCAGGGCACAGCTATTGCGAGTGCTCACCTCTGCCTAGTCCCTCCTTACAGTTGGTACGCATTTGCAGCGCCGTTAGCCGGCGCCTGGGTTTCCTGCACTTGCGGTGGGCCGGACTGCACCACAGATGCCCAGAAGTTGACCTGAGACGCCAGCGGGCCCTGCATCTTCGCTGGGTGCACTGGCGCTTTTAACGCCCCTCCAAGATGTTCCTCTGCAAAAGACAGCGCCCGTGCTGGTTTCTTTCATTGGGGGGCGCCCACCGCCTTACCTGCTTCCCTGTGTGTGCTCACCGCTGATGTCTGCCCGCCTGCTGTGTTCTTGGGTCCTCCTGGTTTCTTCCTTACATTCCAGTGCCTTTGGTGCAGCTGGCGCATCCCCCTGAGGTCTGCTGGGCACTTTGTGACTACTCAGAGGCGCGTTAAATCATCCTGTGGCACCCGCAGAGCGGGTGCCTCCAACGGCAGCAGTTACACCACCGGCACACAGGCAAGGGGGACTGCAAGCCCCAGAACTCATAGCACCAGGAGGTACCGACAATGTTTTCCCGCGGCTGGAGGCACGTTAAATCATCCAGCGGCTGGACGTGGACAGGCGTGCCCGGGCCTTGCCCATCTAGGGCAGGGCCAGACATCTTTCATCAACAGCGGACAATGGGTACGCGTAAACTCACTGCTAATACAAGTTGCACTGTTTTGTGCAACTTTATTTTGGCATGGGCTGCACCGTATTTACTCAGCATCGCACAAGCGCAATGTAGCATAACACAATTCATCATACTTGGGGCAAAGTGCACAGGCGTGGCACAACAAGACGTCCTTTTATCGCACTGCACTTTGAGAACTGAAAAAAGTCTGATGCATACTTGGTTCTTATAACCTACAAGATGGCTAGCCAGTAAGACACTACTAGCTAGGAGGTCACTTAGTAACACGGAGGGGGAACTCAGGAGACTACAGAAAAAGAAAGCTTACCTTTACCTAGAAGGAGAATGAGATTTGATTTCTGAGTTGAAAAAAACAAGAAACATTTCTGGTGGTTATGCATTAGGTCTCGCCTTTTATTAAGATAAAGACATTTGCTTTGCTATACAATACCATTAGCAAAACAAATGGTTTTAACTTAACCAAAGGCGAGACCTGCTGCATTTTTAATGCTCGTTTTTCTAACCACGGGAGCCACTAATAATTGTAGTGTTTGGTCACATGATGGAAACTTCTAATTCTGCCAGTGATGATGCAGGCAGGTATGTGTTTGAAGCAGAATTTCAGGTAGACTGCGCTTACAGTACTCGCTCACTATTGGAATGCCTGCCATCTCCTTGTTGGCTTGTCTCACCCCCCACACATCCCACAAACATAAAGGTCCCAAGAGCTGTGCATGGGAACTGCAGCCGTTCACTGCATTACCAGGGTTTTCTCCTGACAGCACACTGGGCTAGCTGCATCTTTCACGGGTACGCTGCAGCTCTTTGGTGAAGGGGAGGGTGGCAGTGCACTGCTGTCAGCAGTATGGTGCAAAGTTCATGTTTAATAACTATCACGTCTAATAACTAAATCTCAGTGCAGTGCTAACATGTGATGTAGTCACGTCAAAGCTTCCACATATTAAAGAACTACACATTTCTCAATTTGAAGAGAATTTATTATATTTTACGGGATGTTTGTTCTGGATTTACATAGCAAATATTTTCAGGGCTCGGCTCATGCAGATTCAAACCAGACCCTTGGCTTGGCTCCCCTTGTTAATTTGTTGGCTCACCCACCTCTACATTTAATATATACAAAGCAAATAGTCTAACATACAACATATCATTTTATGTTGATTTGTATAGTCCACTAATCACCCGAGAGGGTATCCATAACATATTTTATTTTAATGATATACTCATAACAATGTTCTTGATCGATAAGAGATATGTATATTATATTTATGTGTAAAACCTAGAACTTTAGGAGTTAATCAAATTATAGAAGCTTGAACACCACGTTAAATTCATTGCCTCAAATTAGCGTTAACTTATGACAGCTGATATGAGCCCTTCTAAATAAGTGTAATGGTCTCTAATAAAGTTACTGTGGTACCACTGATCAATGCCAAACTAGGTTATGTTAACACTAATCTTTGACGTTTCAATGCAGCAGGTCCCCCCTCTTCTAGATTCAGTATATACAGGACTTTGAATGTGATGGGAGCAATCACTTTCCACACAAATGCCTTGTACGATAGATTGTTTTCTTTTCTCCTCCATTGATTTAATGGTTTAAATCGTTTTTATTGATTTTGTATGGATATTAACCTTCACTTACATCCACTGGCCGGTGGGAAAGCATATCCAAGAAGAATTGATAGAGAAAAAAAGATGGGAAATATTAGAAGAGGAAGAGGGATAGTTAAGATTTCTGGGTGTGCTCTGTGTTTCGATGGGTCGGGGAGACTCCTGTAATAGGTGTTTGTGTTACCTGGGGATGGTTTTGGGTGGTATTTTCGCATTAGAGAGCCGGAGGACCCAGAGGTATCGTGGATAGGTAAGTTCCTGGAATTCTGTGGAGAAAAAGGCAACGTTGGAGCCCAACCATTTCTTAAATCTGGGTAAAGTGCGGGAGAGGCTTGTTGTAATCTTCTCCATGCCTACCAGTTCCCAAATCTTGTGTAACCAGTCCATTTTGGTTGGGATTTCTGCTGTTCCCCAGCGCGCTAGTAGTGTCTGCTTGGCCGCGCCTAATGCTAGAGTGATTTCTTTCCCACAGTCAGACTTAAGAGGGTTAGGGAGGCCTAGTAGGGTGCAGCTAGGGAGCCTTGGAATTTCGGTTTCATGCATGGTGTCAATATCATTTAGGATTGTATTTCAATATGCCTGCATTTTTGGGCACTGCCAAAGGATGTGTGTGAGTGTAGCCCATTGCCCACAATTGTCCCAGCACTGGTCGTCCCCCCCCAGGCTTCCAGCGTGCAGTTCTAGCCGGGGTATAGTACCAGTAATGCACAATTTTGAAAAACATCTCCTTTCCTGCCGTGCTACAAGAGAAGGCCCTTGCTCTGTGGAAAATGTCC
Source organism: Lissotriton helveticus (assembly GCF_964261635.1). Taxonomy (NCBI): domain Eukaryota; kingdom Metazoa; phylum Chordata; class Amphibia; order Caudata; family Salamandridae; genus Lissotriton; species Lissotriton helveticus. The sequence continues at coordinate 719,178 of NC_136062.1, forward strand.
TGCCATTCAGTGGGGGAAAACTCGTGTTCAATCTCTGATTCCCATCTGCGCTGCGCTGGGGATTTGTCACTACCCTTGGGATTATTCATGAATCCATATATGTCTGAGAACAAGTGGTTGTCCGAGGTGCGGGTTATGGACCACAATTCGATTTCAGCCAGGGGGTGACCTGCATCGGGTTGCATATGTGGTTGGGTAACCCAATGCCGTCATGCTAGGTATTGCCCATATGCCTCTTTTGGGATTTAAAGCCTAAAACTAGTTGTGGTAAGTCCATAATCCCTTTTTCTTCAAAGAGGTCCCCTATACTTTTGCAGTTGGCTTCTTGCCGCTTAAGGTGACTAGTCCCTTCTAAGGCAGGGGGGAAGTCCGGGTTACTTATAAAGGGTGTCAATGGTGACACAGGGGTAGAGAGGCCACGAGCCACCTGGACCTTGTCCCAAGCCCCCTTGGTTGCCCGTAGTACCGGGGAAATGTACACCCCAACTGGACGGCTTCTCTTAGGGAGCCAGGGCACTTTCCATACATGCATGCCTGCAATCGCTTGGTCTATAAAACACCAGTGTTTCTTAGATTTTAGTTTGGCCCATTCTGTCATGTAGCACAGTTGAGCTGCCTGGAAATACTTCTCCAAGTTTGGAACTCCAAGGCCACCATCTGCTTGACTTAAGTATGTCAGGCATTTCGCCATCTTCTCCTCCCAAATGAAACTTTCCATTAGATGTTGCATCTGAGCTAGCAGGTGGGGTAGGGGGATCAATGAAAGTGTTTGCAGCACATATAGGATGTGAGGCAGCAAGGTCATTTTGATGGCGGCCCAACCTGCCCAACCATGACATTCGGTGCTTCTTCCAGTTAAGGAGCTACCGGCGTGTCCCCTCCAAGAGGGACGAATAGCTTGCTAGGATCGTCTTCTCGATTGTGGGAAGGATCTGCAGCCCCAGGTATGATACCCCCTTATGGGCCCAAGCAAAAGGGAAGCGGGCGGTCAGTTGCTGTTGATCAGCTGCAGATAAAGTGACGCTGAGTCAAGGGTCTTCTGAATATTGACTTTGAAGCCTGAGACTTTGCCAAATGCCCCCATTTCCTCCAAAAGGGGAGCTAGGGACAGCAGTGGTTGTTTAAGAAAGACCACTAAGTTGTCTGCGTAGAGCGTGATTTTATGTTCTCTATCCCCCATCTTAACCCCGGTGACATTGGGGCAATGTCGGACTCATTCTGCTGGATTTTGCCGCCAGTGCAGTTGGAGCTAGTCTGCACTGCTTCCACTGTACCTTAGGAGTGGCAATAATTCTCAATATACCTTAATTCACCTTAAGGACACACATCCACTGAGCCCTGACAAAGTTTTCAACTGGATTTTGCCAGTGTAGTTGGAGCTAGTCTGCACTGCTTCCACTGTACCTTAGGAGGGGCAATAATTCTCAATATACCTTAATTCACCTTAAGGACACACATCCACTAAGCCCTGACAAAGTTTTCACCTGAGAACGAAATTGTTGACTGACCGTAAAATCACCAATTTCAAGTGAATTAACTGGTTACAAATAAAGACTTACTTGAAAACTAAGTACTGATTCCTTGGACTTCTTCACTTGGCGCACGCCCAACCTCTTTAATGCCTATGATCTGATTTACAGAGGCATCGATTGACGGCTGATGCCAGGGCTTGTTGCGCAAGAACATCTGATAAATATGAAACTAATGTGAGGTGCAGAAACAACAGTCTGCCGTCAAAGTATCTCTACTAACTCAAGATCCTGGATTTCGTGTAAAACCTCCTCCGGGCGGATATCCGCCTCCAGAGCATGTAGAATGCTTCAAATTCCGCCACAATGTCAGTATCGGCTGAGAGGATTTTTCCCTGGGAATTCCGTATCCCGGTGATACCACGTGAATATGCCTGGGATGTCAAGAGGTGCGTAAAAGCTAACCGGCTTTGTTTTTCCTTTCATAGTAGCGCTGTTTAGTGTGCAAGAGGGCATTTTCCGCTCTGTCATAATCTAAGGCTTTTAATTGCTTACAGGCGGCATATAGCTGTCAAAGGGCCTGGGTCACCCCTGTGCGACGATGGACACCCTCCAACACCCTGACGCTTGCCTCCAGTTGTGCTTGTTTGTCTCTCCTATCCTTATTAAGCCCAGACACGATGGCCAGAATCTGGCCCCTCCTGACTGCCTTTAGTGCGTCCCAAACCATGGGGGCCTGGACGTCCGTCATCTTTAGACTTTATAGCTGCCCGTATCTTGGCCACCGTGGGTTCTTCCGACCTGGGGTCTCTCGTGGCAGGGTTAACTCCAGGGAGATTGGCGAGTGGTGTGAGAGAGCGGCTGTTCCTATAATAACGTCCTGAGTGCAGCTGGTGACCCAAGGCGATGTCCGGAATAGATCTATTCTTGCGTAAGTGTGGGTTGCCGCCGAGAAAAACGTGTATTCCCGTGCTGTGGGATAGCAGTGTTGCCAAGCGTCCGTCAGACCCACCTTCGCCAGTCTCTGTAGCCTAGGGCCAGAGAGTGAGCCTGAATGTCCTATTCCCCCCCCCGACTGATCGAGTTGAGAGTACGGGACAATATTGAAGTCACCCCTCAAAATCAGGTTCTCGTCCGGGGATTCACAGTCAAAGTCAAAAAGTAGCTTTATTTGATTTCATTTAGAAAAAAATCACAAAAGCACAAATTCTTGCATAATAAAGCAATTAAAATGACTAATTTAAAACAATACCGAATTACAGACTTGTTTAAAATTCAATTCATAGTTAGTCTGAATCTGATTACACTTTTTTAAAAACATTGCTACCAAATACGTGGACATCTCATCTTCCAGCATTTGCAGTTTCAATAAGGCAGGTCTACATTGTCTCAAGCCCCAACTTTTCCGCAACAATGTTAAATACTTCTTCCTCGGCAACTAATAGAATTTACAAAACAAAGTACAGTGTATCGTTGACTGGAGTGATATATCATCGCAGGGGCATAAAATCAGATTTTTGGACCAGATATTAACTTCGGGGAATGTGATTAACCTAAAGAAACTACCCCCCCTGAAACATGTTAGTAACATCCGGGTATAACTACTCTGTGTACAGGTTCGATATTTCTAGATTCCCTGACCCTGCGAAATTATTTGATTCTTTATCACCGAGATCTTTTTACCCTCTACCTGCCATCGTTTTTCCTCTAGCAAGAGAAGGCACATTTCTTTAAGCTTTCTTCTTGAAATAGTTGCTAGTGTGTTTGGGGAGTCAAAAAATTCAGGGTGCCAGGTCTCATTTAGGAAGCCCTTAACATATATAAACCAGTTAATTTTTAGTGCCCCCTGAAGCTTTAGGCAATCCAGAATTATGTTCCTATTAAGTTCAGTTTCGTCAGAAGTCCATACCTTGTGCCACAACAAAACAGGACTCACTTTAATAAGGTCTGTGATGTAGTCCAGACCTAACTCCTTGTGGCAAACATATGTTGAGGTTGACTTCGGAACGGCTAATAGGTATCGAATGAAAACGTTTTCGCACGACTGAATGTCACGGATGTCTGTGATCCCCCATATACCAGCTCTATATAAAGCGGTTGACACACATTTTGCTTTATAGATGTCCACCAAAATGGGGACTGGTCTGCCCCCTAGTTTGTTTGCAAACAGTCGTACCGCCCCGATTGCTCGGGAGAAGGCTAATTTACTCTTATTGGCAGCTGATGCCCAGGTGCCTCTCTTATCAAAATTAATCCCCAGATAGGAAAAAGTATTAGTTGATTCTATCTTTGAATTTGCTAAGAAAATATTGCATTGGACCTTAGTCTTATTAGTACAGCACATGCTATAAGTTTTACCAATATTAATTTTTAGACCTCTGTCGCCCCTGTATTCTGAAAAGGTGCTAAGCGCTCTTTGAAGGCCTACTTAGGTCCTGGCCATGATCACTACGTCGTCCGCGTAAAGTAAAATGGGGGCAGGGCAACCATTGATTTGGGGGAAGTCCTGTTTGTCTCTCGTAAGATGGGTTGCGACGCTATCTATATAGAGATTAAATAAAAAAGGCGCCAATATACAGCCCTGGCGGACTCCTTTTCTTATAGGGAAATTTGATGTACATTCACCCTTGCTTCCAAAACGTACTTTTGCACCAGCCCCCCGGTAAAGCTCTTTAATAAAGTTTAGAATATTTGTTTCAATACCTAGTTGTGTCAGGGTATCCCATAATATTTCGTGGCTCAGGCAATCAAAAGCCGAACTTAAGTCGACGAATGTTAAAAATAAGTTGCCCTTTTTTGCTACCACGTATTTGCCTATAATTATTGCCTTGTTTAACCCTTGCCCAATCCTGTTTTAAAACCGTAATGAAACTTGGAAAGCACTCCAGAGTCTTCTGCCCATATCTGCAGTCTATTTAATATGACTCTTACTGTCACTTTCATCAGGGAATCCAATAACGAAATTGGCCTGTAGCATTTAGGATCATTTCGGTCCCCTTTCTTAAAGATAGGGACCACAATAGCCTCTTGCCAAGAACGTAAAAACCCTATTTGATTACTGCTATTTAGAACGTTGGTCAGTAGGGGTGCCTATAAATTGATGTTGGATTTATAAATATCTACCGGTACCCCGTCTGGCCCTGGGGCTTTACCTGCTGCACTTTCTGTTATAGCTGTTTCGACTTCGAGCAGGGTAAAATCAATATCCAATGGAAACAGCTCCTGTGAGTTGTTCTCCATCGTTCCTAATATTTCCACATGCCTGCTCCCTGCTAAATCATCTTTTTTATATAATTCAGTAAAGTGGTTTACCCAGGTGTCTTCATCAATAGCTACCTCCATAGTATCTGTTTTCCCGTCTTAAAAAAAAGGTGTGTTCACCGCCTTCCTAAAACCAGTGTTATCTTTCAAGATGCATGCTTGATGTAAGACTCGCCATGCATCCTGCTTCAGTTCCTTCTTCCGCTTTTTAATTACTTTATAGTAGGTGGTTCTAGCCTTTCTTATCTCACAAGGATTTTTTGGTTCTTTTTTAAGTGATGTCTTCAGAGCTGTATGTGCTTTACTACACTCTGAATCGAACCAACCCTCCACCTTAGTTTTTGGGCTCTTCTTCAGAGTTCTTGTAAGAGCTTTACTTATTCCTACTGAGATATTACGAAAGGCCGAGGTAACTGACGCACAATCATTGTTTTCTGCTGAGCAGGTCATAAAATCTTGATACTTATTTTTTACTAAGCTTTCAAGGAAGGCGGTGGGCTCTACTCTATTCCAATTTATAGAGTAACCATTTAATTTTGCTAAGGTTAGAATATGACTAAATAAATTATCAATTACCTCATTGTTCTTACTGTTTTTTGAGGTAAGAATTAAGGACCAAGTGACAGGAAAATGGTCGCTTATTGCAATGTCGCTTATTTCAAAATTAGACACATAAAAAAATTGATTATTTGACATCAAAGCAAAATCTATCACTGTATTGCAAATAATTCATTTGCAAACCCCAGATCCAATTTAAATAGAAACGTGTTATAAATATTCCGAACCACAGTATGTACAAAATGGGTACAAGGGTCCCCTTTAAGATCTTCCAGCCCACAAACTCCTGAGTGACTATGCGGGCATAAATAACAATTAAAATCCCCCATCCAAATGATACAATTCCCCACAGGACTATCATCATACAAATGTTGCATACATTCTGAAAGGTCATCAAAAACATCAGTTAGCTCTCCCATTGGAATATTATTATAAAAATTAACCAAGTTAATGATTTGATTTCCACCCACTTTAAGTGTCAAGAACTGGAAATAATTCGACCCGGTGTTGCAATTTTTAACCGTGATGTTTGCGGTATTTGATAGGTAGGTACAAAGACCCCACTGAATTTCTACCCCTCGTTGACAACTTGGCGGGTGAATGAAAAGTTTGAAAGCCGTTGATATGAGTGGATTCCCGCTCCCAGCACTCCTGGAGGCAAATGATAGAACATTTCTCTATGAAGGGCAGGAAAACTGGGTCCTTAAACTTGATAGAAAGACCCGCTACATTCCAAGACAGGAAGGTGAGAATATCACACTTATCTGTACGCTTACTTGGGCCCTTAGCCTTCTTGGACAGAGCTAAACTGCTATCACATAATATTTGATCCAGACGAGCTCCTGAGTCCTGTTGTTGGTCCAGCAAAGCTTGTTCTTGGTCAACAACTAAGTAGGAGGCCAACGGGTTCCATACAATATCATCAGAGTGCTCGACATTATTAAGGGCGCACCTCGCAGCTCCTTCACTAATTTCAGAGCGTATATATTGGGAGTCCTCATCAATGATGCCCATTGGATTGAAGTTTTCTGTTATGTTATATGCCTTTGGGGGATTATGATATCCTCGTCCCTCTACCTTATTTGTTTTAATTTCTCTAGTCAGTTGTAGTCAGTCCACCAAATCTAGACTGCTAAACCTGTTTTGGGTGGGTATGTCTCTCCAATCGTTTAATAGACCATTCCCTCCATTTTTCCTCCTGCCCCGGTCATGATGCGTAATCCGAGTCCAGTCACCACCATGGTCGGGTAGTTTAGCTGATGAGTAGAAATAGGAGAGTGGTCAGGGTTCTATGGGCGACCTTATACTTTGATTTCTCCAGGTGCAAATATATTCCACCGTGCGAGGGTCCCTGAAATTTACCAGGACACAGTCACCTGGAATCGTTTTTGTGCTATTTCCCACCCAAGCAGTTCTACGTACCATGACTATTTCACTGGTAATATGTGGGGGTAAAGGTCGATTTACATTAAGCCAATGTGTCGCCTTATTTTTCAAAGACATAAAAGATTCCTGGTTGGGGGTGCTTAATTCTGGAACTCCAGTCAATACAACCAGGTATGGGCTAGCTTCTGGTGGTAAGTTAATACTATGGGCCCCCTGAAAAGTCCCATCTGGTAAAACCCCTTGAGGCTCTATATGATTGGCTTTAGATGTTAAAGGTCCTCTAACAGAAGCCTTAGAGGGACCAGCAGGTTCTATGGGGGGATTTGTCATTGGTATATTAAGATTGATTAGATTGGGTTGCTGAATTGGGGGCGGGGGTTTATGATTTACTTGTACTCCGGGCACCGTATTTAACTGAAGCGTACCTGCGTGTGACATCTTCGCCTGAATGATGTCAGACAAACCCCTAGTAGTCAATTCCAACTGGAAGAGCTGTTTCTCAATATGTAAAAGTCTAGATTCCAAGGGTTCAAGGGAGGATTTTCACAAAGCCCCCAGTTTCTTGAACAGGGGATCAACTGCCACCTCGATTTCGCCCACGATGTTAACATCACCTTCGGAAACTGAGTCATGGCTCAGTAGAACCGGCGACGAAAGGGCGTGCCTACTCGGGGTGTTCCGGACGTTGTCCCCCTTTAACTTGTGGGATATGTCACTCTTATCCGTGCCTTTAGCTACTTTAGATTTTCTGCCTCCACTAATTGTCGTATTCACCCGCTTTCTCTTCGATATTGCTCCCTCGCGTCTCTCCCGTAATTGCCTAGTATTTGGTATCTCTTGCGAGCTATTCCTTATCGATTGTGGTACCAGCTCTAATACTGCTGGTATTTGAGGGATAGTCGCTGGCAGGATATGGGATTGTACCTGGGAGCTGGGAGGGCTACTTATTAATGCTTGAGTTTCAATGAGGTTAGCTCTTACGATATGCTCAGGTGTGCGGGCTGTCGCAAAATGACCCAGCGAAGATCTTTTAGCCATGGCCAAATCCTGCGACACCAGACGTTCCATTAAAATAATCCATTGATCAATTACAGAGTTAGCTCTTGTTATAAAATTGTCCAGAGTTCCGGTTAAAAGAGTCACTGCTCTCTCGTACAGACATAATAAATAAATAAATAAAATAAAAAGCCTGTAAACAGAATTTACTATTTTGTCAGGATGAACACAAGTTTACCTAAGACAGGCGAAAGATGGTGGGCCCGGTCCGGTCCCTCTCGTTCTAGAACGGGCTAAAACGGGCCCGCCCTTGGCCCGGGCTTTGCCCGGCGCCCACCCGCGCGTGTTCTGCGATACGCGGAAGGGAGTGTATTTAAATATAGGCAGAAGTGGGCTGGAAGAGTCCCAGGTGCCAACGATGAACTCGCGCTGGGGCTGCTGGTCCTCGCAGTGCTACTCCCCAAAGCGGCGGCAAGTCTTAAGTTAAAATTCCAAGATTTCAGGCATGTTTAAAACCAAAGTCAGACCCACAGTGCAAACTGCTACGAGCGGCTCCCGCGAACGGGGGCCGCGAGCAGTTAAGTAGTGCAGGCAGGAGTGGGCGGGAAGAGTCCCAGGAGTCAACGATGATCTCGCGCTCTGGCTGCTGGTCCTCGCAGTCCCGCAGCGCTACTCCCCAAAGCGGCGGCAAGAATTAAGTTAAAATTCCAGGATTTCAGGCACGTTTAAAACCAAAGTCAGACCCACAGTGCAAACTGCTACGAGCGGCCGGGGATTCAAGGATGGTACTCAGTGTGTCTCTAGGCAAACTTTCTTGCTGCTCATTGGGGCTATAAATGGATGCAACAGTGTCCCATCGATATTCGTAATGCCAGTAGTCTACCAGGTACTTCTGTGTGGACCCCCTGCACCACTCCGGGAAAGTGGGTGGCTAGTAGGATGTCCACCCCTGCTGTTTTCTTTGTTGTCGAGGAAAAGTACTGTCTATCGAACTGTTTAGAGCTGAGGAGTTTCCAATCTGCGCACAGCAAGTGTGTCTCCTGCAATAAACAGATGTCACATTTGGTGTCTCTGAGCATTACGAGGAGCGCGCGTCGCTTAACTGGCGTATTTAGGCCTCGAGTATTAAGACTTAAAAGTAGGACTCTGCCATGTGGGGTATGAGGAAATGTAAGGGAGCAAACGTGGGGATGTGTATGCCTGCCCAACCATCCCCGACTCGGGGTTCGCCATGCCCATGCAGCATTGTCTGTGCAAAGCCAAGTCTCCTCCGCCCCAGTCCCCGACCGCGAGAGAGAAGTGTGGTCCCAGAAGTCCATTCCCGGCTCAGGATATGAAACTATGCAAAGTGACCAACCAAGCTGTGTATCGTGCGTATTTCTTGGGAAGGGTAGATCGCACAGAATGTCGCCACCTTACCCCTTGGTCACATATCTACCCCTCCAGCGTTCCAAAGTGCAAGTGCCCCAACCATGATAGGGGCAATCCCAGACAACCATAGGAAGGAGAAGAAGGGAAGGAAGAGTGGATAAAGATACAAACAGAAAAGATAGGGAAAACTAGAGTTCGCCTGCAACATGGCCAGATTCATATTAACATGCATGGGTCCATATGGTCAATCGTCGGACATCTCTTCAGGAGGATCGGGCCAGCCCACCAAAGCCAGATGTGCCCATCCCAGGACACAGCTATTCTTTGCCACCTTCAGGGACCGAAATTGACGAATGCTGCTTGATCAGACATTGGGGCCACGGCAGACCCTCCACAATCACCGCCACATCCAGCAGCCGGCCTCATGGTCCACAGGGCCTACCGGCAGTACCGCACTCAGGCGCCCCGGCCAGATCGGCCCTCCAGGACTCCGCTGAGGAAATCGAGGTGCAGGGTCCCCAAAGCCACCCACAGTCATCTCAGTGCAGTTCTGTCACCATCCGCTCCCTTCTAGTCGGATTCAGGGTCCCGAGATGCTGTGTGGATGCTTAAAGACGGTCTTGGCGAGCGGAGCACCGGAGAAACACAGTTACTCCACAGCCACAGCCATCTTGGCCACGCCCCCCCCCCCATTGATATTAGGTGGCTGAGAACGTGGCAATTGGTGTAGTTTGCAATTATAACTTTATTTTTATTTTAACTTATTCTAGTATAGCACTTGATAGTATACTTCAGTTTCTAATTATTGGGAATAATAAGGATTACAATAGGGCCATCAGCATTGGCATTTGCCAAATTTGCCACACAATCCACCATCTGCTGCATAATCTGCAGATTTTGACCAAATGATCAACCAAAATCAAAAATGACTAAACTAAAAGAAATGCACAACATATGTTGCCATGCCGTGGAATACCTTTGTGAAGGTTTACCGGCCACTTTTCTGTTGTTTATTGCTGTATTTGGGTGCTACAGAAGTGAAACCCTTGCCCAGACAGTTTGAACATGTGTAAAAAAAGACCAAATAATGAAGTAATACAATCCTAAAATGTGCTGTACAACATAATATAATTTACCCTTTTGCTGCTGCATAATTTAGTCAACTCTGACGCATCACTTGTTCCTCCCCTATTCACACAATAGGGCAACCCAATCTTCCCCAAGGAAGTGGGTAGAACAATTAACTCATACAGTATATCCCTTGAGGAATTATTTACACATATTCTTACCATATTTTACCTTAGTCACATACGTGATACGAGTGATTCATCTTATATCAAATAATTGTAGTCACAGATGTATTACAAGATTCTGAGCCTTTTACTTTACATATTCAATCTGTTATTTTTTTTAGCACTTTTATACAACACACATCATTAGTATAATCCATATTTCATATATAAACAATATGCATATTGCATTTCTATTTATAACACTAGCACTACCAACAGATCCCTACAAATCTCTAGACTATATCAAATACGGGGACAGATGGAAGTGCAATTATTCCTTTTAACGAGAACAATGTAGAAATCCTAACTCGTTCCAATGATTTACTCATCCAGATACTCGCGCAGTTGGGACATGACAAAAACCAGTTAGGAATACTTCAAGTTAATATGGATGTTGTGTCCACGTTTCGGTCTTCAATGGCCCAAAGGGTCCGCAAGACAATCTTCAGGACTGAGAGTTGTAGGACAATATAATCCTGTGAATACCTTCTTCCTTCTGAGTCAGATACAAAACCAATGCCAGTCAATATGTCTATTGTGTACACACTCCAAAATAAATTAGGATTGTCCTCCTCCCAGTCCTAGCTATCACGTCCAAGTCACATCAACAGTATGAGCTGAGCCCGCTCAGACAAGTAAACCTGTTCCTCCCCAACACATAATACCACAGGTCCCAACTATGACTCGATATATTAGTCTTAAAATACAAAAAATTGCTCTCTTTCAAATGTACAAACATAGTGAAAAGACATTCTTTCACTAGGGCTCGTTTTATCTAAAAAGCAGATCTAATGACTCCAACTGATGACTGTCTTGTCAGGGGGGTGGATGATTTCTAATTTAAGCATGTGTGCATAGATCCCACTATCCAATCATCATTATGTCGCACAAATCTTTTGACCAAAGGAAACGGACTGAAAACACCTCTATCTAAATCATATCTGAACATCAAAGTTACTCAAAATCTTAAAATGTGAATAACAATGAAGATATGAAAGATTATGATTACAAGGTTACCAGTACCACTCAACACCCAGTTATCAATGTGTGCTTTATATCTCTACGGCCTTAGGGCAGAATACAATAGATAATATTCAAGTTCAGCGGTAGGTCCTACTAATGGCTTTCAACACATTAATAAAAGCTAAAAGCTGTCTGCCTTGACAAAAAACATATTCTTACATAGTGTTGTGTTCTACAGGTGACTCTAATTCAGTAGATAAATGTGCACTTCATCATACATGTTTTTTTATTCTTACAGTACAGCCTTCATTCTTATGTAAATAATCTGTCACTCATTAAATGAAAAACAGACTTGAATGAATAAAAAGCCACGTTTCTCTGAATCTTACAAAATGATGGCATTGTTAAAAGCCTAGGAAGCTTACATCTCAAGGAGGACTTTTCAAATGTTGGATACATTGTAGGAAATACTTTGGTCTCTTGTCATGCCATCAACTCATTGGTGTAGTAGGCCCCTGGTAAGAGAGTAAGACAGGCCCTAGACACAGTCGCACAATCCCAAAGGTAGGAGTGGTTCAAAGGAGAATCAATGACAGAATTATTTTACAAGTGCGACTAAACATCAGCCGATTAGCAGGGGGTATTGAGTAGGGGGTATTCAATAGATCTATATGAAACTAAACTTGACAGAGGGTCCAAGGGGAAAATAATATTAAAGACCCAGAAGTATCCTATCCCCCAATCTAATTATACCAAAACATAAATGGATACTACTGGTCTAGTGGCATGTAGGTAAGGATGGAAATGCAGTGGTGCAACGTGTGTTTTGAAAGATTAATGTGTTGTTACACAGATGGAAAGAAAACCCATCTGCCCACCCAATGGCGGAGCATCATCATCTGGGATTTTGTAAACAAACTGGTATCTGCTAGGTCTCTCACTTGGTATTATCTTGAGAAATCCTAGTGTAGATCCACCAGTGATGAGAAAGGCCATAAAAAGTAGTATGGCGGTGCTGAAAAATTTTTTGCAGTGCTTGAGTTGTGAAAACATATCATAAATGTGAAGCTCAAATTGACTATTATAACGCCAGAGAACTAATTTTATTATGGGGTCATCATAATGTCAAGACTAAAAACAGTGTGTAGATAGTATGAAAAATAGTAACTATCATCTGATGGTTATAGAGGTCAACAAGTTTCAGCCATAAAAGGTCGGAAGGTAGACCAGTGGCTTTCTTCAGGACCGAATAAATAACACTACTGCAAAATAAAGTGTGAAGAAATTAATATAAATTCGTCCTACCATATATCGAATTCCGAAGTGTAGGAGAATTGTCTCTGGATATGGATTCTTTCCTGAAAGATAAACATGTATATATATATATATATATATATATACACACAAACACAGACAGTACGTTGAAACACCACTGCAAAAACATGTAATAGCCACAGTAAATTTACTGTAAATTTTTCATCAATAGTCTAGTTTGATAATCATATGGTATATCAACTGAACTCACCCAAAAATGCTTGGGGAAAAGCCTCACCTCTCCTGGCACTCGCTCGGGTAATGATGCCCCGCTCTATGAAAAATGGAAATAAATTGTATAGGACACGCACTATCTCTCCATCATTTGTCATATTATCATATTTCCTTGGTACTATAAATTGCGAAAACAGATTCTGTGATGTCCGATAAAGACTCTGAAGTCATGTAAATGTATAGTCAGTGAACCAAACATGTTATATTTGGCTCAGATTTATTAGAATTTTATTCATGGGTCTCTATAAAAAGATCATGAGTGTTTACCTGTATTGTAAACATAGGTAATAAACCCAGACAAGTCATGTAAAGGAAATACCTTCACAATTTTAAAGTGAGCTAGTCCCCAAGTGCAAAAAGCTGCCAGAACTGCACCCGGTATTGAGAAAGACCCATATTAAAAATCGGTTCGTCAAGCACACGACGTGTGGACCAGAGTGGCGAAATGGAGGTGGTCTGAAGAAGCCAGGAGAAGCCATTGTAGTGCATCGTCGCCATACCTGTCCATCGGTACCCCAGGCTTAGTCCTAGGCTGAGGGGGAGGTACCAGACGGAACAGGAAAACTGCCTTTTATATCCTGTATTAGCGCGAAATCTTGAAGGCATGCGGACCAAAGAGAAACCTGTCGGCAAACCGGAAACTAAAACAGTTTCCTGTACTTGGAGGACGGTTAAAGGTATACGATGCTGTAATGCGGTGTATAGCGTCGGACCAGGGAGAGAGCTCAATGAGATGACACCTTGCACGCTCCTCCATTGGTCGCACACATATGTCTCTCCTAACCAATCCGGTTTAGTGTGTGTCTGGAAAAGTGCAGCCCCTGTAAATAAGCAGGTCAAGTACGCAATTGTACCTAAGCGATATCAGACGAAACCCCATTGGTGTACTCAGGATAGACACGCATGCGCACTGGGGGTAAGCGCCTATCATGAAGTTCCGTGAAAACAGAAAGGAAACGATTGTAGTCTCCATCGGAAACCTCCAGCACCTTTCTGTATTGTCATGGATGGTTGTCGTACACTAATCAAAAATTGATTATTTAAACCTAAGCAATATCATACGAGACCCATTTGTGTACTCAGGAAAGAGACGCATGCGCACTTTTTTCGATAATGTGCCCAGGGGGTTAAACCACCAGAAGGGATCCACTATGGGCCATACAGCATGATGATAAGGGACCCTATTGCAAGCATATTTCATTAGGCACTGGAGTTTCCTGATGGAGACTACAATTGTTTCCTTTCTGTTTCCACGAAACTTCATGGTACGCGCTTACCCCCAGTGTGCATGCGTGTCTTTCCTGAGTACAAAAATGGGTCTCGTCTGATATTGCTTAGGTTTTACTCCGCACTTCCTGCTCACTTACGGGGGCTGCACTTTTCCGGTGACTGCATACATATCCCACCTCTGCTGAGGGCTCGCCATTTAGGGCCATATCCTGTTGGATATAACACCGAAAGACAACTTTAAGAGGGAGTTCCCATTTTTGTTTGTCTTCACGATAGTGTGCGCACAAGCAATGAGACAGTCACTAAAGTGTGTTGAACCACATGCACTGTTTAATATTAGACTTAATTAATAATCAATTTTTGATTAGTGTACAACAAACATCCATGAAAATACAGAAAGGCGCTGGAGGTTTCCGATGGAGACTACAATCGTTTCCTTTCTGTTTTCACGGAACTTCATGATACGCGCTTACCCCCAGGGCGCATGCGTGTCTATCATGAGTACACCAATGGGGTTTCGTCTGATATCGCTTAGGTACAATTGCGTACTTGACCTGCTTATTTACGGGGGCTGCACTTTTCCGGACACACACTAAACCGGATTGGTTAGGAGAGACATATGTGTGCGACCAATGGAGGAGCGTGCAAGGTGTCATCTCATTCAGCTCTCTCCCTGGTCCGACGCTATACACCGCATTACAGCATCGTATACCTTTAACCGTCCTCCAAGTACAGGAAATTGTTTTAGTTTCCGGTTTGCCGACAGGTTTCTCTTTGGTCCGCATGCCTTCAAGATTCAGCTCTAATACAGGATATAAACGGCACTTTTCCTGTTCCGTCTGGTACCTCCCCCTCAGCTTAGGACTAAGCCCGGGGTACCGACGGACAGGTATGGCGACGCTGCACTACAATGGCTTCTCCTGGCTTCTTCAGACCACCTCCATTTTGCCACTCTGGTCCACACGTCGGGTGCTTGACGAACCGATTTTCAATATGGGTGTTTCTCAATACCGGGTGCATTTCTGGCAGCTTTTTGCACTTAGGGACTAGCTCACTTTAAAATAGTGAAGGGATTTCCTTTACATGATTTGTCTGGGTTTATTACCTATGTTTACAATACAGGTAAATACTCACAATCTTTTTATAGAGACCCATGAATAAAATTCTAATAAATCTGCGCCAAATATAACGTGTTTGGTTCACTGATTATACATTTACATGACTTCAGAGTCTTCATCGGACATCACAGGATCTGTTATAGACTGCTTTCTTTTTCGCAATTTATAGTACCAAGAAAATATGATAATATGACAAATGATGGAGAGATAATGCGTGTCCTATACCATTTATTTCCATTTTTCATAGTGCGGGGTCTCATTACCTGAGCGAGTGCCAGGAGAGGTGAGGCTTTTCCTCAAGCATTTTTGGGTGAGTTCAGTTGATATACCATATGATTATCATACTAGACTATTGATGAAAAATTTACAGTAAATTTACTGTGGCTATTACATGTTTTTGCAGTGGTGTTTCAACGTACTGTCTGTGTTTGTGTGTGTATATATATAAAGTTTATCTTTCAGGAAAGAATCCATTTCCAGAGACAATTCTCCTACACTTTGGAATTCGATATATGGTAGGACGAATTTATATTAATTTCTCCATACTTTATTTTGCAGTAGTGTTATTTATTCGGTCCTGAAGAAAGCCACTGGTCTACCTACCGACCTTGCATGGCTGAAACATGTTGACCTCTATAACCATCAGATGATAGTTACTATTTTTCATACTATCTACACACTGTTTTTAGTCTTGACATTGTGATGACCCCACAATAAAATTAGTTCTCTGGCGTTATAATAGTCAATTTTAGCTTCACATTTATGATTTGTTTTCAAAACTCAAGCACTGCAAATAATTTTTCAGCACCACCATACTACTTTTTATGGCCTTTCTCATCACTGGTGGATCTACACTAGGATTTCTCACGATGATACCAAGAGAGACACCTAGCAGATACCAGTTTGTTTACAAAATCCCAGATGATGATGCTCCGCCATTTGGTGGGCTGATGGGTTTTCTTTCCATCTGTGTAACAACACATTTATCTTTCAAAACACACTTTGCACCACTGCGTTTCCATCCTTAGCTACATGTCACTAGACCAGTAGTATCCATTTATGTTTTGGTATTCAATAGATCGCCTTAGAATATATTACTGGGAAGTCAGTCCAACATTTTGATTCTGCTCATGCAGACAGTAGATGAAATTCCAGAACCGCACAGGCAGTTTGGCTCTAGTCAAATCAAATCAAATCAAAGAAGCTTTATTCGGTTTCAGTTTCGAGAATCCATAAAAGCACAATAAAAATATAAAACAGACATTACATAGCTTTCATTGTTACATTAAAAAGACCCATTTCATAAATACAGAGAGAAACATACCGAATTGCCACTAAAAACCAATGTAAAAGAAAATCAATTCATTGACAATCTAAAACGCAGTAGGCTCTTTAAAAAAATTGTCACACTATACAAAGTAAAATCGTCCTCCAACATTTGTAGTCTGAGTAGGGCAGTTCTACATTGTCTCAGTCCCCATTTTTTAAATAAACTGAGTATATACCTTCGCCTGATTGTGGTGTAAAATTTACAAAATAGGATGCAGTGTAACATGGATTGTTGAGATACATCATCACAAGGACAAGGGGTCAAGGATCTTGATCAGGAGTTAACTTTGGAAAAAGTGGTTAATCTAAAAAAGCGGCCCCCCCTAAAGCGAGTTAGCAGCATACGAGAATAACTGCTCTGGGTAATTATTAAGTATCTCTGAAGACCTTGGCCATCTATCATCAGATGATTTTGCATTACAGACACTTTCTTACTCTCGAGCTGCCAACTGGTCTCTTCCAGGTAGGTAAGACAGATTTCCTTCAGTTTCTTCCTAGAAATGTCTATCATACTGGACGGGTTGTCAAAATATTCCTGATGACCAATGGCTGTTAGGAAATGTCTCACATACCTAAACCACTCTATTCTCCTACTCCCCTGAAGGTTCATGCAATCCTGGATGATATCCCCGTTTAACCCTGTCTTTTGGAAAACCCAGACCCTATGCCACAGCAGGATTGGGCTCGTCTTAATGAGGTCTGACACGTAGACTAGGCCCAACTCTCTGTGTAAGACATATGAGGAGGTTGATTTAGGGACAGCCAAGAGATAACGAAGAAAGGCATTTTCACAAGCCTAAATCTTAGCGATGTCAATAATGCCCCATAAGCCTGCTCCGTAGATTACAGTGGACACGCACTTTGCCGTATAAATTTCAATCAGGATTTTTACTGGTCTTCCCCCTAGCTTAATAGCGAAACTGCGTATAGCGTCTATTGCACGCGAGAAAGCCAATGTCCTAGCATTTGCTGCTGCAACCCAGGAACCATTATTTGCAAAGTTTATGCCCAGGTAAGTGAAAGTTTTAGTTTCTTCTATCTTAGCATCGGCCAAATAGATATTACAATGTGTCTTGCTTTTTTTGGAGCAAGTCATACTAAAGGTCTTGGTAGTGTTAATTTTTAAGCCCCGAGTACTCATATATTCAGCAAAGGAATTGAGTGATCTTTGGAGACCTAGTTGCGTGCGCGCCATGATGACCGCGTCATCCGCGTACAGCAGGATTGGCACTGAACTCCCTTGGATTTGGGGATAATCCTGCCGGTTATCAATCAAGAGTGATGCAACACTATTAATATATAAGTTAAATAAAAACGGTGCTAGTATGCATCCATGGCGAACTCCTTTTTTAATTGGAAAATTGGCTGTACACTCTCCTTTAATACCAAAACGGACCTTAGCGCCTGCCCCCTGGTACAATTCCTTGATAAAATTTATAAGGCAGGGATCAATTCCTAAATCGAGTAAAGTATCCCACAACATTTCGTGACTAACGCAGTCGAAGGCGGAGCTTAGGTCCACGAAAGTCATGAATAACTTGTCCTTTTTTGCGACCATATATTTACCAATAATGATAGCTAGGTTTAGACCTTGCTCTACTGTACCCAAGCCTTCTTTAAACCCGTATTGGTATTTAGAGAGCG
The DNA here is from genome assembly GCF_964261635.1 of Lissotriton helveticus. Lineage (NCBI taxonomy): Eukaryota > Metazoa > Chordata > Amphibia > Caudata > Salamandridae > Lissotriton > Lissotriton helveticus. Next base: position 737,343 of record NC_136062.1, read on the forward strand.
CCCCCGAGTCTGCTGCCCACTGCTGAAGCCTGTTTAAGATGACCCTCCCGGCCACTTTCATTAAGGAGTCCAATAGAGAAATTGGCCTGTAACATTTGGGGTCCTGGCGATCCCCTTTTTTAAAGATCGGGATCACTATCGCTTCCTGCCAAGTTGTTATAAAACCTATCTTATTAGAGCTGTTTAGTACCTGAGTCAAAAGAGGGGCCCATAGTCTGGCTTCTGATTTATAAATGTCCATTGGGACACCATCAGGTCCAGGGGCTTTACCCCATGAGCTTGCTGCTATTGCCCCCTCTATCTCCAATAATTCGAAGTTAATATTCAGAGGAAATGTTTTTGATGAGTTGTTTGTTATATCGCCAACTATAGCGGCATCCGGGCCCCCCAACAGGGGATCCTTCTCGTAAAGATCAGTAAAATGTTTGACCCAGGTGGCTTCGTCTATTGCTATTTCAATACAGTCTGTTTTGCCAACGGTAAAAAACGGGGCATTACCCCGCCTTCCAGAAACTTATATTATCTTTTTTCTGGGAGGCTTCATGTAAGGTATCCCAGGCCTCCTGCTTTAAGTCTAGTCATACTGAGAGCTAACATATCATTTTGTTATCATTAGTAAAAAATAGTACTCAGAAAACAAAATTAGCAGAGGACCACTTTAAATCTCAGGACTGTCCCAATTAGAATAACTTATCTTTTTTTCAGCTGCCTCTACTTCTTAATTTATGGAACTCAATGTACCCATTCGGAAGGAGGTAAAGCTGAGTCTGCCTTGCAGGGATTTAAAGTCCAAAAACATATTTGCCAGCAGTGAACCTTCAGCCCCCTGAGCCAATCTCCGGCCTGTTCCATTATCACAGTGTTTTATCATGCTTTGGTCTAATCACATGATTAAACAGTGTAACTGTTTTTGTTTTTAAAAAATGCAAAAATATAACCTACAAGAAATCTTTTGTCAGTTATTCGGTTAAATACTCAATAAAACAAATATCACACACGCAATCCATAATGTTTATGTCTAGTTTGACAGCAAAGCTATTTACAAGACCTACTGTTACTAATTATTACCCCTCCCCCAAATCATCCCCCCCCTCTCGACCTGCAGCTGTTATGTTTGGTGCATAATTCCGCCTCCTTCGGATTGCTTGCATTTGCTTTGAATAAGGGACTATTTTACATCTCAAAAGTGCACTCGATCATTATATTCTTTACTTCACAGATGCATTGGGTACAGAAAGCATTTTTTTTATTGCTGCTGCAGGCTTGTTAAATGTTAGTCGGTACTCAAAAGGCAAACCAAACATATTGGCTTTGCCGGTGCTTACTGCTTCTACCTTGCAAGTCATCCCAAAAACAAACTCCCGGTCTACCTCACTTGTTTGCCTGCACATGACATTAATAGGTACTCTGATGCCTTTTGATCTTTTTTGAGACAGGCTTTATGAACTTCCAGCTGCAAGATGCATGCATTACATGGAATCTGAAAATTGCTTGAGGCGACGTTTTGAGATTCGTATTCCATAAACTGCTGGGACTGACTGCTAGGGACTAAAATCTGCTGCTCACATTACACCTAGTACTAATGCTCGGGTTTGAAAAATAAAAATAACAAATAAAAACAGAAACGCAAGTTTCTGTCAAAAAACTTCACTTGGAGCAAATTGGACTTGTGTACCTTTTTTCAAAACTGTTTATGAATGCATAGCTTCAATTGCACTGTTCTGGAAATAATCCTATTTCTTAACACATTTCATCGTGGCCTCACTGATTGGGTAAATGCAGTCATAAAGGTGCTGCAGCAATCAACACTGGGCGCAAAACGGCGATTATCTGCAGATAAGCCAAGTGTCACATCAGCATTATGAAAACAAACACCGACCGCCACACCTCCCTTCTCATCCTGCACTGTTTGGGGTTCCAGCACAATCTTATCACGCCTGAGGATCTCTCTCCCCAAAGTGAAGAGCTCCTCATCAATTAAGGGGCCTTGACGGGCGGAACAGAGGGCTGCACGTTCTCGAGGGGGCTAATGGCGGGAGCGCCTATCGGAGCAGCTGTCTCCGCTGCCATTTATCACCTCTTATCAGCGCTGTTTGTTTAGCAAGATTAGCGCCCCTGCAGCACACAGGTATTCATTCCCAGCTGAAGTGCTTCAAGCACACTGGGCTGGTCAACTCTGAATTACAGGGGTGGTGCTGACCAGAGCACCTCCGAAAAACCCCTCTGTCAAATTACGGAAACCATGCAAGCTTAAACGAGAAAGCTCAGACGCAAAAGCGTTATAAGGCACGATATAACGACTTGCTTTGGGAAATTCAATCAAACGCTCACCTTTGGGTAAAATGGGCTTTAAGTGCCTCTTCTGTTTTGAGTGCTCTTACTGCAGTCACAATTAGGTGGCCTTTGTTTTGCCGATAACGTCATGGTTAAAGACTTCTCCACCCAGGGCCGCCTTTAGCGTAGGTGGCTCCGTGCTACAATCTCTATTGGTGCCCCTCATCTCTCCTTGGCCCCTCCCTTACAGCGATTTTCTTTTATGAGGCAACTCATACCAGTGTAGGGTGTCAGACCGCTTTATATCACGCATACGCATTATACAAAGACAACGAATGTGTAAATTAATACAGAGGAAATGTTACATAAGAATGACAGCCCCATGGTCTGGGAGTCACATGGCACCCATACTGCAGCCATTATTGTTAACAGGGCCTCACCTGGAGAAACAAGGGGGCAGATTTACTAAGATTTCATGGAACACAGCGCAGTAACCAAAGCTGCTGCGCTGTATAGTGTGAAAACGTGTGAGCACAAGAGTCATGTCTACTAAAATATGGTGCTGTTGCTCATTCCCCTAGCGCTGGTTTAATTTAGGATTAGGATGACCAACCGTCTGTAAATTTCATGGACCGTCTGTAATTGGGACCTCACGTCCGTTGTCCATGAGGATCCCTTTTACGGACGCCGTTTGTCAGTAATTTTGGCCATCACAAGTACCAGCCCCGCTCCGCTGTGAGAGGCCTCATCCCCTCTCATGGGGCCCACCTCGCACTCCCCCTAGAGCACAAGAGCTGCCCCACACCCCCATTGTCATTCGGTATGCTGGGTAATTGCCACATACAGAATGTCAATGGGGCTGTCTGGGGTGTTAAAGCATGTGGTGGCCTCCTCCTGCCTCAGCATACAGCACTGCATTGTGTTAGATAAAAGGTAAAACGCCAATGCTGCAACGTTAGAAAACAGTTTATATAAAGAAGCCTGTAAAACAAGTTAAAAAGAACAGGTTATCATTCTTTCACTGCCTCATCATTTTAGAACTGAAGTATTTTCAATATTATATTCAACAAAGCCATGGTAGCTGCTTTTTTATTTTAAGCAACTAACTACTATTGACAAAGCCAATAGTCCTTGTTGGTGTAATGAGACTTGCTGTATTATATATCTGGAAGCAATGAAAGAAACAACATAATACCAGTCGGGCAGAACACTATGCTAAGCGCAGATTTTTAGCCTAGGTGTTTTAAAGCATGCCCTTAATTACACCGAACACCCCCTTTAAAGAGACCCCCAGTTTCATTTACACCTCTTAAAGCCCTGGAAACAACACCATGTCACAGTCAACTCACATCCTGGCACTGTGCATCATTCACGACTCATGACTTCTACGTTTTTAGATTGCCTATATGCAGGGGCATAGTGAACTCTCCCCCACCCCACCCCTTGCTTTAGCAACTACAGCAAGGTGAACTTCTTGATGGGCCTCTTCTGTCCGCAACTCTGCAGACAAAGGCTCAGCTCATAATGTGAAAAGGTGGCTGAGTAAATAAGTGAAGGAATGTATGAATAGCTGGATGGATTACTGAATGGATGAATGAAAGGGTAAATGGATAGATAATGAATGAAAGGGCGAATGGATAGATATTGAAAGAAAGTATGGATGAGAGAAAAGGTAAATAGATGGATGTATGGGTGGAAGGGTAGATGGATGGGTAAAAGGGTGGATGGGTGTGTGAAAGAGTGGATGGGTGTGTGAAAGGATGGATGGATGAGTGAAAGGATGGATGGATGAGTGAAAGGGTAGATGATGGGCGAGTGAATGGGTGGATGGATGAGTAAAAGGATGGATGGATTGGTGAATTGATAAGTAATAGGGTGGATGGCTGGATGGATGAGTGAAAGGGTGGATGTAAGGATTGATGAGTGAGTGAAAGGGGGGTAGATGGACAAAAGGATGGATAGATGAGTGAAGAAGTGAAAGGGTGGATGGATGAGAGAATGGATGGATGAGTGAAAGGATGGATGAGTAATAGGATCAATTTCCACTTGGGAATTCTTTAATGTATATGCTAGAGGCACCCAAGGGGGGGGGCAAATCCTCCACTATTGCTATTTTATCTGATTTGCTTAAATTGTGTTCTCCTGATTCCTTAGTTCTGGTTGCTGGGGAACTTAATTGTTCGATTGAGCCTTTGGCAGCAGATGACATTCTTGGAGTGTATGAAGAAGATGCCCGATGGGACATTCCGTCCCTCTTGCTCACGCCCGTGAGGAAATGGTCAACAGTTGTCATCCAATTGAACGCCCTAATGATTGAATCAGGACTAAGAGCTGTAAATGGGCGCACTATCTCCGATGCTCAGGGGGCAAATACATATAACAGAGTATCGTGTGAAATTAGAATTGATTATATAATGGTGGATAGTTGAGAGCGACCATAACCCCTTGTCTCTTACATTGGTGGATTTGTGGCAGAGAAAGGAGCATACTCCTTCAAATAGTGCGAGATTAATAACTAAGAGAGTTGTACCATCTAATTGCAATAGATTCCTCAAGTGGCCTAAGTTTAGCATGGATGAAACAAGATTAAGTGCACTGGATGGAATCCTTAGTGAGCAGTCCTTAAGGCTTTCTGCAGCATGTAATGGCGCGGCTGGGCCTGCGGAGGCAGAAACCATTTATACTGATACAATAGATCAGATTGGTAAACTGTTCGTAGTTCCAGGTAAAAAGAGCCCGATAACCGTCAAGCCAGTACAGAAGTGGTTTGATAGTAACTGCAGAATGATGAAAAATAACTTGATTCTCACTATTAAATCCAGCAATCCAGTTGCTGTTCGGTTGGCCAGATTGCACTATAGACAAGCCATAACAACAGCTAAAAGGGAGTGGGAAGAAACTCACTGGGAAAGCCTCAGAGTTGCAAGTAAAACCAAGAATGGTGAGCTATTTTGGGCCTTAGTTAGATGATCCAACGGCTGTGACCCGGACCAAACCCCCAACCATATTACAGATAGTGAATGGTTTGAGCACTTTAGGAAACTCTACGGGGGTGTTGAGCCGCCCGGAGCTCCAGGACATTTGTGCGGTGCCTTGGTTACTGACTCGGGACAGGCTCCCCTCATTAGGGTTGATAAGAAAGAGGTGCTGGCTGCAATAACTAAGATTGTACCTGCTAAAGCCCCAGGGCAGGATGGTGTAACCGGCGACCTTTTTAAAGCCAATCTTGAAGGTTGGGCCTCTTACTTTGTAAGTCTCACGAATGCACTGTTGGAAGGCTCACCTGTCCCGAATTCATGGAAGGCGGCCGATGTGATCCCCATTTACAAGAAGGGCCTCAGGGGGGACCCTGCCAACTATCGCCCAATTAGTCTTATAGATGCGGGGCAGAAATTGGTTGGCAGGGTACTCTTGGAGAGGATTCTTTCCTGGGCTGATGAGAACAACATCATCTCACCCTTCCAGGCGGGCTTTAGGGCCTGCACAGGCACGATAGATCAGGCATTTAGGTTGGTACTCTTACACTGGAAGGTGGTTACCATTGGCAAAGGCGGTCTTTACTTGGCATTTATTGACCTGAAGACCGCCTTTGACCTGGTCCCCCGAGACCGCCTATGGCTGATCCTGGAGGAGATGGGGATTCCCTTACCCATTCTGAATCTCCTGGCACGCATGCATGACGGTACCTACGCCCGTATTAGATGGAGATCACAGGAGCAAAAAACTGATAAAATCCCTGTGAATCGAGGGGTACGCCAGGGCTGCGTATTAGCCCCGACACTTTTCACGCTATTTGTGAATGGCATAGTCTCCTTTTTGCTAGAAATTAACGCTGATGCCCCGGTCTTGGCAGGTGATAAAGTTCCCACACTTCTCTTTGCGGACGATACGCTGTTGGTATCAAAAACTCTCGCAGGATTGAAGAAGCTGTTGGACCACTTCTGTTTGTTTTGTAAGCTCAGGGGCCTTGTCATAAATACATCGAAAACTAAGCTCCTTTATTTTAACCCGAGCAGATCGTCCAGATCCACCCTTTCCCTGGATGGGGTGCCACTGGAACGCGTAAAAGAATTCGACTACTTGGGAATTAGAATCTCGGATAAACTGAAATGGCAGCCACATATTGATAAAATGGCATTAAGCCATAAAAGGGTAGTTGGAGTATTAGGCAGGGAACACCGTGCATCCACTTCCAAGTCCATTGCTCCTGCTTTGGATACCTATGCTGCAAAAGCTGTAGGCTGCGCCCTTTATGGCGCAGAGCTTTGGGGCTTTGACTGTGTTGATGCCCTAGTTACTGCAGAGAATAAGTTCTTTAGGGAGCTGGTGTCGCTCCCGAGGGGTACTCCTACCAAACCACTCTTGAGTGATCTGGGTCGCCGTTCTATTAAGGATCTAGCCACTTTACGCCCTCTTTTATATTGGGCCCGGCTATGGCGGACCCCGGAGCTCTCAAGGTATGTAGATGGTTTAAGAGAAGTCATGAACCTTCATGGAGCCCACAAAATTAGATGGATAACAAATATAAAGAAGCTCCTGCTCGCAACGGGACTTGCAACTGATTGGGAGCCTGGGGTATTATTATCCAAGGCTGAAATTAAGCGTGCCTATTGGACATGGGTTGACGATCAAGAGCAGAGGGACCCAAACCTAGGTAGGCTGACTGAGGCATTTCGACAGCATAAATCAAAGCCTCGCCTGGAGCCCTACTTAGATTTTATTAAGAAACCTATAAATAGATCCCTTTTCATCCAGTTCATGTTGGGAACACTCCCCCTTCGCGACCATACCTGTAAGTGGAAGCCCCCGCACCAAACCTCTCCTGACTGCCCAACCTGTGAAGGTGTCATTGAAAATATTCCTCATGTTTTTTTTGTATGCCCAGCCTATGCAAAACCCAGACAGAAATGGCTCAAACCTGTGTGCCTGTTGCTTGGAACCAGGGACCACTCCGCTGCACTCAGAATACTTAAGGCTGATGCTAGCACAACCTTAGTGTGTGGAGTGGCCAAATTTCTTAGTTGGGCTTGGTTGATTAGGCTGAAGGCTATCAGATGATTTAAGTTTTAGCTGAATCTCTTTTTATATGTTTAAATTTTCACAAAGCTGTTAAAGTTTAATATATTTTTAATTATTTATTGTAATATAAAAGTTTTGTATCACTAATCTTTTTAAAATGTATTGTTAATGAATTGTGATTCTATATTTTTATGTGCTTTTATGATATTCTGCATATCGAAATAAAGCTTTGATGAGTTGATGAGTAATAGGATCAATGGATGGTTTCATGAATGGATGGGTGGGTGGGTGGATGGATGGATGAGTGAAAGGGGGATGGAGAGAGAAAGGGAGGATGAATAAATGAAAGGGTGAATGGGTGGAAGGATAAGTGACTGGGTGGATGGAGGAGTAAGTGACTGGGTGGATGGATGAGTGAAAGGGTAAATGGCTGGATGGATGAGTGAATTGATGGATGGGTGGAAGAGTGGTTGGATGAATGTACGGATGGATGGGGTGAAAGGGTGGGTGGAGGGATGGATGAGTGAAATGATGGATGGAAGGCTATATGGTGGATAGGTTTGCAAATGGTCGAATATGTTTGGATATAGACGGGCACATAGATGGAAGGACAGAATGAATGGTGAAAGACTGAATGATAAAAGAATGATTACACCTTGTAGCACCCATTTTCATAAGTAACACTCCGACACCCTTCCCTACATACTTGGGATGAGTAACACTATAAAAGAAATTAAATACACATGAGAGACGGTCTAAGTGAAGATGAGGGGTACCATTGGAGGGTGGTAGCAAGGCTGGACTGGCCGAACCGGGCATCGGGTGTTACCCTGGGAGGATGGAAAGGAGAGGGGGGGAGGTTTTGTTACTGGGGATGGCACTGCAAAGTTCCTTGTATAACCAGTAGTTTTCAATCAACAATAAAAGCGGCCTCACTTATATTCAGGTGTGGTTCACCATTGTCTGGTGACTAATGTACCTGCTGGAGCGAGATGCGAATTTTGAATCATCTAAGGTAGCAAGCTGCGGCCATACTGAAAAACTGTGAAGTGCACGATTGTCTCAACCTAATATAAACTTATTCTGACTTGTACTTAGGTGGTTGTCTATTTACTTACTTATATACTATTGCGCAACCACCTCTGATGTGTCTGTAAAACTTACCTTTTGTACCGAAGTTTTGTCCGGAATTTTGACCTTTTGTTCTAAATTTTTTCCCTTAATTTTGTCCCTTTGTCCTGAATTTTTACACTCACCGTCCTGAATTTGCCCCTATGACAGTTGGTCACCCTACTTAGGATGTATTGCACCAACACACACATCTCTGCACCATAGTGCAAGGGTGTGTACATGATGTCAAGCATAGGCTTTGTACTGAAAGGATATCCACCGTATACAAAATTCTATGCTTTGATAAGGCTTAACATTGTACCACTCTGCATGTGTGCTGAACAGTTACTCCAGCTTCGAGGTGTAATTTTCTGGCGCAAATCCCTTTCTAATAAAAGTAGATAGGGATTAGCATGGGTGGTAGCATGGGAACAACCACATACCAACCATGGTACGTCCCTTTGACACAAAGTAGCTCAAAATAGAGTATAGTGCTTCTTCACATTACTTTGGGGCTACTTTAAAACACAATTTAGGATTTGTGCTGGAAGTAAATCCCAAAACAACACTTTGCACCAAGTTTGTATCACTTTTGTGATGCAAGTCTGGCGCAAAGTGTTAGTAAATTTACGCTACAAATTCAGGAAATAAAATGTAACATAATGGTTGGAGCTGTCTATACTAATAAACATTGATCACCACCCAAAGGAACTCTTTTTAGCAAACTTAGAATGACAAAAGATTGAGAAAAAAGAAAAACGGTTCTAAACCTATGCCTGTGCAGTTTGCACGCAGTACTTCAATCCCAGTTCATAGCTTGTAGTGCTATTGGGGAAGGATGGTAAATTAAGACCTGCAAGTAACAGAATGATCTCTGTCAGAAAAGCAATAACCCACTAAGCCATCTTCAAAAAATACAAATCTGTCACATGCATGTTACACAATCTGCTTTTCAGCAGGAACAATAACCCTCTATGCTACTGAGCATGAGTCAAAACTATCACTAGCTAAATCACAGATCTCTCGATCAAATGCATTAATGAAAAAGTTACTTACCTTCAGTAACACATTATTTGGTAGAGAAAAGAACTTGCCGCAGATTCCTCACTTTAGAATCCTCCCACAGGCACGAGACTGAATCAGGAACTTTTTTCCCCTAGTATGTCCGCGCATCGTCAAAGAGCATAGCGCGACTCCGTATCAATGTCATGCACCGGATGTGAGGTAAAGGTATTCCATATAACCCTCCTGTCGATGCACTGATGTCAATTTCTTTTTCCACGCTCAAAACGTGGAGCCACCCACATATAGAATCTGCCTATTAAAACAGTGTGCTAAAATAAAAACCCCTTGTGCCAAATAATCATAAAATTGGCAATTCAGGATATGCATTTCCATAACGAAATAAGTCAGGATTTGAATTTCAACGACAAAAGCATTGAGACATAAGAGGACTCAGTTAGCAGAGCTGGGAGGGTGGTTAAGGAATCTGCGGCTAGATCCTGTCTCAACGGTTAATGCATTACCGAAGCTAAGTAACTTGTTCATCTGATAGAGACAGTTAGCCGCAGGTTCCTCACTTTAGAATCAAATACCAAAGCATACCATCGCTGTAAGAGGGTCTACAAACGGAGATCATTAAAGAGTTTCTAACTTGAAGAAAACTTGTCTAGAACAAGAGAAATAGACCGGGTATTCATAAAAAGTTAAGGTGAACAATATAGTCCAAAAAAAAACAAAAACTGGAAGGAACAGACGATAAATAAAGGTGTAAGACATTAAAAAGCATGGGAATAAATCATCCCGGTTGGCTTAACGAACTGTGGTAGAAACAAAGTATAAAATGAATACAAAACGATTTGTCCTCTTAAGGGGATCCAAACCCATGGACGTTCACCGCTTAAGCCCTACGGACGGAACTTTAGCCAGAAAAGTAATAAAGACCTTGAAAGCTTGGAAAGCTCAAACCCCATGAAGTAGGACAATTTTGCCAAATGACCCCATGATATAATACTATCTGTGCGCATAAATAGACTCGAACAGCATATTCAATACTTGCAACACACAGATCAGCAGGCCATACCCTGGAGCAGTACCTCTCTGTAGAGAGTTCTATCGGAACCAGACCCGCTCTGTAAACACAGAGAAAGGTCCTTCACCCGTGGGAAAGCATAACAAATCCTCTATTAAAAAGTAGAGGACAACACAAAATGACCTGTGTATGTGTGAAGTGCACAATAACCACATAGGGTATGTTGGCATTGAATAACAGATGTTTATTGTTACTCAACTCAACGGTATTCATTTTTGCAATGTCAGAAGGATGGAAGGCTGAGTGGACCCACTGAGAGTTTAACCGGTAACCAAAAGGACAAGTACAAGCCCCTAAAGTGGATGCATTAAAACACAAAGCCACCAGCAGCAGTAACAACTATTGGTATGGACCAGACTTTTCCTAGGAAAATCTACTAGAGATTATAACAATAACTCTAGTAGATTTCCAAGCTATACACCGATATAGGAGCAAAATAAATAACCGCCTATGTATTGACAAGAGCAAAGTATAACACATCCATATAAAATAAAGCCAACTAATCAGTCAGACAATACTGACACAACAGCATGGAGACCAAAGTGGGCATCATGCAACGTAGGAAAGAAATAGACATTCAAAACATCAGCTAAATGCACGTTGCATGAGACATCATTATCCAGCAATAGTAGTATAAGTTGAAGAAGATATAAAGTACGAAAAAGAAACCATGAAAGCTTAGAGGGAGCCAAGGTCAGTACGTGACCTTACTGTATGAACAGAGACCCATCTACAGAGGATACAAAAAAGGTCTCCCATATTTAGACTGTAAATTCATTTATATATTTAAAAAAGATCCTATAATAAAAAAGAATCCAGGTGAATTTGTATATTCCATCAGGAAACAACACTCCGTAAAGTGTGCACTTAAACTATAAACACCTAAAGTCAGTCGAATGGTGAAAATAGTTGTAACCTAGAAGAACAACAATGCTTAAATATAGAAAGAAAGGCATCCAATCGATCTATTAATAAACATCAATGTGTACGTGTCATCTAAGAATCACACTTCGCTAAGTGTGAACCCAACTACAAGTACCCAGCTATAAGATAAGAATACAAGCCATCTCAAAAAAGTAAAATCTATGAGGTAAATGCCTATTCCCTCATAGGCAATGCGTAGTAATACCTTCACTCAGAGGAAAAGTTACAACATTGAGGAAAATGTCCTTCAGAAAAGAAGGAACATCTGTAGTAATACACAAGGTGTTAGAACAACCCAAAAGAGACAAGAATATTAAGTACCCTCTAAACAGATGGAACGAAATAGACTGAGAGAACACTTCATCTGGAGACCTACAAAACAATGACATAAACCCAGGAAAACAACAATCTTGTCCAAGGGTCATGCACAACCATGTTTACACGAAGGGGCTGAAAAGCCAATCAAATAGCAGTGGCTATAAGATAGAACCTGAAGAGCAAAACACAGAGTGTTGTAAGGGTAACAAGATGATAAACTTTGGTAAGGATGCTTAAAATCTAGCAAAAGTAGAGAACTTTTACTATCAACCATATGCAACGTCTATTATCTGACTGGAAGACAAGTAGTTAACCAAGACCAATAAGAGGATCATATAAATAATCATATTGTATGATCTTGAATGACAGAGAAATAATCTGATACAGAGGGTGGATATCTGCACCCTCAAAAGGGTTTAATAGTGCCGAAACTTAGCAACCCCAGCTCAGCACAAAAATGTTGAGAAATGCTACAGTAGCATACAAAAGATACTCCACATAGAGTAAGATACATACCAAAAAGGACATCAACTCTTGAGCCTGAGCTCTTCTTCAGAGTTAGCCAAGAACAGCCTGAGCTCTTCTTTAGAGTTAGCTAACAACAAGACCTGTATTTCAGGTATCAATAAAACCCCCCAGAGATAAACAGCTGAGAAACTGTCATTGATAGAGCTAAAGGATAAAGCCACCACTTATGCTCCCTCAGAAAAATCAAGAAAGCCACTTATTGAGGAATACAACTTCTGCAATTCAACTGACCTGGATTAAGGGACAGGAAAACACAGGGAAAGACCGCAAAGTTACTGAAACAATCCTAAACCAGATGAAGTACACATTGTAACTCAGTCATGCAGAAACACTTCATTCTACACAGGACAGAAAGAAGAATCCAACCAAAGTTGTCAAAGACATTTCAGGTGGTCTTATCACATTGACTAGCTCTGAAGCTCCTTGAAATCAAATCATCGTGTTCACCAAATAAATGAACACCATCAAAAGGCATATCTTTGGGGCTTTCCTGTACAGGCTCTGAAGACTCAAACTGACGCTGCCATGCATGTCTGTGACGTACATCTGACTGAGCCATAGCTCTAACCATGGAATTATTGTGTCCATACCACATTTTATGGTGAATTTCACAGATTCCTGGCAATCTTGCACCACCTGCAGGAACTCACTCCTGGCTTTCTCTGAAACAGAAAGCAGCAGCTGCACCACAGAGTCCCATAAAGCATGAGAAAATCTGCCAAACACACATGCTGTGTTTAAATACCTCAATGCCGAACTGATGGATGAGAATATATTCCCCCCACAATGTTCTAGCCATGTGGACTCTTTATTTAGTGGAACAAAGGGAAGGACACTAGGGTCCGGTGAAGCCTTAGCAGCTTGAACCACCAGCCCTTTTGTGGAGGGGTGTCACAGGAGACAAAGTGGGTCCCCGGGAGCGGGCTGGTGCCTATGGCCCACAGCCAGGTCAATTGGAGGTCCTGACACAGGTCTCGCCCAGGCACTTAACAAAATGTCTCAAACATAGACTCATTATAAGGGGAAAAGGCTCCACTCCTGTCTCACCTTGATAAAGAACATCCACCACATGGTCTGTAGACAGTTCCACTGAGGGAAGCAGCTGGCATTCCAGGACTATAGCTGCCCTTCTCAATACCTCAGCAAAAGAAGAACTTTCCTCTATACCAGGTGGAGAAATTACATCTGAAACTGGAGAGGACTAGCCTCCCCAAGTTCAGCCAGCCAATTTTCCAAAGGAGGCTGGCCAGTATTGCCCAATAGGTATAGACAGCCTAAATTCCCTCCTTCACTTGGTAAACTGTGCATTCCTGTAGGAAAAACAGGAACAGGTTAAATAAGGCCAGGCGGAGAGTTGCCCAAAGCAGATAGCTCCATCTGCGCCTCATCTGGCGCTGTTGTGGTGTCGTATCGACATTGGAAAGAGTAATGGGATCGGCATCAACCGGCGCCCTGAAGTCATGGGCTGACTCAAAGCCAAAGATGTGAACCCTAAAGTGCTGTGCACCGGCTCCGCCTCAAATCAAATAATGGATTCAGATGGCTCAACTGTCACAAAGGGAGAACCAAAATCTTTATGCAAGAAAAAATAATATTCCTGCATTTGGGCTAAAGTCGCCCGGTTTCAGGATATTTAGGAAGGACCAGGGTGGACTCCTGCGAATGCTCCTCAACCGAAGGCTGGGAGACGGAGTCAGAGACGGATATATGTACCGACCTTTTGTGCTTCGGAGACTCCATCGATGTCGACAGAGGCCGTCACTTATCCGAACGGCTCCAGGACTGGTCTCTGGACTTTGGAGCGGATGTAGCAGTTTCTCAGATAAACGTACTGTCAGAAGTTTCATCCGACACTCTCTCAATACCTTTAGCTGAAGATGCTGACAGGAACCGCACTCCTTGGAGTAATGGTGTTCTCCAAGGCACCACAAACAGATGGTTTGTGGATCCGTGACTGACATCTGTCGATCACAAGATCCGTAGGGCTTAATCCTGGACAACATCGTAAAAAAACAAATTGTTCTCTCGACAAAACGTCGATATGATCCTGAAAAACAGCCGCCAAACCGCTACGGATCCGTGCTGCAAGCGCGAAAAAGAAGGAATGGACGTCAGCGTGCCATCGGGGATATTATTTGGACTCAGTCGATGTCACATCATGTCACCCCAGTCACATCCGGTGGACACATCCCCTTCTCCTGAGTTGACGTCCCATATTGTCTCTATCAAATAATGCGTTATCGAAGGTAAGTAACTTTTTCATCTAATAAGGATTTTTAGCTGCAGATTGCTTACCATTGAATAGATACTCAAGACATACTTCTTGGTGGTGGGCTGCAGACAAATGACTAGACTAGAAAATCCTACAAGTGGTTCAGTTGGGTAAGTAACACGGGATACTGGTTCAGAACCTGCTTATTTCTTTCACAATCAATAGTGATTTTGTACTAGACTTTTATAAATGTACCACACCTCAGTAAGGTTTTATCAAAAATATATATATTTATTAAATTATTTGTTCTGTTTTTCTATTTTTCTCACCAATTGTGTAAACTATTTTATACAAAAAGATAATACCAATGGGGGCAGTCTGACAAAGAAAACACAATAACAAATAGACAGAAATTCAATGGGTGACTGTGGTGACATATAGTACAAATGGGTGACCTTTCAAATTCAAACAATAAATAAGACAATAACATAAATTCTCCGTCCTTTTGAGGTCTTTCACTTCAACTAGTCCTATTTCTTAAATTAATTGCGAGCCAGGACATGAGATCGACATTTCGAATATATATATATATATATATATATATATATATATATATATATATATATATATATATATATATATGTGTTTGTAGATACATCAAGTCTGGTCTTCTACTTCTGATAGAGGCTGAAACATCGGTATCATAACCTGAATATACTGGACTTGCTGCTAGGGAGGATGAGCCCAAAGCTGCACTGTGTCCAGGGCAGATCCTATGAAAAGGCAAGTCTGGGAAGGAGTTAGGTGTGACTTTGGCACGTTTATAGTGAACCCCAGTGAATGCAAGACACCGGCCGTAGTCTGGAGGTGGGAAAAGACAGCCTGGGGCGAGGACGTCTTCAATAGCCAGTCGTCGAGTTAGTAGAAACTGGAACACCTATAGTTGCTGAACACCCGAGGGGCACTGATAAGGCTAAAGGGTAGCATAGTGAACTGAAAGTGCTCACGGCCTACCTTGAGCAAGCATTCTACGGCTGTCGGCGGAAGCTTCGCACCAGAGGGCGACGTGGCGCCTGGAGCTGTGCTTTAGTTGTTTTGCAGGACCCCTGTACCTCTAATGGCCTCGTTCCCTTGACCTGATCACGTGTGTCCGAAGGACATCCTTATCACTGCCTCTATTGTGGCCTTTTGATTTCAGAATAATATGTATCCTTATGAGCCAGAGTGGGATATTCGTTATCCCTGCGCTCTCCATGCCTCTTCTGCCATTGGCTATTCTGTCCTGGCCGTGATCTCAGATATCGTTGTTCATGAGTCCCGCATTGCCCTGTTGTCGTCCTGATGAAGGTGTGACCCAGATCCGGGTTTGACACCGAAACACGCGCCAGCGTTGGTACAACCGTGTCACCCGTACTTCTATCTCCGTCCTGGAGAAGAACTTGCATATTGTATTATATAAACATCTGAGGAGTCCTTTTTTTCCCTGAATGCTTATCATTTTTGCTATGTTATAATTTGTAATGCTTATGTACTGCGGAAAGAACCCTGTTAGTATCTTGTATACACTTATTGTGACCCAATGAACTACGAGTTGATGGTCTGTCTAGGTTTGTCTGAGTATGTGGGTGTGTGGTTGTTTGATAGTATGTGTGCGTGTGAGACTCATGATGTTTACTGATTATTGTGATGTTCACTTTTTTTCCTTTTTGTATCCGGCTAATTGAAAAATGAAAATAAATATAAAATATTTTTCTACCAAACTTTATGTATCATGATATGGAGGGTTCTCTGGCTTTTAGGACTATGTTTTGTACTATGGTGACACGTTAGCACCAAACGAAAGAAGTTTTTGGCAGAGAGTGTTTGTTTGTTATATTATTAATTAACGGCCTACCTTGAACCACAGGATGGGAATGTGAAAATGCGCATCCTGCAAGTCCAATGCTACCAGCGAGTTTCCTTTGTCTAGGGCAGACAAGACCTGAGCCAACGTGAGCATCTTAAATTTCTCCTTTTTGAGGAAGAGACTGACGGTCCGAAGGTTTAGAATAGGGCAAAGATCTTTGTCCTTTTTTTGGGATCAAAAAGTAGCGGGAATAACAACCACTGCCTACTTCTGAAATCGAAACTCTCTCTATAGACCCCTAGACCAGGAGCACTGTAACTTCCTCTCTGAGCAAAACAAAATGACCCTCAGCTAGCCATTGTTGAGATGGCGGTAAAGGAGGAGGAAAAGATAGAAAATTGAGGGAGTAACCATCCCGAATGATCTGCAAGACACACTTATCGCATTTCATGGACTGCCAGTGGAGGAGATGATGTTGGATTCTCCCTTCAACTGGACACCCATGGCCTTGCAGAACAAAATCAGGAAGGCTTAGAGTCTGCAGCTGCCGGGGGGTGGATGGCGGACGACTTATGGCTACCATGCCCACGAGGACGGAATGCACCACGTCTTCGCACAACTTCGTAAGTCTGTGCAGGGCAGTGGCTACAGTATGATTGACACACTTCAAAGCCCCTTCCATTGCCATGAAAGGGGGAAAAGGCAGACTGGGTATGATGTGTCACTAAGGGGTCCAAGGACCTAGCCCACGAATCCTTGAAGTGCTCCAGCGCCAGGTCTGCCTTCTCTCCAGAGATGAATCCCATTGAAGGGCATGTCCATGAGGTTGGCCTGGACATCTCAGAGAAGCAGATGTTCTCAGCCAAGTGTGGTGTCCCAAGGCCACCGGCGACAAAACTGCTCTACCCAGAGAGTTAGTCATACATAAACCACACCTAATGGTGAACATTGCTGCATCTCTCCCATCTTTCACTGCCTGGGAGAGCACCGCCCTGGTAACCTCGGGGACCTCTGGCAGCACGTGCGCAACGATTTTCCAAAGGGTGTGTGAGAAAATGTCAAAAAGGCATGCAGTGTTCACTGACCACAATGCCAGACTGGCGGAAGAAAACATCTTCTTCCCAAGTGCGTCCAGCCTCTAGGATTCCCTGTCTGGGGGGCATAAAGGACACATCATGGGACATTGAGGCTTGGGCCACCAAGCTCTCAGGGGTAGGATGTTGGCTGAGAAAACTTGGATTACCAAGGACAGGGCGTAGGTGGCGTGCTATAGTCCTGTTCACAGGAGCCCCTGAGCTAGGCTTAGACTACGCACTTAGAAGGACAACTCTTAGTGACTCATTTAAGGACAAAAGGGGTTCAGAAGAGGAATCCCCAGGCTGAAATACCGAAGTCAAGAGATTAGTCTCAACTTGCACACGAGCAGTACCAGACCAAGGACCTCCGCTGCCTTCTTTACCAATAGCATAGGAAGTAAGAAGCTCCCTCCTCTGTAGCCAGAGTAGGTGGAGAGAGCATACCAGCATCTGGTGAGGTGTTCAGGACACTTGTCTCTGCAAGCTTCTCATACCAGTCCAAATCCTTACCAGGAATGTCTAACTGTTTTTCTAAAGCCAAGGGGTTCTTAGACCAGAAGAGATCTCACCATGCTGCCTCCTAGATTCAAGGCATACTATGTATTCAGTTTCAGTGTAGGCCATAGTAGATAATTCAGGTGGTTTATATAGAAATTAAACTTAATACACCATCTTGGGGATTATATTGACATTTGAAGCCCCTGTGCAGGTGCTGTTGCCTATAGTGCCCAGCAGTTCTATTTTAAACAAAGCAAACAAATATAATTATTTGATTTCTAATGTTGGTTTTAAAATTGGACTATGTTCAAGGAAAACCATAGCCCACATGTAGTGTAAGTCAATCAATCACGGGTTTATAAAGCATGGCTACTCACCCATAAGGTTCTCAAGGCGCGGGTGGGTTGCTGATCCGTCAGGGTGCAAGGGATCAGTCAAAGAACCAGTCCTTGAGAACCTTCCTGAATTGGGTCAGCGACGGGGACTGCCTGAGGTGGAGAGGCAGGGTGTTCCATATCTTGGCCACAAGGTGGGAGAAGGATCTTCCTCCAGTTTTGGTCTTGTGGATCCATGGGACGGTGGCCAGGGCCAGGTGGGCGGAGCAAAGGTGTCTGATGGGTACATGGATGAGAGGCAGTGGTTCAGATATGCGGGTCCTGTGACGTGGAGAGGTTTGTAGGCATGTATGAGGAGCTTGAAGGTGATTCTTTTGTTGACTGGGAGCCAGGTGTTTGGTGATGTGGCTGCGGCGGGGGATGTTGAGGACCAATCTGGCTGCGGCATTTTGAACGTTCTGTCATTTCCTGAGGAGTTTCTGGGTGACGCCAGCATATAGTGCATTGCTGTAGTCGGGTCTGCTGGATGACCATCTTTCTGGATTCTGTGGGGAACCATCTGAATGTCTTTCGAAGCAAGCAGAACGTGTGGAAGCAAGATGTGGATATGGCGTAGGTCTGGCAGTTCATTGTGAGCAAAGAGTCCAGTATGATGTCGAAGTTAAGTGTGTGGTCCATGGGGTTAGAGGTGTTCCCAGAGCGGCGGGCCACCAGGGGTCGTCCCATGCTGAGGGGGTGGGTCCCAGGATGAGTACTTCGGTCTTGTCTTTCATCCAGGTGGCAACGGCCTTCAGCTCGCTGTGGAAGTTAGTTCTGGCAGCTGTGGGTTCGTTGGTGAGGGAGAGGATCAGCTAAGTGTTGTCGGCATAGGAGAGGATGTTAAGTCCGTGGTTCCTGACGATGCCAGCGAGGGGGGCTATGTAGAGGTTAAAGAGGGAGGGGCTCAGGGAGGAGCCCTGGGGCACTCTGGAGCATATCTCTGTAGGTTCTGAGAGGAACGGAGGTAGTCTGACTTGTTGTGTTCAGCTGGTAAGAAAGAGTGGACCCAGTTTGGGGCCTTGTCATGGATACTGGCGTCATGGAGTCTTGTGATTAGGGTGCGGTGGGAGACGGTATCAAAGGCGGCTGAGAGGTCCAGTAGGATGAGAACTGTGGGTTTGCCTAGGTAGAGGAGGGAGCAAATGTCATGGGTGGCAGCGAGGAGTGCGGTCTCAGTGCTGTGGTTGCTTTGGAAGCCGGATTGGGAGATGTTCAGAACGTGGTTCCCTTTGATGAACTCGGAGAGTTGGGGGTTGATGGCCTTCTCGATGAGCTTGGCTGAGAAGGGGAGCAGGAAGATGGGTCTGAAGTTCTTGAGGTCTGACGGGTCAGCGATGGCTTTAGCAGGGGGTTGATCTCGGCGTGTTTCCAGTCGTCGGGGAAGGTGGCGGTCTCAATGGAGCAGTTGATGGTGCGGCGAAGCGCGGGAGCAATGAAGGTTACTGCTCTATGGAAGATGTGATACGAGCTGGGTCAGAGGGGAGTCCGGAGTGGATGCTCTTCATGGTCTTGAGTGTGTCGTCTGTAGTGAGCAGAGCCCAGTTGATCTGCGGGGGTGCAGAATGGTTGCGTACGGTGTTGTCGGGCATTGTGGAAGAGTCTTGGGTGTCGAAGCTGTTGTAATAATAAAAGATATTTATAAAGCGCAGTTACCCCAGATGGGGTGTTCCGGCGATAATGCAAACAGCAGCAGAGTAAGTGGGCAGTAGACATTTAGTTTTTGCGACTAAAAAGCCAGGTTTTCAAGGCATTTCTAAATTCCTGTTTGGACTGCAATGAGTGTAAGTGAGCAGATAGGTTATTGCAGCATTTTGTGGTCCCCACCTCGAATGTCCTTCCTCCCATTCTGACCCTTGCAAACCGGGGGATGATAAGGTATCGTTTGTGGTAAGACCTAAGGGATCTGTCCTGCTGGTAAGGACGAAGTCTCTTCCTCAAGTGCTGGGCCCCCTACCTTGATATGCCCAAAAAGTAAACGTAAGGGCTTTGAATTTGATGTGCTTGGCTACGGGTAGCCAATGCAGATGTCTCAGGTGAGGACAAATACGTTGAAGAAGAGGGACCTTGCAGACCAGTCTAGCAGCTGTATTTTGTATTATCTGGAGCCAATGGATCAATCTGATCGGCAGGCCATGTAGAGACCATTAGCAGAGTCAAGATGGAAAGTGATTAGAGCATGGACAACGGTTTTGCGAGCGAGAAGTCAATACATTTTCTAATGGTTTCATTTTGCCAAAACAGGCCGCCGATACCTGTTGAACATGGGTAGCAAGGGACAGGTCTTTGTCCCACCTGACTCCTAAATTCTTAACTGAGTCCTTCGGTGTGGGGGAGATCCTAATTCAGCTGGCCACTATAACGCTGAGGGAGGTGGTACGGCTTGATTAATGAACAGGACCTCCGTCTGGTCGGCATTAACTTTTAAGAAGTTAGTGCTCATCCAAGCAGAAATGCTTTTAAGGCAATCTTTCAGTAAGTCGAAGGAGGATGCCGACACTCCACTGAAGGTAAACATCAGTTGAGTGTCATCGGCGTAAGATATCACCTTGATCCCAGTATCGGCAATGAGCTCAGCAAGCGGTGTCAAATAGATGTTGAAAAGTAGCGGGCTCAGGGCCGATCCCTGCGGCACCCCCCATTTTAATGATCCAGTCCAGCGCTGTCCTCTGGATACCAATCCCCTTAAGGCGATCCGGTAAGATGGAATGAGACACCGTATCAAACGACGCTGACAGATCGAGAAGCACCAACAGTACTGCAGAGCCGCCATCACCCGCCCAGACAATGGCATCTGTCATCTCAATCAGTGCCGATTCCGTACTAAAGCCCGGGCAGAAGTCGGACTGGCACTCATGCAATATGCCATTATACGCAATGAAAGCTGCCAACTCCTGATGGGCTAGCTTCTTCAAGACTTTAGCGGGGGCAGGAAGCAGAGAAATGGGCCTGTAATTACTGGTGACTGCGGGGTCAGCATTGGCTTTCTTCAGAATAGGAAGAAGAAAAGCATGTTTCCAGGCCGATGAAAAGATCGCCTGTCTAAGTGAGGAGTTAAGAGGGGGATTGACCCACTCAGCCAGAGCACAGTATTGTTTCGCTGGCCAAGGATCGCCAGGTGACCCAGATTTACATTTCTGGAGTTCAGCAAAGGATGCCTCTAAAGAGATTGTTGCAAATTCCAAGAACACTGGCTGGGTGTCACAAGGGCTACTAGATATGTCCTCCCATAGGCGTGAGGGTACTACTGGGAAAGACGCCTATATCTGGGATATTTTCTCTTCAAAAAAGTCTGAAATCCTGATGCAAAACTCCTGTGAAGGGGTAATCGAGTGCGTGAGTGCTGGAGGATTAGCGAAGGATTTCACAATCTTAAAAACCTCTCTAGAAGAGTTCTTGGCACTGGCAATGCGTTCAGACAAGAAATCTCTTTTTGCCCCAATGAGAAGTTTCTGATACGCTTTTAGTGCTGCTCGATAACTAATTTTGTCCTCCTGAAATACAATGCTCTCCATTGGCGCTCCAGTCTTTTACATTCACTTTTTTTGGCTCTGATATTCTCTGAAAACCAGGGAGCGGAGGAGGAACTTCTTGCGGAGGTAACAGGCCTCCGAGGCGCAATTATACCAAGGGCGTCAATGACCCAAGCATTAAGGTTCATGATGCCGTCATCAAGATTATTTGAGAGTGAAGGCTTGGACTCCTTCAAGAGTAGGGAGAGGGACTACTCCAGTTCCTCCTTGAAACCTTTGGAAGGTAAGTGATCCCTAGCCCACCCTTTAGGTGTACCTGGAAAAGGATCAAGAAATGGTCCGACCAAATGACCGGCTCAGGGGTGTTGACTAAAATGTCCGGTAAGTTCGAGCAAATAAGGTCTAGTATATGACCAGCTTTATGAGTGGGGGAGGAGACTAGTTGGATCAAATTGCAACCAGCAAGTGCTGAAATAAAATGTGCGCTTTGTGAGCAGGATGGATCGTCCACATTAAGGTTAAGATCGCCCAGAATCATAAAATTAGCATAGCGCATGCTAGCCTGGGCAATATAATACACCATCCGGGGGTCTATAGAGAAGGAGACGCGAGAAGGAGACGCGAGCAGGAGACCGAGGCAGACAATTTAATACAGAAGGGAGCTCCTCCAATACTGCCTACCTGCTCAAAATTGGAAGTAGCGATCTCCCAAGTGACTTTATAGATGATTGCTAACCCCCCACCTAGTCTGTTGTTTTGTCTATTAGCGCACACTATGCCGTTGCCCTAGGGAATAGCTAATGCTACAGCTGGGTTTGAATCTTCCCGTAGCCATATCTCAGTCAGGAACATAAGGTCCCAGTTGTTATCTGCTAGAGACTGATGTATGTCTAGGGCATATTTTGGGAGAGAGCTGAAGTAAATGAGGCAAGCTTTTAGGTTAATGGGTCTGGGTGGCTTTGGAGGGATCACACGTATAACCTTCTTCTGCCCACAATCAAAACTAGGGATATGGCAGAAATTATATAAGGGTCAAGTATAACTCTCATTAGGGTCCCCTAGTGCGGAGAGTATCTGGTTCTGGCAAGTGGGTGGTCTGAGTAGAAGGAGCACCTTATGAGTCCAACTGAGAAGATGATCACCAGAATTTTGGGCAGCATGGCTGGCCCTGGCTGCTGTCCGGAAGCGGATGGGCACAGACGGGCATGCCTTTGGCTCGCCCGCTTCGCTAGTCTGCTGCGCATCGGCGCCATCAGATCTTAAAATAGTGAGGCTCTAATGTCAGAGTCAGGAGACTAGAATGTTTCCTCGCCAAGATGGCGGCCCGAGATGGCCCGCAGGAACTGAGGGGAACGAACCTCCCCCTAGCCAGACTAACACCCTCCACACACACCCTCCACACAATCAGCACGTAAACTGCTGCAGTGGACCGAGGATCAGGCGGGCGAGCACACGACGCTAGTAAGCGTTGAAAGAAATGTTAAAATCCTGCTTAAGTAAAATTACATTGTAGATCTGCCTGATCTTGTGGTCAAAGAAGTTGCCAAGTTTGTTGCAGAGGTCTTGGGAGGGTGGGACGTCTGTGGCCTCGCTGTTGGACCTGACAAACTCCTTGACTATGACAAAGAGTTCTTTCTTGTTGTGTGTGTTGGTGCTTATTCTGTCTTGGAGGGCCGTTTTCTTTGTGGTTTTGAGGAGGAGGTGGTACGCGTTGACAGCAGTTTTAAAGGAAGCAAGGTTTTCCGGGGTTTTGTTGTTCCTCAATCTCTTCTCGAGTCGTCTACAAGTGCGTCTGGACTTGTGGAGGGCGAGAATGTACCAGCTGGCTTTCTAGGAGTGTTGCTTGCTGGATGCCAGAGTTTTCAGCGCAGTTGGAGATCCATCGGTGGAGGTTGCATGCTGAGGTGTTAGCATCTGCTGATGTCGGCGGTGTGGTAGTGCTGAGGAAGGCAGTGAGATATTCTTTGGTGACCTTATTCCAACTACAACCGGGGGGCGGGGGGAGGGCAGTGGTGTACGGTGAGAGTTTGGTGGCATGACTGTAGGTGATGTGTCCGCTAGCAGAGAAGACGGGGTTGAGTGTGTGTCCCGGCCCAATCCCTCAGGTGCGACTGCAGGCCCTGTGGGTTGAAGGAGCCCCTATCAGGTTCCGTGCCGACGGCTGATTGTATCAATGCAACCTTCCCCGGCGCTAGTCCCAAAATCAATGCTCCGAGTGCCATCCCTGTTCCAATTCCCGACAACCCGGTGACAGGTCTGCATGGGTCGACTGCGACTCCTGCAGAGCCCAGAAGCTCTAGGTCATTGCCTGTGCATTTTGAAGAGGTTTCATGCATGCATGGGAGATGAGTGGTTTAAGAATGTTTTTGTTGACTATTTTAAAATGCAAATTTTTGCCACAAGTTTAAAACACATATCTTTCCTTGAAATCATTAGCTACATGTATTCTAAATGGATTACCACACAATTGAAACTGTAAATTGTCTTGAAATTATAATTCTGACATATTTGTTAATTTATATTAGTGATTTGCTAAAACTGTGTAGTTATAAAGCCAGACTTTTATTCTGCCCTACTTATCCTAATCAGGCATTTGACTCCATGACTGCCAACAACCCGGAGTCATATATAGCAAGTTTTGAATTGGTGCCCTTTTATCAGAAATCATTAAAGTAATTTCAAGCAGTGCTTTTAGCAGGGTGGATAGCTGGTTCGTCTACATAGAAGTCCGAGAACTTCTGCTCAAATTCCAGCCACCTTATTTTGGAATACGTCTGGCTGTGGTGGGGCTATCAGTCCAATTATGATTGTATAACTGCTCCCTTGCTTTGCTGATTGTGCCAGACTTCACTGAATAGCCTTTGTTAAGCTTATTTGTACAATCATGTAACAGTCAGATAGAGAAAATGTAAATACTTAGTGAATTATTTAAGTTTGTCAGAGTACAATTCGTGAAGTTAATTGGCCAGGCTCTTGTCACACGGCATCCATTGTTCGACATCTTCATTTAGAAGAAGACCACCAAGGTTTTAACACTAAGACTCAGTTGACTCTTCTGTCACAACTTTTACCGGTGGACAATCTACCACAAGACCACCAGTGTGTGGATGTCGAAAAGCCTGTCCTGTTTAGATGAGACCTTTTAACAACATTTTCCTCCCTGAAACCAAAATACCAAGCATGGTAGTCCCACGCAGAAAACTTATTCAGTGGCTCCCACGTGCATGGGGAAAACTCATTTTGTGTCAGGCCATGATTTTTTGTTTTTCAGAAGGAAGGCCTCACTTTCTGATAAACCGAAACAACGCTCTATTTCGGTTGATGAGCTGCAGGTAATAACTAAAAACACTGTAGAAGCTTAACTCGTTAAAAGTCTAGATTCTCAAAATTAGGCAAAATGTAATAGCAATAGACACTAAATCTAATATTGTCATGGTTCTGTCTTTAACATTTGTATTTTATTGTTGAAGTCTACTTTGTGTTGTTATTATTCTATCATATCCACAAGACTTAGAAGAAATTATGAATTATGTGTTTTTAATGGAAACAAACAGTAGGTAAACTCATTTTCAATGTCTCTGTTGTAAACCAACCTCCTAAAAGAGATAGCTGTAGTACTACAGTTTATAAACATTTTCAAACAAATGATACTGGAAGTTAGAAATGTGGAATGGAATCGCAGTGTCCAGAGCCCGAAAACACATACAGTATACTGTAAAATAATAAAGGCACAAGAAGAGAATGGTGAAAATGCTTTAATAAAACAATTATAAAAATACGTAAATTACAAAATATGTATTACGGTAAATTCAGGCAAATTAGTATGTTCTCCACTATTCTAAACTGAGCATTGGGAAAGTCATATTTTTAAAAATTGAAATGGAATGAAATTTTTACTACTGCATGAAATTACTTAAATCAACGGAAGCAATATATCTGCCTAGATTCATGTCTGTGTCTATGCAACGAAATTTTGAATCCAATTACTGTTTTCCATCTCATGTGATCTGCACCGACTTTGAGAATGGATAATGCTTTTCCTGGTTTCTGAGGTGAATGTATCTAATTTTCATGAATTCAATTCACCTTTTATTAAACAAATATACATTTTTTAACAATAAACATTTTTTAACAAAATGAGATGAAGCATAGGGTTCTCTGAATTAGGGAAGTATGCTGTGTAATACCTTGAGGTGCAGATCTTGAATCTTCAAGATTCCGACAACCAGATATGTTTATTGAAATAAACTAAAATGCATTCTCCTCTTACAAAGCGACACGTTTTAAAAGTGAATGACTAAACACTTAATAACTTAATAATATCATAGTTACATATTTAGGACCTTAAACAAAGGTAGGTGTAGCCATGACCTGTGTGCCCCCCTCTCACATTTGCCACCTCATTTATAAGAGGTAAGGCTTCATATCGCCATCTGCTGATGTCAGTAAAGAGTGGTGTTCAGCAGCACATGAAAGCATCCTCTTACTTTAGGGGAAATGTTTTGCTTGAGGTGATAGGGAATCCCATTTCCAATAAGAGGCAATAATTGCCATCATCTATATACATTATATCACTGCCTGCTTGAGTAGTTACGTTGATGTTCATCATCATCATATGTCTTTCCCTTCCCAAAGAGTAAAGAAACGTGCACGTGTTATTGTAAGGGTGAAGTGCGAATTAAAGCATACTTTGATGTCAGGTATGTAAAGGGTCAAATATATAATTAAAGAGAATGTGATAAACATTGTTTAGTTTTTATCTGGAATACCTTGTAAAGCTACACGTGCCTCGAGGCAACCAGGCCCCACATGCCTTCTTAAAAGGGACATAAGGAGGCAAGGAGCCTTTTCGTTTAAACCTCATTGGCACCAATGATTTTTTAATTAAAAAATGCTTCAGTTAAATATGGTAAAGCTACCTCTTTGCAAAACCCACGCAATTTCTTTAACAGTTAATTACTTAGATTCAATATTTTACATCATAAAGAAATCATAAACCAAATACCAAGTATGTGAGCATTTGTATTAAAAAGCTGTGCTTTTCCCTCTGCGTGCATTCCTCGTTGAAGAAATGCTAGTTGGAAAGGGGGATTTATTTAGGTCATATCTAAAAAAGGCATTACATTTATGGACTTTAAGAAATGCAGAATGTTTAAGCTGATTCAACAGGGCCTGAGTACCCTCTTGATGTCTAAATAATTTTGCTCCCAAAACCTTCTGTATGTTTGCCACGCCTTTGAACTCGGGTCTGCACGAACCTAGAAACTTTAATTAGGCAGTCTCAAAACACCCTGAAAATCCATTCACAAATTGTTTTCCCCCCCAAAATCATTCAACCCAATCTAACAATGTTGGGCAATAACAACAAACTCTAGCTTTTAAACCCTAACACTAGCCTTTACCTGAATCGGCGTATAAATGAACGTTCCTTGGCAGCTGTTTATGACAAGTCATGTACAAACTAACAAAGGCCACAGGCAACACACGTTCAGGAAGAGAAGTCTAGAAGGCAGTTTGTTTAAACTGAATAGTTTTTGTTTAACTGCCTTTGCAAAGCACATTTATTCCACATGACACTCTGACACAGCGTTCTGCGACCTGAGCAGAGATATGCCTAATTCATTAACACTGATTTTAATGCCACAATAAATAGTTTTTCATACACACCCAATTACAACGTAGCTTTAGAAAACGTCAATGACTAGATTGGAAGGACATGACTCTCTTCAATCCCAGACTATTCATTTCCTCACCTTTTCCCCACCTGTTCCATATTTCTTTGTTGCAATGCCAGCATTTCCAAGATTCAAAGCACATTCTCATGCACGCTTTTGAGAAATTTCAAGGCTTCCCACTGTGTGTATCTTGGTTTTCTCTTCATTGATTTCCCCTAGACTATTTACTATCTCACGTTATTTATCAATGTGGTGCTGGACTCCCTCGACCACTGGTGCCTCTGCGGTCTTACCTGTTGTCGCTGAAGTATTCCCAAAGTACCCATTTAATTCAATAAACAAATTTACGTCCAATAACCACTGTACCACTATAGCTTGTGACAAGATATACCATTAAGAATAGGGCATTGTGCAGTACTGTCATGGATGATGAAGATTGGACCTGGGATGGAGGGAAAAGAGGCTCTGTTTCACACAGCAAAAGTAAGTCTTCACTTTCTATCAGTAAGGTAGAAGAAAGGCTTTTGGGGGATCTCTTGTGATATGTAAGGAAACATTTCATCTAGCGAAGGAAAGTCAGCTATGTCAAACATGAGGGAGGAGATAGCGAGAAAATGACTGGGAGACTGAAAACAGCAGATAGTGCTTTATGACTATCACAGTAGTTAAGAGTTTAGGGACTGCATGGAAAGGATAGACCAACACACACCCTTAGAAGAAAATTATCGTATGTAAAAAGATAAAAGGAATTAGATTAATAAAGTTCCAAAATCAAAAGTATTAGTTTCAAGAGAAAAATAGAAATCGCTTTCTAGGAACGCAGGATTCTTTTTTCAGTTTCACACATTACCAGCAACATAACAAGAATGAGAGACGGTTTGTCTCATAGGAAATTCCCTGTTTTCTTGGACTTTTAAATTGCAAAACATGTGTGATGCTAATAAAATCTGAATGTGCCAAGTACTGAGCCTTAATTGTTTTATCAATGCCAGCGGCATGCATTTTACTAATCAGTCACACTCATTTTAAGACTCTTGCTGCCGGTGTTGAATTATATGAGACTCTGTATTTTTACAAGTGCTAGAAATGACAGATTACAAAAGTGATCATTGGGAAAACCAGATACACCTTTAACTCTCTTTATTACACTTTCTGTCAAAAAGGAAAACCAAAAACACATCAAAGCAATTCAGCCAGAGAATTGCTGCACTAGTAATGTTTCACAGTCAAATAGCAGAACAAAAAAAACTGTAAATACATGCCTCAGGGTAACAAGGTAGGCTTGTAGGTGATGCAGCACAGTAAACCAGAACTAGACCTTGGGTGGGATTTTTCTGAGGAAGGAAAGAATGGCGCCACTCCAGTTTGTCCACCCACAGCAATGTCAGCAGTGGCGGCTGGTGACATTTGAAAGTGGTAGGGCGTAAATCAATTGTTGTACTTCACTGCGGCGAGCGAGCCTGAACCATCTACAAGGGGTTGGGGGGAGGGGTAGGTGGTGGTGGTTTTTCCGAGAAATATTTGACGCTCCTAAAAAGGAGCCACCACTGGGAGAGTATTATATTATTATTTAATTATTGATAAGCGTACACGCGCTTAGTGGAACATCTTGGAAACAATACATTTGCGTTCCAGTCATTAACCATATTTGTTTAACAAGACTAGCTGGCAATCATTCAGCCATTGTGATAACATGTTTGTTGTGACATAAGTAATAAATAAAGGCTGCATTCCGATTCGCAAGAGTGCTCGTAAACAGGAATTGGCAAGCTTATAGCTGTCGGCGAGGCCTGCTTTACATTCCTCTGCCACTTATAGGAGATGGAGAGCAAGCCGCCCTTGCTGGGCACAGTGATTTGATTATGCATTCTATAGTAGTTTCCGCAAAATCCAAATGATGATTTGAAGTTCTATCATCTAATGGTGACTTAAAGAAACACTGATTAGTGTACCCAAGTGGGTTAATGCACCTACTGCCACGTATTTTTTAAATTGTAGGTCACAAGTTTGAAGCCAAGAGGGTCGGATCAACCTGTAAAGTTTAAGGTATTAATACAATGTGTACGGAATTGGTCTGACTACAGTACTGCAGGTAAATCTTTGATAAACACAGTCTCACTCTAGTCTGAGGGGGGTACTGCATGTAGGTTTTATTAACTTTGACAATGCCGTTGGTTTGGCTTTACGGAAGGGTAATACATTTATTTAGCAAAGGCACTTTTTTTTCATGGGGCATACTTTAAATCCCCTTGCCTTGCTGACTCAGCGTGCATCTTGAATATTTAAAAAAAGCTCTAAAATGTGCAATTTTTAATTATTTGTTTGTTTAAGGCAAAAATCTTTTCAGTCCGTCAACAAGAAGATAACTATCCGCTGTTGATTAATGCGCTTACATTTTTGCCAGACTAGTTAATGAGCCGAAGTATTCCGTTCAAAAGGCATCAGTATTACCCCATAATAAAAAAGAAAAACATAGAACACACCTTCCAGCCAGAATCAAATCAGTAAAGCATTCCAAAAACACTCGAGGTTACTGCACCAGCAGTAAGTACACTTACTTACATATACAAAATTCAGTCGGTCTAGCTTGCTCTAGTGAGAGACCTCTGTCCTCAAAGATAATAAATAGCAGGTCACACACCATTTAGGCTTTGCTATTTGAAGCGGAAAACATACGAGCACAGAAAAGAGACATCTGGGCAGTCACGGCCGGCATATGACGGATGGGTGGGGGGAGGGGGTGGAAATGGGGTAGTCGAGGGGTGGGGGGATTTAGGGGGAGGTGGGAGGGGTTTAATAAAAAAAATAATAAACTTACCAGCCCGCGCCACCTTAGCTCCCGCCGTCCTCAGGACAGGAGCCTCCCTCCCTACCCTCCGCCAATCACAACGGGTGAGGTGAATCGGAGCGCACCCCACCCGGGCCATTTTCTCTATGTATGCTGCATGCAGCAGCATACATACAGAAAAAGGGAGAGTGGGCGGTCCTGCTCGAGGGCAGGGGGGAGTGGCTTGCCCACTGTTACACATACTGACTGGGCGGCCTCAGGCTGCTCAAACAGTCAGTATGCACAACAGTGGGCAAGCTACTCCCCCCTGCCCTCGAGCAGAACCGCCTACCCCCAACCAGGCACTTCTGCTTTCTCGCAGTGCGAAAAGGCAGAAACATAAATGGTTGTAATTACCATTTATGTTTCTGCCTTCTCGCAATGCGAGAAAGCAGGGTGGCGGCGCCTCCACACCCCAAAGGGGGAGCCGCCACTGAATGTCAGCCTTTTCATGATATGAAGCCTATCTCCATACAAGTGGTGGTGTCCTGTCTGGTAGGGAGCAGTGAAGCTTTGCCAGCATGTCTTATGTGTCAGGTTTTGTTAACAGAAGGCATATTTACTGTTGTAGAAATAGAGTCAGTCCTTCAACAATGCATGGAATTTGCTGCCTCACTATCAACATGGAAAAAAAAATCCATTACACGTGAAGTATTTGTGGTCACTGCAAATTCGGCCAAAACTTTACTGATGCATTTTTAATTGTCTTCACAATTATTAGTCAGCTAACTACTGATAAAGGAATGAAGCATTAAAGTGCCACCAGAAGCCCAATCTCTTCTACGGCACCCTCACAGTTCTTCTAATGTTGCAATTCAGTGTCTACATTGACCCATAGGTATTACGTCAGTGTGGGGAAACAGCTGAACTGAAATGACTGGCCTGACCAGGAGGCAACCACTTTTTAGAGGCGATTTTTCGGATTTAAGTCAAAATCAACTGATATGAGACACTGATAGATATGTTCGAATCAGGTTTGCTCATTTTAGATATCACTGTGCTATAATTGTCACATGCTGACTGTAGGAAGCTGGCTCTATATATACTATAATAAAATGAGGTATAGAGTCCACAGGATCCAGGGAGTCCCCAGAGGTATAGCAGAGGCTATGTTAAGTAAGTACTAACAGCTCTCTATGTGGTAGTGTGGGTGAGCACTTAGGCGTATCCAGAGGGTGTGTTGAGCATTTATTGCATTCACTCAATCAAGGACTGATTACACACACTTAGAGACAGAACCCAGACCAATTAGATAAGTATAAAAAAGGTATACTTATGTTTAATTCTAGAGCGAAGCAGGACTTGGCACAGGTGAAAGATACTCTCAAACGCAAGACTGTTCAAGGAAATGCAAGTGCGATTGAAGCTACAAACATTACAGGTGTGTATATGCTTTAAAATTGTTTAAATTACACAGTAATTACTTTTAGATTACTTTTTAGTTACTTTTGAATTACTTTGAGTACTGGGGTGGTATGCCTAGACACCACAACGTAGGATCTCACAATACGGGCAAGGCTTTTTAGGTCTCGCCTGTCGATGCGCATGCGCATCGAGCTTGCGAGACTATTGGGGCTTAAACAGTCTTTAACCAACTTGCAAGGAATCGTGGCGATTCCTTGCAGTGCCCGTGAAATTCAAGCTTAATGCGCATGTGCATTGAGCTTAAAAGCGCGTGCACATGCCCCCAGCCGCCTGCTTGCATGTATTTTCCCTCAGCCGCACTCCTCCCACACCCCCGCTCCGCCCCCTCCCCTGCCTGCCGTGTCGCGTTTCTTCTGTTCCCTTAGCCGCACTCCAGGCCCCTGCTGCTTTCACACCCTCATGCCGCTCTCCCCGCTCCGCCCCCTCCCCTGCCCGCCGTGTCGCATTTCTCCTCCCCCCTCCCCACAGCAATGCCCTCCGTCTTGTTTTACCCGTTTCTTCTTTTCTCTATCTGTCCCGCGTCCCTTTCTCTCTTTGCCTCGCAGCGTCTTTTTTTTTGCTTCTGATGCCCGTATGTTTCTTTACAGTATCTCAAGCATGCCAAAAGTTCTTTTGATTTAAACATAAAAAACGACCATGTCTAGAACTTAAAGAGCAAGAGATTAGTGCCTTTCGTTTTTAAACTCTGATTTCCTCAAACAAACATGAGCCCGCGTCCCTTTCTCTCTTTGCCTCGCAGCGTCTTTTTTTTGCTTCTGATGCCCGTATTTTTGTGCAGGCAACCGAGGGGTTCATTCATGGCTGGCCGGTGGCCGGCCTTACTTTCAGTTTCCTGCTTCTCCAGCTCTTCCTCTCTGCTGGAAACAGACAAAAGGCGCCAGTGGTGCACAACATAGACGGAGCCATCCGGCTTAATGATTGCTTTGGAATTCCATGTGTTAACAGTAAACAGACCAGAGGCGCCAGGAGAGCACAAGCCACACAGAGTTGCACCCCCACCTCCCCCTCTCGCCTTAGTCAAACGAGGTGTTTGTAACCAAGGCTGCGTCTTCTTTGGTGCGTTTATAATGTACATGGGATGTTTGGGTTCATGCTGGGTAGCGCTACAGCCATTGACTCTCCCCCAGCCCTACCCTCCTTTGGCTTCTATAACGCACTGTTGTAGTACTGTTAAGGTGGGCTAAAATACAGGCACTTTCTTCTAAACTAAACATATGTTTGTCGTAATCTCTTTGTTTTAAAGTGCAAACAATGTTTTAAAATGCTGCCGCTGTTAGTTACATGAGGTGTTTGTAACCGAGGACGCTTCTCCACATGATCGCCTGCCTCTCGCACACATATGAGTGCGTTTCAACTATGTTTTATTAGTACCGTGCTGTGTGTTGGCTTTTTCATATGTTGTCATGGGTCTATATTTTTATAATAATGGCAGCGCTTTAGGCAACGCCACCTGCAGATAATTACCCGGACGTCTGCTGAGGCAATCAGCAGCGCTGCTCTCGAAGAATAACACGGGGGTCCATAGCAGTGCCACGCGACCGGTCCGGCGCGCTCTCCTCCCTGCTACCGGGGGCCAAGACAGGCAGGGATATCCTTAAATTGCACAGCCAACGAAACTCCAGGGCAAATGTGGTAAGGGGATAAACAAGGGCACGGCGAAAACATGGCAACAGTCACCGCATGCAAAACTCGATTGCTGTTTAATTTCCTACCCCACCACCATACACGCATACAACCACTCACACATACAACCACTCACACATACAACCACTCACACATACAACCACTCACACATACAACCACTCACACATACAACCACTCACACATACAACCACTCACACATACAACCACCCACACATACAACCACCCACACATACAACCACCCACACAACCACCCACACAACAACCACTCACACATACAACCACTCAAACAACTACACACACAACCGCACACACAAACACACACATCTGTCGCACACACCACTCACACACGCAACGCCACTCACACACGCAACGCCACTCACACACGCAACGCCACTCACACACGCAACGCCACTCACACACGCAACGCCACTCACACACGCCACTCATCCACGCAACGCCACTCATCCACGCAACGCCACTCATCCACGCAACGCCACTCATCCACGCAACGCCACTCATCCACGCAACGCCACTCATCCACGCAACGCCACTCATCCATTTGAAAAACGAAAAATGTCAAACTCTTCTATTGCGAGACCTATTGCATTTTCAATGCTTGTTATACATTTGCAGTTTAGCTCTCCTTTCTCCATACAAATATAAATTTAACACTTAGAACATTTTAGGCCCAAAATCTCTTAACATGGGTTCCTATGGGAGAAATGTGGTAGAGCTTTCTCAGGTAAGTAATCGTCTCACGAGAGGGGAGTTTGGGGATTAGAACCAAGGTTTAAGTAGGCACTCAAGTTGCACCACCAGTGGCACAGGGGCGGCTGGGTGCAAAGTGCAGGGGTCCAATGTTAGTCGAAAGGGCTAAGGGAGCCTTCGGTTAGGGACTGCTCACAAGCAGGCCACTTGGTTGTGGAAGCCAAGCTCCTGGGGTTAAGGTAGGCACTGCAGGAGCCAACAAGCAGCACAGGAGCTGCTCCACCAGCGGCACAGGGGCGGCCGGGTGCAATGTGCCATGGAGACGTTGGGGACTCTGTGGTTTCCAATGGGGACCTTGGTTCTGCAAAATTGCTGCAAGCTCAGGCAGGGAGGCTTCCTGAAGGTAACCACAGGCTGGAGAGGTAAGTTGTGTTCTTGGCGGATGCCTGGACACCGTCGGTTGGGCCACCCAAGGCTGTGGGACGTCGGTGCAGGGCTGTCTTCTGGCACTGGGTTTGCCTTGTAGACCCAAAGGACCCCATTGGAATCCACAGGGTCCCTAACGTCTCCTTGGCACACTGCACCCGGCCGCCCCTGTGCTGCTGGTGGCGCAGCTCTTGTGCTGATTGTTGGCCCCTGCAGTGCTGACCTTCACTCCAGGAGCTTTGCTCCCACACCCGAGTGGCCTGCTTGTAAGCAGTCCCTAACCAAAGGCCCCCTTAGCCCTAGGATGCTTGTTTCCAGTCCAGGGAGGACCTGAACTGGCAGTTCGGGCTGTACTGTTCCCATTGGGGTGCAGGGTCAAGACTGATTTGCATATGGCTGGGTCCAAACTGGAATGGCATGGTGAGCAAAAGAAAACGGTTGATTTAGGTCCACATCTCTCTACTGGGGTGAATGTATGACATTGTTCTGCATTCTGACCATCAATTGTTCTTTTTGCCCTTAGCCCTATTAGCAAACACTGGGCCCCTGCACTCTGCCGCCCCAGTACCGCTGGTGGTGCAACTCGAGTGCCTACTTAGACCTGGGGGCACCTTGGGCTTAACATCCAAAACTCCCACTCGTGAGGCGGTTACTTACCTGTGAAACCGATAATCATTTTTCTCCCATAGAAACCCATGTTATGAGATTTTGGGCCTAAAATTTTGTGTTGAACTGATGTTTGTGTAGAAAAAAGATAACTAAACTGCAAAGTCTAAAAAGTCTTACTTACAGTGTGTTGTGAGATCCCTCCATGTGGTATCTAAACACAGCACCCGAAGTAGTCAATGTAATCTGAAAGTAATCAAAAAGTAATTACTGTGTAATTTAAGCTGCTTTTTGAAGTCATACCAACGTGTAATAATTGCAAATCCATTCCCAATTGCATTTCTGTGTGAAGGTTTACAATTGAAAGTACATTTTACCTACCTGTACCAAGTCATGCTTGGTTCTAGAAATATACTACACTTATACCTTTTTTATACTTACCCAATTGGTCTGGATTCTGTCTCTCAGTGTGTAATCAGTCCTTGAGTGAGTGAATGCAATAAATGCTTAACGCACGTTCTGGATAAGCCTAACGGCTCGACTACACTAACACAAAGAGAACTGTTAGTACTTACCTAAGTTAGCCTCTGCTATACCTATGGAGACTCCCTGGACTCTGTGCACACTATACCTCACTTTGGTATACAGAGCCAGCTTCCTACATAGAGCATATATGTTGTACTTGTATAGAGCAAACCTAGCAAAAAAAGTTGTGGAGCACTGTACCCAGTCAAATGTAAGCATACAGTCAAGAAATATGTAGCTAGTTATTGGATTGTTACTGCACAGTGATGCAGTGTTCTTTAATGAGGACAACGTTTTCTGGCCCCCTTTTCCAGTTAAAAAATCTTACAGACCATCATTTGTAAGTCACCTCTGAACTATCAATCATAACGACATGCAGAGCTGGGAATATGCTTGCTTTTATCCCAGCCAGTGGCTACTCAAACATCCACCATCTAAAAATCATTGTGTAGCCTAAGGTCAGCTGATTTTTACTTGTCAGTCAGTGGGCTGGAGGAATGGCGATGGAGTGGAACCTGACTCCCCACTGCAGGTAAGGCAATCCTAAAGATTACTATGGTGCTTTTGGTGCCAGGACCCTAGAGAATAATGGGGATTTCCCACAGCATGGTTTCCTGCTTGGCCTCAAAAAGGAATAGGGACATTAGCATGAGATGCTTAGAAAGCTATGTTGCCATACACCTCTGGCCCAAAGTGTTCGCAGTCGTCCCTTTGAATGACAGCAGAGACAGCCATCATCTTTGGAGAGAGAATGACGGGTGGTGGTGGGCTTTTGCCAAGGCCTGCACAGCTTCATGTATAGTTTTATTTAGGTTTTTAGCAGTTACAACCATCATCTTTGGAGGGAGAATGACGGGTCGTGGGGAGCTTTTGCTAAGGCCTGCACAGCTTCATTTTTTTTGTTTGATATGTTTATTAAAGGTTTTGACATTTTATACATGAATGCAGAGATATTATGCAGTTATATTATGGTGCCATATAGAGTCAATAGGGAACCAGCAAATCCAGGTTATAAAGCAATTGATCCAGAGAAGGCCACAGCAGTAAACTAAAGCAATCAATTAAGAACAAATGTCAAGTCCCGTCTATTATATTACCACCCCCCAACATTTACAATGCAATACTGTCCCGTAATTGTGTATTATAATTCCAGTCAGAGGCGCAACTAGAGTCAAATTACGGGGGGCTAAGAAAAAATTTCGGGGGGGGGGGCTGAATCTTTAGGCAATCGGCAGAGTCGAGCTGCAGGGGCTCTTAGAAGGGGTGAAACAACAACAAAGCTCTTAGAAGGGGTGAAACAACACAAAAAAGCCCCATTAACATGCACAAGGTCTTTTAAAGACCTGTGAAGTGCTCGGGTAAGGCTGTGAGCGGGCCCGGGAAGTGTCTCATCCCGGGCAACCACACACGACGTGGGGGGGGGCTGAAGCCCTTTGAGGCCAATGGGTGTTGCGCGCCTGATTCCAGTCATACGATGTACATCAGGCAGGTAACTACGCTTCTCATGGCTTCACTCCGCCATATCACAGTAATCTGCTACTAGAATCAAACAGTGTTAAAAACCAACACATAGACCTGCACAGCTTCATGTATAGTTTTCATTAGGGTTGTAGCTCTAGTTTTGTCGGATTATATTTATTGTCCCCTAATCTGGGTATGTAGGATAGGCAATTTGGAATGAATACCATTTTCATTGGACATGCAGGCCACTCATGTAATCTTTGAAAGTGACCCATAGTGCTGAGTGTAATTAGACTGGTACTTCATTATGCTACTCAATGTGTACATATCAGTTCTAAAAGTTTAAGCAAACAATATGTCATGTTTGAAGTGCCGCGCCCTATTGGTAATGCGCAGTAGGAACTCAGAGTGTCATGTTCAGTGCATGATCATAAAGCATTAAAGGTAGCCGTTCGCAATTATCAGTCCAGTTCCATAAGTCTGTCATGTCTATAATTTCACCAATATGGAAGGGAGAGACACGGACCAATGCATAGATCGAAATCTTCTTATCTGGCCCACAGCTCAGTGTCCATGCCTCTACCAGCACTAAATAGTCAATGAAGTCTCTCTGAATACTGAAAGCTTTTGTTAGAAGGCGGAAAGTCAAGTAAGATGAATCCAGCAGTATATCGAGGATGAGATTTTAGTCATCTGTCTACGTAAGCCATGGGGTGGGGCTATTTTGCGATTTATAAGGCAGAGGCATATAACATTTTAGGACCACTAAAATTTGAGACATACGTGCTTACACATGTTATGCCACAATCCCCTCAGAGATCCTTTATTATGCTATAATGTTCTTTATAGCCACAGACATGTTGTGCACGTATGCATTTAGAGATTTCTGAATAAAAATAAGCTTCTGCAACATTTAGCTACAAATGCTTGTTTATCCCTTGTAAGGTTTGTCTCCTGTAGCAAAAGTACTTTGTCTCATTCTTACTACCACTCGATATCAACCAAAAATCTCACAATTTGTACCCGTTTCTAGATGGAGGTAAAAGTTTTAAATGTAATATTTTATTAAATGTAATATTGTATCCCAATAATTTTGGAATAGCCAACCCTGCAGCAGCGAAAATAGCTTTTGGTCCTTTTCACTTTAAGGACAGGTTTAAAATTAACACTTTACATGTCCTACTTTTGAAATATAATTTACCCTGCTTTATGGGCACGGAAGGTGAACTTAGGGGTGACATTAATATATAATGGGAGGATTTAGGCCTGTCAAAAGGGGTTATTTTGACAGGTCGCATTCGCAGTTTTAAAGCATCACAGCCAGGCCTGCAGTTATGTTTAAACTGTTACTATAGTAAAGAGCAGAATGAGTGCTTCAGTCTACCTGTGACAATTAACTTACGGACCTTGGGTACACTTTTGTACCATATACTAGAGTCTTATAGTTAATAAAATTAAGCAAATTAGGGGGCATGCCAATGTCATCATTTTGAAAGAAGGAGCATAGGCAGGCACGTGCCTACTGTTAGCAGGGGAAACGTGCACATAGTACAAGAGCAAGCAAAACAGTACAGGCAAAAAACAGTTTCTTAAAATTTATGTTTTTTACCACTAGCTAATCCTAGAAGATACAAAATGTAGCCTTTAACATTCAATCCGATGTCCAGGAAGGAGTCCCCTTTCTACCATCTTTGCCGCAGGTGTAGCAAACGCCCCAAGGAAGAAAATCAATGTATTTGAACTTCATAACTATCACCTTGCCTCCAAGGCACAGGACTGGCCTCACTACCGTTCTGCTAAGGAAACAAAAAGCTTCCCAAGTGAGGTATCATGTATCACTCACAGGTTACATCAGTGGTCTGGCTGTTTCTCCTTCAAGGCAAAAGAAAAGATCACTATCCACGCATGTCATTAGCGAATGTAGGTAACATGATCAAGCGCAGTGTTACACACGTCTGATGTCTTTCAATGTAATAAAAATTACTACAATTGATAAATTGCTGCTTGTTATAACTTCTTTTTATGAACATTGCTTGCAAAGTGAATACAGTTAACAACCATTTGATACAGTAAATGTTACAAATTCCAATCCTATACATACCTGGCTAAACATTAGTTGGAATATCCCTACATTTATCTGCTGTATATTCAGTATTTCCCCAGCCCCATTATTCCTCTAGCATGGATGGGCCATCAAACGGCATGCATATCATCCCCCCAGATCTTATGTAGGCAACCTCTACTTTCATAGACCACCCTTTCTGCCTGCATACACCAATCCATATCTGCCTCCCAATCTCGAAACCTAGGCCCGGTCACTCCTCTCCATGTACATGCAATGGTCCGTTTAGCAACCATACACCCCAGGGTGACCCAGGTTTTTTCTCTCACTGGAAGGTCCGAGGCCTCTGAGACATTAAGGAGGCACCATCAGGGTATAAATTGCTGCTTGTCATAATCTTCAAATGCTCTAAATCATGGGTACTCACAAACTTTCTCTCGGGGGCCAAATTTACAGTGTGGTTTGTGGCCGAGGGCCGCACCGGTGGGGGCGGGGTCAGAGGGGGAGGGGGCGGGGCTAAAACAATAAGAAAACTTGTGACCATGAGGTTGCACACAGGTCCCTGCAGCAGATGCCTTCATCCACTGAGCCACCAGACCCAGCATACATACATCTCCCTCTCCCTCCTGCCCTCCCTCCCTCCTGCCCTCTCTCTCCCTCCTGCCCTCCCTCTCTCTCCCTCCTGCCCTCCATCTCCCTCCTGCCCTCACTCTCCTTCCCTCTCCCTCCTGCCCTCCCTCTCCCTCTCCCCTCTCTCTCCCTCCTGCCCTCCCTCTGGCCCTCTCTCTCCCTCCCTCTCCCTCCTGCCCTCCCTCTCCCTCCTGCCCTCTCTCTCCCTCCTGCCCTCCCTCTCTCTCTCCCTCCTGCCCTCCCTCCTGCCCTCTCTCTCCCTCCCTCTCCCTCCTGCCCTCCCTCTCTCTCTCCCTCCTGCCCCCCCCTGCCCTCTCTCTCCCTCCAGCCCTCCCTCCTGCCCTCTCTCTCCCTCCCTCTCCCTCCTGCCCTCCCTCTCACTCCCTCTCCCTTCTGCCCTCCCTCTCCCTCCTGCCCTCCCTCTCTCTCTCCCTCCTTCCCTCCCTCTCCCTCCTGCCCTCTCTCCCTCCTGCCCTCCCTCCCTCTCCCTCCTGCCCTCCCTCTCCCTCCCTCCTACCCTCCCTCTCCCTCCTGCCCTCCCTCTCCCTCCTGCCCTCCCTCTCCATCTCTCTTTCAATCCAGCCCTCCCTCTCCCTCCCCCTCTGTCATCTCACTGTGTGCGTGTGTCTGTCTGTGTCAGCCTTCAGCCCGGGCTGATACAGCTTCTTCAGCGCACACACACAGAAAGATCCCTATCTGGCAAGAAGTTTCTCTTGACTAAAATGCAGTTTGTGCGCGCCCTTCTGATAATTATAGGAGTGTTCACGCGACTGTGAGTGAATGGACACCGCATCAGGGTCATTAAGGGGGGGGGGGGGGGGCGGCAGAGAGACAGCCGTCCATCAGTCGCACCAAAGTACTTAGCAGGTCTTTAAAAGACCATTTACATATTATTGAGGCTTTGTTGTAGCGCCCCTGCATCTCCACTCTGACAATCATCTCGCCCGGCCCCACAGAGCAGAGGCTTTGTCGTATTTCACCTCTTAGCACCCCTGCATCTCCACTCTGCTCTGTGGGGGCCGGGGGAGAAGTGATTGTCAGAGTGGAGATGCAGGGGCGCTAAGAGGTGAAATACAACAAAGCCTCTGCTCTGTGGGGGCCGGGGCAGCAGTGATTATCAAAGTCTCCCAGTCAAGCACTGCTGCGGCGGTGTTTGCCAACACTAATAAATTATTTTTTTAAGCACAGGTACGATTGTCTCGAAGGTCCGCGGGCCGTACTATGAGTACCTCTGCTCTAAATGGATCTTCCAACCTATGACTGTTTATTAATACTTGCAAAAGTGTTAAACATTTTTTTTAAGTTAAGGATTTTTTCAATTGTCAGTAAAACATACATGAGAAAAAAAGTGAATGAAGACAGTTTTCCTAATTAAACCATGCACGACGAACAAGACCTCCTGTAAGATAAACCGACCTGGAAGGCTGGCAACCAATGTTCACACTGATTTAAAAAGTAACTGAATCCAGTCAGAATCTTGTGAACTACTTCACAATCACGTCAAGTTTACCACACACTTATATTTACTTTTAAGTAGACTTAACTTCGGGACTGGCGGTGTACAGGAGGGTGCTGTGACACATATTTATTTATACGTTTTATATAGCTCTAGCAAGACCAGGAGGTATCAGATCGCTTTACATATAAAGTAAAAGCAAAAATAAAGATAAAGAAATTGTTCAGCCGCAGAGGTAGTTACAGTATGCGGACATATGAAGCGTGTGAGCTAAAAGCATAAAAGACATAGTAGGCAGCTGAAACACACATTAACCGCTGCAACTGGTTAAGGCAGAGTGGGATTGAGCTTTGGGAACATAGCTTAGTTAGGATGCGTGTTAAAGTATTTGTTGAGCAGTTGGTGTTTAAGGTCCCGTTTGAAACAGGTAAATGAGTGGTTGCAGCGTAGGTCTCTGGGGAGTGAGTTCTATTTCATGGGATCATTTCCAGAAAAAGAACTTGTCTGGGAAGATTTCTTTTTCAGTTCGGGAGGTATGAGAAAAAGTGAGATTGAGCTCCTTGGAGATCTAGCTCTTCCAGCTTTCGAAAGTTTGTTTTCCAGATAGTTGGGGGTATGTGTGTGAAGGGCTTTGTGGGTGATGCAAGCAGTCTTGTAGAAACATCTTCCTTCGATTGGGAGCCAATTTAGGCTCTTGAAGGCCTTGAGAACTGAACTTAAGGGGGCAAGGTCATTTTTGGAGTTCCTGTGATGATGGCGTTACCATAATCCAGTTTTGAGAGGACTAATGATTGCACTACCAACTTCAGGGGGAATGAAAGGTGTATTGAGGTGTAATAGTGTGTAGAGTGATCCTTTGGCTGAGTTGTTGATGTGGTCTTTCAATTACATGTTTCTGTCCAGGGTGATGCCAAAGTACTTAACGGTGTTGGACAGTGTTAGAGAAAAGTTTAGTGCGTCCAAATTCTTGAGCTAGACTTGGATTGGTAGCAGGTTTCTTTTCGGAGAGAAAAGTAGTAGTTCAGTTTTGTTGGGGTTCAGCTTTAAGTGGTTGATATTAAGCCATGTTTGTATCTTGATTAGTGTCGTATTCAGATGTAGAATGTCACTGGGTGATTTCTTTTTGTAATAAAGTTGGGTGGCATCGGCATATAGGTGATATTTGACCCTTTCTTGGTTCAGGATAACAGTAAGGGGTTCCATGAAGAGATTGAAAAGGGCTGGGGATTGAGCTGAGCCTTGAGGTACACCACGAGGAACTAGTGTTGGTTTTGAGAGATAGTTGTTGATTTTTATTTGTTGCGAGCGATGTTGCAGGTAAGATGTGAACCATTTTAGGACTATGCCATTCATCCCAATGTGGTTCTTGAGTGTCTCAAGTAAAGCTGGGTGATTTACGGTATCGAACGCCACAGATAAGTCAAGTAGGATTAGGGGGCAAGCATTACCTTCATCTAAGGATCTGAGAATGTCATCCGAGATATTGAGCATGGTAGTTTCAGTGCTACAGTCTTTCCTGAACCCAGATTAGAAGGTGTCATGGAGCTTGAATTCTTCTATGTGTTGGTTTAATTGTTGTAGAATGTAATTCTTCAATGTTTTGGCTAGAAAGGGAAGATCAGTGATAAGTCTGAGGTTATTGAGATCATTAGGGTCTGCACCTGGTTTTTTGAGTATGGGTGTGATTTGGCCTAGTTGGAGGTAGTCAGGAACACTGCCTGAGGAGAGAGATAAGTTGATGATTTTAGTCCAGAATGGAGCAATTATATGGTTGAGATTTTGTACTATTGTGGATGGGATAGGATCCAAAGTGTGGGATGTGGGCTTCAACTTCGCAATTATATTGAAGACTTTACTTCCTGTCATAAGTTTAAATTTGGACCAATTCGCTTTGTTTTTCAATTGAAGGAGATCAAAGTTGAAATTAGTCTTTATAGAGGCCATACGGTTACATCAGGAGGGGGTGCTGGCATGGAGGGGAGTGAAGCAGAGGTGAAGGTTGGTAGGGATTTCAGATTTGTGACTTGGACATAGGATTTTTCAATTTTTGCACCTTTATCAGTGAAGAAGTTGGCATTTTCTTCACAGCGTTCACTGGTCAATGTATGCTGATGACACCCTGATATACGTGTTTAACCCAGAGCTCACAGTGCCCCTCCTCATGAGGCTTATGGCCAGGTTTGGGATGTGTTGGGCTTTCACGTCAATTGACACAAGATGGTGCTCTTCCCCTTGGCATCCCAAGCTGGGATGGATAAATACGACCTCCTGTGGAGGAGCTGCTGTGAGAAAATCTGCGGTTTTGCTATTTGGGGATGTTGATGATACATTACCATTACCTACTACCGTATGAATTTAATATGGGTAGAGTGCTAGACGGCTTTACGGCCTTTATCCGGATCTGATCCACGCTGCTGTTGTCGGACGTGAACAGAGTGGCCGTGAGCAAGAACTACGTTGCATTTATTTCTCTAGAATCAATGTCACAATACTCGTCACTATGAGGGCCATATTAGAATAAACAATCGCCTGTTAAAGTAGTGCTGGGGACTCACCATGCTTTTCTTATTGGGAGGCTCGTGGTTCCCTGGCATTATGCTGAGACACCCCCTAGCCCTATATCTAGAAGACCACAGCT
Organism: Lissotriton helveticus; assembly: GCF_964261635.1. Taxonomy (NCBI): domain Eukaryota; kingdom Metazoa; phylum Chordata; class Amphibia; order Caudata; family Salamandridae; genus Lissotriton; species Lissotriton helveticus. The sequence continues at coordinate 781,167 of NC_136062.1, forward strand.
CAATTTTGTGGTCCTCACCAACCCTTGTGAAACCTTGGGTTTTCTATTACCTCTTCACTTAGTAGTCTCTAGACTGACAGCCATAACCATGTAGACACCATACACATGATATAGAAACATGCTTTCTTAATTATGTTTTTTCTTAATCACCTTTTGTATGAAATGTATGGAATGGACTATTGTTTCTTTTTCCGAGATGTGGGTGAGAAAAGTGCATTTCACCGAGAGGGCCTCTAACAGCCTGCTTGCTTTGCCTCAAAGGAAGGTCACTGTTTGCCATCAACCAGTGTTTCACATTTTTATTTCTGCACCATGGGAGAAGATATAGAATTAAATCTGCCAAGCTAGTGATTGAACGTTCGCTGTGCCAGAGCTGCACTAAAGGTTTCCCTCAGTTGTCTGTACACTTGTTCATTCTTGAACTCAACATGTTAGAACAAAAATAAATCTCCATGCTTTGATTTTGTATCTGGGTAGCCTGCAAAATAGTGTGCTTATTGTGACAGATTTATCCTGTAGAATGTCTACTCAAAAGTAAAAAAAATTTTAATGTATTAATTCGCAGTTAAAACATGCCATAATAAGCAGTGTAACAGTCGTGGAAGAAGGCATAACCAACACAGCAAGTTCCCAACAACAAACCCACAGAGTCACTGAACAATGCATCAGCAGTTCTTATAGCAACTCGCCCTGCCAGAGGTGGTCTGGAGGAAGGGTCCATATTTCCCAGTAGACAAGTAGCAGGGCGCTTTACATAAATTGTATAGCAGTTGTTATAGGTTTTAAGATTAAGGTGGACATAGAAGCCAAACAATGGTGGTACATAACAAGACATAAGACAACATGGTTATCATAAGCTGCCACTGTTTTTGAGGTAGAAACAATACATCGGAGACATTAGGATCAGTAGCTGATACATGTTTGAGGTAGATACAGCACATATACCAAATTACTGCTTAGCATTGCATAGATATATTGGTGCAGGGGTATATAGGGAATAAGTAGACCAGTATAAGGCCAGATAACCATGGGCTGCGGTGTATAGTCAAATCGAAGAAATACATTCTGGAGGTAGACCCAATCTACAGATATACATATTGTTTCAACAATGCATATATTAGCAGAATATATTGGGGAGGGCACAAAGACACAATGACAGAGTGCCAGTAAAGAATAGGAAGGTATTAGGATCAATAGCCGATACATTTTTGAAGATGCAGCACATAAATGTATAAACAGTCTTCTAGCAGTGCATAGATACATTTACATGGTGTTACATGGGGAAAAGGTGATCTTACATGGGGTCAAATGAGAATACTGGTTTGGGGCCTGCCGTCCAGTGGATGGGCAAGGTAGCTAAGGGGAAGCAAGGAGAGAGTGCCACTGGAGGCACGGGGGAGTGGGCCATCGGAGTTTTACCCAGGATGATGGTGCTGGCCTAGATCTTGGCTTAGTGGATGGCAGAGTGGGCCAGCTTTAGGGGTGTCGCTTTATATATTTGTTGAGGAGATGGAGTTTCAATTTCAAATTGAAGTGGGGGAAGAATTGATTGTCACGTAATTCTTGAGGCAGAGCATTCTAGATTCTGGGGCATTTTCTGAGAAAGAGCAGGTTCAGGATTTTTCTTTCTTGAATTTTGGAGGAATCAGGAGAAGGCTGTTTGAATTCGAAGCAGTCTTTTTTTGTCTGGCTTTCGATAGATTGTTTGAGAGGTAGAGTGGTTTATCCAAGTTTATGGTCTTGTGAGCTATGCAAGCAGTTTTGAAATAGTTCTTGCCTCTACTGGAAGCCAGCTGACCTGTTTGAGAGTGGGAGTGATGGGGTCCTGGCGCTTCTCTCCTGATAGCAGCCTGGCTGCCGCGTGGCATATGGCTTTCAGAGGGGATAGGTATGCTTTCGGGATGTCTGTGACTGTAGTGTTGCCATAGTCCAGCTTGGGTAGGATGAGGGCTGGCACCACGGTCCTTAGGTCGTCGCTGGTTATGAAGGGTTTGACTTTTTTTTAGGTGATTCACTGCATAGCAGGCACTTTTTGCAGAGGTGTTAATATGCCCCTTCATGCTTAGGTGTTGCACTCTACACCCGCCCGTCCTTCTGCCGCTGGTGTTGCCCCTCGAGTGCCAACCAGAACCTCGGGGAACCTCGGTTCTACTCCCCAAAACGCCAGTTCCAAAACAGATTTACTCACCTGTAACTTGACACTTCATTTTTCCCATAAGACTCAATGGTGGATTTTTCTCTAAAAATTATTTTAAGTTTTGAAATGTCTTGTATTGCACAAACAGTAATCTATTACTTGCACAAGAGTTAACCTGCCTACAAATGGCCTGCGTTGTGTAAACTGTGTTAGGAGTATGTATCATGCCAAACCAGAAAAGTAATTACCTGTATTTTTTAACTGTTTTCTCAACCGCAAAATTCAATTTAAATGTTCTCTTTAGTACCTCCTTTTCTACTCTTGTAACCTCCCATAAGGACTGCCCCTATTACATGTGCTGTTACTCTGTATTTTTCATTTACACTTTGTGAGCGCTCTTTTGTTAAGGACTTCTTCAGCGTGGCTGCCGTTATAGGCACAACAGCTACGCATTGCCCAAACTGCACTTTTCAGGTTTCTGTTTCATTAGTGTTAATGGTAAAAAAAAATGTTTTAATTCCAGCACTGAACGCACAACTTTTTTTTCTATTTATTGACTTTCGTGTGCAATGGCGGCAAGCCAAGCTTTAGCTTTAAACATCCAAATGTAAAGCATAGCGTGCTGCCATTGCTACAAATAAATAAACAGAAGGCGGGAGGAGATAGCATTTCTTTTCCATTTATTTACTTTTATAGCAATGGCGGGACGTCACGCTTTAGCTTAATATGTAATTGACATAATAAGGTAAACAGTGGCGTGCCACTATTGCTACAAAAGTAATACATAGAAAAAGAATACAGCGGCCACACAACTTGTTTTTTCTATCTATTGACTTTTGTGGCAATGGAAGCATGCCGTGCTTCAGCTTTAAACTTCTAAAGCTAAAGCGTGGCGCGCCGCCATTGCTTCAAAAGTAAATAAACAGAAAAATAAAGGTGAGTAGATGCCCCATTTTTTCCATTTATTTACTTTTATAACAATGGCGGCCTGCTGCGCTTTAGCCTAATATGTTTAAAAGTAAAGCGCCGCGTGCTGCCACTGCTACAAAAGTCAATAAATAGAAAATCAAAGGTGGGAGGATGCCACATTCTTTTTTACATTTTACATAATAAGCTAAAGCGCGGTGTGCTGTAACTGCTACAATGGTAAATAAATATTTTTTAAAATGCGGCTGCCATATAACTTCTTTTTCCTATTTATTGACTAATGTACCAATAGCGGCACGCCACGCTTTAGTTTTAAACATCTAAAGCTAACGCGTGGTGTGCAGCCATTGCTACAAAAGTCAATAAATAAAAACACAAAGGCAGGCGGAGGCTGCATTTCTATTCCATTTGCAAAGCCAATAGCTCTGCATTTAAGTGATGCAAGACCTATTGCATTGCAAATGCTTGGTTTGATCATATATTAGGGAGACACCAATAAATAAATAAAAAATCGCTCACCCACATGTAATCCTAATATGGGTCTGACAGTTTAACAAAGGGAAACTATGAATATTAGGGACATAACCTCACCATACTGAGGAACCCGCATCCAGAAGATTGGTCAAACAGTTAACAGGTGTACTCTCTGATGTTTCCCAATGCTAGATGTGGAACCCCCTGTTTAACCATCCCACACCAGGTAAGTGAAGGTTCATCATTCTATGCAAATTCATAAATGCACAATACTTCCAAAAGAGGTTTAGTTGTTCCTTACAGGAGTTTTGCCCTTCTTGTATATTTATTTCTATTAACAGAGAGAACGCAAATGTTCTTTAATGCCTCTCACTCCCGCGTTGTACTTGTCATTATGTGTGAGAGAATCGTGTGACGTTCTTTGAACTACAGGCACCTGTCCTTTACTTATTCTTTGTTTTAAGGAAGATTTTGTTGTTGCTGCCCATGTTGTACCTTTGCTTTGAAGTTGAGCTCTGTATAAATATTTCCCCTATACAACAGACAAGAGTTTTCATTTTCAATGCATGATGTAAATGAAAGAGTGTATCCTCACAAAATATGATCCAGAATTTACTGGTGATGCTATGTAAGAATAAAGTTATTTTTAAATTGACTGGACGCCAATGTAAAATTTTGAAACACAGCAGTTAATTAGTTTCATGTCATGTATAACACATTTGACCAGTTCTGGCATTTTTGCCAATATCCGTTTACATTAGGGGTTTCTGAACCCACGAGGAAAGTGTTTTAAGTAAATCTACAAACCCCACAATGCAATATGCTGCTGGCCGAAACGTCAGGAATGGCTGATGTATCGTATGTCATAGTGCCACTAGGCAAACTTGTGAAATGCAAAAAATTTATGTAAGGGACTTTATGCATTTAATCCTGTAGGCAATTAGGAATTAAACAGCCAATGTCGTTTCCTCCCTTACTTTTGTTTTCCCCTACCCGCGCCCTCCATGTTACTTCTACCCCAACCCTTTTTTTGAAGAAAAAAAATGGCTTTGCGCTACTTTTTTTTCATATTAGCAATGGATTAGTAAATAAGAAGAAAAAGGCAGCCGCGTGATATTGTAGGCTCGTGCAAGAAGGGTGAGGCATGTGTTTGCCTACAAAACTATGCGGCCGCGTCACAGAGTTTTTTATTCCCTTTAGCCATGCAGCACAGCATCGGGGTGTTGTACAGTATCGCTAAATCCACTGGCAAATCTGTTAGGTTTCACATGTAAAACTAGAACTTAAACAATGACAAACGTTTTACCTAGAAATAGGATGGGCTGAAGGTGAGTTTAGTTCTCACTACTGAGACATGGTGTGATCTGCAGATCATAGGTTTTAATCTCGGCAGACTGGACTTAACTCTTCATCGTTTAAAAGTTGTTAAAGGGAGTACCGCGAGATCGGGCAATCTACTGTGTCATTTACAACTCTTAGACAGAACAATACTCTGCTATGAAAGAGTATAGATAATGCTTTAAATGGGCAGGTACTCACAGGTACTGAGTAACGGCACTTCCAAATTTTCTAGTAGCCAGTACCGGCACTTCTCTTGAGTCAGGAAGAGTACTGGTACCCTGATTGATGGCACGGCAAGCTCAGGTTACGTATTCCCTCCAACGCAGGACAGATGCCGCTCTGCTTCCGGATCTCGTAATCTCACTGAGCCCTGAAGTTGACTTTTGCAGAGATGCTACTTAAGTCCAGAGGCACGCATTTGCATGTCCTCACACTGCATGGCTTAGAGTGGCTTGTGTCACTCTGTGATTAACAGAAAAGAGTCTAGCCAGACCATGCACTGTTGATTAGGCGTGTAACGACCATTCAGCCTAAAATGCTTTAGCCCCGCCCGCCACTCATCCCCCCCTCCCCCAGCTCCCCCTCCCTGAGGTGCACGAAATGGCCTGGCTGCTGCTGCCAGTCAGTACTCCAGTCGTGTTTAAGGTATTGCACTGGCCACACTTAAGCGAGTGGCAGTGCAAAACAATCCCCTACCTTCCCCAAAGCCAGATTTTTTTACATGTTCGTTTTTTTCAGCGCAGGGGCTGCTTCCCTTTGTGTGCTCCTCCAACACGAATGGCTGCATTTACATAACAACAAGGGATCCAAGGGTGTGAAGGTAGCCCTGACCAAAGAGCAATGCATAGCAGGGAACGTTGCAGCACTCAAGGAATGAGCTCCCATGACACCTGGCAACGGGTCTGTTGGGTGAAAAACAAGATGAACATAGAAGGGAGGGAGGAATGTAAAAAAGTGAGGGGACAGGTGAAGTTAGAATTGACTCTTTTTTCATATTATAAAATACCAGATATTGAAATTGGTGCTTAGAAATGGCATTTTAACACAACTTAGTACAGAGTTCAAAATCTGCTGTATTTCTTGTTATCGTTCATAATCGTTGAAATATATATATATATATATATATATATATATATATATATATATATATATATATATATATATATATATATATATTGTGAGCAAGCTCCTCTCACGGAGTGAAACGCGTCATGGGGGACATTATTGTCAACAAAATTACAATAAATCTTTAATACTGCTCGTTTAACTTCGTGTAGTGGCCCGTCATTGAACGTATATCTTGGGGAAGAGGTCCGCACCCGTTTGGTTCCGCCTTGCAATTGGCGGTCAGGAGCTGCACTTTTGATATATATATGTATATATATGGAAATACTTTTGCACTTTTGAAGTGATTGAATGATTTATGTTTTTATTTAATGTTATATATCATATTATGTAACATCAGCCTTAGCCCCTCCCGAGCCCCGCCCACTGGACACACCTCTAGCGCATTTTAATGAGTACCTGCACTTTTTTTTTTCCCATTTAAAGCACTGGGTATAGAGAAGAGTAATAATAAGGGGACACTTGTCAAGTACAGAACGAATAAAAAAAGTGCAGGTAAATAATGATATTTCTTCCCGTCAACAAAAGCCTGCCAATAAAAGATGTAAATTATGTAATATGACTGCCATGTTCATGGAATACTCCTTCATGAATAAATTGCACTGAGATGAACATATTTTTTGAGCGCATGGTTAGTGGCAGGTATTGGTACTGCTGCAGCGCAGAGGCAGTCGGGTGTTTGGTGTCTGCTGTTCACAGACTCTTGTGCCAGACACAAAGTGCTCCCAGCCAGCCGCCTGCAGCGGTGTTACTTTTTTCAGCCACTGCCCAATAAAACCCGCGATAAAGGCTGCCCCGGCGTGTCCTGTAGCCCCGTGCACTGCGCTGTTGCGTGTCACCGGAACGGCATCTGGAAGGCAGTTTTTATGATCACGTCGCCGTGTCGGGGGAATACAATGAGCCTATGCAATGCTTACAGGTGGAACAGCAGGCCTACTCGCAGGCCTTCATAGAGGCCTGCCTGGCGCGGCTCCTGGAAGCCATCCGAGCCTCTGAAATGGCCTCAGCGCCCGCAGCTGCGTGTGACAAGGCGCTAAGGCTGCTTATTAAAAGCCCCAAATCATTAGCCGAACTCCCCACGGGATAAAAGGCTCGTTAGAAGCGCGGCAATGTTTTTAACAGTACCGCGCTCCCATGACACATGCAACACGAAAACTAAACTCAGATTAGGGAAAAGAGGGAAAAATACTTCAAGCAACCGGTGTGATTCATTTGGAAGCACTGAAGCCCCCGCATTTATAGAAGGCGGGTTGACAGGATGACTGGAAAAAAACAATCCAATTTAATTTCAGTGCAGCCAGCAGAACTGCTCAACTTTGTGACCTCTGGATAATAAGTCTACCGGTCCCCAGGAATACATGTTTATTTGTATAACTGCAGGACCCCAAGAAGCCGACAAGCGGTACCAAAAAAAGAACAGCAAAAAGCTGCAATTTAGATCTCTTCTATACGGAACAGCACAGCACAGAGATGTTCAGCAACCACGCGCCATTCTTATTATTGTATTGAAATTTTTAACGGCTTAACCAATCCATTTATCACACACACATTAATAATAATTAGTCAATAAATGGTATCTGCATTTCATGAATATAAATCATTTGATAATTACGCAAATTGTGACATCAGGTTTAATTGCTAATTGACATTAGAATAACTATACTGCATATTTTGTTGACTTGAATCTTCAAATACAGCGCTATATTTGCATCAACAATAGCTATCATGTTTTGTGGGAATTGGTTTAACAACAGTAGAAAAAGACTCCAGTTTAATGCAAGTTAGCTAACAAAATATACATGATGTATCATTGCACACGCTGACAGAATACCACATAAATAAGTGATTCGTTGTATCCTCATGAGATGGGAGTGCGATAGCTCCGCAACTCCATATCTACGGTTAACATTTACTTTATGGATTTATTTAACATTTTTATATAGCACACTGACACTCGGACACTTATTACCGTGCTTTACACAGAACTAAACAGGTTTACATTAAGATGGGTTAGGAATGAAGGGGAGCGCAGGGAAAAGGGTGGACCCGATGGAAAAAAGAGAAACAGCTGAATGGACAATAAACGAAAATGTGGTGGAAGATCTCTGGTGTGGATAACCAAGATTGGGACATCCTGTGTGTGTCGCACATGAGATAGATTACTGTTCGTTAAGGTACGATTTGGAAAGGTAAGTTCTAAGGCCTTTCCAGGGTGAGAGAGTTGCATTATTTTATGGCTTTATTATTTTATTTGGGACGTTTTTTAAAACGCAGCTACCAACACAAAAGTGCGTAGGCTTATCAGGAAGCATACGTGTTTGAAGATTGGATGGCTGCCTTTTCCCGAAAACGAAATTTAAAAAACTGAATTCTCATTCAACTCCAATGGTGATCACCTTGCTCTTATTCTGACCTGGTTCCCCAACCTCTCTGACTCTGGTATCAACGCTCCTTTAGTCCAAATCCCATGTCTTTACTGTGGACTCCTGCCTTTCTCAAAAACATCACATCAATAATTATAAAAGCAGCCCTGATCAAACTGAGACATTCACCATTGGTCAATCTACATCTCTGAAAGGCATACCAATCAAAAGGGAAGCTCCAAAGATTACAGAAACCAAGAAAAACAATGAAAGAGAATAAGACATTCTTCTTCTAGACCCAGAGAATCTAAAACACATTTCCAGGAACGATAATGTTGACAATTGACCTGCTCACTTTAGGAAACCATTGGTTGCTCACCTGCTCTCTTCCATCTTTGCAAATTAATTCTTTGGGATTTCCTCTCCATTGCCTATTTTTAGGTCAGATGTTTGCCCACCTCCTTTTGTTTTTTAAACAAAAGGAGGAGAAAACAAATATACATACCATACTTACTTAGGTGGACTTTCACTCAGTCTGTGCTCAAAGTCCATTAGTCTCCTGTAATGTCACTCACATTTTGCTTCCACCCACCACAGGATAAAGCACGCAGCACAGGGTCAGCCCACTTTAGCCACTGGCTGACCTGACACTGAATGACGCCATTCCGCTTTTGGACAACCTGCACATCCACACAATAAGGAGTCTCCTTCAGTGCCAGGGAATATGGGTGCAATGTGTGTCTTTATATTAAAAAAAGCTTTTACACAATGCTTGGTTTACCTAGGTGAGAGCTCTGCAGATCCTCCAACACTGCAACCAGGCCGTTCATGTGTCTTCATACAAAAGCATTGGCATAGCCAATAGGTCTCGCCTTTGTAAATGTAAATGTAAATGTATTGCGACTTATATAGCGCACGTATCACCCGAAGGCATCAAGGCGCTTGCCTTGGGAACCCGTCCTGGCTTTTCCCTGTGAGATAACCCCTACTGGGTATCCCCAGGGTGAAAGCCAGGCATCCCGCAGCGGGTGGGCAGCCGTAGTGGAGATTAAGCAACTATTGCCCAGAGTTGCAGCGTGGGACCCCATGATTAGAATAGGCACCGAGGCGAGAATTATCAAGTCCGTGGACATTTTGGGCTCAGGACCCTGCCGCATCAGAAATTGAACCCTGGTCCCGGGCCAGACCTCTGCATCAGGATCTGCCGCTCTAATCAGTGAGCCACACTCCTCCACTGCCTTTGGGAAAGTATAAGTATTTAGCCATGCAGCACATTATCCTGGACGCTGCAACATCTACTGTTATTACACGTGCCACTGGTGAACGGCCATGCTGTGGCTAGGAGCAGTGCAGCCTCTGGGCCATGAAAGGGGACACCTAGGAGAGAGAGGTTGGGGTCTTGTGGAAGGTGGAGTAGCGCACTTTGTAGAGAGTCTTTGGGATTTTGTTAAAGGAGGACACTTTGGCAAGGGGTGTTGGGATCTTGAGTGAGGAAGATTCTTCTGTGTGAGTTGTTGGCAATTCCTTGAACTTGAAGGAATGCACTTATGAACAAGTTTTCAGGATCTCGTGGAAGGTGGACACTTAGCAGGGAGTTGTTGGCTTTTTATGGAGGGTGTCACAGTGCATTTAGGCGAACGTTGATGAGATCTCATGGAAGGTGGAGGGGGGGCGCTTTAGAGAGTGCCTTTGTGGTATCTTGGAAGGCATGCGTGGTCCATAAAAGAGAGGAATCTGAGTTTGTAGACTTTCTCTGGAGAAAATTGTTGCGCGAAGTACACTAAAGAGGCCCTGGACTCGATCGTTGTTTTTCTTGAATTAACTGCTAGCTGCAGTTGGGAGCCTAGTTTCAGTAAATGCAGCCAAGCTTGTCTCTATGCTTCTACTTAGCAGTCTTCTAACTTTTGCTCCAATTTAAAACATCACACAAAGAGACCCGCACTGCAGATGTGACTTGAAAACTACCTCGACTGCCAAAATGTCGAGAAATGATGCACGACTGGCCGTGACAATAAGCCCAACGCGAGTTATTATAACAGCGATGATTATCTATGCAAGCGAAGTTTGGTATGGTAAAAAAAATATACATTTATCTATGCAATGCAAGGAAAAAAATAGACAAGAAGTGACCTCCTTCGTCCGAGAGATGTACATCCAGCACTTTTAGTCCCGCGTTAACATAGGGGGGAGGGGGATAAAAAGTACAAGTCCTTGAATGCATACGGAGAATGGATGACCGCCTGTGTAATTAGAAAAATACAATTCCAGCCCTAGAATTAAAAACATAACAGATTCTTTCTGGGAGTAGTGGTCTTGCTGCACAGTAATTTAAACTGCTGGATTAGAGTGCCTACACGAGTACAACAATTTTTAAGTAAAAAAGGCACATTGCTTTAAAAGCTTGCCTATTACAGACAGCACAAAAATGATTTTCGCTTAACGCCAAGGTAGGGCTGCTTTTTGACTGTAGCTTACGAATGAAAGAAAAAGAACATGGGAATGAAGTCAAAATAGTAGAGCAGGATAGAACAAGCGAGCAGAACTGAAGGGGAAAAAGTCAGAACACCCACTGTTTAAGTACAGGGTGGTGGCCGTGGAGGAGAAGTGGTGAGTGGGCATTTAAAAGTGCAGACACTAACTTGCCTCAGTCTACTTCCATGTCCCACTCCGATCTCGTATCCGTGTGTAGTGTGGGGGGAGGCGGGGCTGCACTTGCCACTGTTCTACTGCAGCCTATTCCATATCCATGCTGGAGGAACTCCCGCTGCACGCGCAGGGCTCAACATGGCTGATGGGGAGATACCAACCCACCCACGGCGAAGGTGGGACTGGGGGTAGATGGGCGTGAAGGGTGCATAAGAGGCGGGTGGAGGAGCAGTCAGTAAGCTGGTATGGTGTGCCTCTGCACCGCTTGAGGTTAACAGCTGCGTAGAAGATGGCTCGAGGACACATAGAAGATAGTGGGCTTAAAAACTGCATTTTATTTCCTTAGTACCTCCTTGTCTGCGTTTGTGTGTTAATCAGCAGTGTTACTCAGTGCCCCCCTCGGCAGATATTAAATTGCAGTCCCTCTTCTATCTTTGTTTTTCAAAATCTGGTCACCCTACCCGGTTTCCCAGACACATCTCCCTGAGGGGGATCCTTCTCAGGGTTGGCTCTGAAATGGTGTTTTCAGGTCTGAGTGTACTAGTTGGCGTGGGCTCTCTTGGGAGTGAAGAGCAGCTGGTTTTACCCTGTGAAAGGTCTGGCAGGGCCCCAGGAGGTATTAATGGAAGGGGCCCGATTCTATTTGCTGATGCTGGAAGGGCCATCTAGGCAGTCAGCCATGACACTGGGAAAACTGCTGGTTATGTGTTCAAATAATGTGATTTCCTTTTGCAATGTTCGCTTTAATCTTGTTTGTAAATAAATATGTCCTGAAAACCTTGATTCTCATAACCAAATCTGGCTGGGTCAAGGCTGATTCTTCGTGGGTGCGACCCAATGGTAAGGGGAGGTGATCTTCTTCCGACACTGCCCTGGTGCTGTCCCTCACCTATGAGCTGTTCGGGTGTCCTGCCCGCTCAACTATAGCGCTTAAAGGTAAACAGGCAGCGCTACGAGAAACACTTATTGAAAATGGATAGAAGCGATAGAACGGCCATCATGGGCGGAATGCAGCACAGTGCATACTGGCTTTATTTAAGGCAGATCCTACAGGAAACAGATTTAAGAATGTGCCCCACATGGATCACTAGAATCAGTCTGTGCCACTCACGGCTGGGCCTTGAAAGAGGAGGTGCCATCTGCACCAGCAATGCACCGATGGATGAGGCCGGTACTGTCAGCCAACCGGAGCCCTGGCACAGAGCCATGTGGGGCAGGAGCCCCCGGGCGCACATAAAGAGGGCACAGCGAGGGGCAGAGAGAGGGAGTGACTGAAGAGTGAGGTAAGAGAATGCAGGAAACTACTAGATGATGGTGAATGGAGATAGGGTGTGAGTAAGATAACCGTGGTGAGGGAACGGGGAACCTGGAGAGAGGGGTGAGGTAGATAAATAAACTGACGGGCCGCGGGAGGGAAAAAGGAAAGGCCTTAATAAGAACAAGCATGTGAAGAAAAATAAAAGACGCGAGCACTGTGGAGGGTGAGGGGGCACCGCAGGGGGCAGGATTACAAACGCCACGGAAGAGGGGAGCTATAGGAGAGTGGCGGAAGCAACAGAGGGCAGGGAATGAGTGGGGGTAAGGGGAGCAAGACGAGAGAGTAACATGGAGCAAGCAAAACAAGCATTGGCCACGAAAGTCATCGTGATCACGATCGCTGTGAAAGCGAAAGTGATCGCGATGACGCGCTAAAACATGCAAGGGATGCGCGTGCAGAAGCGCACGTGCTTGTTGCGCGTTCTAGCAAGCTGGTCGCCGCTTTGGAAACGCTTCCCAAAGCCCCTACTAAATGTCTCTCCGAGCAGCGCATGCACACTGACTCAGCAAGACCTAAAAAGGGCAAAGCCAAAAAGTCAGCAGCCAATGCCTTACCTCTTGGCTGTGACAATGCATTTTACGTCTGGCGTTTTGATTTTACTAAAATTGTTTTTACAATATTCTTACATCTAGGGCTTTCAGGCAGCCCTCTTCAATCATTGATCTATTCATGTGTCAGTCACATTTTTCTTCAACCCTCTACAGCAGTGGTTCCCAAACTGTGCGCCGCGGCACCCCGGTGCACCGTTAGGAGTAACCAGGGGCGCCGCGCACAATCTGGGAAAGATAGCGGTGGCCGTGTGCTGAGCAAGCTAATGATGTGAGAATGTGGGCCAATAAAATAATATGCGTCTTTTTACGCCTACCTGAATGCAGCAAGTGAAGCTCATTCCAGCCGCAGCCCAACTCACGGGGAAGTTACAAATGCCACCTGCATAATTGGGGTTTGGCCCAGGAGCGCAATGCCGCCATAGTGCCTACGTGCTTTCAAAGACGTAGCCTCCGCATACGCAGCATGACTGTCAGCGTTATTGCTGTCAGCCGTGTTCTGCCGTGCCTCGGACGACCCTCTAGAAAAGTTAAAAGTAGGTAAGAGGGCTGAATCACTGGTCGCTCATTAACGGTTTTAATTTGACCAGTCAAATTTGAAAGGGACAAGTTAAATAAATGTGCAGTGGCCCACAGTCTCGTCCGAAAACAGCAGTTGCATCTTAATGAATACTAAGACTCCTCTCAGAACAATTTAAGCAAACAGGTGCAAATGAATGAACTTTATGGCGCAGTAAAGTGTCCTGGGGAACAAGAGTTATGTAGGGGGAAAACACAGACTCGTGACATTTTACTCGAATTAAGATAAAGATTTCACATATTGCTCCAACTTCACACAGGCCGTGTATTTTAAATGCTGGCTGCTGTTTCTGCACTTACTTTGTGTGAACTTGAAGAAATACCATGCCAGATTTTATAAACCAGAATGTTTTATTTCTGTGAAGAGGAGTGCAGCAGAGGGATGGGAAATACAGGAAATTAAAAGTGACACCTGACTTTCAGTCTGAGAAAACATGGAAGAAGGAATGCACGGGGGTAAAACAAAGTTTGAAAGGATCAAAGGGGAAGAGAAGGAAAGCAGGACATAAAGGCAGAGAGAGGGGAGAAAAAGAACGTTGAAGAGCAAAGGTAGCAACAAGAGGTGGAGAAACGAAAAGGATGAGGGAATAGAAGACGCTTTAGCAGGATTTTTCATAGTAACTATGCGAGCTTCCTTAAAGCACTGAACAGGCACACATATAGCTGCTCTTAGTGAATTCTTGGGCTTGTAGTTTGCTTTTTTTACATTATTATGCTTCCCAATACATTTTAGGGAGACAACTGGAAGTACTCCCAAGGTCGGGATTACATTCCCCCACTGGTAAAAAAAATGATGGGGAGCCATGGCCAACTGCCAATTAGGCCAAGGGAGCCACAGGTCTGAAAAGCTTGGGAAACACTGCTCTACAGCATACTGTATAGGACAACAGGTCAGCCCACATCAGTCATTGGCTAACTTCACTGTGAGTGACAGAATGTTTCCCTTTCACATGGAGCACATTCACACATTTTGTAGTGTCCATCGGATCTCAGGACTACTCTGGCAATATGTGTGCTCTTTGAGATCAAAAAATATTTTAGCTTTTTTCAATTTTTAAAAATTATTATTGTTGGACTTGTCCCTTTTTGGCTAAAGTTCCATAAACTTTTTGCTTCCCCCCTAGCCCTTTTTTAGGTCTCGCCTGTCGATGCGCATGCGCATCGAGCAAGCGAGACTATAGGGGCTCATCTACACTTTATCTAACTTGCAAGGAATCGTGGCGATTCCTTGCAGTGCCCGTGACTTTTAAGCTCAATGCGCATGTGCATTGAGCTTAAAAGCGCGTGCACAGCCGCCCGCATTCCTCCGACACCTTTGAAGTGAAGCTTAGCTTCACTTCAAAGGCCCGGTTCTTCACACCCACATGCCGCTCTGCCCTGCTCCGCCCCCTCCCCTGAGTCATCCTGCCTGCGTGTCGCATTTCTCCTCCCCCCTCCCCCCTCCCCTCTCTTCCCTCCGTCTTGTTAAATCCATTTCTCCATTCCACTAACATTCTTTCCAGACACTTCTCTTCACAACCGCCCAACTTCAACGCCCGTCTCCTCACTCTATTCTTTTTACAACCAGTTTACTCCCCGTTTCTCCACTACCTCTTTGCTGCTCTCCCTCTCACTTATCTTCGTTTCTCTTCTCTCTCCCTCCTCTTGTTGTCTGTGCGTCTCTGTTTACCCGCTTGTGTGCCGCTCTTACCTGTGTGTATCTCTGTCTGTTGTTACTTGTTTTATGTCCTTTGCTCTTTCGGTCTCCGGCAGGCCCCCTCACCCCCACCCTTGCACTCCTTCCCCAAAGCACGATATGACTAATAAAAATGAGTCTTCCCAACCCTCCTCTTCTCTCAGCCCTACTACTGCTCCTTCAAAAACGTGTGCTTTTTTCTTGTAACGTTTTGATGTTTCCGAACATCGGCATACTTTCCTAAGAACTCACATGGCAACGCGGAGACCCACCCACTATGCCTGGCAGTGGGGGTTGGGGTTATTGCTCTTCAGACTAATGATAAACACACTTCCAATTGAAAAAAAGTCTCAGCTCATCCACTGCCCTGTTGTAAAATTTAAATTCTGTGGCTTTATACTCACTGAGCAAAAACCCGTGTGCCGTCTTGTGTCCATAATAAACAAGCGCATTTCCCCGTCGCAGCAAAAAGGGTTCGATTGCAACGAAGGACAGACTGCTAATTTTAGGCTTGCACTCCGACTGTGTCCATATTTTTCTCTCATAGATATGATCACAATAAAGCGTCTCTATAAACATTTATTTCTGTATTTAAGGGATATAAGATTTTGCCTTTCTGCCCGTCTTAATTTGCTGCTCCCCATGGTCACTGTTTGCGTGGAAGTCCCCAGTCACTGTTCCTTCACGAGACCGTCCTCTGGGGCACAGATGGCTCCCTCCGAACTCCAGACACAAAGGGCAGACGGCACTCCTAGAGCAGAACGGGGCGAGGGTCAATTTTGTTGGTGCTTTGGGATGTTTAAAAAATAAAGAAAACAGTAAACCAGTAGAAGGGTAGATGTGAAAGAAGGAGAGGTGAGGAGTGTTAAAAGCACTCTGTGCCGCTGCATTTCTACGTAGGGCTCTGCCTTCGCAGAAGTTTTCATGGCTCTCGTGGACACCCTTGGTGTGTGTGTGTTTCCTGCCCTTTCCTGTGACCCTGTTGCTTTTCTGTTGAAGTGTTTTCTGGGGGCCTACTGGGGGAAGGAGTGGGATGTGTCAGCCTTCCTGCACCCAGCACACTACTCGCACTAACTATCACACTCTCACAGACTCTCCCTCTCTCACACTCTCACAAACTCTCACTCTCACTGACTCACTCACACTAACTCTCTCTCACACTGACTCTCACTCACACTGACTCTCACTCACACTGACTCTCACTCCCACTGATTCTCTCACTATCATGACAGACTCTCCCATTCTCTCACTCACTCACTGTCACTACCAGACTCTCACTGACTGACTCTCCCACTCACTAACTCACTCATTCACTGTCCAGACTCTCACTGACCGACTCACCCACTCTCTCTCACTCACTAACTAACTGACTCACTCACTGACTGACTCGCCCACTGACTGACTCGCCCACTCATTCTCACTCACTGACTCACTCACTCTCAACACATATTGCAGTACAAATGCAATAGGTGTCACATTTGCGAAAGTTATGACTATTGGCATTGTCATACACAATGCCAATAACTCAAACTTTAATGCTGCGAGACCTATTGCATTGTAAATGCTTGTTATGACATGGTGTTGCCAACTTAGATACTTTGGGCACTTTGCCACTGCTGATCAGTGTCAAAGTGCAAGTGCTCCCTGTGTAAAGTGTAATGGTAATTTGTTGTCCATGATTGGTATGTTTGCCTTACTAGTAAAGTCCATAGTGAAGTGCACTATGTGTGCCAGGGCTGGTAATGCAAAAAGCTACTAGTGGGCCTGCAGCACTAATTGTGCCACCCTTAAAAGAGAGAACTCAGGCCTGCCACTGCAGTGCCCGCGCGCAGTTTGTTATACTGCCATGTTGTTCTGACAAGTAAACCCACATGCCAGGCCTTACCTATCCCTTTCTATGGACATCAGACACCCCTATTGTAGTTCTAAGGTACCCCCCTGGGCAGGGTGCAGTGCACCTGAAAGGTAGGACATGTACTGAGGTGTGTACCATGTCCTGACAGTGAAATAATCTCCATTTAGTTTTTCACTGATGAAAGGCTATCTTGCCTATAGGATAGAATGGGTAGGTTGTGTAATATGTTTCCAGCCAGCCTACCTTCCCAAAGGCTTAAGATGGAGAGGAGAAGTTTAGCTGGCCTGAACTCACAATTCAATAACACATCTTTTTGTGAAGCTGGTTTTTGTATTGTGTGTTTAGAAACCACTCTTTTAGAAGTGGCTGGGTTTTTGTGCTCTCACATTTCTGTGTGTCTCTGCCTGGTTGTGGATTGACTGTCTGGATCTCCTGAAGAGTGATTAAGGATCCAGACCCCCACTATCAAAGAAAGAAGGTGTCACTGGCAGGGAGAAACCCCAGAACTGGTTTGGACAGGGGTCAGTGCCCCCCTGAACACAAAGACTTCAAAGACATTTAGGGGTATGACTATGAGAGCTGAAACCCCTGAACGTTGGATTGCTCAAGACTGAAAAGTATTGACATTACTTCGTGGTCAAGAGGAACCTCTGCCAAGGAAGAACCAGCTGAAGAGACTGAAGGAAAGGACTGACCCTTGCTGTGTGTTCTGGGGCTGGCCTGCAATTTGCTGATTTAACCAAGGAGGGGCCAAAAGGGACTTTGCTGTGTGCTGCGTCCCCCCTGCTTGAAAGGACTTTGCTGTGCGCTGAAGTAACTGAACCCCAAGGGCCTGAGGAGACCTGGCTCCCTGTTGTGGAAACTCAGGAACACAAAGGTTTCCAGGAGAGCCCCAGCGATGCTGTGTGCGTGTGCTTTTTGAAGCCTAAGACCCTCGTAAGAATTGCCTTGTGATCGTCGGCACCTGGAGTCCAAGCTAGTCTCAGCGAATCTGTGTGCGTGTGCTTTTTGCAGCCTGAGCCCTTCGTGAGGATTGTCCTGTGATCGTGTGCACCCGGAGTCCAAGTGAGACTCAGTGACGCTGTATGCGTGTGCTTTGTGCAGCCTGAGACTTTCGTGAAGATTGCCCTGTGATCGTGCGCACCCGAAGCTCAAGTGAGTCTCAGCGAGACTGTGTGCTTGTGCCCTGTCGCAGCCAACAGCCCGAAATCCACAAAGTCGCATCGGAGGCCCAAGTCGCGAGAAGAGGAGAGGAGAGCGAGGTCGCGACCCCCAGGTAATGTGTGTCGCCGCCCAGGCCGGGGTGCGGGCTCAGAGAGGGACTCTCTCGGCCTCTCCTATTCTTGAAGCACGAGCCTCTGTGTCAGCTCGTATCACGGTCCGTACTTGCTTAGAAGCGGCAGTACTGAGGCCGGAGTAGGGAGCTGCACCTGGCTTTACACCATACCCGTGTTGGGGGCATCTGTTGACGGAAGCTGACATTGAGTCAGTACGAGTGGCGGAGAGACCGTCTAAAGGAGTGTATTACGCGTTGCATTATTTCTGCATTACGAACTACCTGATTAGTGTATTACGCATTGCATTATTTCTGCATTACGAACTACCTGAATAGTGTATTACGCATTGCATTATTTCTGAATTACGAACTACCTGATTGTGTATTACACATTGCATTATTTCTGCATTACGAACTACCTGTTTATTGCATTACGCATTGTATTATTTCTGTATTACGAACTGCCTGATTGTTGCATTACGCATTGTATATTTTATCTGCATAATGAACTACCTGATTGTTGCATTGCATTAGTTTGCATAACAAACTGCCTAATTGTTGCGTTACGCATTGCATTATTTTGGCATTACAAACTGCTTGATTGTTGCATAACAAACTGCATTATTTTTACATTGCGAAGTGCCTGATTATTGCATTATGAACTGCATAGCATTGCATAAGAACTGCAGTGGATTGTCTAGAATTGCTCATGAATATAGCCAGACCCTACAAGGGCGGGCTGGCCTAATAATCGGCCAGGAGGAATATTACAAATACACATATGTTGGATTTATATTGTGTGGTCTCATCGTATATCTTTTTATATAAGCTTATACTTGTTTTTATGAAACTCGTGTGGAGTCTATTTGTGGTGTCAACATTGGGTTACTGAGAGCGTGGTTGCAAATACGTTACACACTTGCCTTGAAGATAAGCCTGGCTGTTCGTGCCAAGCTACTGAGGGGGTGAGCAGGGGCTATCTAAGAAGGTGTCCCTCATTTCCCTGACTTGGAAGCAAGGGTTACTATTTGGCCTAAGGTACCTACCTCAGCCAACTAGCGACCCCAAGGTCAAACAATTATTAAGATTGACAAGGATCCAGCAGCTACCTTAAAAAATAAATTTTCCAAACCAAAATAAGCAATGCCAAAAGTGTGGTACCTCATGCCTGACTTACAGACTTTGCCAAAGCATGTTAATTACTATTGAAGTTTGCTATCTACTGTTGTCAGTAAAGTGAAACTATACACATGCAGATACGCTGTGCTGTATAAAAATATTAAATAATATAGGTCAGTTCTTCAGGAGCTACTGGCAGCTTGTCAGTGCCCTAGAAGTAGCTCCCTGAAGTGCAGCCCAGCACAGTATGCAATTCAGAGGGTCTAGCCATTTCGAAGATGGCAGCGCTACACATCTACGGATCCTAGGAGTGGCCACCTGCCAAATCAAAGGCAAGGCTAAACGTTTATACACAAACACACATTTTGACAGCATCGTGACTACCTGTCTCAACTCTCAATTTAGCAATGCCACATAGAGATTGGTTACTTTCAAGACCCAGTTGATTGTTACTACAGTACCAGTGAAAACTGGACCAGAAAAGAAGCGCCAACAATAGTCAGAGTGAAGTTGCTAGGGTGTGGGCCTGCCAGAGAAAGAGTGGATGTATTGGATATCCATGCTTTAGCAACCCTGTACCCAAGGAGAGCAGAGGCTGGAATGAGAGTGAAGATTGAGAGCAAAGAGGGAGAGTAAAGAGGTTATTGCCTAGTTTGTTTCAGATAGTAGGAGTGGTGTGGGCATGTATATATGTGTATTTGTCTAAATGTTTCCCTGTGCATATATGTACACGTATGTTATCTATTATGCGTGTGCTGTGTCCCTCCTTCAAAGACATTATCCCACCCTGGAAGCCGTTCCCGTTGTTAGGGAACACCAAAAGTATATAGTGCCCCTAATATAAGGGATTTATCTCTGGGTATGATTATGACTATTACTGATGTAATGTTGGCACTGGCATAAATGAATGAGTTACTTACCTTCGGTAACGATGTATTTGGCAGAGACACAGTCTAGCTGCAAATTCCTTAACTTAGAATATCCCCAGGCGTCAGACTGGATCCGGGAAACTTCTTCCCAAGCAGTACCTCTGCGCGCCGGGGACGGTGTCGCCAGACTCCGTCCTGACGTCGCCCACGGAATGGACATCAATGGAGCCATATACGTCCCCCTCGGCGTGCTGACATCAGTTTTCTACTGTGAAACTTTTCTGCGCCACAACAAAGAGCCACTACAAAAACTGTGAGAGTATGGGTACAGTGTGCCAAAAAAGAGCAAAAATCCTGGAAACAACGACAAGAAATCATAAAAGGATCAGAAACATCACCATGTTGATTAAATTAACTTCATGACAAACGAAGGACAGTTTGCAACCACAGGATGGAACTGTACAAAAGACAGTATGTAACCACAGGATGTAACTGCAAAGGACAACAAGACTGGAACAGTATGACTTATGGCAAGAACCACAAGTGTGCAACAACAGAGAATGTACACCACACCCTTCATAATGGCCTATGGGCTGTAGCACAGTCAAATAGATCCTCAACCCAATCAACTGCAGCACAGACAAGGAGACCCCCAAGCAATGGGGCGAAACAGACAAGAGAGGAGGGAGGGAAGAATAACATGAGAATCCCCACACCGGAAGAACCAGGGTGGAGGAGCATGGAAGAGCACATAATCTAACCACCCAAGAACGAGAATGGGTGGAGAGTCCACGTGCGAAAACGGATGATACATCCTGCCCCAGAGGGAGGTGAACTAGAGCACCCCTCAGGAAGACCAAGGCCACCTGTAGGGAGACAAGTGGGTAGAACCCACCGTGGAGAGGTCCTCGCAAAATGGGGAAGATGGCCGGGCGTTAAGGAATCTGTGGCTAGACTGTGTCTCTACCAGATACATCGTTACCGAAGGTAAGTAACTCGTTCATCTGATAGAGACATCTAGCCGCAGATTCCTTAACTTAGAACAGATACCAAAGTAATATCTCATTGGAGGAGGGTCTGCGACTGAAAGCCACCAAGTTCTCAAGGGAAGTAATCCGTTAATATCATTGACTAGAACAAGGTGGGGACAGCAATGCCAGCGTGGCTGACACCAGATCCATGAGCTCAGGAGGAAAGCAGGAGCAAGGGAAGCAAGGTACCAAAATCCGTCAGAGGATGGTACGAGACAACTTTCATCCAGACAGGGAAAAAACGAAATCACAGAACCAGAATGATCGGTGCATAATGGCAGAATGCCACAAACTTCTGCAAGAGGAATTGAAACTGAGTATAGGATCCCAGGATCCGCAATAGACAAAGTCCCAGAGAAGGGACTAAACAGTATGACAGAGTCAGAACATACAAAGTGAGCATGCACAACAGTGGATGCCCAAAAAATGACATATCAGGGGCAGATGTCATCATGCCGAGAAATACAAACTACGACTACCATGAGATATGTGGATTATAAGAATACACGTAAGCAAACATTGGGTAATGCGAGAACCACACCACACAAATGCACAAGCTCAATGAAAAGAACCAGCATGGGCGTGTCGGCAGAAAAAAAAACAGGCACATCACCAGGTAGTCAACCAGCCAACCGTACCCACAGCTTCAATGACCAAAGGTCACCGGCAAGTCGGTCAAACACACAGCTATCTCCCATGAGAGGGGGGGGGG
This sequence comes from Lissotriton helveticus, assembly GCF_964261635.1. Lineage (NCBI taxonomy): Eukaryota > Metazoa > Chordata > Amphibia > Caudata > Salamandridae > Lissotriton > Lissotriton helveticus. The sequence goes on from NC_136062.1 coordinate 803,162, forward strand.
AGAAGAGAGAGAGAGAGAGAGAGAGGAGAAGAGAGAGAGAATGAATGAATGTATGAAAGAATCTGGGACAGTCCCCAGAAACCACAGCAGGGAAAAACCTGTATGCTTGCCCTCTCATGTGTGTACACCTCATGACATATATAGAACATATAGAAATATATGAAAAAGTCATGAAACTGGCAACCAAGGGAAACTCGAAGAGCAGCCCTAGAGAATAGGTCACCCAATGGGTATCAACGGCACCGATGTGAGACACCAACCCCCTGTTCGTGGAAGGAGATACAGGCGGGACACTGATCACCACATTAATGAAGAAGAAGAAATCAGTAATACCCAGACATAGAGTGTGAAAAAGTATATATACAGAGATTGGATGATGCCCAAGATCATCCAGAGACAGAATACGTCCACTGAAAATTGCAGCAGAGGCCAGGAGGAGAAACACCTGAGCTGTGCGCGGCAATGACCAGAAGAACTTGAGCCCCCCTAACCGGGAAAGGGCAGAAGGAAGCTAAGGGCACCAGTCAACACGCAGCAAAGACCTGTCTGGCAAAGACTCCACTACCCAGAGGCAAACCCCAGACAGGGTGGGAGCCATGCAAAAAGCCCAAGCTCTTCTCAACACCAGGGAAGAAGACAATACCACAGGAAGAGAAAGCAGCAAGGAATAATACTACGGCTGACCGTGACAGCGCACACACCCAGTGTGGATCCACATGTGGTGCCCACCTAGAACACGCTGAAGACAGCCAACGCTGCCAGGGGCATAACAAAGACTGAAAGAGTAGTCAGGGCAAGACAGGAGGACGTGAAAATCCCCTCGGGTGAACCGGATATGGCAGAACCCCAACAATACAACAGAGCAGGGTGCATGCACAGACGCAGGAGAGCGCTACGGAGCAACCATAGGGCTGCAACACAGAAGCTCCAGGAGAGAGCCACGCCAGTACGTGGGTCTCCTCAGAGGAGGCGTCCGACCACAGCAGGAAGACGGAATTAAGTGAGAAGCCTACAGAATAACCCATAGGAAAAGTCCTCAGAGGGACAGAAAATATACGAGGAAAACTTCACGTGAGCCTCTGAAACTTCCTGGGCAAGGAAGAGCAGCTACATAATAGCTAATGAATACCCCACATAGGGTACGTCACATCCCTATAAAAAGCAAGGGACACCTATTGAGACAAGCTCATAGGCAGAGGTAAAAAAGAAATGTATAAATAGCTGCCAAAGGAAGGGAAAAACACGGCTGATCAGCCATACAACCTGTCTGGGAAGTAACGTCTTGAAACCCAGAAACGGAACCCAGAAAAGCAGTGACAATACGGCATAAGAAATCAAAAGTCTGCCATAAGGACTAAAAAACAATGGGAGTCTGGGAACCCAGACATGAGGCGCTGGACCGCAGAGTCGGCATGTCCGTCAAACAGGTTGACCCCATCAAAGGGCAGATCCCTGAGTAGCGCCAGAACATTCGCCGGGAAACTGCCATCGCCTAGCCACGCATGGAGACACAGAGCAACTGACCTGGCCATAGCTCGACTCACCGCGTCAGTGGTGTCCATGGCCGACCGGATGGAAAACTATGCCATGTCGCGGCAATCTCAAATAAGCCGGCCCAGGTCAGCACGAGGGCCCTCCGGCAAAGAGGGAAGGAGTTGCGCGACTAAGTCCCAAAGGGCAAAAGCAGCCCGAGCAAACACGCAGGACGTGTTCAGGGACCGAAGACCGAAGCTGGTGGATGCAAAGACATTGCGGACACATGACTCCAACCACCTAAACTCCTGAGTGGGAGGAAGCAATGGAGGAGGAGAGGAAGGGAGCGCTGCCTGGACTACAAGTCCTTGAACCCTAGGATGGAGGGACAAATAGGCAGGGTCATCTGGAGCCGGGCGATGGTGAAGTGCAATACCATGACCCACGGGGTTCCCCAATGAGGGCCTCGCCCAAGTTCCCAGAAGGACATCATGTAATGACCCGCCAAAAGGCAACAAGGGCTCCACATCCACTGTGCCTTGGTGGAGAAGATCAAACAAAGGATACAAAGGCAGGGAGACAGAGGGCGGCTGCATCTGCAAGATATCCGCAGCCCTGCGAACTGCCTTCATAAAGGCTGCGCTAGCCTCCGTGGCCATCCGAGGCGGTGACAGCAAGTCATCGGTAGGGGACGGCTGCAGGCTAATCCGCCACCAAACGACAGAGGCTCTGCAGAATGACAAGCCGGTCAGTGTCCTATGGGCACCTGCTCCGTGGAGCAGTGAAACAACCCTGGGGGTGAAAAACCCTCTGGGGTCAACTCCTCTACCAACAGAGGAACAGCCGGAGACGGAACCGGCGTCGACCAACGTCGAAACGGCGTCGACGATCCCCGAAGAGGACTCGTCTGCCTGGTGTCGGACAGGTGTCGATTCAACCTCCACCGAGGTGGGAATTTGAGGGGAGGAACGACTTTGACTAGGAGTCGAGCTCAGCGCTGAAGCCGCATCCATAGGCGACGCAGGGAGCCCCACAGGGCAGTGAGAAGACGCTGCAGGAGGGTCAGATGCCAGAGTGGGATGCGCCTCCTGGTCATGTCCCGGCGGTGCAACAACCCCTGAACCGGAGTCAAGGCACTCGGTCGGCGCCGAGGGCGAACCCCCGACCTGAGTCCCTACCAGCACTGTGTGGCCCGAAGGCGCGCCAGGGAGAGGGGGTGACCCAAAAATGGCCTGCAGGGCCCTGGAATAGGCCTCCATTTGGGTCAGAGTCGCCCCATGACCAGGAAATGGTGGGTAGGCTGGGGTCGACTCCTAAGGGCCCGTGTCCGGTGAAGACCGGGAGCAGCGAGCCCCGGCGTCACACTGCTGCGAGGTCGACGACCTCTGTGACTTCATCCAGTGCTTACCTGAGGCAGGCGAGCAAAGTCTGCGGGAATGACTCTGGGACCTGTCCCGAACAGGAACCTCAGCATGGGATGAATAATTGTGCCTCTTGGACCCCTCTGCTGGAGATGGAGGCCGGCGCCGCGAGGATTCGGACCGGGACAACCGGGCGGAGATCAACTTCATCCATTGTTCCTGCAGGGACTACGGCTTCAGCTGCCGACAGGCGTCGCACTCCGTGGATTCGTGGTGCTCTCCCAAGCACCACATACAGATCTTGTGTGGATCCGTCACCGACATCTGCCGCACACAGGTCTCACACGACTCGAAGCCCGCAGGCATGGCACACTGGTCCAGATGCGAAAAGGCGTTAAGAAAAACACAACAGGCCAGAGGAACTGCTTCTCCCGGATCCGCGTTGGGACGCGAAAAAGAAGAAAACTGACGTCAGTGCGCGGGGGAGGTGGGGAGATTTATATGTCTCCATTGACATCACTTCCATGGACATCAGGACGGAGGCGGGTGACACCGTCGCCCCGTGCGCAGAGGTACTGCTGGGGAAAGAGTTTTCCGGATCCAGTCTGACGCCTGGGGATATTCTAAGTTAAGGAATCTGCTGCTAGATGTCTCTATCAGATATGGTAAATCTTTTCATATGTTTGGCATCCTTGCACTAATCCTGGCATAATGGCAGCTATCCATGCCCTAAGGTGGATGTGCTTAGCCTTATTGTGGACATCTATCACACAATTGTTCTCCACCATGAAATAATAATATACATGACTGAGAATATATGATATGCCACAGTACAATTGCTACCATGAAATAATGGTGGCTTCCTGGCATAATGAAGACATTTTTGGCATTATAGTGAGAATGACTACCAAGTGATGGTAGTGCCTTGTCAGCTGGAGTGAAACCTAACACGTGATTCATTTACAACAGAGTAATCACAAGCTGTCTTTTGGGGACCATGCACGAAAACTGAATTTTGAGGCACATTTTCTTTTCTTTTTTTAATCAGAGTGTGTTAACTCAATAAGGAAAGCACATGTTTGATAGAAAAATATGCATTTGGAGAAACGAGTATGCTGATGTTTGAAAAAGAAATTATCACAAATTGAAACTTACTTAAAACTACTCGTTGACTGCTAGTTCAAACCCAGTTGAGGAGTCATTGTCAGTTGTCAGTGTTTCCTTTGTGTCAGTGGATCATTTATTCTCTGTTTGTTATTTCATTAGACACATGGAACCATTTTATATTGTTAAATCTTTCCCGGACACTGCTATTACTAACCCTGTCGTATAAGTTGGGGTGGTTGGAGTTGAGAGTTTTCAATATAATACAGCCAAAATATTGTATATGGACTATCAACTACCACAATATCACTAAGGTAAGGATTTAATTAAATTTGCATTCTTAACTCCACATCGATTTATCTTGAAGATACATGCATCTTCAAGGTATGCAGATGTGAAGTTAAAATTAGTAAATCTATACTTACCTTTTTGTACATGTACTTTCATGATACTGATATGATATTTTGGCACAGCAAAATGTAAACACTCGATAATGTAGCGTACATCTGGGTGGTAATTACATGTAATCCTGTAAGGTGTGGTCACTATTGTGATTGTATTTGATGTGATCACTACACCAACAATGATCAAAGCCAATGGTAGCCTGGGATTATTTTCAATGGTCAGAAGCAGTTCTTGCTATGGACAAGGTTGGAAAACCTGTCTTGTAACCGCATGGCATCATTTATCAAAAAGGAATTTAGGCTATAGTGCACACTCTAACACAGTTTTACACCAATGATTTATATGCATCAATAGCTGCAATACTAAAACAGGAATAGAGCTGATACATTTTAATTAATTTCAAAATTAACAAAAACAACCGAGAGTTAGACGTATTTTTTGAAGAGCATGAAAGGGAAAAATATGTTAACAAGCTAGAGAAGACTCTTCCACTGATGAGGACTGGTGTTTGAAAAAGAGAAAGGTTGGGGGACTCAGGTATGCTAGAAGTGTTGTGTGGCACTGCTTGTAACAAGGAATTCTTCGGAGAGCAACACAAAATTCGAAAACACCTGGCCTGGCTATGACTCATCAGAGAAACATCCATATTTTGCTAAGTTTGCTGTAGCGAACATTGTTGAAATATTCCTCATAGCCTCATGAGATAATTTCACAAAATTGACATCTGAATTATTTGCCACTAATACACATTTTGGGGGAAAAAAGAGGCTCATTCAGCACTCCATCCATTGTCTTATTGTGTTTGCTATGTTCACCCTAAGTGGCCAGGGTATGCCCAGACGTGGGTCCATTGCTCACTTTGCCACTGGATTCAAGCTAGCCTGGCTGATGAGGGTGATACCCTGAAACTGATCCCAGGATGCTTGTTTCTGGTCCAGTGATGGCCTGGCAGTTCGGGCTGGACTGTTCCCAGGTGGAGCAAGGTCAAGACTGATTTGCATACGGCGGGGTCCAAACTGGGGTGGCTTAGTGAACAGAAAAACGCTGATGGATTTAACCCAAATCTGTGAGTAGTGGTGAGTGTCTAAGAAGCCTCTGCACTCCGTCTATCGTCTTATTGTGTTTGCCATCAGAAGGTCTCTGTCTCTGAAACCCAGGTGATACGAGCTGTGCACATGTTTCACAGGCCAACAGCTCTGAGATGATTATGAAGTAGAAGTTTATTTTGATTAAACACATAACTTTAATAAATCAAGAAGTCTGTAATTTAGTCCTAAAGGCAATTATCTACCGAGTCATTAGAGATACAATAATTGCAGCACAGTCTTAGAATAGTCATTACGTAAATCTTTCTGGGCATGCCCAGATGTTGTTTTGATAAATTATTCATATGCCTTTTTCAAAACATGAGGCTTTCATTTAACAATTTGCAGGTCCAAAATGACTAATTTTGTTTTAAGGAAAAATGTGCTAAAGCATTATGAAATAAAAATAAAACAAACCTTAATACTGTAGGCCCTGGCTTAATGTGCGCAATGTTCTAAGGGGAGGTTCATCAAATCAGCACAAATACTAAGGACTAAGCATGTACATTTCTAAATATCAGTTTATTCTATTGAAAGTCTACCATTAAGTTCATGAAGTTATATTCGCAATACCTGCTCTGTCTTGTACATATACATAGATTAAAAAAAGAAAATTGATTCTCAGAAGAGCTACAGCTTTTCCAATATGAATGGGGCGTTATTTTGTGTATCAGTGTTTCAGTATAACTGTAGGTTTACCCCTTTCATGTTCCCAATCCCCAACATGGACCTTAACATTGAACTTCTAAAGGTGGAAACCAAAATGACAAGAGACTAAGGAGCACAAGAATGATTTTCATACTGCAGAAAATTAAGAACTGAATCTAAACTCTGTGCAGGTAAGTGATCCGCACATGCATAATACGTATTTTCTGCAAGCACAAACAAACAACCATGTTCATAAAAACACAATGTAGAGATTTTTACTGATGTAGGTGGCAGTTATGTCTCCAGAAAATCAGCCAATTGGGCCAATCTTCAGCAGCAGTCTGTGTTGTAAGTGGGTAGAGTTGTGGACTTGTAGAAAATGAGTATAGACCTACAAATAACCTTTGCAATGAACCCCTACAGAACCATACCACTGCGTGTATTCACAAACCTTTGCAATGTCTTCTCCTACAGTCACTGCATGCTTAATTGCATCACTTACTCAAAAACGTGCAAGTGGTACAATGAATGTGAGAAAATGCTCCAACTCATTTTTAGAGAGGCAGAAGGCAAAATGTCTTCATAAGGAAACAATTTATTGGCAAGCAATGAAAAAATAGAAAATGCCATTGGCTTTAGTGATAGCTCATTCATTCATTCATTCATTCAACCAATCACTCCATCAATGTATAGAGAGCAAAAGGGGTCTCCCAGTACTGGCGGAGAACATAAGAACTCAGCTGAGTGCCCTCCAATAACTGACTCATTCATTCAACCAATCAATCCATCAATGTATAGAGAGCAAAAGGGGTCTCCCAGTACTGGCGGAGAACATAAGAACTCAGCTGAGTGCCCTCCAATAACTGACTCCATCTACAAATTCCCTTTTCCCTTATCGGGATCGCTAAAGAGTCTTGCAAACATGTGGGAGTTCCTGGCGACCTCCATTTTGGCGCGTAGTGGCTTTAATCTGTAGCATCTTCCTAATTTGGTACCACAATTTACAAGCCCAATGAAGAGACTTAAGTCTGATTTTTTTTTTTTAAATGTAGGGTCACCAAATTTATAGAGAAAGTGGTTAACTAAATCTGGTGGACTGTATGTCAGGGCACTAAACATAGGGGTAAAATGATTGGACTCCTTTCAATAACTGTCTAAAAATTTTCAGATAAAAGGCTCTCTGATATTCTAGCAGTTCTGGGCTTGCTATGCCCCTATTTTCCTTTTTTTCCCTGCATTCCCACCTTACAATTCTCTGTCTTTTTTTCCCCCGGATGAAGCTGGAAAAGGCTCCTTGTACTTTTTTGATCCATTCAGTCTTAAATTCTAGTGGACTTGTATTAAAAATAAAAGTATATTTGGGTAAAATAGACATCTTTAGTAAGTTTGATTTGCCCAGAAAGGATAAAGGTAAAGAATCCCACTGCTGCAATTGTTTTCTAACTTTTGAAGTAACTAAATCAAAGTTCACCTTCGCTAAGGTCTCCAGATTTTGGACCACCTCCATCCCTAGATATCTGATCTTCTTTTTCATGAGCTCACTTTGGGAAGTGGTGTTCCACTGCATAATCTCTGTTTTTGAAGGATTTACAGCGTATCCCGATAATTTACCAAATGTATCTAGAGTTTCCCAAATGGCAGGTATTACTGGGTCGAGACGAATTGTGAAGGTCATTAAATCATCGGCATACATCCCTATCTTTTTTTTCCCAATCATTACATGTAAAAGGATGAATATACTTACATGCTCTTAACCTAATGGCCAACGGTTCGATGCAAATATTAAAGAGGATAGGGGAAAGTGGACAGCCCTGTCTAGATCATCTTCTTATTTGTACTACTTCAGAGAGGGAACCATTTACTAAAACCCGGGCCGTAGGATTCCTATACAAGGCCTTGATTGCTGACCCAAATACATCCCCCATATTAAAACGCTGGATTACCTCATAGTTAAAGGGCCAGCTAACCCTGTCAAAAGCTTTTGCGGCATCGCAACTTATTATAGACAGTGGTTTTTCGTGTTCTATAGCAAGATCTACAGCGCCAATTAACTCGTGGGTCAAATCCTCCAAATGCCTCCCCTTTATGAACCCCTTCAGATCGTTATGGATGATTGAACCGACCATTCGCTCCAGCCATTTATTCAGAATCTGTGTATTGATTTTGTAATCACTGTTGAGCATTGTATTATTCACATACTCTGGGATTTTTGTGGGGTTTAGGAAGGATAATTATAGTTGCCAAGTCCCAAGAAAAAGGGATATCTTGTTTTAAAATATATGCTGAGTTGAAAAGATCCAGAAGAATCGGAGCTAGTACTTCCCTCAGCAAAGCATACAGCTAATTAGGGATGGGGTCGGGCCAGCAGCCTTACCCTTTTTCAAATTCCCGATTGAACTATGGACATCTTCCAATGTTATGGGCGCGATAGTTCCTTTCTATTTTCACTGCTTAACAACGAGAGATCTATATCCCTGAAAAAAAGCAGCGGTCTGTTCTTTATTTTGAATTAAGTCCACTGTGTAGAGATCCTGGAAAAACCTGACAAATTCCTGTTCAATGGCGCTATCTTCAGTGATAATATCACCTGTGACTTGATTTTTCAGGTCCTTGATGTTATTCCTGGTACGATCTATTTTAGCCTTCCAAGCCAAAAGCTTGCCGCTCCCCTCCCCATATTCGTAATTGGTTAGTCTACTTGCTTCCCATTTCTTTTTCACCCTGAGTTCTAAATAATCCACGAGTTTTCTCTTGGCCTTGGCAAGCTCTACTTCTATTAAAGGTTTTATATTAACATCTAAGGTTTGGTCGAGATCTTCTTGAATTTCTTTTATCTGATCTTCTAAAGAGGTAAGTTCTTTTTTCCTATTCTTGTTTTCCCTGGCATTTTGGCCAATTAGGACACCTCGAAGATATGCTTTATACGCGTCCCAAACCATGTTTATGGGGGCTGTATCAAGATTAAAGAGAAAAAACTCTTTTGTCTGTTTTATCACACTCTAAACTATCGAAGATTCAAGGAGGAGAGATCGATTTAATTTCCAACGCAACTCTAGAGATTTACAAATAAGATTAACCTCTTCCATGCTCCGTCATGAGCCAGGGACGCGCTGTGCTGGTGACGGAGTGGTTCCGTCACGGCGCGGCCGCCCCGCCCACGCTGCAGGAATTCCGTGCCTGCGCTGGCATTCTATTGAGCGGGCGGGCCGTGACGGAACCACTCCGTCACAAGCACAGGGCTCGTGACGGAGTGGTTCCACCACAAGCATGGCGGCGCCGCGCGGACCCCCCTCCCCCCAGCGCCGCAGCGGAACTACCGCCGCGGCCAAGGGGTTAAACTGTAAAAAAAATTGCCGAATGGTCTGATAGGTGTTCCGGTATATGAGTAATTTTCTTGACCAACTAACTGATGCTACTAGATATCAAGAAAAAAAAATCAATCCTAGATCGATGCCCATACTTTTTATTATGAAATGTAAAATCCCTAATAGGGTTACTGGGCACTCCCCCCCCTTCTTCTGTTTTTTAGAGTCCATATATCTACTAGGTAGAAATCCAGAATTATTGATTTTAGTACGGTTCTCATTTTCGAGGTTGCCATACTGCGTTTGTTTGAGGTGGTATCTTTATTTAAATCAAGAGTAACATTAAAATCCCCTCCCATAATGATTGTGTCATTAAATTCAAGTAGATGAAGCATTAGTGTGCGAAGAGGGAGAGGATCATCCAGATTAGGGCCATAGTATGATACAAAAATTAACCATGTGCCCTGAACTCTTGCCCTAGCAATCACCCACCTACCTTGGGGGTCGACCTTAACTTCAGCAATAGTACAACGAGCTGATTTTTTAAAAAAATGATAGCTACCCCTTTAACTGTTACTGTTTGCAGTGTACCAATACAGTGCTCTAGCCAGGTTTGAGATTTAAGAATATCAAACCATTCCTCTTTTAGTAGGTGAGATTCTTGAATGAATGTTACATCCGCCTCCCTCACCTTCAAGTATTCCAAAATTGTATTCCTCCTTGGAGTCACTCTCAGGCCATTCACATTCCATGACAATACTCTTAAAGAGTTAATGTTCTCTAGAACTGCCATAAGTTATTTAAAGTAGCCTTCTTGCTGTCTCTTGACATTAACATGTAATATTCAACACTCCTTAAGAAATAGTAACCCCTATATATAAAAGCGCCAAAGAAGAAAAAAAAACAGAACAGCTGCATCAAACATTGTAGGACAAATTTGTTTTGTTGATTTTCTCCCATTTGGTCCCCCACCCAATATGTCTTAAATTTTCCTTTACAATTTTACAAGTGACCCATCCCTCCCTCCCTGGGGAACCCTCCCTAGTAGCTCGAGGTATATTAACACCTCCTGTGAGCTCTCTTCACCCCTTTGTGCTGACTATTTCCCACTGTTACGGTTGAGCCCTAATCTGCTCAATAAAAGTTTTTACATCGTCTGAGTCTCTGAAAGAATACATTTTATTGTTCCTGATGACCTTTAAGGTGGCCGGGAAGCGTATATTTGCAGTGGCGCCTAAATCTCTTAAATCATGAATGTATTTTCCTAATTCCCACTGCCTGTCCAAAGTCTCTCGTGAAACATCGGATCAAATAAGAAAAGGACCAGTCATCTTCCTTGTACGTACCTACTTTTAGAGCTGCCTGTCCAAGATTGGTTTCATTTAGTGAGTACGATTTAAAGTTAATCAAAATCCTCCCCGCTGTTTTTCTCCCAGGTCGTGCAACAAAAGGATCACGATGAACTCTCTGAACATCTTGCTCTATAATATCAGAATCTAAGCTCGAGTTGTACTTTTTTAAAAGGGTAATCATGAAAGTCTTAATATCACCTCCTTCCTACCCCTCAGGGACATTCAAGATTCAGATGTTCTGGCATAGTTTTCTAAAGTCTTCAGCTTAACTCTAAGATCTCTTTCACTTTCTTTCAGTTTCAAAATCTCTTCTTGATTTATATCCACTTTGTTTGAAATCTCATTTTGTTTCGTTTACATCTCCCTATCCACGAGACTGTTGATTTTTTCCTCCATAATCTCACAATACCCATTTATTTTCTGTTGGTGGAGCTCGGATGTTGCAAACCTCTCTCTTAACTCTTTTAGCATTACTGCCATCGTTTTTCTGCTGAGTTCGGTTCTTTACTAACTCGTAAGAGGGTGGCCGTAGCTCTCAATTGCTCAGAGACATTTAATGAATTCTGACTATCAATGTTATCTACTGGGGAGGGGGTGTTGTTTTCCTCAATGCTGAGTAGGGGTTCATATCGGTTCTTTAGTAAAAGATGTTTTGATGAAGGCTCCTTAGAGCCTAAACCAGAACCAGAAGCCATCCTGCCTTTTATTTTTATATTCTCCGACTGGGAAGAAGCTGTACTAGACTCTGCCTGTTCTTTCACTTTAAAGAATGAGCGGAGTGAGGGGGTGACTTTTATTTTCCCTGGTTCCTTCTTTAACAATTTCTTTGCGCTAAAATGAGTTTTAGTGGCTTCTACCACCTTTCTGCCAGTTTTTACCACTTTTGGTTGCTTAACAGAGGGAACTGCCTATTTTAATTGGTCTGATTGGTCTAGAGAGACAGGGGCTGTAGTTTGAGCCCTACTGTGTGATTATTTAGATATTGAACTCTCCAGTACCTCTTTCCCCCAAACTCCTCTATTTCGTAAGGTGTACCTAATTATCTCTTCCTCTGGACTTGAAAGGCAATTTTGCTTCCCCTTTTTCTCTATAGCCACACAGGGAAAAGCTTTCAGGTCTCTCCGGTCAGGGTTCACCTCCAAATCACCACATAGTTCCTGCTGTTCTCTCCCCCTCCTCCTTACCGGACCCATATGGGTAAACCTCCCGGTATCACCTTGTACTCGTGAGGTGTTTTCCTCATTGCTACCCGTGCTTGCCAGGCTGAATGTGCGAACAGAGAACTCCCCGTTGCCTTCTCGCAGGAAGCCGATTCTTGCTGCGGCACGGCGACTCCAGCTGAGCCACGCTGCCGCCTCCGCCCAAACTCCCCCCAGTGCTCCACAGCCGCCACGGATAGCCTTGAAAGAAAGAGGCTAAAAATAGCACTAAACAGCAAAAGGTATTCTCCCGAAGACCCATACAGGCCCTAAGGTATTTTACAAAATTTACGGGTTTAAGTACCACATCGTTCAGCGTCCTCCCGTCAGAGATTTGAGAACTTGCGACCGCGACTAACTCACAGCCGCCATGTTCCCCCACAAACTGGCGAAAATGGGCCTGCAAACGGTGAGGAAGTGCCAATAGTACGGTGAACCCAACGTAGATGAAACGCATATGTTCCGGTGGTGTCCCTCCATCCAAGTGTTCTGGCAGAAAGTGGTAAAAACCTTGTCAGATCTGGTGGATCAAGAAGTGAAGGTGAGTTTGGCACTGGTAATATTTGGGGTGATTACGGAAGATGATGATACTGGTAGTCTATCTAAACATCTTAAGGCACTGATATTTATTTTAATCTTATTAGCTCGCAGAGAATTGTGCATTAAGTGGATCTTACCTATCTCAACCCTTAGAATCTGAGTGGATGCATTCGATCCACAGAATAGCTAAAATGGATAGAGAAACGCGTTCTAATAAGAGAACGGAGCACTGGAATATCTGGGATAAATGGGTTGCGAATCTACGCTCTACATATTAAACCATTCTTCCTTTTTACACTTTTACACTGCTACTTTTCACCAGTGGGAATTTCTTGCCCATTCTGCATGTATATCTACCGTCAGGGTCCATCAGTATTCTTTTTATTTTATCATTGGCTCGAGTGGGATTAATACCTACTCTTACTCTTAGTTATTCCATTCTGAGCCATTGATTTGGTAGAATGTCTAGGTAAGGATACCAATTTTCGTTCCTCCAGCTTGTTATCATGAATTGCACGGACTCTTTTTCTCTCAGATACTCCATATCCATCAGTCTAGACTTTTCCTTCCCTAGGGATTTGAGTACACTTTTTGGTTCTTCAATTGTCAAGGACTAGGGGTCGGTTTTCACCTTCAGATTGTCACAGATGGAGTAGAGTTTCTTTCTTATTACTTTTGCCCACTTTAGTTCACCTCTGCTGAATTTCCTTTATACACCAGCCTGACACTTTCCCATCTTCCCCTGCCGTCAGTTGTTTCCAAAATCTAAGTAGACTCACTTGGACCTGGACATTCCATGATATCAAGTCTAGCTCTAGCCAAATAGCCTGAATCATAGATGAGCTTGGTAATTACATCAATTCTTTTAGGTATTTCCCTTCCTCACTGTCCCAGGTACTTTTCTCTCCTAGACATAAGATTTCTGCCCCGAACTGCAATTGTGAGGGGGGGGGGGGATTGCATTGTAGGCCTTTAGCAAGGGTCTATGGGAATTTTTTCAGCCCGCAGACCGAGGCTAAGGCTTTGGCTTTCTGGGCCTCTAAGTGCAAGTTCCATTTTAATGCCTTGTCAAACAATATTCCCAAGTATTTATGTTCGTTGACAACTTCTAGTTTCATTTGCCCAAAAAACTAATTCCATTTGCGATCTCTCTTCCCAAAGCACAATATTTTTGTTTTATCAATGTTCAATGTGAGGCATTTTAATGCACATGACGCATAAAACGCATTTAGCTTCCTTTGTAGACCCAATTTTGTTTGGTCGTGAATTACTAAGGCATCTGCGTACAGTAGACAGGACACATGTTTCCCATTTACTTTTGGGCTTGCCCTTCTCTCCGTCATTAAAAAGGAAGGTAGGTCAGCAAGAAAGATTGCGAAAAGAAGTGGAGCTAATACGCAGCCCTGTCTTAGGCCATTATTAATCGCAATCTCCAATGTCAAGCCCCCATAGTATCTTTGATGACCAGAGCCCAGTTCTGACTATGCAACTCCTGAATTATTACTAGGAGTTGTTGGGGAATGTTATAACTTTTTAGCGACACTCCCTGTTCACTAGATCAAACGCCGCCCGAAAGTCGACAAAACAGCAGAAACAGCAGTAAAGTCTACTTTGCAGTTCTAGCGACTTCAGAGCTAATGCCCATAAGGCAAAGCAATGATCAATAGTCGAATGCCCCTCCTTAACCTCATCGCTGCTTGAGAGTTTCCCCTGCTGTGCTGGACAACAATAAAAACGGGTGTGGTCATGACAAGCTCAGCTCGTCATGAGCACCTGAGAGGTATATGCCATGACGAGCTGAGCTCGTCATGAGCATGGAAGGGGTTAAACTCACCTTGTTCCACTGGTACAATCGAGTGTATCTCTACCCAATCCTTCAATTTACCTAGGATTATTTTTAGAGAATACTTTCACCCCAATATCTAACAGATTAATTAATCAGTAGCTTTTCGGGTCCTTAGTGTCCCCTTTTTTGTGCAGAGGCCTAATCACTGCATCCCTCCACGATTTTGGTATAATACCTAAATCTAGCACCACAGAAAACATTATCTGGCCCTGCAGCTCGAGTTAAGTTTAGCTTCCTTATGGTATCCTTCACCTTTTCTACCGAGAATGAAGGTATTAACTCTTTTGCCTCCCATACCTTAGGGGCTCTTCCCTCGCTTGTTACTGGTGCATTGCTAGCCTTATATAATTGGCCTAAATACTCCTCCCAAGACGCCTCATCAACTACACAACTCAAGATTTCCGGTGATCGCCGGAGGTGTCTTGAATCAACTTCCAGAAATCTTTGATATTTTCCGTTTCTATTGTTTCCAATAGGTTATCCCGGCATTTCTCTTTAAATCTCCTCTTCTTGGCGTTGTTTTGATAAATTATTCAAATGCCTTCTTCAAAACATGAGGCTTTCATTTCACAATTTGCAGGTCCAAAATGACTAATTTTGTATTAAGGAAAAATGTGCTAAAGCATTATGAAATAAAAATAAAACAAACCTTAATACTGTAGGCCCTGGCTTAATGTGCGCAATGTTCTAAGGGGAGGCTCATCAAATCAGCACAAATACTTAGGACTAAGCATGTACATTTCTAAATATCAGTTTATTCTATTGAAAGTCTACCATTAAGTTCATGACGTTATATTCGCAATAACTGTTCTGTCTTGTACATATACATAGACTAAAAAAAGAAAATTGATTCTCAGAAGAGCTACAGCTTTTCCAATATGAATGGGGCGTTTTTTATGTGTATCAGTGTTTCAGTATCACGGTAGGTTTACCCCTTTCATGTTCCCAATCCCCACCATGGACCTCAACATTGAACTTCTAAAGGTGGAAACCAAAATGACAAGAGACTAAGGAGCACAAGAATGATTTTCATACTGCAGAAAATTAAGAGCTGAATCTAAACTCTGTGCAGGTAAGTGATCCGCACATGCATAATACGTATTATCTGCAAGCACAAACAAACAACCATGTTCATAAAAACACAATGTAGAGATTTTTACTGATGTAGGTGCAGATAGATTCGCTTAAAGCAGTATTCAAAGTCGGGGGGACTTTTCTTACTTTACTTATTTTTAGTTTTTTAGGTGCCATCTTAGCGGGGCTCCTACAATAACGCGTGTTTTATCTCGTAACGACTGAAACGGGCACTGAGAAGATGGTAGTATGAGGGGCAGATACAAAATCAAAGTATGTCCAGTCTTACAAAACTCTGTCTCCTTGCCACACTCAATTTTATTTATCCTCTAGTGATTGGCAGTGCCAGTTACTGCCTCCACTTGCATTCCACTTGCACAGTCCAAGACAGTTCTCCTTTTACTGGTGAAAATGGGACCTTAATTTTAAAAGGGCACTTTCCCAAGATCCCAAGAACCCCCAAAAAACGTACCTCTACTGTGGTGTGGTAATTCGGCTTGCAGTGTTTCTGCTGGCTTAATTGGCCCCTGCTCGAGGCTATCTTTTTCTGATAACGTGAGGGCTTTCCACCCCCCCCGGTGTTCCCTCGGGGGCACACTCGCAGCGTTTAATTTGCTGGCACCAACTTTCCGGGCCCCCAATATGCACGTTTTCAGCTCATCCTCGATATTTTTGTGTTGAGTTTAGAGCTCCGAGTGAATTTTCCTGATTCATTCCCTTATATAGGTACAATTCACATTGCCCTTATATAGGCATAGAAATCAATCCCTTATTTAGGCATAGACCATGCCACCTAAATACAGGCATGGCTACTTCCACCTGTATCAAACGTCACAACGATTTCTTGAAAAATCGGCTTAAGCAGTTAGGGAACTTCCCCTTGCTCGAATATTGATTTGTCCAAGAACTCATGAACTTTGCAAAGAACAACTATTCCCTAGGGGTTCTTTCCTGACGTTCATATGTCCGACTTTACGTCAAACTATGGCATTCCTAAACAGCTTCAAGGTATAAATATACCTTCACTTGATCTAGTAAGACACGGTGGTTCGGAGCAGTTCGACTACTTGCCCGACGAAGCTCGATACAGCAAGTGTTGAAGGAAGCAGACTCACCAGCTGACGCACTGATTAAGAGGCTGCCCTTCTCCTGCCGAGAATCCAGCTCCAGTGTTTCCAAGCTCCCCTTGCAAGGTGTTGGGAAATCGAGTCCCGAGACTGAGATACCAGACCTCCTTCATTCTAACTAAGGTATGGAGCTGATTAGAACCTAGAGAAACCTTTGGTAGATTCTTGGCAAAAACAACTAAAAACCTATGCTACACAATACTTACTTCTTCCCTCGTACTGGACTTAGGTTAGGTACATTGGAGTAGGCATATTTTAGAAGCACCAGTTGAGTATTTTAGCCTGTATATTTATGTATGTATTTTTATATGGCTTAGAAATCGTGCAATGTTCTTACTTTGCAGTCTGCATAACGATTGTAGCAGTTCACTTCTCTTGTATGAGAATGAAGACTGCTCAATAAACCTTTTTATTGAAAATGCCCGTCTCTCTATTTCTCTACAACTCTGTTGAAACGAAGCATACACGATTGACTGAGTGAAATAGTCATCTATTGTTTCTGCGACTCTGAGAGATATATTTCTTATTCTTGGGAAACAAAGTTGTCAAGTTTATGAGGTTGTCAGAAACGAATCCCTTCTTGTGAATTCGAGAAAGTTTCTAGTGACCTCTGAGCTAGCTGGCACTTACTATTAAGTTTAGTATATTCAATAGAGACCTAGTCGACCTCAGTCCTACGTCTAATCTATAGGATACATTATTCCAATGCGCAGAGCCTACTGGGAATATAGGAACTACACTACAGTATGAAATGGTGAGAGTGCTTAGTTGCAGCCTCCCGGCTGATCACCTTCGCGATCCGCTCTCCCAGCGCGTCACGCCGAGTCTCTGCAACCCGGAAGTGGGTGTATTACGAGTGGCGCTACGTTGTACAGCACCCGGCAACCAATGACGAAACACAGCAGAGAAGTCTACTCGCGAGTGATTAGTTAACTGCACACAATACATCCTTTCTTCATCTGTTATCATTATTTAATTTTCTAAACATCATAGACTCCCAGGATTTTCCAGACCTCAGGTTAAGACCCAGTGACGTATAACAGGAGTAAAGTAGAAGCAGAAACATCACCCAAAGATTCACTCAGAAGACCCATCATATCTGTAAGTATCTCCATTCTAGAACCAGTTTGTCAATATATTGACTTTTTCATTACAACATTTGTAACCAACGCGACTTACTAGATAAGGAATAGAACTGATTTCATAAATCAGATTCAGAATCTCCTGTTTGATTTCAACACCTAATTTCTGGAAAGCAACAGAAAATATTCTAGATATTCATCTTACACCTACAAATGTTCCCCAAAGGATTAGTCCTAAAACTCACAGATTACCTTTCGAGTTCATTACTATTGCCCAACCAAAATCTGGCGAACCTGTAAACGCACAATTATGAAAATACATATCCTAAATTTGCAAGGCCCATGCCAACAACATATTTACATGGAAGAGGTATATTGAAAACAGATTTATGATCTTTTCTGGCGACTACACCCTTCTTAAAGGTTTACGGAATTAGCTTACCACATGCACTTCAAAATACAATTTAGTAGATGTTTTGACAAAGAAATCATTCATTTATTAGACTTCTTAAGAAACAGCAGTGAAGAGAAATTATACACTACTTTCTAAAGTAGGCCTTGTATAGGAACACAACCCTTCCATACTACCGTTATTATTCCCATAGCTATTTGACAATTTACTGTTTGGACAATTTTTACACCTTCAGTGGAATAGCACAAGGAGGTTTATTTTTTTGAGTCAGAGGGTCTTATTCAAAGACTCAGAAAGAAAAGTCGTGCCCCAGCTAGATTTTGTTAAAACAGAGAGAGAAATCTTTCAATAGACCAAGTTTAGTTACGCAATTCAATGTTGCCTGTAATAACCTCAAGAAAACCCTTCTAAGGCACTAGGAAATTCTTATATTCCTAGACCACAATTTAGCAGAGTCCTTATTTTGTTCTCATAGATGCAGAAACATTAGATACCATACTGTTTATGCTCAGACATGGAGCTCCATTAATATGATGAATATTATATTAGGAACAAGAGTAATAGCTCATTTCAAATGTGGGACATGCCATAATTGGCATGTGATCACACATTTAACACAAACACTCACACAATGAGATGTGTATACCTCTTATGATTCATGTGAATTGGAACAATATTAATAGCATGTATTCAATTTGGTGTCCTTGTCATATGATATACATCGTCGGACGACACAAAAAGTGAAAACCAGAATCCTACAACATAAAAATAGGACCAAATGTCTCCCTTAAAACACACCCCTACTAGAACACTATGTCGAAGCTAAGGACAATATGGATTATTTACTTACCTGTAATCCTAGTTCTCATCAAGGGGTATACTCATCAAAGTCATAATCTATGAATAATCCCTGCCCATGTGCGGGATCCCGGAGCATATAGAAAATACATGTATATACATATATATGCATATGTGAAAACATATACATGCAGCTTCAAATATTTCCGAAATGGCAAAGATGCTGAAATTAGATAGGTTTGCATAGTAGCAGCTATACAGCAGTTATGTCGTACAACAATGCTTTATTGCCATAGAAACACCTGTAATTACAGGCATTTGCCAGTAGGCTGCAGCAGAGTATAAAGAAACAAAGAAAACTGACACCTTGCCTTTAAGGCATTAGAGTAGGGGTACCGTGCCTTTAAGACCTGAAGGCGACCCCCTGCTCCCATGATGCACCACAGGTGGCAGTTAGGTCAGTTCTTTTTGGCGGTGCATAAAAACCTGAGTAAATCCGTAAGTAACATACCATAACTTTGCAGTAATGCTCGTCCGGGGAGGTGGGTTATGACTTTGATGAGTATACCCCTGGATGAGAACTAGGATTACAGGTAAGTAACAAATCCTTCTCATCCAGGGGATACTCATCAATAGTCATAATCTATTAATAGATCAGCAAGCCCATACCCAAAGTCTCGCGGACGAGCAATCAAGTATACAGCAAATACATGAATCAACATCACATTTATAATGCTGTTATGCAAACAAATTCCTCAAAGAGGCCTGTCCCACTTGAGCATTGGCCTGTGCATCTGAATCTAGGCAATAATGGCGGGTAAAGGTATGCACTGAACGCCATGTAGCCGCCCTACAAATCTCAGATTTTGGAATGTTGCAAAGGAGAGCTGTGGTAGAAGCTTTCCCTCTGGTAGAGTGTGCATGAGGTTTGCCCTGTAAAGCTTTGTTAGCTAATTGGTAAGACAGAACTATACAGGAGACGATCCACCTTGAAATAGATCTTTTTGAAGCTGACAGACCGGTATTAGTTGACCCATAATTAACAAAGAGCCGGTCAGATTTCCTAAGTGGAAGAGTTTTAGCCAGATGCATTCTCAGCACCAACCTATTGGGCATGAAACACTGTGTAAGGTTCCTTGCAACACAGGGCCTGGATCTCGCTCACCCTACGGGCGGAGGTGATGGCTACCAAAAAGCAGCTTTCCAAGGTGAAGTGCTGCAAAGAGGCCTTATGGATAGGCTCGAAGGGAGCACCCATCAATTTGGTAAGTATGATGTTAAGCTCCCAGGGAGGAGAGGGGATCTCACTGGTGGAAACACTTTCTTAAGCCCCTACAAGAAATCTTTGACCACAGGCATGAGGAAGATTGAGGTCTGAGAAGGAGACTTCCTATAGGCTGTAACTGCCGCTAAGTGAACCCTGATGGAGGGGTACTTCAGGCCTGCCCTTTCCAGATGCAATAAGTAGGGGAGAATCACCTGCTCCTGACTGGATCAAGAGAGTTGTCAATACACCAAATGTAAAATCTCTTCCACTTGAAAGCATAAGACTTTCTAGTGGAGGGCCTCTTTGCCTCCTTAAGAATGTTCATGCCGTCAGCTGAAAGGTCTAGGTGGCCATATTGTATGACCTCAGGAGCCATGCCGTCAATTGAAGGGAAGGAAGGTTGGGGTGAAACATCCTCCCCTCGTCTTTGGTCAGCAAGTCTGGGCGGCATGTCAGTCTCCGGTGAGGAACCTCCGACAGCTGGAGGAGATCCTGGTACCACCACTGGCGTGGCCACTCCGGCACTATCAGGATCATCCTGGTGTTGGTCCTGTAGAATTTCTGTATCACCGCCGGGATCAGAGGCAGGGGAGGAAAAGCGTACAGCAATGTCTGAGACCAGCTGATCAAAAGTGCATTCCCCCGTGATCCCTGCTAGGTGAATCCGGACGCGAAGACGGGGCATTTTGCATTTGCCGCGTCTGCGAACAGATCTACGTCTGGTACGCCCCATTGTCGAAACACCTCCTGCGCGACCTCTTAGTTGAGCACCCAGTCATGGGCTTCTACGTAGTCTCTGCTTAGGCCGTCCGCCTGAACATTCAGGATTCCTGGCAGGTGAACTGCCACGATGGAGAGACCTCTCGCCAGGAGCCAGCGCCAAATGGCTTGAGCTTCCAGAGACAGAACTCGTCACCTTGTGCCTCCCTGCTTGTTCAGATAGAACATCGTTGTTGTGTTGTCCGTCTGAACTTGAATGTGGTTAGTGTGCAGAGACGGGTAGAGGGATTTGAGCGCCAGATAGACAGCCCGGAGCTCCAAGAAGTTGATGTGGTAGCTTTTTTCTACTTCGGACCAGAGACCTTGTACCTGAAGCTGGTCCATATGAGCACCCCAGCCGTGCATTGAGGCATCCATGACCACTGTCTGCGATGGAGGCGACTGATGAAATGGGACTCCCTGCAGAAGATGAGAACGTTTCATCTGATGGAGTGTCTGGCAACTTGGTGGAAAGAAACACGATCTTCCCAGTGGCCCGACCTCGGAGACCATTGTTCCTCGAGAGCCTGCTGCAGAGGCCTCATGTGAAGGTGTGCATTGGGCACAATGTAGATGCACAAGGCCATCGATCCCAGTAGTGGCGACACTTGCCTGGCTGTGGGGCTTTGGGTATCTAGCAGGGTGCGGCACTTCAGAAGCATGGATGTAAACCTCTCCTCCGAACGACACACGCCTGCCTCTGGGGAGTCCAGGATGGAGCCCAGATAGTGTATTCGCTGGGTGGGATTGAGTACTGACTTCTTGTAGTTGACCTGCAACCCCAAGGAATGCATCAGGTTGAGACAGTAAGAGAGATGGCTCTGAAGCAGAACAGGTGTGGAGCTTTTCAGGAGCCAGTCATCTAGGTAGGGATAGACG
The DNA here is from genome assembly GCF_964261635.1 of Lissotriton helveticus. NCBI lineage: Eukaryota > Metazoa > Chordata > Amphibia > Caudata > Salamandridae > Lissotriton > Lissotriton helveticus. Next base: position 824,878 of record NC_136062.1, read on the forward strand.
AAGATCTTCCGCCTGCGGAGGAAGGCAGCCACCACCGCCATGCACTTGGAGAATGTCCGTGGGGCGGATTTGAGGACGAATGGTAGTGGTAGTGGTGACGGTCTATCTGAAACCTGATACATTTCCGATGCTTTACTGAGACAGGTGTATGAATGTAAGCGTCCTGCAGGTCGATGGCACACACTCAGTCTCCCTGGTGAAGGTGTGGAAAGATCTGGTGCAGGGCGGAAAACGGCCTTTACAACGAAGCCGTTTCCACGAAATCTTTAACCACGCATGCAGTACAACGCATGCGTGGTTACCACTAATTCCTTTACCACGCATGCCTTTACTACGATGTTTGTAGTAAAGGCATATGTGGTAAAGGTAAAAAAAGGGGGGGGCTTGAGGGGGTCTCCCCCCCCAAATAAAACAACTCACCAGAATTCACGTCGGCATCAGAGTCGTTTAAGAGAAATCGGGAAAAAATGCCGTTTTCTCTTAACGACGTATGACGTCACCACGCAAATAGTCGAGGAAAAGTTTATGCGTGGTAAACGAATTCCGTTGTAACGCATGCGTGGTAAAGGCATGCGTTGCAACGGAATTCGTTTTATCGTCATATATTCCTAGTGCTAGCATACAACAATTTTCTTTTCTGATAAACCTGTTCAGCAGACGTAGGTCGAGGATAGGTCCGTACTCTTTGGCTACTCCTCGTTTTTGGACTAGAAAGTAGCAGGAGTATACTCCCTGATTTCTTTGCATGGGAGGGACGTCCTCTATGGCATTTTTCATGAGAAGGATAGAAACTTTGTCCTTCAACAGCTGGCTTTAAATTCGAGGAAGGCGCTTGAGTTGAGGGGACACTTGCGGAGGAGGAGACTTGAACCTCAGCAAGTAACCATGCTGCACAATACTCAGCACCCATTTGTCCTTTGTTATGGTTTTCCACTCTTCCAGGTGACACGCTACACTCCCTTCCACCGGAGTGGCGAACGGTTGAGGAAGAAGCAACGACTCAAGGTTTGGGAGGCTGCTTGGAGGTGGACTAGTGTTTATTGTTATTCCCTCTGCCTCTACCAGGGCGTCTCTGCTGGAACTGAGATCTTTGCTGCGTTTGGGAGGACCACTGAGGGGTTCGAACACTCTGTTGGTAAGACCGCTTGTCGCCCTGACGGAAGCGCTTCTTAAACTCTTTGCGTTTCTCCAGACCCATAGCCTTAACAGTGTCCATCACAGCCTTCATCTTGGTCATCTCATCGTCAGCGTGAGCCCTAAACAGAGATGAGCCATTAAAAGGGAGGTTTAGTTATACGCCGACGACCTGCTACTATACGTCAGGGACCTCAGTAACGTCCCAGAGTCTCTCACTGCCGTCTTCGACACCTTTGAGGAAGTGTCGGGATTGCGAGTGAATTGGGCCAAATCGGGGGCCTACTCCTTCGGCCCGAACGTTCCCGAATGTGACATACGCATTGGGGGTGGAAGGTTGCGGTGGTATCCCAACATGTTCAGATACCTTGGAATACGCATATACCGAGACCCGATAGACATTTTGGACGGCAATCTGATGAGGGCGATCGCCTCTGTCAGAGCACAGGTGGGGTTCTGGAACACACTGCCGCTCAACGTTCCTAGCCGCATAGCCTTGGCTAAGATGATAGTGCTGCCACGGCTGCTATACTATTTTGCGAACATACCAACGTATGTGCCTACCCGGGTGTTTCGAGACATTGAGACCCTGCTACGAAGCCTGATTTGGAACACAGGCAGACCTCGGGTCGCGCTGACAAAACTCTACATGCCCATCACAGACGGCGGGCTAGCAGTTCCTAACATGGAGCTATATTATCTAGCAGCACAAATGCAGTGGGTGTCGTGCTGGTTGGGCGGTAGGAACCTAAGTGACACGGCTACAGATACCACCATTTGGTCCCTGTTCCAGATTCAAGTGCTGTTCCACCCGCTGACTCGGACTCCCCGCCCACCGCAGCTACTGCTTGCAGTGGCGCGCAGGTGTTTCCTTCGCTGCTTACGCCTAACGCGAGCAACGACACCATATGCGCCAATATTGCCACTGTTAGGCACCCCGACGATGGCAGGGATCCTGACTGCTGTACGGCTGCATAGCTGGATTGCCGCGGAGGTGGAAACAGTAGGTGACCTTTACTCCGACGGCGCTCTCCTGCCTTTTGCGACCCTTGTGGAAGACACATCCCTCCCAGCCGGCCAGTTCCTGACACACGCATCTCTCGTACACACGTTGACCGCCGCCTGGGGAGACATGTCTAGTGAACCGCAGACGCACCACTTCATACAATACTTGCATGTCATGAGTAACGGAACACACATTGTTCGCTGGTTGGCACAAGCACTCCTCCAACACACATGCCCGACACCTGCACACCTAAGGGAAAAATGGGCAGCAGACAGGGGACGGGACTGGACGGACAGGGAGTGGGCGGTGGTTCTGGCTGACCCGGTGAACATCCCCCGCAGCCCTCGCTTTAAACTCATACAATTTTATATACTACACCGCGCGTACCTCACCCCTGACAAGATCAATAAATACTTCTCAGTAGCAGACACTGCCTGCGGCCGCTGCTCTCTCATCGGCGCAGATTTACTTCACATGCTCTGGCTCTGCCCTGCCCTCCAACAGTACTGGGACGGTGTGACCATGATACTCCGACTTTGTACTGGGGAGCAGGTACCGCATACGTGGGAAGCCTGTATATTAGGGCTGTATAAGCGCACACACCTCAATAGAGTCCAGGCTAGATACTGGGATCTCGGCCTTATCATAGCCAAAAGACTACTTACCAAGAGATGGAAGGCGGCCACACCCCCCCACCTCCGGCACTGGTACCTGTCATTGACGAACTGGGCGCGGGCTGAGGGCTCTGCTCTGCGGCGGGAGGAGACAGCAGGGCTCAGAAAGTTTCCCATCGCGCAACAGTGGGAGGACATTTTACACTCCTTCATACAGAAATGCACGGAACAGGGGATCACGTGAAGAACCATATGCTGCCACCCTCATTATCTGATGTGACACCACACTAAACACTCATGATACACCATGCGACTCCCTCTCACCATCGGACTCGACACACTGTCTGACTAGCGCTTTCATACCATGCATTGTCGATGACGTACCCCACTCCCGGAGCTGCGCCACTGCAAGAGTGGCGACGGCAGTGGCCCGACCCATACATCGGAAAGCTACACCCTCCAGTCACTCGGGGAACACCCCCCCCCAATTAGGGCCCCACTGCGCAAGCGACCCATACATTCCCGAGTCCCGGCCCTCCCCGCCTGCATACCCCGCGAGACACGACTGACACGCTGATTCAGATTTCTACCTCTTCGGCATTATGGCGAACTCTGCATGCACCAATCCCTACCTGCCTCCTATGAAACCCACGTCCCTGTTTTGTAGTTAATTGACGATTTAGATACATACTCAACTAGACCATGTCCGTGCGCATACATCTTCACGCTTTATACTGCTTCACGCCATTGGGCACACACGGATGGGACAGCCGAGGCTTGGACACCCCGTCTAGGCACTGAGATGCAGAACAATTTCCCCTTTTTAAAAAAAAAAAAATTTTTCCACTGTAACGGGTACATCTGGAGGTTACACGCCCCATCTGCACTCGGTCGCTGAACACCCTCTAAGCTCCCTCGAACGGCGCCGTGCCCGTCACAATGTCACCCCGCACAGATATGTTCGCAGATACGACACATTGGTAGTGATGGAAGCGGCAGACACCGCAGCTATAAATGAAGGTAGCATCAGGGCAACCACCTCGAGATACTGCACACATGTCGAAAAACAAAACCCACAGACCACACAATTATTAGATATCAAGTGTATACAAGTCATGATGTACTGCGCAATGTTGATCTACGCTGCCGGACCCCAGGGTTGCCGGAATTACAGCTGTGTATATTCATTCTGTGAGCCACAAAGTTCATTACTTGCAGCTGGCCCGGCTGGGTTGTAAGCTATGGAGCTGTGTACACTGTATGCTGGACAATAAAGGTCTTTTTAAAAATAAAAAAATAAAAATAAATTAAAAGGGAGGTTTAGTATCTTCTTCTGAGCATCAGGCTTGAGGCCTGTGAGGCGCAGCCAAGCTGAACATCGTGAGCAGACTCCATGGGAGTAGCCATGAGCGGCGAGGTCAGAAGCATCCGCTGCAGCACTTATTACTTGGTTGGCTAGGAGCCCTACTTCCTGTAGGATTTCGATGAAATTCTGCCGGTCTTCATTGGGAAGCTTCTCGGTGAAACGAGTGAGAGAGTCCCAGAGAGATGTGTCGTATCTCCAGAGAAGGGCAGAGGCACTGGCAACCTTCATGTATGACACCAAAGTGTTGCACATCTTCCTCCAATACAAGTTCATTTGCTTACTATCCTTCTCAGGGGGCACCGTGGATGAAGTGGAAGTGGAGTGGGATTTCATGGCTGCCGCCACGATGACCGAATCAGCTGGTGGATCAGTCCTGAGGAACAAGGGGTCCTCTGTTGAAGCCTTGTATTTTTGGCAATTCTGGAGGGTATGGAACCCACCGTCGCAGGAGTAAGAAAGGTGGCCATAGCCGGTTCCAGGAATCCGGGCACCAGAGGTAGCAGCGGTCTGGGAGCTGTTCGGTGATGCGGGGTATCAAAGACGATTGACGTGGGAACCACCGGGGTATGCAAAGAGATGTTAAGTTTCTTTGCCCCCCTAATCAGAACATCTGTAAATGTAGAGATGTTATCTATGGGTGAAACCCGTGAAGGCGGTGTGGAGGAGAAGGTCGGAGAGTAGTCCCGGACCGTAGATCTTGTAGACGAAGACCATGTAGGAGATCTTGTGCGCCTTCTCTTATGGGGCCTGTCGTGATGGCGGCTGTGCCGACCCCTGGATCTAGACCGATGTCTGAAAGGCGATCTTAGCCTGGAGGTGATCTTGGCCTGGCAGGAGATCTTAGCCTGGTAGGAGATCTTGGCCTCCTAGGGGGAGACTTTGAAGGTCTGGCCGGAGTGCTCGTCCTTGGACCAGATGGCGAGTACGCGCGGGAGTAATCCGAGGCCGGACTACTGCGACCACCAGATACAGCACCTTGCGGACGGCGAGGAGACAAACTGCGGGATTTCCCCTCCGCAGATTTGGAGGAGACTTCTGGAGATATCTGCACAATATGCAGCCCAGGAGACGATGACCGGTCCCCTGACGATGCTCTGGACCCGGGATCCGACTTTCTCGGGGACTCCGCAATGCCTGTGACCTCTTCTCTCGACATTAAGTGCTTCTACGTCGATGATGTCTGAGTGACCATCGGCGTTGAGCTAGGTCTCGATGGTCTTGACGTTGATCGTCCACGAGGTGGCGACCTAGACAGCAACCTTCGGCGTCGAGTTGGTGATCTCGACGTCGATCTGCTATGACGCCGAGTCGACGGTGATTTCCATGATGTCGTGTCGACGCTGATCTTCCATGACGTCTTGTCGATGTCGACCCTCTATGGCGCTGGGTCGACGTCAATCTCCTCGACGTCGAGTGGTGGGATCTCGACGATCCTCTCCACGGCAGCAGGCCAGCCGGCGGCGATATGTCAGTCGTCAGTACTCTCAACGGTGACCCCCTCGAGGGCGGCGGAGAGTGTCTCGACGTCGACGGAGACTTTGTCCTGTCAGCAGCCACAGACTTCGAGTACGAAGTGTGGTGCCTCGACGCCGACTTACTTGGATGCGGCGGAGACTCTCGACGTCGCGATGGTGTTCCTGAAGAGCGTCTGGGCCTCTTCGACGACGACTTCGACGGTGAATCTCTTCTCCCCTTCCTCTTCCTGGGGGCAGGAGATATGGAACGTCGCCGTTTTTGGCCTTGCTTGCTGGAAGACGATGTCCTGGGGCTTCCATGCCAACCCACCTGACTCTTGTCCTTTTCCAGCATAGTATGGAGTTTTATCCGTTCTCTGTCATGCAAGGTTCGCCTGCAGAACTTCTGACAATGGTGGCACTGGTCAGGATTGTGTGTAGATGGAAGGCACACAATACACACCGAGTGTGGATCTGCCATTGTAATTTTCTTGTCACAGGAAGGACACTTCCTGAAGAAAGCTGGCATTCTGACTGGAAAAAAATCAGTGGAAGTCCACAAAAACAGTAGCAGAAGCCTTTATAAAGCAGAAAATGTCGAATTTTCTGAAAAATTCTCTTCAAAAAACTTTTATTAAAAAAACTGAAGAGCTCAAGCTCCAGCATCCTCTCAGAAGGAGCCGGAAAAAATAACGGACCTAACTGCCACCTGTGGTGCATCATGGGAGCAGGGAGTCGCCTTCAGGTCTTAAAGGCACGGTACCCCTACTCTAATGCCTTAAAGGCAAGGTGTCAGTTTTCTTGGTTTCTTTATACTCTGCTGCAGCCTACTGGCACATGCCTGCAATTACAGATTTTTCTATGGCAATAAAGCATTGTTGTATGACAAATGTTTACTGCTCTCTTTCTTCCTTAGGGGTTGGGAGAGTATAGCTGCTACTATGCAAACCTATGTAATTTCAGCATCTTTGCCATTTTGGAAATATTTTAGGCTGCATGTATATGTTTTCACATATGCATATATATGTATATATATGTATTTTCTATATGCTCCGGGATCCCGCAGCTGGGCGGGGATTATTAATAGATTTTGACGAGTATCCCCTGGATGAGAAGGATGGCCTCAAGTTGCAAGTAGTTCACAGGTTCTATTAAATCACAGAGTTGATAATCTGCAAAAGGAATTGTATCTACATGAAAGCAAGTTGATGGAGTTCCTTAATTTCCCTGAAACATGACTCAATGGGGAGACTGCAATTTGATGGATTTAGCAATTTCACAACGTGAAATAGTTTGACTTAAATGCGCACACGTAGAATAATCTGCAAATTCCTTATATTATTGACATTGGGCCAATTACTGATTCATTTGCTCTTGATGATTTATTATTGCATGAATTGTTTTTACTTTTGACTAGGATTTGTACATAGGAGTAACCAGATTTCCCTGATGTGTTCTTCCGTAGAAAGACGTGGCCCTCTCTTGGGTTATTCATATCCTTGATATCGCCCTTTATTGATTTTAATCCTGACCACCAGAGACCTCGCTTCAGTGAGAAATGATGTTCAATCTGTGCCAGTCTTCTATTTCCAGTCCACGAGAACATGCGTTCACTTTCGGTCACAAACCAATTTATGGAGTGAGGTTGACAGCCTTGTTTTCCATTACATTCGGTACACAATGTGACCCTCTCTCCTGCGCCTGACACGTCAGGGTACCACAAATCAAGTGCCTAACTACACGCCAGGTTACCACAAATCCTGTGCCTATCTTTATTCATACTGAGTGTTACCCACTCTCCTCTGGCTGAAAAGCCTGTTTCCCCATTGGATTGGTGCTTGTCTCCCCCATACAAGATAACATTGGTTGCATAGCCTTCAAGTGAATTCATACCTCCTCAGTCACCCATAGACTTATCTACCCGTACAGTAAATACACTAAATTCTGACTTTGACTCTTGTACTTTTATCCACTTATAGTGTAAACTGTGGCTAATTTGATCAGTTGGTTCTCTTCCCGCTCTCAGCTGGTCTGATTATGCAAATCCTTTCCGCAAGGTAAGCTGCCTTGTTGTAGTAGCTTATATTGCAGACAATTTACTTTCATATAATTCTCCAATTCATTGGCTTTATTTTTGCTCAAGTAGGGCCATCTTTTACTTTTCTTCAGTTTATTGACAAAGTCCCTCAAATTCTTCTACAGTTTAAGTCGCTCTATTACCCCTCACTTATGATCTCTTTTGCCTATGTTTTGTTGCAGCGTTGCTTCCCCCTGTCTCTTGATGCCTGTCCTGATGATGGCTCTGTTAGGTTTCCCAATCAGATAACCAAAAGAGAGTCCCTCCTAAAGGAGAAAGGAAAAAGGCGTAAACTCTTTGTAGGACAGGGAAAGAAAAACTCCTTTTTAAATAACCCTCACCCACCAGGGTTGCCCCATGGTGGCATTCTGCATCATAGGGTTCATCCCTGCCCTTCTAAGGACAGGGGCGTGCTGCTACCTACGGAGACGCAAGAGCACTTTATAAAAGGATGTTCCTATACATCTATCTGGTTTCTAGTCATTGGAGTGGGTTACTTATCTGTCTGGTTTTAATAACTGATAAAACCCCACGGAAAGGTAAATAGCCCTCTCCAGAGTAAACATATAAACACTGAAAAAACACCTGCACAACCACAAACTAAATGCCACTGAAAGAAAGGAAAAGGAGAGTGAAAGAGTCATTTCTTTTCTTCCTGAATGGGCTAATACAATATAACTTTGTTATACAAGCTAGCAGCAAGAAAGACTGGACTACCATTACTCTGCCTGAGTTTTGTTGTTTAGGGATGATACTAAAATATTGTTTCTTCTTCCTTTTTGCTTTTTTCATTTTTGTGGTCTTTGGTCTAAAGATGCAGGGTTATGAAGCATGGTTTAGGGCTTGTTTAATTATTTTATAAACTGTAGAGAATCAGGAAATATCAAAATCATATTTAATATTTTTGCTATATTTGATTGTTTCACTGATAGGTAAAATGGCTGGTTTCATAAGAATCTTTCCATGTGCCATCACATTTACCCACAGAAAATGTGTAAAAACCCTTCATACATCAGCCCCCAGTTTCTAGTGAGTTAGTATTGATAGTAGGTGAATTGCCAAACACCTCCGGCTTTAAACATTCAATGCAAGGTATAGTGACAAGTATATGTGAAAAGAGTGCTATGACCAAGCATCTGGGATAGTTGCGAAAACATGACACCTGACCTTTGGAAAACATGGAACGCAGTGTCACTTAAACTGCTGCTACAAAAAGGTTCTTTCCAAGTTCAACAAAGATTGGAGTGATATTGTTTGTATTTGCAGTGATTCAGCTCCGTATATGAAAAAGTTGTGTGATGACCTGTCAAAATTGATACCTGAGCTGAAGTGCTTTCCTGTAAGAGATCCTTGCCACTTGTTAGATGGTATGCTGAAAGCATCTTTACAATCTTCAGAGTTAATGTAGAATGCTATTGACTTTTTAGTCCATTTTGGTGCACTGTTTTGTTATGCACGGGAACTAAAACGCAAAAATGTATCATTTTGTGCTTTGTGTTGCATCAAAGAAAGAGTAATCTAACTGTGTCGCTTTGCTGATGGTTCTCAGTACAAGGGTCTGTGAATGCAATATTATCCATGTGTTACAGAATTTTTGTTGAGTGATAATTAATGCCAAAGTCATTAAATGTGAGGATCTCTGGTCGCATATTGAAAGTACAATTTATTGCATTCTTAGATTTTTACCGGAAAACATAACTGCTGTAGTGAACATAATAAAAAAACTAGAGTCTGAAAACACCCTTGTCTGCCAAGTGTTCAGCATAATTGGTGTATATGTGAAACGTCTCTTTGAGAGAAGGCTAGGCGACACCTTTAGTGACTTTGCAACTGCAACATGTTCCATGTTAGAGTGCTTGCTACTTGGTAAGCAAAGCAATGTTGAAGAGCAATTCAGGAACTTTTATTATACAATGTATGAGTAATGGCTTGCAATGAAGCATAGAAATGTCCCTTTATAAACCATTAAGTAACAAAGAGAAATGCCAATACTGATGTGCAGGATGAATGTTTGAGGTGTGTTTGTGAACGACTGAATCCGTTTGAATTACAGTATAAGTGTGATTTCTGTACATTTTTTCTTGTGTCCACTTACATTGTTTGTATATACTGTCTTAAATGTTTTTGAAATTCTAAAAAATTTGTAAAACTAATTTTGCAAACAAAACAGCTATTAAATAGCACCAAATGCATTGTACAGTGGTCTATGCATTTTTTGTCAGATTGGGATTTTGAATGAGGAATCAGTATTGGCATTTCTCTTTGTTACTTAATCTGAGTAGGCTCAGCCTTATTGATTAGAGCCAAAACCTGTTCTGCTATCGGCCTTTATAAACCATGGCATTTGAAGTAAATGAAACCTTACTGTGGTACTCTGTACAAGTTCTAGATCCCTTCCGTAAAGTGGAATTTTCTCCGTAGTTTCAAAAGTGAAGCTTCATTTTTGACCGTTTCAATAACTCTGAGGGCATAAGCGCCCAGTTCAATGCAAATGTTGCAGAACCTGCCCAGAGAATCGCAATCTTCAAGTGCACCAGTATTGGAATGGAAAGAGTTAGCAAATGTATACTGGCTGTTTTGGTGGTACCCTTCTCATGTGCCAATGTGGAGGGCCTTTTCACAGAAAAAAGTTTACATGGGAAGGAAAGAGCGAAGACTCACTGAAGAAGTATTGTATGGTGTACTGCAATAAGTTTGATTTGCAAAAATGTATTTGGACCTCATATACACTGTACGTACACTGTCTCTATACCATGTACTACAAGTGCAGAAAGCAAGCAATAATAAAAACAAAACTTTCCATAAACACCAGAAAAACACTGTTTCTGTTGTTTTTAATGGTGCGAAAATGTGTAACCACTGATAATCACTGTTTTTAAGGTATTGAAATCACTTGAAAACACTGAAAAAAAACACGAGAATTGACCAAAAATAGAAACTGATAAAGGAAAGCCTACTTATATATAATGAAAAGGGGTTTTGATTAAAAATATCTGACTAGTAGGAAAACAAACTTTATTCGCTCCTCTAGTTTGTTACGTTAAAATATGGGGATGATGGGAAACGTTTCTGGTGTCTGACCTATTGTTACGTTGGTAGACTAGTTTCAAGCCCTACCCCAAGGCTTTTCTTCAGGACCTTAAAGAAGAGGATACTCCCACTCCTAAAGTCAAGTTTAACTCATACATAACACTAACAAAAAATGAAAAGTAAAAAGTTATACAGCACCTAATTGATTTGTTTAAATTGCAAAATTCCTACAGAGTTTGTGGAGAGGAACAGGAAAAATTATTTAAAAAAAATACACAACCCATTTGGCCTTATATCATATTAAAAATCGTTTCTGATGGAGACTTTGTGAAAATGGTGCCAAAAAACAGGTAACATACATAAGCACTCTCTCTACAATGTAGTGATTTATAATATAAAAGACACTACCAAACATACAGTGACAGACAACACACACTTTAATATAGTATGAGCAATACATACATAATTCGAAAGGCCCTTTATTTGAAAGGATCTATCAGGTCATCGTGGTATATGTCTAATGTGTAAACTTATTGCTCTTGTCCAAGATATGGGCACTTTTTGGAGGACAAGTCTCCCTCCTTAACCTCTACCCTCCCCCTTTGCAAAAATCTGTAAAGTTTCCCTACATTACTAGCAAAATTGATATACTGAATCTTATGGACTGCTAATATACTTTATTCATAACTATGAGACAGGATAGCTAGTACAATCCCACTTATAAATACCTAATTGCAGCCATATTCATGTTCTACTCTTCCCTTGCATGTGCAATTATTATGAGCACTGCACCACTTTCCCTTTTCATTATTAGAGAACCCAACCCGATAAGTATATTTTATTTTAGTACATTGTGTTGATACATGCTTATGTTATAAAGGAATTTATACATCGCGCACTGCTACTCGAGAGTGTCCTGGCGCGTGGGAGATAAGTAAACATGGGAGGCAGGAGGGACTAAATGAACTGTTTAAACAGATAAGTTTTTAGCCTTTTTTTTAATGAAGCCAATTCCTCGATGTGCCGAAGATCCTCAGGGAGCGCATTCCAAAGCGTGGAGGCCTTAACTGAAAAGGACATCCCCCCAAACGCGCTCTCCGGAATCTAGGGATCACCAGCCGTCTTTGCATAGCAGACCGCTATATGTAATTAACATGGAATACAATTGTCATGATTATTTGTATTTGTGACCTATGTCTCCCATTCCTTCAAGACTGACAATGTGCTTTTGTATGAGGTAATTCATATCTTTGAGAAGAGAATTAGCCCCAGTTTCAAATCATATATACCGTCAACCCCAAGGACATCGCTGTTTGACTTATGGTGTATGTTTTGGTCATATGTGTGATGGCCATCCTGAATAAAGTAAACAAAAGTGTTGTTAGGTAAAATGCATTTAATTAGAGCAAAAATTAAGATGTTTACTAACTTGACAAAGAGGAAAGAATAATACAATACCTCCATAGAACGATTTGTCTTATCTCCATAACCAGTGCTAATTTCTGAAGTCATTTAAAGAGTTTTGTAATATGATATGCTACTGATTTCTCAACATAACCCTTTGAAGCACACATAAATATAACACATACATCTGCATTCTAACAGTAAGCAAATGGTACGCTTAGCTAAGGCGAAAAACGTAAAACCATAAAACATTCCATAGACTCAGATTCAAAGCACAACTGGGCAATATCATACATGTCACATTAGTTCCATCTAGAGCTGAAAGCGTGTCTCTAGGCAATCCTTCCTCTTATTTATCAATGGAAATATATGAAAACGTTGCCAGCTGGATGCAGAGCAAGTGCCTCAAACTTAACACTGATAAAACTAAGGTACTCATAATGGGAAGCTCCGCCTCCCGCTGGGACCACACCGGGTGACCTACCGAACTAGGCCCCGCCTCCCGAGTCCACAGAACACACAAAAAATGTAGGCCTTGACCTCAATAGCAATCCATGAAAAGACAGGTGAACTTCGTCACCTCAGCATGCTTCCACATCCTCCTCCTCAGCATGCTTCCACATCCTCCGCAGGCTGAAGAAAATGTTCAAATGGCTCTCCACAGACACCAGAAGCACTAATCACCAAGGGTCTCATCACGAGCCAACCGGACTAAGGCAACGCCCTACTTGTAGGGATCAACACCCAACTCCAAAACAGACTCCAAACACTACAGAATGCAGTTGCCAGGTTCGCCCTTGACCTCACGAGACGAATCCACATGACCCCCCACCTCAGAACACTACAATGGCTCCCACTCGGCAAATGATGCCACTTCAAACTCCTCACCCACACCAACAAAGCCCTCCACAACAAGGGCCCAGCCTACCTCAACCAGAGGGTAAACTTCCACCAGCCCACAAGACTCCTCTCCTTCTTCCTCCCCTTCGCCTCCCCGTATCTGCAGAAGCAGCGGGCGTTCCTTCTCCCACCTCACACCGAAACTCTGGAACAACCTTCCCTGGCCCTGCGATCTGCACCAACACTACTGGAGTTCAGGAAGAGACTGAAAACCTAGATAGCTTGGAGTAGCGGACAACACCCCTGCAGCTGCAGACTCCTACGGGTGATTCATCACGCTTTAGAAATCCTGCTTGAATTATATGAATAAAATAATCTGATGAGCCTGGCACATTTATTATGTATGTGGGAAAGACCCACAATGGCACCAAACCATTGCTCTTGAATGTTTCAGTCGATTTTCTTTAGAAATTGGAGCAATTCACAAATCTATCTCGAAGAGCAACAGATTCCCATTAACTTATGGGTTAATGATAAGGAGCTGGATCATTTATTTGAAGAAACAATGTAAAAGAAAATTCACTTCTATTGTGTTAATAGATGCACAAAACGAGATAGACAGCGCGGGAAGTTTCTACCTTAAAGATAGCCAGGATTAATGCTGGAACAGGCTTCTAGATATATTGAAGACCAATAATACTATTTACAAGGAGAGCACCCATTTGTTTATGCTAACAAAGAAGGGACAGAAGAGTTTGTCTCATTATTTTATTCACAGAGAGCAGCAGCAACTAGTTCAACTACAGTCGATGCTTATGGCAGTAAAGAAAAGGTTAAATATTAATAAATTGCATTGTTTCGTTGGGAAAACAGATTATGGCATGGATCACAGCAGAGAATATTATAACATGTTTGAAATAAAAATGAAGGCAATATCCGTAGCACTACCAGCTACTGACAGAAAGCTCAGGCTCGCCTTGTGTGAACAAGACGTCTGCCTAATTAGCTGGATGTAGTGGATTGATCGAATAGAGCAGCACTTGGATCTCGTTGGTGGGAAAACTCTAGTTGAGAGCGGGCCTGCACAGTGGAAGGTAGGTTAACAAAATGTTCACTGTTGGGGCGTGGGGGGAGATGAGTAGAGTCATTGTGAGAGCACCCAATGACAGTGGCTACAGGCCATGCTGTCAAAATGCTAACCCTCAGATAGTTATTGGTATCCTGGTGACATTAACGACATGATTGTGACCCTCGCTGGCAAAATGCTGGCTCTCACAAACTGGTAATCATTCTTGGCACGGTGGGACATATCCATCTTGTCATGGTGCCAGTTGTCACCAAAATGCTGGCTTGCAGAATAAACCAGTCTCTTGCAGAAGGCATCAATCCATTTGGATTCCCTGTCCAGGTGTACTGGTTTGGAAAGATTTTGAGGTAACCCTGCTAGTAGAAACCTATATAATGAGTCGAGTCTCAGATGTAGGGTGTTTAGTCAAAGAAATCTGGGTCACCAGGCGCAAGTCTATGTCGTGGGCTGCTGTTCTACTATCTGGTGGGCAAGAAAAAGGTTATGACCGCGTGGTCATTCAAGTGCCACCTTTACAAGGCTTAAGGACTTCCTTAAATTGCAACAATGGCTCTGGGGCAGTAGGCTGTGGCTGAAAAATCTCAGTGAGAATGTTGAACTTTGTTTTGATGGAAGGTAACCACATTTTAGCACCTCAACTGCCCTCCTGACCACCTGTGCAAAGAAGTGGTTTCCTTTAGTTGGTGATCTATGTGGTGAATCAAGCTCAGTTTCAGGAGATGTGTCTAGGTATAGGGCATTTTCAGCGCAATGGGGAGAAAGCAGAGAATTTCCCTCCTCTTCATGATCAGTATCCTGAGGGACGCTATCTGGATCCTGCACAGGATGAGAGTCTTCAAAAAAAGGGAACACAGCCTCTGTTGATGGCTGTGTCATGGTAGAGATGTCCTGTTAGAATCATGTTGAATGACAACCGGTTGCTGTATTATAATCTCATAGTGCAGCATCGGTCAGGCTTGGCTGAATTTGGATAGGGAACAGACATGAGTGTCAGCACAGGGTTATCCTTCACTACCCAAATGGGCAAACTGCACTGGGGGAAGACAGCTGGTGGTAACACAACTGGAAGCTCTGGTGGCTCTTTGGTGCCCAAAGGCACTTTAGTGGGTGCTGGTATCACACCAAAACTTTGCAGCACAAACTCATTGAAGACCACAATCTGCTTCACGGATCAATTGCCCAGGGAACTCAAAGCATGCCGGGATCCACTGAGGAACTGGCTCCAAAGCAGAGGAAGTTGAATGGGTGTGATGTTCATCTTGACTCCAATGTGCCTTTTCTTACAACTAGATTGGCAGGATGGAGTTGAGTGCTTCTTTTTCTTTCAGTGTTTGAGTTTGGACTTAGACTTGCCCGGGAACATCCAGATGGAACAGACTGTCAGCCAGAGTGACCTCCTGACGGGAACCAGGACCAGGTCTGTGAATTCGAGTGGAGTCAAATGTGATGACTTCTTATGTTTGGCAATATAGAACTTCACCTCCCAGTACCCGATTGACTTCAGGTGCACTTGTAGCATGACCTAAGAGTTGTGACTACAGCCCAAGCAACAGACACACACCTTGTGTGGGTCCATGATCGTCACTTTCTTGTAATCGTAGCGAAGTTTGTCAGGCGTTTTTTTGAGGGGACACTGTTTCCTAGCACACTGTAGAAACATTTAGGGATTATCGAACATCTAGCAAAAGTTAGGAGCGGAGCAATACACACGCACTGGAATGCACAGAAAGAAAGGAACCAACGTCAGCACACAGTGGTGGTGCTTATATATGGCTCCTTTCCTACACTTCCAGGGAGAGGTGCACAGCAGTACAATGCCACCAGTGCACAGGTGCAGGGCTGTGAATTTTTTTCTGATCCAGTCTGGCGCCTATTGGGTAAACTGTGAGGAATCTGCGATTAGAAGTGTCCATCAGAATGGGTTCATCAGAATTACTGCACCAGGAGACTATCCTTAGCAGGAATGCTACACCGCCAATTTGGTCTGTTAAAGTCCTGATTACTTGAGTTTTATGGAGCATAACTAATGGTCAATACAAAGGGGAAAAGGGCCAACCAATAAAATAAAACATCCTACTTTGTTTACTCAAATGTGCTTCAATAACTATCTCCAGAAAGAAGCATTCCACAATGTCCGTCTCTCCTACCTAAAACCATTCACAACAATGTTCACAGTGAGACCTTTTATTCAGAAGTTCTTTAATCAATATATCTTTCTTTGCAACCATTGGTAAAAATGGAGGGAGAACAAAAGGTTACTAGTTACACTTCTGTTCAGCTAGTTAGACTACCGTTCAATACCCTTTGCGGAGTAATAAAGGCTTGGTTAAGGCACTGGTTCACTTGAGGAGATCTGGTTGGGCTTTGAAACAAACTGTGAATTTAATCACTGGATGGCCTATTTGTAACAGGTGTTCAAATCTCTTCTCCTCACATATCCCCCCCCGTCTAACTGAAAACAAGAGTACTCACATAGTCTTGCATAGTTTTTCAGGTTGTGGTTCTAAAGCGGTTCAGTGGGATGTTCTAACACTACCTGCCCTGCTGTGTAGAGCACTAAGTGATGGAGTAGCACGAGTCTTAGGTTTGGTTGTGTGCTTAACTGTAATTGTAATTGCAGTGCCTGCTCATCTACCTCGTTATATTGAAATGTGTATATTTGTAATTGAACTGCTATTAATAAGCTTCACCTGCTAATCTCTATGGATGCACAAAATGTATATCTGTTTTTTTTTTCTCCGCAAGATCAACTTAAAGTGATGCTGACACACCACGTAAATTTAACGTCCCAGCGCGTAGAATAGCAAGACTCCCATGACAGAGTTGTAGAAAGCGAATAGGGTGCCAAATAAGACTATGTTTCAGTTCATACAGCTGCTTGGACAGAAACCATTTAGATCAAGACAGAACACATAGACAATATTTACATTATTTAAACCATACACTAGTACAAGAAAATAATAGGAATTAAGGAAGAAAACAGCATAAGCATAGATTAAGGTAACATACTTTTCTTTGCCTACAATTTAACAGAATAAAATCTGCATTACCCATGCCACAAAGTTGTGTTAGAGCTGTCAAAACTGCTACCGAATAGCAGTTCTGATTGTTAAAGTAAAGCTAAACTACAATATGTTTTAGTTGTGTTAGCGGCTATAAATGTAATGAAACCGTCTAATAGAGAACAAATGTTTCTTTCTATGAGTAACATTTGCTGCATCAGCATAGATCTTTGCAAAATACACTAGCTGGCTTCATGTACGTGACAAGAAAAGCTTTCTGCAGCTGGTTTAAATTGTAAATAGTTTAATATAATCCACACACTTACCTCAAAGTAAAAACCTTTTGGCACAAAATTGTAAAACAACAATCACTGCATGTCGGGTCTAACACTAGATACATTAAAAGCATTTTCGTGTTAAAACATGTTTCTAAGCTGAATAGAGTCAAATCATCGTAAGTTGATGGGAATCGCAACTTGGTCAATTTTTCTTAGGTACCAAATGGTTATTTAAAATTTAAAAAACACAGACTCGAAAAACTATACACTGAGAACAATAGAGCAAATGCGAAAAATGTGTAAATGCTACATACCATTAAACCACTGATTTTTAAAGTGCATGCCAGAGAGGCACATCATTCACAGCATGGGATGAGACATATCCTGCCATGCTCTGGATCACGTTGGAGCAACCCTATTTTTAAATGTATAGCACAGGCCGCCACCAAGCGCCTGACTATGAAGTTTGTGGGAAAAGCATGCTGTTTGAGAGAGGAATGAGAGCAACCGGGGAAGAGGAAGGTGTGGGTACTTCCTCTACTCATGCTTAGCCCTAGAGGCGTTTTATTATTGCTGGTGTACAGTTAGCAAATTCACTTAAGGTTACCTCACACAGCAAAAAAAGTGAAGGGTGAAAATCCTCAACTGCATTCGGCCAATGCTATTGGCATATACATACATGACTAATTCCTATTGAATTGTTTTTCTAAGACGACATGAGAAAGACTGTTAACATGAAGAACTTGAAGAAACCCAACTTTGTCAGAAGTGATCGATCTTGCTAAAAGTGTAGAAAGATCTATACTTTCTACTCGGGAATTATCAAATCATAATGGTTTGTCTCCTGTGAAATGTTCGGTGGAGGAGATGACATTCACATCTACATGGGCGCTTAAATGTGTGCTCAATGTAAGATACAACAGAAATGTTAAGAAAGCACAATCTTTTTTCTACAGATATGGAACTAAGAACCACTTGGGTACTAACCCATCTGGTCCTGCACAAGGAAAAAAATGCAATGGGTGTAAGAGAATAGGAAGGACATTTTCGGTCTGTTAGCAACAATGTCAAAATAAGTAACATCAACATCGAGAACTGTAAAAGAAGGTTATCCAATGTTATCTTGACCAATGACTCAACTTTGCCTGCCAAAATGAATAAAAGAACCATACTGCATATCCAAAAATGATAACATACTTTTATGGATGATGCCAGATTCATTCTGGTGCTCTAAGAACTATTTTAGGGGATACCACCTTCGAAAATGTCTGGTCTACTTGTGTTTCATTAACAAAAACTAACATCAACCCTACCCCATTCGGTGCCCACAACATTTTTTTGCTGGGTTATTTTGCAGGTCAACTTGAATGTTTGGGTAGACAAATTCAAGCGGTGATTTATGTTTCTATCACAGGTCGATACACTATCGGATGGATGGATTTAGCCAGTTTGGACATCTGGTTGAAACCTGGAGCTGATATTCCCATAGTTTTAGGAGATATAACCGTTTTAGCACTCGAATGTGACACTTATGTAGCACAAAGTATGATTACTAATTTTTTTGTAATGGGAAAAGTACAGTCAAAGGCTTTGACCATACAACCAAATTAAAACCCAATGCTGTCCTAACAGTACACAAGGCTAGGCCTACACCTCAGTGCTTGAGATCATTTGAAGAAGTTATTAGATATTTTGTGTGCAGATGGTATTATACAGCCAATTGATTCGTATGAGTGGATTTCTCCAAAGGTTTTAACAAATAAGCTTTGCAAAAGTTGCCTCTGAACTTTCTCGTGAGAATTATCTTTGTCTTAGGAAAGAGTGTTGTATTTACCCGGTTGTGTTACATCAGGAATCAATTAAGATTGCACATTGTGGTAACGTGAGTATTTATGCTACTTGCAAATAAGTCAGAGTTTTGTTGGTGGCCATCAATGGATAACCAAATTGCCTCTCAAATCAATGTTTGTCCTAAATGCATAGTTACAGACAAACATTGTAAATCAAATGTTAGCCCTCTTCATCTTGTAACTCTTCCAGAAAATCATTGGAACAAGGTAGTTTTAGATTTCTCTGGACCATTCTTAGTGTTACCTGCTAACATGAAATATCTTATTGTCCTGAGTGATAATTTTTCCAAATGGGTTTACTAGTTATTTTTTGGAACACCTAGCACTAATTTCTTGGAGAATGTTTTATTTTTTTGGGAAGGTTCTTCAAATCAAGTGGTCACTGACAAGCATACTCATTTTATCTCTAAAGATATGAAGGATTTTTTATTGACACACAACATTGTACATATTCAGGGGACTCTTTATAGTCCTGCATCTAATGGTCTAGTAGAAAGGGCTAATGGCTTCATGAAACAAGGTAATCAAACAGCACTTTCAGCTCATTTAGATGTTTCTAGTTTTCATAAAGAAAAGGTATGGTCTTATTTAATCTCTCCACATGCTACTACTGCCATTGCTCCTTCTAAGTTATTAAGAGGTAGGAAGACTAAATCTAAGAATATACCGGAATGGTTAAGGTGTATTGGGAATTTGGATGGCATTCAATGTGGCAATGGTGTTAATTCTGGAATGCATGCAAAGGTATTTGGCAAACAACAAATAAGTATTTTCATGGGAGATATAAGGTTAAAGATGAGCATCTTGGTTTAGATAGTTGGGTCCTTATCAAAAAATCTTCCAAACTCAGAAAAGGGGAATCTACGTTTTTGAGTCCGGTTCAGACTGAGAGGGTTGCCACATCTTCTGTACTGTTAAAGGGCAAGGGTTGGGGAATAGGAGTAGTGTGGTACCTATTTCTGATTTGCAAGCAGACATTTATAATAAGGCTGGATTGTATTTGAATGAGTGAGGTACTATGCTAACTACTAGTTTTTATCTACAGATTGGGAATGTTCCTGATGGTAATGATGTACTGACACAAAGCAGAAGAAACACACACATCTGAGGTACTATATGGTGTTCAGGGGAGGTAGCATCTTTGGAATATGGTTGCAATGCATGTACTCAAGCTGAAGACCTTGCACATAAAATCAGTTCCTGTAGTTCACATGCTATCAGGCGGCCAGCTGAATTATTAAAATATGATTTAACTTGAGTTTTTGTTCCTTTTTGTTTGTTGTTAAAAGGGTACTGTAGTATTGGGGTTTGCTTGTAGGCCACATTATTTGTACACTATGTTTCTATTTAAAGTGTTCTGTTCATTCTAGTAAGAATCCAGGTTGTGTCCCAAAAACAACCAAGCAGAGAAGACAGTTGCTAAATGCCTGGGAGCTAGTACATCTAGCTGGGTTGTGGGACCCCAATCTGGATTAAACTTCTTAAACATCCTGCCAGTTCCAGTGTGCTCCTTTTGTTTAAACCCTGGGAGAATACTACAGTCTGGGACACGTTTTAGAGATTTATTTAGTTATTCATTTAGGAATTTTCTAAAGTGTGAACATGGACTAAATACGTTAGAGCCTTTACAGTTACAAAAGGGACGACAAAAGAAGCAATGCAAATACACAGTGAGTGTTTCAAATATTAATTACACAGGATTAATAATTATATATGTATAATCACATAAAGACAGGAAGAAAGACCTTATGTAGGCAAATTGTTGGAAAGGTAGGAAATATGATTTGGAGAAGTGTAAAGACCAGTTTGTAGAGGAAATAGGATAAACGTTAATGGCTGGAGAAGAATATGAAACAAATAGTGACAGAGGTGGTAGCAGCTAAGAGAAACTAAGGGGTCTTACTCAAGAAAATGCTAAAATGTAGATGGAGAATTGGGTGACATGGAGGGTCAGACAACTGTGGTAAAACACTAAGGGGAGATTAAAGAAATAGGGGAAGTAAAATGGGGAACACAAGAAATTGATGAGAGCAGGAATCAGGTAGTGGAGAAGCAGAAATGAGAGGTAGGCAATAATGCAAGCATTTCTATTAGGAAGTCAATGGAAGAAGTTAGTTTTCAAAGAGGCAGTTCGTAGGAACCAGGTTGAAGCTGCCGTTCGGAAAGAAGATGTTTAAGATCCTTTTTAAATATGCTAGGTGAAACAGTGGTGGGGAGAGGAGAAGGGTCGAGTTCAGAATCCTAGTAGCACAGTTATGTTATGTTAGTTAGGTATTTATAAAGCGCACGGCTACTCCCAAGAGTGTCCCGGTGCTAAGCAAAGAACCACATAACAGTCAAAGTGTGAGGAACGCAGAGACAGCCAACAGCAAAACGTATTACATTTGGAATAACCAAGTCTTGAGCCTTTTCCTAAAGGTAAGGAGGTCCTGAACCTGTTTAAGGTCCATGGGGAGGCCGTTCCACAGACGGGAGGCAATAAATAGCCTGGAATGAACGACCACCAATCCTGGCGAGAGAAACCTTTGGAACAGGGATCAGAAGTTGAGTGGAGGATCTCAGAATACGTTGGGGAATGTAGCGGGGTAATCTTAGTCCAAGGTAAGGAGCTCCAATATGATTAAAAGCCTTAAAAACCAGAGTCAAAGCTTTAAATTGAATTCTCTTCTGAACAGGAAGCCAGTGTAGGGAAGACAGCAAAGGGGATACATGAGTCCTAGGGGCTGCCAGTAAAATCGCCCTGGCTGCCGTATTTTGGATCACCTGCAGACAAGCAATTAGGTAGCTAGGAAGACCCAGGTACAGAGAGTTAGCGTAGTCCAGGCGCAAAGTAACCAAGGCCTGGACAATAGCATAGAGGGACTGATAGCAGAGGCAAAAAGTTACATACCATTCTTAAAATCCCGAAACAAGTCCCAACTACAGATTGAATCTGGGATTTCATAGAAAGCGTATCATCCAGTTCTGACTCCGAGGTTCTTAACCATAGTTACGGAAGAGCTAGGGGGGGGGGACAGGTTCTGCGGCCACCAGCTATTCCAAGTCTCACAGGAGCGGTGGCCGAAAAAGATTATCTCGGACTTAACCGGGTTACATTTCATTTGATTGTCTTTTAGCCATGAGAAAACCTCTGAGAGACAAGCATTGATTGTGTCAAACTCGGCCCCTGCTCACAGGTGAACAACAACTGGGTATCGTCTGCATACAATATAATTTTAGCCCCGTGTTGTTTGGCCAAAAGTGCAATTAGGGGCCAGATGTAAGTTAAATAGAGTTGGGCTGAAAATAGATCCCTGCGGGACCCCGACATTCATGGGACCAATATCAGCAGAAAATGGGGGGGACCATATAGTCTGAAGACGATTACTGAGAAAAGACCTAATCCATCTCAAGGCCGTGCCACCGATACTGCCCTTCGCTAGTCTTTGCACCAGTCTATTGTGGGGGACGGTGTCAAAAGCCGCGGAGAGGTCCAACAGAACCAAGACCGCATTGCCACCCCTTGTCAAATATGGCTTTTATA
The DNA here is from genome assembly GCF_964261635.1 of Lissotriton helveticus. Classification (NCBI taxonomy): domain Eukaryota; kingdom Metazoa; phylum Chordata; class Amphibia; order Caudata; family Salamandridae; genus Lissotriton; species Lissotriton helveticus. The sequence goes on from NC_136062.1 coordinate 847,543, forward strand.
GTTTCAGCCACATCTAATAGGGCTGGTTCAGTAATGAAATTTGCCCTAAAACCTGACTGACTAGGGTGCAACAGGTGATTGGTCTCGATGTGTTTGGTAATAATGGAGTTGACATATTTCTCCAAAACCTTGGAGAAAAAAGGAAGCAAAGATATGGGTCGATAATTACCAGCTACATTAGGGTCAGCTGAAGTTTTTTTTTTTTTGCAAAGGAAGAATTTTAGCATGTTTCCAATCAGGGAAGAATTGGGCAAAAGTAAATTGTTTTTTAAAGCTGGGGTGCAGTACAGTGCTTCTGGCTGTAGAGAGATGTTGACCACCCAATATTAACATTTTAGTCAGGTATAGAGGGGTGCTGGTAAGTGTGGGTAATACATATGTTTCCAATAGAAAGCTACTGACAAATGCGTAGGATGTATATGATGCAGTTTAATCTTATATTCCCAGTGGCTAAGTGAGCTGCTGTGTGAAGAGCTGCCTTCATTCTACTGGAGCACAATTTGTTTTCCTTCTTGTAACAAGGGACATGCTATAAAACACCCTTGAGAGAACAAAGGGTTGGACTAAATTCTTTAGGTCCTGCTCCATAACTAACTGCATGATTCCCCGCTGCAGGTGCAGCTGGAAATGTTCACTTTTTTGTCATAGCATTATTATGAAAATGCAGATTGAGTATTTTGTATAGAGTAAAACATAAGGATTTTGAGCTTTTAATATTGACTGGATGATAGTCAAGTGAGTAGTAAAGCTTGATCCACAGCGCAGTGGAATGCAGGAGAGGCAGTGAGAGAAAGGTGTAAAATGTTGCCAGGTGACAAGATCCTAAGGGAAAGCTACACGTGATTACTCCTGAGTTAATGAGTATTCTACCAAGACATCTGATATTAATATTAAAAATTAAGGATTAAGTAGGGAAGATGACACAAAACAACCTTGTGATTCAATCTACACTAAAAGTTAACAAAACTAGAAAAGGGGTGCTAACTTTGATCAGGTGAGATCAAAAGGTCACAAACAAACTGAACACTGCACCATCAATGCCAATGAGCTCTTAGAGAGTTCTGATTAGGGTTGGTTGGTTGACTGACTGTGTCAAAGGCAGCACATAATTCAAGGAGACATGCATCATCAAAGTTAAGAACATCTGGTACATTTATCTGCATTAGCGAAGTGATGTTGTTTCTGGATGCTGGTATGAGCCTTGATTGGACTTCATCTTAGATAACATTAGCACAAATTTGCTGTATGAGTTGTGAAACTAGAAAGTTTTCAATTACATTAGTAAAGACGGTAAGCCTGGAGACAGAATAAAATAGTAGAGATCTCCAATCTCTGCAGAGGTCTACTTCAGTAGTGGCAACATATGGCTTATTTCAAGGCAATCTGGGAATATATTTTGTACATGATATAGATATATATTAGAACAACTCTTTGGCGATATGTGCCGGGATCATTTTTGGTGAAATGGTTTAAAGCTTTTACTTTCCCTATGATTTTTCAGCACGTCACACTTGGACACTTATTTGAAGTTCTGGTAATAGTTTATACAGTTGTTGACAGAGTAGTTTTCAACTCGAATACAACATTGAGGTAAAGAGATATCAGCAGATATAACTTCCTTATCGCACAAGTTACTTACCTTCGGTAACGATATATCTGTAAGAAACAGTAGTTAGTGTTAGATTCCTTACCTTAGAATATCCCCAGGTGTCAGACTGGATCCGGAAAGTTTTGCGTAGCAGTGCCCCTGCGCGTCGGTAGGCGTCGTCTGCGGCTCCGCGTCCGTTGTCGGCATCGTTGGTGCCGGAATGACGTTGTAAGTCTACTTAGACGCTGCCCTCGCGCGCTGATGCAGTTCTTATACACAGCTTTTCCGCACCAGAAACGCAGAGCCATGATAAAAACCGACACTGGTGCCATGAAACTAGGGCCCTTAAAGGGAAGAACCTGAACCCTAGATATCGGTTCGCAGAACGGGGAGGATGGGTAAGGCGGTAAGGAATCTAACACGAACTACTGTTTCTTACAGATATATCGTTACCAAAGGTAAGTAACTTGTGCATCTGAAAGAAACAGGTTAGTGGTAGATTCCTTACCTTAGAATAGATACCCCAGCAATACCAACCCTGGTGGTAGGTCTGCGAACCGATGATCACACTAGAAAGTCCTGGAGAACAGAACGGCCGAAAAAGCCATCTCTCCGGACTTGGCTGTCCAGGCAGTAGTGTGTAGCGAGGCCCACGTAGCTGCCTGACAGATGTCCTGCAAGGGGACTCCCCGACCCAGGGCAGTAGCAGCCGCCGTGGCCCTAGTGGAATGGGCACGCAGCCCCAAAGGAGGCTCCTTTTTAGCCAGTGAATAACAAGCCTTTATGCACAAACGACCCATCGAGAAATGGTTCGTTTGTGCACCGCCCGTCGTTTCTTAGCACCCACGTAACCAACAAAAAGATGGTCATCCACCCGGAACTGGCGAGTGCGGTCCAGATAGAATGAGATTTTTGGGTCCAGACGGTCGAGCCTCTCTTCCTCTTTCGAAGGATGCGGAGGAAGAAAGAAGGTGGGCAAGGTGATGGACTGCCTGATGTGGAAGGCTGTGACTACTTTGGGCAGGAAAGAGGGACGTGTTCTCAAGACAACTTTGTCCGGATGGACAGAAAGGATAGGAGGATTAAGAGATAGAGCCTGGAGCTCACTCACCCTCCTCGCAGAGGTGATGGCAACCAGGAATGCAGCCTTAAGAGTAAGAAGACAGAGAGGACAATTGTGAAGTGGCTCAAAGGGAGCGCACATCAGATAAGTCAGAACAAGATTTAAGTCCAACTGAGGCTTCACAAAAGGACAGGAGGAAACATGTGAGTGATGCCCTTCAAGAATCTATTTACAACAGGGGACTTGAAAAGAGAAGGCTGATGAGGAAGCCTTAAGAAGGCTGCAATGGCAGAGAGGTAGCCTTTGATAGTGCCCAGAGCAGAGCCCTGCTGGGCAAGAGAAAGAAGAAATAGGAGAACCTCTGAAAAGGGGGTAGAGAGTGGATAGACAGCCTTTGCTGTGCACCATGCCACAAATTTGTGCCACCTGCAGGCGTATACCGTTTTTGTGGAGGGACGCCTGGCTGCCAGAATGACATCACAGACTTCAGGAGGCAAGTCAAATCGCCTCAACTGCCGCCGCTCAATCTCCACACATGGAGGTGGAGGATGGACAGGTTCGGGTGGAGGACCATTCCCTGCTGCTGCGACAGAAGGTCCTCCTAAAGAGGCAGACGAATCGGGGGATCGACTGACATGCTGAGTAGCTCTTCGTGCCCAGTCCGGAGCCACAAGGACAACTTGGGCCCGGTCGCGCCTGATCTTCTTCAGCACTCTGGGCAGAAGTGGTATTGGCGGAAAGGCGTACAATAGACCGCAGCTCCACTCGCACCGAAAAGCATCTCCGAGCAAATGCCACCTTGGAAATTCCAACGCGCAGAACTGATGACATTGCACGTTCTCTTTGGTGGCGAATAGATCTAACCAAGGCTTTCCCCATCGCTGAAAGAGGTCTTGCGCCACGTCCGAGTTCAGACGCCATTTGTGATCCATCATGCACCAGCAGTTGAGTTTGTCCGCCCTGGGGTTCAGGGAACCTGCCAGGTGTTGAACCACCAGGGTGAGGCCCTGGTGTTCCAGCCATTGCCAGAGGCGCAGAGCCTCCTGACAAAGGGACCACGACCCCACCCCGCCCTGTTTGTTACAGTACCACAGGGCGGGGGTGTTGTCCGTGAACACCTGCACTACACTTTCCCGGACAGAGGGAAGGAATGCCTTCAGTGCAAGTCAGATCGCCCGCAGCTCCAGAAGGTTGATATGGAGCCGGGACTCCGCCGGAGACCAGAGGCCTCTGATCTCCGCCTCTCCCATGTGGCGCCCCCCAGCCCAGGAGGGACGCATCCGTCACCACTACGTGCTCCGGTTGGGGTAGGGGGAGGGATCAGCCGCTGACCCAATCGTGGTCCGCGAGCCACCACTGCAACTGTCTCGCAGTGCCCTCCGAGATCAGGACGTGGTCGGACAGGTTGCCCTGATGCTGGGCCCCCTGAAACTTCAGGTCCCACTGCAGAGCCCGCATCCGACACCTGGCGTGATGCACCAGAAGGATGCAGGAGGCCATCAGCCCCAGAAGCCACAGCCTCAACCTGGCCGAGACTCGGGATAAAGGCTGAAAGATCGGAATCAGAGCCTGAATATCCCGAACCCGCTGTTCAGGAGGATGAACCCGAAACTGCGCAGAATCCAGAACCGCTACGATGAAGAGGAGCTTCTGAGAGGGACACAGGTGTGACATCGGCACATTGATGGAGAACCCCAGCAGGTGCAGGAGGTCGGCCGTAGTCTGGAGGTGGCTGATGACTGTCTGGGGCGAGCCCGCCTTCAACAACCAGTCGTCGAGATAGGGGAAGACTGACACCCCTAATCTGCGCAGATGAGCTGCGACCACCGCCATCACTTTTGTGAACACCCGAGCGGTGCTGGTAAGGCCGAAGGGGAGCACGGTAAACTGGAAGTGCTTGTGGCCTACCGTGAACCGCAAGTAACGCCGGTGGGCCGGCAGGACGGGGATGTGAAAATATGCGTCCTGCAAGTCCAACGCTACCATTCAGTCTTATGGGTCAGCATCTTGAACTTCTCCTTCCGGAGGAACCCGTTGACGTTAGGCAGGTCTAAGATAGGGCGTAGGCCCCCTTTGTCCTTCTTGGGAACCAGAATGTAGTGGGAGTAGCAACCACACCCTACTTCTGGCCCAGGATAACCAGGCTCTCGGGGGTGGGGTGGGTGGACAGGAAGCTAGGGTCGCCCGGGCCGGGCGGTGGCACCTGGCCACGTTCCAATCTATAGGGGGACCTGTAGCGGGCCTGGACCAAGTGCTCAACAGAAAGTCAGTAAGGGCCTCATTAAACGGCAGTAGAGGCTCCAAAGAGCTTGCCTGGGGTTTAAGGACCTCTGTGAGGAGGTTAGTCCTCACGGAAAGGGACGGGCAGCTCAAGGCCCAAGGCCTTGGCCGCCCTCATCAGCACCACACTGTAAGCAGCACCCTCCTCCATAGCCACAGTAGGAGGGGAGACAAAGCCAGTGTCAGACGAAGTGTCCAAACCACTGGCCTCCCCTAGATCCACTCCCCAGTCCTGATACGACTGGCACTCTCATGGCAGAGGGTCTCCCATCTCCTGATAGTCAGGTGCAAAGGATGGGGCCGGATCATAGAAGAATTGCTCTTCTCCCGGCATCGAATGCGGCATTGAGCGACGCCGGTCCGACGCCGGATCCGGACCGAGGGAGGGACCGGGGACGACGACGTCCGGGGACGGCGTCGGGGGCGACACCCTGGGGGTCGGCGCCGGTGGAGGGGTCGTAAGGTCGACCAGCGGCGACGGATCCGGTGGGGCCCTGCGGCGTCGGGACATAAGTCGTTGACGGCGCCGGGGCCGAAGCACTCGACGGCGCCGGGCCGAAGCACCCAACGGCACCGGGGCCGAAGCACCCAGCCCGCGGGGCCCAAAGGCGCCACAGCAGGACCCGAAGGAGGAGAGAGTGACCTCATGGCCATGAGGAAGGCATCGATCTCCACTGGCATTGCGTTCAGCCCAGGGAGCGGCGAGTATGGAGCTGGCAGTGGCGCCTGCGGCTCCAGCGGAGCCGCGTTGGCGGTGTCACCTGAACACCCGGCCACTTCGTGCGAGCGTCGGGGGAGTCGAAAGAGCGATGTCGTCTCTTCGACTTCTTATGCCTCTTACCTGAGGACTTGGAGCCCGAAGAATGGTGTTGACTCGCCGAGCTGGGATGACTGTGGCCCCGTGACCAGTCTTTCAACCTCCTCCTCGACCTGGACCGTGAACGGCGTGGGGCCGATTGCCAGAGCTCGAGGCACTTACGGGACCACTCCCGCCTAGCCTTCGACGTCAAGGCCCGGCAGTCGGGGCACGACTTGTCGTCGTGGACGGCCCCAAGGCAATAGAGGCACTGACGGTGGGGGTCGGTAACCGCCATCAAACGGTTACAGTCAGCACAGGGCTTGAAACCGGGCATCCGTACCGGCACCGAGAGTCTACCGACTCAAAAAAAGACCCAAAAAGGATCGAAAAATGTTAGCCAAAAAGTGACTAAGGAGTACTGCTTTTTCCGGATCTGCGCTTGTTGGCGCGGAAAAAAGAAGAACTGACGTCAGTGCGTGAGGGCGGCGTCTAAGTACTCCGACGACGTCATTCTGGCGCCAACGACTCCGACAACGGACGCGGAGCCGCAGACGCCTACCGACGCACAGGGATAATGCTACGCAAAACTTTACGGATCCAGTCTGACGCCTGGGGTTATTCTAAGGTAAGCAATCTAACACTAACCTGTTTCTTTCAGATAAAGAATTTACAAATTCTACATATTTGGTTTCTGGATTGTTAAAAGGCAAGAGGAAGGAATTATGTTCAATTATATAGCTATTAAAGAGGTGAGTTGGGTATTCCTTGTAATATGAATTAGACATTTGATGTCTAATGATTTTGTGTTAAATGCGTCTTCTATAGAGCATTCCAGCATCTCCAAAGTTGATCTCTATTAAAGAGTGAGGGACTGTGTCTAAATAAGTTCTCTGTTACTCTCAAAGGCTTTCACCTTCTAAAGAGAACCATGAGGCAGATGCCCTGGATCAATTATTTTCATTTGCATTGGGGTCAACTAGTACTTCTTGTAATGAGAGGTGGTGGCATTACTCTCATGGGAGTGCAAGATTTGAGGAATTTTGTTAGAGGCCTACAAAGTTTTGCCACTTCTTTTTAGTTTTACCAGATGTTTTACTCTGTAGAGATCGCACCGAGAGTTATCGGACAATGCTCAAACTATTAACTAAGGGCTGGGTCATCAATTGAGAGTGTCTTTACATGATTATTTCAAGAGTGGGACTTTTATCGTATAAAGGTTAACAGCATTCTTTGATAAGCCAATTTTACTAAAGAAAGAAATGAGTAAGTTGAAGGCTGGAGCAGTTGAATCACCCCAACAGAGGTTAATGCCACTTAGGAAGACAAGGGAATCAGCAAAGATTGCTAAAGTGTTCAATGCACTGCTCAATAAAAATAGTGCCTGTCAACAGAAATTTGGTAGATCACATTGAAGCTAACAGAGAAGGTAGGAGGGGGGGATTGAAGGTTTGATGTCCAAATATTTGAAAATAAAGTTCTATTCTCGGGATGAGAGCTGCAGAGAACAGAGTTCTTGTGGATAATGGGAACCCACTATCAGACCTGTCCTTATGATTACACTAAATAATCTAATATTAAGGAGGAAGTAGCATAGCCTTAATATTCTGTGAAGAGCTATGGAGCCAAGGTTCAGTCAACACTAAGAGGCTCTTCTAGTCTGTATTTTGGAGATAATCTTAAGTTGGAGAGAAGAGATCAAAGTGAGGAGAAGACCATTCAGTAAAGAGCGTAAAAATAGGCACCATTGGGATCAGAATTAGATTTTTGGTATCAACTTTCTTTATGGGCGAAAAGTGAGCTCAGATACAATTTGAATGTGTCATGCCACTTCATAACTGGGGAAAATAAAATTTAGAGGAGAACTTCTCGGAAGTCAGAGAAATCAAGATCACAATATCCTTATTATGTGGGCAAGGGGCTCCAGGTTCCACCTCAGACAAGTTCATATGACATGAGGACAATGATCCAGGTTATGTCTTGAAGCATTTAGCAAAAGACCTTGGAGCAATATCAACGCCACTTCTTTTTTAAAGGATTTTTTATGACCCGAAACTAGCATAGCCATGTCCCTTCATAGCTAATTTCAATTCTGCATTAGCAATTTTGTAGACAAGTGTGCCCCCTTAAAAATAACTAAGCCACCTAGATGCTTACCATCGGAAAAATGGTACTCCGCGGAGTTAAGACTAGGAAAAATAAAATGCAAACTGCTAGAGCAAATATGGAGGAATTCTATGAGTATAGAGGACGGATTGGCCTAAAAACTCAAATTGAATAAGTATCACTGCGCACCCAAAAGAGCAAAAAGAAATACTATTTTATAAAAAGATTAGAAGAAAACCGTGGCTCTTCTACATAACTTTTTAAAGTAGTAAAAGAACTGTCCCACCCAGTCAGTCTATCTTAATACATCAACTCTCTGCCAGCCATGGTAAAAAATTGGATAACTTGTTCATGGACAAAATAGGTAAGATCCATTCTACCTTTGATTTACAGCCATCTCTAGTTGAGATTCCTTGGGAGGAGCTAGTCCCACACACTAAAACCAAGCACACACTTAGGAAACTTCGCAAATCTATCTGTGGAACAGGTAGAGAAAATGATGCTAGAAGTAAAGCACGGCTCTCCACATGACCCTTGTCGTATTTTCTTTTCACCCACCTAGCCCCCATACTTAGTCCATATCAAACACATACTTTTATTCTCTCCTTATCTAATATGGATAATTGCGGCCCCATTTTCTTGCTCCCCTACATGGCAAAAGTCTTGGAATTAATTTCTTTTCTTGAGAACAATAACCTACTTGACGCATCACTAACTGGCTTTAGCCCTAAGACCTACACCAAATCCACCCTTCTTGTTGTGTTGAATAACATCAGGCAAGAAGTAGATATAGGCAAGGCCGCAATCCTGATTCTACTTGACCTCTCATCTGCGTTTGATACCATCGCTCACAACCCACTGATAAAGAAACTTCATGAGACGAGGCTTCACTCAAATGCACTAAAATGGTTTAGATATTTTCTAAGCAAAAGAATTCAGTCTGTTCTACTAAACACCTTTCGATTGCCCTCTATGTATCTAAATGTGGGGTCCCTCAGGGCTCCTCACTAAGTACAACACTTTTTAGTGTTTATCTCCTCCTTGGCAAACATTGTCAGAAACTGGGGTTTCCAGATTTGCTCATATGCTGATGACACCCAGTAGGTTATTTACATTGATGAGAAACATCACAAGACTAGGACAAACCTCAGTAGTTAACTGGATGACAAAACACTGCCAAAAGCTGAACGCCAAGAAAACGGAGCTCTTACTCTTTGGTGGTGCACACCTAATCTGGTACTCCACCTGGTAGCCATCTGCACTGGACTCAGAAGCAGACCACAAGAAAGTGGGCAAAGCACACTGGTGTCCTAATCAATTATTTTATTTCAATGCAGGAGCAGGTCAACGTCACATGTGGCAAATGCCTTGGCCTACTCAAGCTCCTACGGAAACTGTTTCGATGGATCCCCATTAACTGGTGCAGAACCGTGGTACAAGCACTAACCACGAGTCGATTGGATTATGGAAATGCTCTCTGTCGGCATGGCAGACCACCTGCTTACAAGACTTCAGGTGATACAAAATGCAGCTGCCAAACTCATCTACAATTAATGTTTAGCTCTGCTTCAATAGATCTCAAAACTCTTTATTGGCTTCCAATGCACAAATGCCAAATTTAAACTTTTGAGCCATGTTCATAAAGCACTTTACGAAAGTGGATCAGCAATTCTACATTAGAAGGTGGAATTTCATTAACCTACAAGAAATCTGAGTTCCACTAACTTGGCTGTAGCCGAGTACAAACGTTTAAAAAAAGCGAGCACGGTCGGTCACTTTCACCCATCTGGCAGCTGCCCACTGAAACTGTTTATCCTTGGACCTTCAGCACACCTCCAACCATGTCAGGTTCAGAAAGAACCTAAAAACCTGGCTTTTCCCAGATTTATACCAGTCCACCAACTGTTAGAGAAAGCAGCATTCTAGTCCCGTGATGGGGATGAGTAATGCGCTCTATAAGTACTGGTAATAAATAAACAAAATAAGTCAGTAAGACAAAGAGGTCTGATGTATTGTCATGCAGTGCAGATTATTCAGGTGTTGATATCTGATTAAATTGGGTCAATGTAGTTATATGTTTAAAATAGTCTCCAGCATGTGTAAATGCCATACGTGAATGTGTACTACAAACAAGCCAGGCTTGCATCCTCTTCCTTATGTTTTTTTATTTTTATTGTCACTGTAATTTGTGCTTCTATTTTTAGTGTCAACAATTGCAACAGCAAAACCACAGGAGGTGCTTCTGGACAAGAACGAACTCAGACAAATATATAATTGTTTTTCCAGATACTGCAAAAGTCACCAAGCCAAGTGCCAGCTTTACTTGAACAGAACCAAAGTCTGTGAAAGCACCCTCCTCCCCTAGTATGGAGCAGTGAATCAGACAAGAGAACAGAGTCTGCTGGAAACCAATCTCTTGCAATAGAGAATGTAAAGCAGGACTATCCTTGGATACAGAAGAACAAAACTTATACAACTATGAACCTCTTACAAATAAATTGCAGACGTTGCAGAATTAAGGCATTTCATAATAGGATTGGAGTTTTTTGCTCCATCTAGCTTGGAAATAGGCATGCCCGTATTATAGCTCTATGGTGAATACAGGAAAGAGGCAGCACATCTCAGGTTGCCCTTGCAAGAGTTGTCACACTTGTCCAACAGCAAGCAATGCTTACATACAACCTGATCGGTATATTTTGAACCGATGAGAGAGTGTTCTTATTAGAAAGCTGCATAAAGTCACACCGGGAGACTTCTGCAAAAGGCTCACACAGGGAGACTTCTGCAAAAGGCGTACCCAGCCATAATCAGCGTGTTGGATTCAGTAAAGCAACAAACCCCCCATATAGAGAAGAATACACATGAACTAACATGGGATAGACGGATGACGTATTGGAGAATCTAATGTGAAACTGAGACAAAGGGGTTGTTGTAAACTTAGGCAGCGCTGATGGCATGGGTAGGACAAATGAGGTTTTCTGGTGACTGGAACGCATTCTGACACTGAAGGCAAGAAATATTTGGAGATGTTCCCAATTTGATAATAAAGTTGGATATGGCTCGGCGTGACTGATTAGTCTGGTATAAGTCATAATTGGGAGAAGCGGCTTATATTTAAACTGTATGAACTTTTAAATGAGTCCTTAGTAGTGTTTCTATGGTGTAGTGCTTAGCATAGTACTTGAAGAACTGTTGCATTATCATGAAAATGGACAACATTTCTAAAGTGACTTTAGCAAACAAGTTAGGAGGTCCAAGATAAAAGGGCCAAGTTGACTACGCAATATTGTTCTTAAGGCTGTGTATTTGCGGGAACTAAAAACACACAGTGAATGAATAACACTTCTCCTGCAAAAGAGATTTGTGAAATTGGGAGCGGCTTCTGCGAATACAGATGAAATTTGGTTTATTCACTGTGCATCTCTTTGCATAAGGCACAACGCCTATCTGTAGAGATTCTTCTGTTGAAGAGGAAACCCAGAGGCAAAGGAGATAGATCTAGACTTGGGATTTGCATATGAATTTTTTTTGTCAGAGAGGGAGAGGGATGCACAGAGGCTAGACAATTATTGTCTAGTGAGACAGACTGAGACTGTTCAAGTGTCAGATTGGGTATGCCACCAATTGCGCAGTGCTCCGCCTTGTGGGAGGTAGACACGTTTTTTGAATTTTCTGGCAGCAGGAACAATAATAATCTTTCAGACTTGAAGAAACTGACTTAAATAATTACTATATTGATGTATTTGGCGTTTTAATGTAGAGGATCAGCTGTGAAAACTCAAGAATAACCAAGGACAATTTTTAACACGACAATACAGGGATCATCCTCAGGACTTTAAATATGCATGCTTGTAAATACGTGCTGATTAAGGGAGGTAGCCGATGCTACAAGGTTGAGCCGCCACTGGCGGAGGACTGGGCGTGATCTGTGGGGGAGGTGCTCCCCCACCGAGGAAGCAGACTCCCGTAGCAACACGCCGCATTTTCGGCCGAAGGCGATCCTGCCACCAGGAACACACGGCTGTGGCTCCCTCTGCATTGGACGATTATCTCTCTCTCCCAAACATACCAGGATTCCTAGGATACCGACCTGGACAGTACCTGCCCTCGTGGCATACGCACCTTCCTACCTTGGCAACGGTCTCCGCTACCCTTCTAAACGCGGCACCTACCGGCCTTTGCAACTGTACGCAACTGATTCTACCGGCAGATCATGCCCGGTCCTCCTCAACCTCCCTTAACCAGCACGTATTTACAGGCATGCATATTTAAAGTCGTGAAGATGATCCCTGTATTGTCCGTTGGGATCGAAACGTCGTCGACACCTAAAACTGCCCATACATACACTTTTGATGTCACTATTTGTATTTGTAGAGCGGTTCCTTTTGATTTGTTTGTTTAATTATCTAACTGTTTAGAAAACAAACCGTGAACATTGCCTGAAGCCCCCCCCCCGCCCCTCTTTTATGTTTCCCGAATTGTATGTCCCAACTGTCTCTGTAGTTGGACACAGGCTTGTGCCCCACTTTCAGTATTCGTGTGTGCTGAATCTTTAATACTGTCTCTAAATTAAACATTGAACCTCTGTCCAGCTGGACAAGTTTTTACCAATACAGCACTGATCGGGTTTGTATTCACTTTTCTTTTGTTCATTATCTGTTCTTCAGTAGGGACCACTGTTGTGATAAATGATTGACTCCCAAGGTACCTAGCCGACTTAAATTGGGTTAGCCTTGTTGTTAAAACATCAGTTTATCTCTAGCCACTTCTATGTTTGTGCCCTCAAAAGCAGATCAGATGAGACTGCATGCTGAATCTAACTTGGAGCCTTTTAAGAATCTTAGAAGTCTACTCTATAAAAAGGGGAGGAGTGAGATTGGTGGGAAATCTGCAGTTAAGCAGAGTATCAACCAAAAAGAGCATTACTGTAAGTAACTTGTTCTTCCGTGAATATTTCAACCAATTGATTCCCCACATTGTGAAAAGATAACAAAGCAGTACCTCTCAAAAGATGGAGGATCTGAGGTGTGGGCTTAGCCCAGGAAGCCGTGCAGGACTGAGCAAGCAAAATGGCCCTCCATGCAGATGACTGCTAAGCCAGTAACGGCTGCTGAAGCTGCGGCTGGACACCCAAGTGGCACCCTAGCAGATGTCCACCACTGGAAACCTCTTGTGAATGCCACTGTGGCAGCCTTGGCTCTGGTAGAATTATCCTATTCGGGCTCAGGAGAGTCCTTCTTGGCCTATGCACAGCATTTTTTAAGCAAAAGACAATTTAGCTATACAGAGCTCTTTCTCACCGCATCCTTCTTTTTTGCACCAGCAAAGCCCACAAAAATCTGGTCATCCACACAGAACTCTCTTGTAGGTGAAACGTAAAAGCAGAGGCCTCTCTTTAGCTCCAGCCAGTGAAGCCTCTCCTACTCTTAGAGTGATATGGTGCAGAGAAGCAAGCAAGGAGAATAAACAGACTGTCAAATTTGGAAGAATGGCACAGTGTTTGATAGAAATTAAAGTCAAATCCTCAGCAACAATTTGTCAAAGAAGAAGGTGCTGTATGGCGGATGCACCGGTAGCGCCTACTGCTCACTGACAGTGTGCATGGAAGAAATGCAACAAGGGCACTCTTTTTATTTTCATCAATCTCAGCAAGCAACTGTGCATCGGCTAGAAGGGTATGCACAACAGGAACACGAGGACCAAGTTGAGGTCCTATTGAGGCACAATGAAAAGCACAAGTGGAAACATGTACTTAAGTCCTTTTAGAAAATACATCACAATCGGGAACTTAAATAATGAAGGTTGGTTAGGCAAATGAAGGAAGGTCAAAATGGAAGCAAATTACCTTTTACAGTACCCACCAAAAGACATAGCTAGTCCAGAGATAAAACAAACATTGTGGTCATATAATGTGGACCATAACAATTTGGGAAGATGTGGAGCTACCTCCTAGAAAAACCTCCATGACTTCAGGTAAATCAAAACTGCTAAATTTCTGCCATTTAGCCTCCACACAAGGAGGTGTTAGTTGTGGAGACTCGGGTGTATCGGCCCACCCTGTTGCCGGGACAGGAGGTACTCCTGAAGAAATAGACTGATAGTGGGACAAACATTCAATCTCAACAGCTCTCTGTACCACATTCACCTGGCCCAATCCAGCAATCAAGTCAAGTCAGGTCAAAACAACTTTATTCGGTGAGAATATATTACCATAAAAGCATACTAATCAGAGGGGAACAATTACAAACTACAGTTAATTATCAAAATTAGACAACAAAAAGTTAAAAACATATGTCATGAACGTTAAATATAACGCAACATAGTATACTTTTATATGATGCGTAAAACAAAATGACGATGGAAGCCTAAAATGCAAAAAGCTAATATCTTAAATAAGTGGGAAAGTGCAAAGTGCGGAATCCTGACAGGATGAAAACGAAATAACCTGTTTCATACAGATGAATAAAGTACAGAGTGCTATTGAACATAGAAGAACAGGGTATAAAACATGCTACATTTAATCTTCAGGGTTTTCAAATTGCTGAGCATCCAGGAGTGCATAGCCCTTTATTTTCCTTATTGCCAATTGTACAAGCAGGATAACAGCATTAATAACGTTTTCATTGCCCAAGCTACATATAAAGTTAGAAGCATGTTTTTAGTGGAAAAGCATATTAGATAAGAACAGAGGTTTTAAAATTGATTTTCGTATGTCCGTATAAAAACTACAAAACAGAATAAAATGCATCGTGGATTGGAGTGTTTTACCATCCCATGGGCAATTCGGGAGTTTATAGCACCACTTTTCCCTTTTGGGGAAAGCTGTTAGGTAGTGGAGTGTGCCTAATCTAAGTCGTGTTAGGTAGAATCTGTGTTGTATATTTCTGACCTGTATTAAGTACATTTGTGGACCCCTTGCAGGTATATTTTCCCTGTAAGAAATAACACTATGCATTTGACTAACTTCGACCTCTCTTTAGCATTCCATATTGTTCATGTATCTTAACTTTAGTTCTCTTTTACTAAAATCCTGGATGGCTACAGGGTCCTTTCTATCAGTATCTATCTTACAAAATTTCAAAAGGGTATTGATATGCTCCAACCAGGGAATTTTTTTGCTATAGTCAAGAGCCAAACAGTCCATAATTAAATCCATGGTGAATTTGGTCTCGTCTTTGAACCATATTCCTTGCCAGAAGGTGAGAGCTGACCTATTTATTAGGTCTCTAAGGAAAGGTACAGCTAATTCTCTATGTACTATGTAGTTTGTGGTAGAGCTAGGCACCGCTAACAATCTTTTCAAGAATGGGTTTTCTTGTATTTGAAGGGAGGCGATATTAGCTCTCCCCCAAACTGCGGCCCCATAGCAAACTCCTGTAACACACTTACTTTGATATAAAGGTAAGATTTCCCGTATAGGTTTATTACCTTTTTTTGTAGCAAATCTAAACATCACCTCAATAGTTCTTAAAATTATCAAGTTACACAGTTCTATATGGGAGTTCCAGGTACCACTCCTATTAAATAGCAGACCCAGATAAGAAAAAGTTGCAACTCTGTTTATAACTACCCCTCCCACGTGATGTTATCTGTTCTTAGACCTAATGCTCCCGCAAGCCATAACAAAGGTTTTTTTTTAAATTTATCTGTAGGTTCTTTTCAGACATATACAGTGCCAAATTATCGATTTCGGTTTTGCAGACCATTTGCTGTCCTAGATATCAGGACGGCGTCGTCTGCATATAAAAGTACAGGGGTCAGACACACCCCGACTTTTGGTGCGTCTGCAATTTGGCTTTGTAAAAAGGCATCTACGTTATTAATATATAGTAAAAATAAAAGAGGGGCAAATACGCATCCTTGTCAGATACCGCGCGTTACTCCATAAATCCGGGGTACATTCCCCAGATGGGCCAAATCGAACTCTGGAGGTTAAAAGGGTATACATCTGGGATAGATAAACAATTATGTCATCGGGGGCCCCTAGCGCCCTCAAGGTTTGCCATAATATGGCATGATTAACAAGATCGTAGGCGCTAGTAAGATTGACAAAACAGAGATGTAAGAGCCCTTCCTTAGCTAAGGTGTATTTGCCTATCAGTAGCTCCAGGTTCACACATTGTTCCACTGTCCCAATACCCCTTTTGAATCCGTTCTAGGCCTCAGTTAAGATGTTAATTTCGTTGGCCCGTTTTTCTAACCTCCCCAACATTATTCTACCCATTAGTTTGGAAGTAGAATCCAGAAGGGATACGGGGCGGTAGCAATTGGCCTTTACTCTATCTCCTTTTTTAAAAATTGGTACAATAACACTTTCTACCCAGGATGCACATCTAATGTAGCAGTAAAAACTTTTAATAAAATTGGGATCCAAAAATCCATATCATGCTTAAAAATATCAATTGGGACCCCATCCGGCCAGCAGCTTTTCCATTAGCGCTGTTTTGTAAGACGGGTGTGATTTCCTCTAGGGTTATTGGGGGCGATTCTACAGGTTCCACTAAAATAATACTGCCATTATTATGCTTATTTACTTTCACAGTATCTGGATTAAAAATAATCTCAAAATGCGATATCCAGTCCTCCGGAGGGACTACGGTATTGATTTTTACTACAGCATTCTCATTAAAAAAAGGATAGTTAATTGTTTTCCAAAAGAGGACCACATCATGTGTTTCAGCGGCCTGAGTTAATTTCTTCCAGGGTTCGTCGTGGATCTCCATTTTTCTTTCTTTCAATGCATTTTTATAGGATTTCCGCAAGAAGGTAATCCTTCCACTATCTCTAGGTCTTACTTTCAAAGACTTTTTTAGGTCCCTATTTAGCCTCAAACACACCATCTAGGGTTGAAATCAAAAACATTCTTTCTCTTCTTAGTAGTTAAATCACCTGCTATTTCTGTAGTTATATTACAAAAAGCCGTAGTAACAGTTGAATTTGTGGAGGAGCTATCGGAATATATATCTAGTTCTCTCTGTGTTTTCTCCCTAAGAAGTTCCATAAAGGAGGTGGGGTTGACCCCTGATCACCTTATGGAAACTCCATAGTTACCCTGAGTCCAAATTTTTGTAGCCCCTATCATCCTTCTTACTTTGGGTTTCAGGCAAAGCCTCAAGGACATAATTAACGGGTGATGGTCACTAAGAAGAATCAGGCAGATTGAACGTTTTTCCACAAGATCTCTACAATTAGCAGAGACTATAAAATGATCAATATTTGAAGATGACCTAGCCCCCTTATACGTATGGAAAGATGTTACCCCGACTGAAGTAATAGGATCCATAAGTATTAGATTGTATTTATGAACTGCATAATTAATCGCTTCCCCTTAAGGGTCATGAGTAAAGTTGGAAATAAGGTCACCAAAATGCTTGCAATAACCATATGGCTCTCCTGCTTCGATATCACATTTATTGCAATTAAAACCGCCCACCCAAAACCATACATGACCCTCCCCTAAGTGATCCAGGTCCTCTTCTAATGACCCTACCTCTTGTTCTGTCAAAAATGTTATTGTAGGGGGGCGTGGCTTGTGGCCGACCATGATGGCCGCTTAATCCGTGGGCTCCGAGGTAGTCCTAGCCCTTTGCAGCAATCCGATCATTTATCCGCTACTTCCAGTGCCCCAACGGTGGGAACTCACGTCCGAAAGCAAGCGATGTCTACGGGTGGCATTCCAGTGTAAATCTGTCACTGCCTGCGTCTGCGATTCCTGACGGCGGGGGAGCTGCCTACTTGCGGCGGCTGGACTGGGGACTCGGGTGGTGCTCCTGCCCGACTTTGAGTCTGCTGCGGCCTGGTGCAGGACGAGGATTTCTTTTCCACATAACCCCGTGTGGCTGCTCCTGCCTCGACTTATCTCGCCAGCAGGGGACTTCTTACCTTCTTTCTCCTGCGGTGAGCCCTCTGATTCGTGATGCTCCTGCTGCCCGGGGTCACTGCTCTCTGTCTTTGCTGGAACTGAGACGCTCTGGAGACCGGACCGCAGCTTCCGCGCACGCAGTTCATCTGCAGAAGTAAGTGCTGCGCATAATATCACTGCGGCCCCCTCCGGCCACACACTACCCTGTGCCCCTACAACTCGAGCTAACCCTCCGGGGGAGACGCCGTGCCTTTGTTCGGGGAGCAGGGCTGCTGGGATAACGCCCCTCCCCCATCTTTTGCGCCAACGTCCTGGAGAGTGCTGGCTTACCACGCCTGGCCTGCCGGGGGATGGATGTTGCTCTGGCACCCTTCAATGCATGAGCACCACACCTGAACTGCTTGGGGACAGATCGTGCTGATACTCTGGGGTCGATTGTGCGACGTCCTTGCGTTGTGCTGCGCCTGACCTTGCACCTGCCTACGAGGTGTGGAATAAGCCTGAGTTGTAACTCTCCAGCCATATTGACGGTTGGCTTTGTGGGGTGTTGTGTGCTCCTTCATCCCCCCCCCTCGGCCTCCTGTCTGATTAGTGCGCGTCTTTCCTGCACCTTATATTACGGTCGGACTCGAGCCCCTGACAACAAGCTGCGCCGCCGGACAATGGCGGGCGGGGGTCCCAGGAACCAGACCGCACAGCAAAAGCTGGAGAAGTATGCCTACAGCAAGCACTCACCCACGGCGCCGGAGGGGCGCTCACCGCGACATATGACGCCGGATGGGGACGGTGCCCCTAAAGTCACGCTTGAGGACATTATGCAGGCCCTTGCCAACATCCAAACCACGGTGGGAACAATTTCCACTGATGTCTGTGGAAAATGACAAAATGTATATGTACATAAGCGGCGTTCATTTGTGTTCACCCTCGTCACTGTTGAAGGTAAAGAAAGTCACGAAACAGTGGCCCCGCCATCTTGTTCCCTTTTAGGCTCCATCTTGAACATAGATAGTAGCCATCTTTGTGTCATGACCTCCCTGCCCATTGCCAATAGCCATCATCTCTCTCTCTCTCACTCTCTCTCTCTCTCTCTCTCTCCAGCCCCGCAAGCACCCCGCGCCCCGACAGCCCCCGGTCTCTCCTGTTCGGGCCATAAACGCACCGCTAAACACGACCTTGTCTCCGTGCTGAACCCCTGCCCCCTCGCTCTTTCATCCTACTCATAGAACGGGCCCTTTTGGTAACCTCTTCCTCCCTGCCCGATTGCCCGGCCTGATCCCAGGCCATCACCTAGCCCAACAGATGCAGTTTATTGCTTCCTACAGTAGGACCTCGCCTCACATCAGAGGAGCGGTGATTAATCAAGGCCTTCACACCCCTAGACCTGACCGACACCTGACCGACTCCCTCCCAGGAACACCCTTCCTCTCTTCTGATGGCCCCCCCCCGGCTACACCTGGCCTCTCGACCCAGTCCCACATCATAAAACTAGGTCTCGTGGATGTACCCCTCCGGCCCCGCATAGCGAAACATGATCTTATCGCCCGCCCAACCTTAGATCTGACCACCCCCTCCTGCCCTCGTGCCCTGTTGGAATGTCCGGCTGCAGATTACAATCACATGTCACATTTGGGAGGGGAAAACAACATCAGAGCGGTCAGTATGGGAATGGGCCTGGAGCTGGGGTCCCAAACATGCCCTTTTTGTACTTCAAAGTGTCTTTATTGCAATAAGGAATGTTTGTACATCATAAACCTGTGTATAAAAGACTGAGCCGTAGAGAAACTTGTTAGAGCACCTCGAGAAGATACCCTGTTGTCTGATTTGACGTGTTCTGTTCCGTCGGAAATAAACTCCTGTTTCCTGCCTTCCAGTCTCCAGCGCCTGCCTCTTTATTTGGGTAATCGTGAGTTGGGTGAGAAGCGGCTAACGCCGGGCAAACCTAGAAAAGGGGTAAACGACCTGATCTGCCTGAACCCTTTTTCCACAATTGGCGTCCCAAACGTGGGGCCCATCAGCGACACGTGGATCCAGTGAGAGAGGTCCCAACGACAGAGTGAACGACTGCAACGATCGGGAAGAGCTCCTGCCCGATAGACCCTTGTCTGGCAGCCGATCAGCCGAACTTCACCGGTTCCGAACAGACCTCTCTCGAGTGATCTACGGTCCTGACTGGGAACCATCAGGAGTGCCACAGCAATTACGGAGAATAGAGGACGATCGGGCGCTGGAAACGGAAGACGAGAAACCGTCCATACGGTCCGGGTAAGGTCGTGGAAACACGACAAATTGCGAATTGATTGTTTGATTGTCATTGGAAAATACTAGTATTACGCATTTTGATTGTTTTGTCCTGAGAGATTCTCTGTCTACAAACGG
Source organism: Lissotriton helveticus (assembly GCF_964261635.1). Taxonomy (NCBI): domain Eukaryota; kingdom Metazoa; phylum Chordata; class Amphibia; order Caudata; family Salamandridae; genus Lissotriton; species Lissotriton helveticus. The sequence goes on from NC_136062.1 coordinate 867,614, forward strand.
GGAAGGATAGGAGTATTCTCCCTTTGCAGATAGTGAAGGGTGGGTAGCGCAGGTTTTTTCCCCTGTTGTAACCCGTCGCGCCTACTTCCCTCTCCATTTGATTGTTATCCAAGCATTTATTGTTTTGGAATTGGTTCTTTTTGGATCATTCTCTATTTGCAAACAAGCACAGGGCCGCCATTCTCTGTTTAGTCTTTGCAGATAGTGTAGGATAGGTAACGCAGGCTTTTGCCCCCGTTGTAATCCGTCGTGCCTATTTTTATCCCCCACTGATTGATTGTTTGACCGGACCTTGATCGTTCGGAATTGGTTCTTGGAAAGGATCTTCTCTGCCTACAAACAGAGAGGAACAGGAAGATCTCTCTCTTTGCAGATAGTGATGGGTAGGTAGCGCAGGCTTTTGCCCCCGTTGTAACCCGTCGCGCCTATTTTATTCCTCATTTGATTGATTGATTGTTTGTCCGAACTTGACTGTTTGGAATTGGTTCTCTCTTTGGGTATTCCCTATTTGCGAATACTGTAGAATAGAAATATTCTACCTAGTCTCCGCAAAGTAGTGAAGGATAGGTAGTGCTGACTTTTGTCCCCGTTGTAACCCGTCATGCCTATCTCCCCCCCATTGCTCAGTAGTTGGTTCAGCCTGGACCATTTATTAAAGGTAGACCATCTGGCTCCACCGGAGGACACCCCTAATAAAAAGGACATATATAAAGAAAATGCGGATTAGCCGCGGTATCGTGCTAGCAAATAAAAGAACATAAGAATCATTAGGAAAAATAAAAGGAATCGAGTAAAGTCAGTAGGCCACTGATGAGATCTCTTTTCAACCTTACTGAAATGGAAACATTAGGAACGACCCCTCAGGAAGTATGAAACTAGTGAGGAAAGCCGAACTCAACGCCATGATGACTGCGATACAGCTCGGCTCCACCGACCACCCCGCCCGATTAACGACAAACCCTAGGCAAATATTAGAAATATACAACACTATAGCAAAGTAACAGGTTAAAACGTTTTTATTTTTGAACAAAAATATATTAAACAACTATTTACACGGCAAACGGCTGCAACAACAAACCCACAATGCATTTCGCCGTCTGCTTGACGCCGTTCCTGTCCCTCCTTCCCCAAAGTAGCAATGTCGGGCTACTTTGGGCTACTTTCTAGTAGGTTTTTGGGCGTCAGAAGTCTACAAAAGCCGTCGGCGGCGGCGTGGGGTGGAGAACCATTACGCGAATAGTCCGGAGGCGACACCACGTGCCAAGGCCTGTCCCCGGGATGAACCAAGGGACCCGTTCCTGGGGCCGTGGCAAGGAACGGCCGGCCGCCGAAGGCATGGGCCCGAACCGGAATGAACTGGTCCTCCCATTCCCTTCTTCTCCCGGTGCCTTGCAGGCCACGGGGGGGGGGGGGATGTCTTGCATATGCCTCCGACCCCCCCCTCTTCTTCATCGCCTGGTCCGGCCATAACAAATGTCAGCGAGACGTCGTGGGGTGCACTGGGAGGGAGAGGCGGCGCGGACGAGCCTCTCCCGCCTCCCCAGGTGGAGGCCCCTCAGCTGCACCCCCAACGCTCCACGCACCCGGCAAAGGGTTCGTCCACTCTTGCGGTGCAGTGTCGCTCCACACACCCGGCAAAGGGTTCGTCCACTCTTGCAGTATAGGGACGCTCCACACACCCAGCAGGGTCTCGTCCACTGTGGCGGTGCTACGACGCCTCACCCAACAGGCTGGAGTCCGTCTGCTCATTTGACCCAGTGACTGCCGGTAGCTGCAGAACTCCTAAAAATGGCGGTCGACCTTGCAGGAACGAACCTGGCGTGCAAGGATGGCCTGGTCGCTGGCCAACTAGAAAAACGAGTCCTCCGTTCAGAAACGTTCTCCTCAGCTTTGAAGATTCTACGAGAGTTGCGGAGGGCCCTCGACCTCCGCGGGCCCCCAACCGCCACCGATGGGAAGTGACTGCCATGATCACCCGCAGAACGACCAAGACGTAACCAAGAGACGTCGGCGCCCTCATGCTGGCGCCAGCCTCAGTTTTGAATGACCCAAGATACTGCAGACTACCGATTTGATCAGTTCCGGTGGAACATCAGTACGACCCGGTAGGAAAGATTGTTGCCCCTCCCTTTTCTTTGATTGATGGTTCATGTCACCGGTCCCTTCTGTTGCCCCCTTAACGAAACTTCTGGACTGCCGAAAAGAAGTTCTGGTCCAACCACGAGTTGGTGGAGACAGTTTGACTATACTCGGACCCGCCTGACCCCACCCAAAATGGCGCCGGTACAAACGAAACTCACGATTCCCCGTTGTGTCCCGGATGCTCAGACTTGATATCGTGAGATATGTATGCAGTTTTGAAGCACATGGCGGGAGGGGATGAGTTTTGCTCGAACATTCGAACAGTGAATTTGATATTAAGTTCTGACGCATCATTGATTACAGTATTATTGAAAGTTCGAATCTTTTTGACACTGATGGTACTTACCCACAATGAATTTTCGATATGATTTTATTGCACTTATCGTACCTTGATGAAATAAAACAACCACCGACTCAGTTATGTTTTCCGCAGATAAATATGCCCTCATGTACAGTTCCAGTCTACTCCGTGGCTGGCCCACGTGGTTGTAGGCCTGCATTTGTACGTCAAAATTTTTAAATAAAGATTTTGTGACAACAAATACAGTAGTAGTTTTTGGATTGGTAAGTTTTTGAATACATAGCCCTTGTTTCCGATCTATGTAAAATATAGGCGAAATAAAGCAAGTCGATTACTGAAAGGTTAAAAAGCAAAGTACCTAGGAATATTGAAAATGTGAACGATCCAAGTTGTTGCGTGTGTTTTTTTACTTTTGTGCAACCTAAGGCAATCGATAAAGGTCCCGATGTTCCGTTTTACTTTGTATGCCACATATCTCAGGGAAATTGTTTCAGATACCCCTAAACCAGACCCGATACCACTGTAGACCACCCCGACTCCTCGAAGAAGAACATGAGTTCACCCACTTTACCCTGATTGCCCTTTTGTTTCAACCCCCCCACACAAGATCCGCAATACCACACGTGGGCGATCTATGCAATGTGCAGTCCATAAATGATTATGCCTCCCGCACCACCAGTCCCACGGGGCTTAAAACGCCGAGATGGAAGGGACTGCACCCCGCGGAGATAGGTCGAAATACATAGTAAGTAAAAAGCCTTTTGGGTTTATGCGCGCGAATGTGTCTTTAAACGCCGCCCCCACCCCTTCTTCTTCCCCTTCTTTCTGCAGGTCGCATCAGAACATCGACTAAAGTGTGGAGAAGACCTAAGCAACGCGGATTTGGGTGATATGAATGCACGTGTGTATGACCGAATGTGTGTAACTCGACTGGATATACGTTGCACGCGTTGACCTGATACAAGAGATGTCTTTGTACGACTTGAGTGATGATCGGACGGCCGATGGAATGGGGAAAAAGGGGGTCTGGACATAGCACCTATACACGATGAACAGTCATAGATATAACGCACCCTTACTTAGAAACGACTATCTCTCTAATAATGCAACCAAGAATGACGTGCACCTACGAGTAGATTCTTACGCCATGAAACTCGAAGTTGCCCATTGTTCCCCCAACTAACACCCTCCGTTGCCTTGGCCTGGATACCCGTCCGCTAAAAATGATTCAAAGATCCCACCGTAAGTACTAGCCCGACCAGGATAGTTCCCGAACAATTGACGAAAGTATAAGTATTTGCAACAGAGACGAACAGCAAAAGACAGCCAGGCGAATTAAATAGGAAACTAAGGATGCGCAGCATGCAGGAGGAAATGTCTTTGGCCAAGTACTGTTCTATGTTTTGTCTTGAATTCTGTATGTAAATGCATGTACCCCCCCCCTCGCCTGAATTCATGTGTACGTGGTATATGGATTTACGTTGTCCCTCAGTCTGTGTTTCTATATAATATGACCCCTACTGTTTTGTGTTTTGTGTGCATCAAAATGGCCTATTATTGTACACGTTTCCCTCTCTCGTCCTTTCCCTTCATGTTGTACGTGTACCGAATAGTTCATTTAAAATGCGAACGACCCCTGCTCCCTCTTCCTCTGTGTGGTAATGTTGTGCCCCACCGGCACGAGCCTAATTGGTTTTTCGAACACAAAGGTGATCGACAAAATTGCCAGAAACTAAAACGATTGTAATTTGCCATGTTACTACCTCTCCTTTTCTGTAAAAATGACAGAACTCGAATTGGCTATAAGGAAAGGACAGGTAAGACGACTGATGTCCCCCTAATCTGGCCCTTTTTATAGGAGGACTATACGTCAGTGGCCTTCTGCTCTCAGCTCGTTAGAAAAACAATCTCCTAGGCCCAGATTGCCCCACCCCTCCGCACCCAAGTGCGGATGTCCAAAACATCCCCGTTCCTCCCGCTTGACCCCAGCTCCGTAAACTCGAGGTATAACTGATGACCCTGCTTAACTGTTGCTCCCCGAGAAAAGAGTGTTTAGCCTCTACCCCTCTCTCATGATGATAAAAGACTGCCAGGGCTAGGGTCAGAAAGCCACATGCGACATGAATGAACGCCAAATAGACCTAGTTGAAAATCAGTAGACACGCCTGTATACATACTCCACAGTGATAACTTCTGACCGTGACCGATGAAACGTACCCCCAGCTACCTAGATCTGGGACGGAATTGAAATGTATAAATGCCTTCTCTTGCCAGTTTGCTAAAACCTGTTTTGTACCCATTCAAGGATACACAGCCACCGGAGGAGAGGGGCTGGACGTGACGCACAGCCTGACCACAGATCGTGAGGCGCGTGTGACCTCGACCTAAGATGGAGCCGCAGAGCAACGGGACGCGGGACGATGCACCACTCTCAAACGCAGAAAACGAAGGAATGGGGGGCTGCCTTGAAGCCCTCTACTTGTTGACCCACGCGTGCCAGAAGTCCCCGCCCCTTTGAGCCCGATTGATGGACCTGCCTGCGCATCACCCTTTTGCTCCCCTGTTCCGTCTCAAAGATCCGGTCCCACTCCGCCCTCTCCTCCCCCGATTATCCGACAAAACCCCTTCTATCCTTTCCACGTGGATTTTGACTCCGAGACAGAAATGCAGGTGCCCAGCATAAGGCACCCTTAAGAGAGATTAGCTAGGAAACAGGACTGTGGCCTAACGGCAAAGGACAGATCACACCATGCGACGTGTAAAGAAGGACCCAAGCTGGACCTATAGCTCCACCGCCGGTGCTCAACAGCGCCAACGGAAGAAAACGAACTACCAGAACCTACCAGTGATGACTCGATACTAATAAAAACACTGTGGCGAAGACCCCCCTTTTTCAGAACTTTCTACACCCCTTGACTAATTGCTTGTATTGGACTAAATTCCTCCCTCAATCACTTTTGCCTGTAAAATGTTTCATCGGTCACTTTTAAGTACGACAAATGTAAATTTATATGTATTCCACCTCGTATGTTGCATCAACTACACACGGTTATATGTAAGTCTACCAATATTGACAAACGCTATTTCGTTGACTAAACACGACTATATGTATGAACACGGAAATGATCTAGCTTATGTAAAAAGCGGCGACTGTGGAAAATGACAAAATGTATATGTACATAAGCGGCGTTCATTTGTGTTCACCCTCACCACTGTTGAAGGTAAAGAAAGTCACGAAACAGTGGCCCCGCCATCTTGTTCCCTTTTAGGCTCCATCTTGAACATAGATAGTAGCCATCTTTGTGTCATGACCTCCCTGCCCATTGCCAATAGCCATCATCTCTCTCTCACTCTCTCGCTCTCTCTCTCTCCAGCCCCGCAAGCACCCCGCGCCCCGACAGCCCCCGGTCTCTCCTGTTCGGGCCATAAACGCACCGCTAAACACGACCTTGTCTCCGTGCTGAACCCCTGCCCCCTCGCTCTTTCATCCTACTCATAGAACGGGCCCTTTTGGTAACCTCTTCCTCCCTGCCCGATTGCCCGGCCTGATCCCAGGCCATCACCTAGCCCAACAGATGCAGTTTATTGCTTCCTACAGTAGGACTTCGCCTCACATCAGAGGAGCGGTGATTAATCAAGGCCTTCACACCCCTAGACCTGACCGACACCCCCGCATCCCTCCCAGGAACACCCTTCCTCTCTTCTGATGGCCCCCCGGCTACACCTGGCCTCTCGACCCAGTCCCACATCATAAAACTAGGTCTCGTGGATGTACCCCTCCGGCCCCGCATAGCGAAACATGATCTTATCGCCCGCCCAACCTTAGATCTGACCACCCCCTCCTGCCCTCGTGCCCTGTTGGAATGTCCGGCTGCAGATTACAATCACATGTCACATTTGGGAGGGGAAAACAACATCAGAGCGGTCAGTATGGGAATGGGCCTGGAGCTGGGGTCCCAAACATGCCCTTTTTGTACTTCAAAGTGTCTTTATTGCAATAAGGAATGTTTGTACATCATAAACCTGTGTATAAAAGACTGAGCCGTAGAGAAACTTGTTAGAGCACCTCGAGAAGATACCCTGTTGTCTGATTTGACGTGTTCTGTTCCGTCGGAAATAAACTCCTGTTTCCTGCTTTCCAGTCTCCAGCGCCTGCCTCTTTATTTGGGTAATTGTGAGTTGGGTGAGGTGCGGCTAACGCCGGGCAAACCTAGAAAAGGGGTAAACGACCTGATCTGCCTGAACCCTTTTTCCACATGTCTCCCTGCTCCGGGCGGACCTCCACAAAATGTCGGATAGGGTACGAGAGGTGGAGGTGGTCGCGAAATCACTGGTTGAGGATACCTCAGAGCTGCAGGTGGCGGTCGAGCGACTTGAGAAAGACAACAAGACACTCGCTGACAAGCTTGATGATCAAGAAGGGCGTGCACGACGGAACAACGTCAGAATTATAGGTATTCCAGAATCTGAAGGCGCCAAGGCGATGGATTTGTATGTTGAAGAGCTGATCAAATCTACACTGCAGCCTAAGGGACTCTCTAATTTTTTCTCTGTGGAGCGCGCCCACAGGGTGCCAGGAGGAAGACCGAAGCCGGGGGCACCCCCTCGGCCAGTTCTGGCTCGACTCTTCAATTTTAGAGACAGAGACGCAATCTTACAAGCGGCACGCATTTCGCCTCCAATCCGTATTTTGAACTCAACTGTTAACTTTTTCCCTGATTACAGTGCAGCGGTCTCGAGGCGAAGGTGAAGCTTCTTTGACGTCAAAAAACTACTTCGGGAAAAGGAAATACCGTACTCTATGCTCTTCCCTGCAAAATTGCGAGTGGTAGCCGGCAGCCGAACCTGGTTCTTTGATACACGACTGGTTGGAAGGATGGCGTCCGGTGAGTCGCGCTGAGCGAGGAAATGGTTCACATCGCCGCAAGGAAGAAGAAGAAGATCCGGAGAAGCAGGGTTCCAGGAGCCGAGGATCCAGCCAGGTACCATCACCCGAAGAAGAATAGATCAGTCAGAGGTTCTGGTGTTCCCTATGGCACTGAACGGCTGAATAGACTCCTGGACTGAACTGTTTCTGTGCTTTTGGACTGAGGTACGCCTTGGGGTTCGAGAAGGGCTAGTGCCTTACGGAACTCAATACCCCCGACAAGCAAGTATTGCACTTTTGGGTGGGTTGAAGCACTCTGCTGAGTTGGGGTGGCGGGCAGTTTCAGGCTTGCTAGGCAGGGAGGCAGGGAGGGGTGGTGGCGACTGGGTTGAGAGGGTACGTGTTGTGTTTGACCTTTTTCAATTGGTTTTAGGCAATGTTCCTGGGGAAATGCTATTTTTTCATGATGGATCTGTGTGTAGCAAATATGACCTGACATGCTTGACAATCTTACATATGTTTGATGGCTGAACATGTTTCACAGGAGTCCAAGACTCCCCAAACAGCTTTAACGTTATTGTCATGGAATATCCGTGGATTGGGAGACAAAGTGAAAAGGGGTTTAGTGTTACAGTACTTAAAACGCTGTGGACCTGCAGTAGTGATACTGCAGGAGACGCACCTCATGGGTTTGACGGTCAAAGCTATGGACAGGTGGGGATACCGAATGGCCGCCCATGCGGATTTTTCCTCCGGCTCTAGGAGTACGGGGATACTTATCAGGAAAAATTTCCCATTGGTGGTACACCAGACACGAATTGATGATAAAGGCCGCTTTGCAGCACTTACATGTCAGTGGGAGGGGCGACTATTTAATATGGTTTCTGTTTATACCCCACCGGCCCTTTATACACAAGCACACTCTGCACTCACAGCATTCCTGTTAACACTGCCCGTTGCGACGCTACTCATGGGGGGTGACTTCAACGATATAGTGGACGGTACACTCGACAGACTTCCTGCCACATCAGGGGTGCGGGGTGGGCGACATCTACCTGGCTTCATAGATGCTATAGGGCTCACAGATAGTTGGAGGTACAAACACCCTCAAGAGAAACAATACACTTACTTCTCCGGGGTCCACAACTGTCTCTCACGCATTGACTATTTTCTAATATCAGCTGATGGCCTGCCGGGCATAGAAGAGGTGTTATTCGCCCTAGGGGCATATCGGACCATTCTCCATTGCTATTAAAATACACGCATCACCAGACTTCTAGAAAGCGTATGTTCCCGCTTCATGCCGGTTTCCTACATGTGCGGCCCATCCTGAAACAACTCACTGTCGCAACTAGGCAATACTTTCAGGAGAATGCCGGGTCGGTGGCCTCCCCCAGCACGCTCTGGGAGGCTTATAAGGTGGTCCTGCGTGGGCAAGCGATAGCCTCTATTACGGGTCACAAACAGGCACAACGGGCGGAACTTGATGCCCTCGAGGAAGAACTGACTGTTGCACTGGCGAAACAGGCGGCGTCCCCGTCGCTGGAAACCGCCCTCATGGTCCAAGTTAGACAGACGGCTTATGTGACATATCAAAAGGAAAGTACGTTAGCTCACCTCCAAGCAACTAGGCATAGGGTGTACGAATTGGGTGATAAAGCAGAAAAGATGCTAGCCTGGCTAGACAAGAAAGAAAGAGCGTTCAGGGTCATAGCGCAGCTGCTTTCCCCCACGGGCTCCATGGTCTCTAAACCTGATGGTATAGTTGATATCTTGGCTGATCATTATGAGCGACTGTATGCCCCTTGGGCGACTTACACGTCGGAAGAGGCGTATGACTATATCAAAAATGTAACTATCCCTCATCTCTCCCCTGAGGCGGCACTCCTGTTGGAGGCGGACATCACTGTGGAGGAGTTGCAAATCGCGACTTACTCACTTGCGTCTGGTAAGGCGCTGGGGCCTAATGGATTCCCAGTAGAACTATATAAAAAACAGCGCAGACATCTGCTTCCTTTTTGCTTGAAATGTTTCTTGATAGTCTCGAAACAGGAGAGTTGCCGCGAGACCAGCACCTTGCCACTATAGTTGCGATCCATAAACCCGGCAGACCGGAAACGGACTGCACTCTTATCGCCCAATATCCCTGATAAATGCTGAACCCAAAATTTTAGCCAAGCTTCTGGCTTTGCGGCTGACCCCCCACCACTCCACTTTGGTGCATCCGGATCAATCTGGATTTATGCCGCACCGTAGCACGGCCCTTAATCTGCGCAGGCTTCACGCGGTCTTGGCGCGCGCATCCTGTATTCAGGAGCCTTCTGTCATTCTCTCTTTAGACGCCACAATGGCGTTTGATACCGTGGAATGGCCTTACTTGTTTGCGGTGTTACGCCATATGGGCTTCGGTCCTAAATTCTGCGCCTGGATTCGCCTCCTTTACAATAAACCCTTGGCACATGTTGCGGCCAATGGACACATCTCTCGCGACTTTCCACTTGGCCGGGTACGCGACAGGGATGTCCGCTGTCCCCGCTGCTTTTTGACCTGATTCTAGAACCACTTGCGATCTGGATCAGATAGGAACCCTCTATCAAGGGACTTTCGTGGACCAATACGTGGGAAGACCGCATATCTCTGTATACGGACGACATCTTGCTGTACTTTACTGCCCCCAAGAAAGCCATTCTAGAATTGCTGAACATCTGCGAGAAATTCGGTAGAGTGTCTGGATATAAAATAAACTGGTCCAAGTCCATTCTCTATGTCCTGACCGGCCCTCCTCCTGTTCTTCCTGCGAACTACTGCAATAGCATTTAAATATCTGGGTATTTACATCCCGTCGGACCCAGACAAATTCTACACTTTAAATCTCGGTCCCCATCTGAAGCACTTTAAGCGAGACGTTAAAGTCTGGCGCACTCTCCCTCTTACGCTCCTGGGCAAGGCTGCACTATACAAAATGATGGCGCTCCCGCAATTTCTATATGTCCTTGAGAACACGCCGTTTCTGGTCCCCGACTCTTATTTCAAGGCTATTGCTACGACTGTTTCCAATCTTTTGTGGGATGGGAAGCCACCACGCATTGCGCAAGCTAAGTTAACGAAGAGTTGGTATGACGGAGGAATAGCGCTTCCAAACGTGGAATTATACTATTGGGCGGCCCACCTTAAACAGATAAATTGCTGGTTACATGCCCCGCAGACCGATCCGGCATACCTGGCAGGCAGACAGTGTCTAGAGGGCAGAGGGCTGCTGAGAAATCTGTACAGCCGCTGCATGCCTTCGGATCTACTTGGGCCCACGCGACACTCAGTACACCTTTGGTATAAGGCAAATAGGTGTCTTAAAGGCTCCGGAACAACTACGCAGATGACGCCACTGTGGGACTCCTACAGACTAGGTTTCCTTCGTAATAGTGCAGGGTTCCGGGGCTGGGATGATATCAGCATTTCTGTGGTTGGTGACCTTTGGAAGGGAGGAAGGGTGGTGGATTTCTCCCACCTCCAGGCCCATTACGAAATGGCGCAGACGGAGAAGTTCAGATACCTCCAAATTAGACATGCACTCCAGTCGGCTATACCTGTGGGTACTGTTTTACAGGACTCTTCCTCTTTGGAAGACAGGCTTCTGACTGAATCTATGCCGGATAGGGCCACCTCTTTGACCTACCGGAAATTGATTAATAACCTTCCGGACTTGACATCCACACTAAGACAGACTTGGTCCAGTGACGTGGGAGAATTTGATGACTCTGAATGGCAGGAGGCCCTTTCGTCCCCCCGAGAAACGGCAATACTCTCTGGACTCAAACTTGTCCAACTCAAAATATTACACCGCACATACTATACTAGAACGACACTATTCAGAATAGGGTCCGCCTCCCATGAATATTGCTTACGGCGTTGTGGCGACGAGGGGACATTCTATCATACCCTCTGGGACTGTAAACACGTAGCGGGATATTGGGTGGCAGTCATGCGTACCATTTCCCAAACGGTGGGCGTGTCCCTGGTGCCGGAGCCCCGGCGTTGTTTGTTGAATGTATGGGAGCCGAACGATCTGAACCACCGCCAGCAGGATTAGGTGATGTTGGGTATGATGGTTGCGAAACGGAACATCGCCCTACTTTGGGTTCAGACACACTGCCTACCCTCCGTAAATGGTGCAAAGATATGGATGAGATGATGGTGGCAGAGAAATTTGTGTTTGTACATCGTGGATGTCCCAAGAAGTGGGAGAATATTTGGGGGGCATGGAATAAGTTCCGTGGTAATATCTGCGAGCCTCCGACGTATGAGGACGATGGTAGTGCCTCTGAATGATGCAGCTTGGACATCTGAAGCTTAATAACACTGATTTGTCAATATGTGTATTACTTCTCTGTGATCTGAATGGGGAAATGGGTCGGTTTGCTCTCACAGTCCATATGATGTATATAATTTATCTGTCTGTATTATTGCCCTATATGTTTTGGTTAATAAAAATATTTTTTTTTAAATAAAAATTTATTGTAAAAATTAACTACAATAATAGACAATTTCCCCTCTGAAGAGAAATGCAGCAGTTGATAAAACTGTGACTTAGCGTTGGCCTTCCTTAGTATTAGCCTCGAGGAAAGCGCGATTAAGGCCGCTAATCCTCCTTTGGCCCTACCCATTCTGGAAGGACTAGCATTAGTACAAACATCTTGATAACCATTGAAGGATAGGTAAGCCAGATTTCCTGTATTAAAATTAAAGCACAACCCTCTATTGTTTTTATCCATTCCTCGTCATTAATTTTATTTTTGATCCCTGCCACGTTCCAAGACATAATGCGGAGGGAGTCGTTGGGTTGTGTGCAAGGGCTAATTGATTACCGTCCCCTGTCTGCGCATCAGAAGACCCCATGTTTTGAAGAATAGAAGACTCCCCATAAACCTCCGTGCTACTTGAAACAATATTTTTGGGCTCTTTTGAATCCATAAGTTCCCAATTTATACTGGGCTCATTGGTTTTTCTTATCCTGCATTGTGCCACAGGAATCTCTTTGGAGATGAGTCAATCTATATCTTCCAAGGATGGGAAGACATCATATCTGTTATATAAGGGTAGGCTGAACTGTTGTTGGATATTAGTAACAACAGACCTCTGCTGTAAAGAAGGGTGGGGTTGAGTCCTGGGGGGGTAAAAAAAAAAGCCTAGAGGCAAAACGTTTATTCCTGTTTGTAGTAACTGGGCGCTACCTAGTCTATTTAAGATCCTTCGAACCAATGTTGAAGATTTAAAAGTAAGAAAAATACAGTCCCCAGGAAGTATTTTTTCCCTTCTCCCTAACCAGCATACCCTTCTCACCATTTTAAACTCATTAAACAAGGTCTCTTTTAGTCTGGGTTTAGTCCTGAGCCAGCAGAGGGCCTTGTTACTCAAAGCCTCCCATGATTCATTTACCTGAGGGGAAAGGAGCGGAACATTAGCCAAAATTATTGTTAATGGGGTGGCTTCTGGAGGCAAACTTAGACTCTCCTCCTCCCTGTCCCTAGTAACTATAGACAAGGTGGATGTCAAACCGGTTGCACGTGGCTCGGTATGAGTGGGGGCAGGATTATATGTTAATCCAATAGAGCGGTTATGTCTTATAGACACTTTATCTAATACGAGAGGGGACTTAATCTGGGGAGCTAAAGTTGCTATACCGCCATTCGTTACTAGGGGGGTCGGCAAAGGGCCAGCGGCACATACTCCATATCTGTTTTATCAGGTCTTCAACGGCCGTAATCCTAACCAATACTTGTTCTAATGGGGCTACGGCTTGTGTATAAGGAGCTACAGAGACCAGGCTTTCCCCAGCGGACTGTAAAGGCCCAATTAGGCTAGTCAATTTACTTAAAGTAGAGTACAGATGGTCTAGGTGACATCTAAAGGAAGCAAGGGAAGTGTCAATTAGATCTTTCAATTGTGAGCAGGCAAGATCCAAGTTAAATGTAAATCCAAGGTACCCCCCCCTCCCGCCGGACCCAGCGCAAAATACCCAGGGATGGTACATGCAGGAGAGTCAACATCAGTGTGTTTACTAATAGAACGAGTGTGTCGCGTTTTAGGGGTATTTCTGCAGGTCGGCTTCTGATGTTTAGTTTTTAGAATATTCGCCCCTCTCTTTCGCTTTCCTGCGGGTTCTCGTGGCTTATCCTCAATGGCCACAAAATCCTTATTGATAGGAGTAAAAGTCTGTGACCATGTTGCTATTGTTGATCCTGGTGGCAAATCCGTAACAGAAATACCAGATTCCAGCAGAGGCTGCATCTGACTATTGGGCGTAGGGGGCGAATGGATTAAAACAGCATCACTCATTACGGAAGGGCCCAGAGACAAGCGCCTTTGCAGAGAAGCGAGATCCAATGATAGGCGCCTCTCCGTTAGTTCAATTTCATAGGTGAGCATAGATTCTGCCATAACGATAAAGGCACCCAGCGTGCCTACAACTCCCTTACGTTTGTAGATGACACCACAGAGCAACTCAAAATAACACCATTAAGCGCAAAACAATTGCGTAGTAAAACATGGTAACTACGCAAATAGACAGGGAAATAAATGCCAGTCGAGTAGCAATTTGCCAAAGTTGAAAGGTGCAATGTACTGAGTCAGCGGGGGCCAACACAAATAATAAAGGTAAAAAACACAAAAAATAACAAAAAGAAGGAAACCGACTGTACCTCAAAGCTGCCAACCACGATACAGGGCTGAAAAAATTAGGAGGAGTGGCCCAGCTCAGCCTCTTCGGGGCAATGACGGGGCCGCCCTTGGGCCGGGCGCGGCCCGCGCTGCGGTGGAGAGGCAGCGCTTTAAGGTGGGTGACGCACTGCTAACTGGGACTTGTAGTCCCCTTTACTACTGGCTGGTGCTGCGGGGGCAAAGGAGAACAGCGTCTGTTACTGCCCTGGGACTCCGGTCCCACCAGGGCATGGAAAACAGCAAGAGGCACTCCCGTGGACAGTGGGGCACTGTAATGAAGTAAGGTTGTGCAAAGTAATGTCCCTCGCGGCATGGGGAGAGGCAGCACTTAAGCGCGATGTCAGACGCCTCCCCCTCACTAGCGGCAGCTCTGGGTGGCACACTGATCACTGGGACTTGTAGTCCCCTTTACTGCTTGCTGGTGCTATGGGGTAAAGGAGAACTGCATCTGTCGTTGCCCTGGGTCTCCAGGGCATGGAAAACGGCAAGAGGCACTCCTGTGGACAGTGGGGCACTGCAATGAGCCAAGGGTGTGCAAAGTAATGTCCCCCACAATGTCTTTAGCAAACCAAACTGCGGTCTGGTAGGCTTCGACCTAAAGTAATTGTCCCTCTCCCAAGATGTGCAGACTACGGCTTCGGAGCCGAGCGCCTAGAGAAGCTCATTGCTTAGAGCGCTGTGTAGGCATCATCATCACCATAGCTCTGGTCGCAATACATGCTATAAATCTGTTTCCTTTTAAATAGAACGCGAAACCCCTTCATACATGTGGTGTGAGGCAACCTGAAAATAATCTCCATCTATGGGCAGAGAGGAGTGAACTGTAAAAACGCAGTGCTTCAATCCAGCAATCAGTAGGACCTATAGATGGTCTGCCTAATCTTCTTTCGAACTGCGAGCAGAGAGGCAGGAAAGGGAAGGCGTACAGTAGGAAGATATCCCCCTGTTAAAGGAATGCTTGAGAGAAATACTAATGTACAATACCTGCGACACTATGTGTTCTTGGCGGTGAGCAGAACTAACCAAGGTGTGCCCAACTGGGCGAAGATACCTTGCATCACCTCCAGATGGAAATGCCATTCATGTTCCACTATCTAGTGTCTGCTTGGCTTGCCTGTCCTGGCATTTAGCGATCCTTTTAAATGGTTTATCATCAGGGAGATCCCTTGAAGGTCCAGCTATTGCCATAGAAGCAGTAACTTCTGGCATAGGATATGCCATCCAACACCAACCTTTGAGTTGCAGTACTATATGGTGATAGTCTAATCCATTAACACTTAGACCGGCGTTCTTTTGATGGACTGGAGGAAAGGCTTCAAAGCCAACCAGATGGCACAAAGCTCCAGGTAGCGCACATGGAGTTTCTATTCCACTGGGTACCAGGTCTCTCGAATCGCCATCTCTCCTAGATAACCACCTTAATCCAAAGATGATGCACCTGTTACCACTGAGAGCTTTCAATTGGGTCAGGAGAACAGAACATCTTGAAGCAAATCAGGTTAGTGTCTACAGCCACCACAGAAGGTTCAGGGCTGCTTCCTTCAAGATGCAGATGTTGTCTGAAAGGCAACCGTGATGTTGTGCAGACAGAGGTTCCACCGCAAGGCCCGCATATGCCAATGGGCACTTGGGACCAGCAGGAGACATGATGGCCTCCAAACCATCTGCGCCAGCCCAGGAATAAATGTCAAACATTCATATCATATCCTGAATCCCATGGACTCTCTGAGGGATACAAAGGTCTTAAAAGTAACCGTGTCCAAGGTAGTCCCAATAAAGGAGATTCTCTCGGAAGATGAAACTTTGGCTCGTTGATAGAGAACCCTAAAGATGAGAGAAGGGTGACAATCATCTGCAGATGTTCTGCAACTGAGTGAGGTGAGCCTTCCTTCAGCAGCCACTCACCGAACTATAGGAATACATATATCCCGATCTTCAAAGATGTTCAGCGATCACCATCATCACCTTTGTAAACACTCAAGGGGCTCAGGATTAGGCGGAAGGGTAGAACAGCAAACTACAAGGCTCCTACCTCACAAAACCCAGAGAAAGCATTTGTATGTATGCGGGGGGAGCATGAAAGCATCGATTTTACATGTCCAAGAACACCATCCTGTCTCCTTCATCCAGGGCAGCAAGAACCTGGGCGAAGTAAACATCTTGAAACGGTTCTTCCACAGGACGATGTTCAGGAGTAAAGGCTCTGTATGTAAAGCCACCATTTGTTTAGGCACCAATAAATAGTGTATTAGCATCTCACAACCCTTGCAACCTCCAGCATGTTCTCAAACCCACCAGCAATAGCAGGTCTTTCTAAACGAGAATGGGTGCATACATTGTTGAAGTTTGAACAGAAACATGTAGAATATGAGGAGGAGTGGATGTGAGAGGAGGGGGTCAATTTGCTGCACCCACTGATCTGTCGTCGTACCATGCAAGCTGGCAAATGATTATTTGGATTCAGCCCCCAACTGGTCATGCATGTCCCAAGGAGGGGAAACAGAAGTGAGTTTGAATTTTTGGTACTGTTGGCGAAACCTATGGAGCAGGCCATAATGCAACTATTGATAAAGCACTCTGAAGCAGACTCAGGCTTTTTCTCAAAAAGCCTGAAACTGTTAAATATCATGTCCGTAAGAGATGCCTGCACATCAATGGAGAAGCATATTGCTCACATCCAGACATGACATCTAATCACAACTCAGTCGTCCATGATCCGAACCACAGAGGGTCAGGACCTTCACTCAAAATGTATTTTGCCGTATCATGCCCATCTAGGATAATCAGGGCAAGGGAATTCCTGAATTTGCCAGGACCGTCTGGCATAATCTGGCTGGGTATGTCCCAAACAACATGAGTGTACCAATTCAGTAGACAGACTGCATTCAAGGACCTCAAGGATGAAAAATAGCAGAAGAAATGTGTTTTACCTAACACATCAATGCTTTTGGATTCCTTATCACTTGGTGCAGGAGGAAATGCATAGGGGTTAACATTGCTTGAGGAAGCTTGCATGACCAAACTCTAAGGGGTCGGGCGGTGAGTCAAAAATGCTATTTCTACAGGCAGGCCGATGAAGCCTAGCCACCAGACTAAAGGGGGACCTGTTCATAGCTTTGTCCATGTCCCCATCATGGTGTCTGTCAGTGCCTCATTAACGGGGGGCAAAAACTCTGACATAGCAGGCTCAAGTTGCCGGATCTCTGTCAACAGGTTTGCTTTAGTCTCAATTGTTAGTAGTTGAAGGTACAAAACTTCGAATACTCTGCGGACTACTACCACGAAGGAGGAGTTCTACTCAGTGATGAGGCAGGTACTGATATTGATTCTGAATAAAAATAGGCACTGGGTTTGAATCCGGTGTGGGTGTTGCTGGAGTCAAGGTTAGCGTTGTGGTTACTGGAACCGAAGAGGCCTCCAGCATCAGAGTGTTATGGATCTGGATGGCTGACAAAAGGGGTCCGTAGGTGTCAGGGCAGGATCCAAGGACAGAAGTCCAACCAGGTAGTCCCACACTCCTTATGGCCCAAATTACTCCAGAGCACACAGGCATCCTGAATTCCAGCATGGCCTACATAAAGGAGTCTATTTGCAGAAGGGTCCACGATGGTCCATGACACTTGGTGTGCTGAGATCAACCTCGGACCGGGCTCTGATGTATACAATGCCAACTGCAAGACTTTTACCTGTAGCGGAGGGATAGGGAAGAGTCCCGTCTGGCCTTCTGGCACTTTTGGTGTAACTTATCCCACAACCTCGTCTTTAACTTACCAAAGACGATTTGGAAACGGAGTGGGACCTGGTCTGTTTTTGGGAGCACAACCTTACTTCTTGTGTTCAGTGACGTACAGCTTCGCCCCCTGCTCACTCATCACCTTGGAGTGCATCAGGGAGCATCGGTCGTATGACTTGCAGTCTTGCCCCAACCATAGGTACCATAGGAAGACTTGTGTGGATCCATGACCTGCATCTGCTTCCTTTCATCGCAGCACTGTTTGAAGCCTATGGTTTTTGGAGGGGACATTTCCCTGCCCCACTGTTTTGGAAAATGCTGATTTGGGGAAACATTAGTAGAGCGCTCCATGCAAGGACGAGGAAAGCAAGAAATTGATGTCATCACACATTTATGTACGGCTCTGTGCAATTACTTGCGAAGGTGGTGCCGTGTCCGCCATGTAGTAAGATGGTGTCACCTGCAAGTGTTGTTACTTTGAAAAAGCCCACATTCAGTCTAGTGCCTGGGAATATTCACAAGGTATGGAATATGCAGTTTAAAGTATTCATCAGAAGCACAGAATTTTCACTGAGGTATACTGGTAGAGTGAGTACATTTGTAGGCAATACTATGTTAAACCGATTGATATTTAACCTCTGTGACTTAAACCCAGAGGTAAAATGCAGATTTACCAATTTGTGTAGTTACTAAAGACATAGAGGCTATAAGGCTCTGACCTTGTTACAGACTCATCGTTTCATGCACTTTTTTGTTTTTGTAACATTTTAGAGGAAAAATTATGTCTCTACAAATGCAAATTAGTTAAACTTCATGTCCCAAGAGCATGTTATGATGGCACTGCTGAGAAAAGTTGAGTAGTTAGCGCCAAAGATATTCACATCAATGAGGCATCAAGGTTTTTTCATTGGGAACACCCAGTAAAAAAAGTAATATGAATGGAGTTACTTTCACAACTTGAGATATTCTAAAAATGTTTGAATGTTATAAATGTCTTTGTTTTTTCTGCTATGTGTGGCAATTAAGAAAGATACTGATATTATGAGCCGCCCCCCTTAAAATACTCTGTTTCTTCCCAACTGGCTCAGGGAAATCTGAGGCGTAAAAGATTACCAAAGATAAACATCATATGTGGGATTAAAGACTAGTAGGTGACTGGTCACAAGGCTGCATGCTTTGTAAGAATGTTTTGTTCATTCAATAGTTATTACTTCGTTTCGACATGCAAACCACTCATTTGTGGCGGCTGTGGGGATTTCCTCCGGTAAGCTCATCAGAATAATGTTTGCTCCATAGGCACCAGCGCCCTTCGCACACTAACACGACAATGAAGCCACATTTGAATAAGCAATTCCACAACACATATTTCTGGAAAGTGAACTAGGACTCAGAAATGTGCCAAGATTTCCTGCCTGTGAACGTTTGTTTACACAAGCTGATACATTTAACCATCATTCATGCAAAAATCGAAGCGAGGTTGTATTCCCATTCCTAATTAACCCCAAGGTAAGTGTAAAAAAAAAAGACATCAAGGCTGGTTTTATGAAAAAATGCGCTACATGGGAATTCACGAGACATATGAATGAGTGCACCTGCAGACTAACACCCACAATACGTTTTTGCTTTACACAGCCCCGTCGCTGGCTTCACTCAACAGAAAGTCACACTGTCGCAGGTGAAACCTCCTACCGCACTTAAGTCTGTCCTGACCACGGCCTGCCTAAGAGCCTCTATGTGATTGTGCGGAGAGAGCCTGTTCATGTGTATTTTACCCTGAAGGGGCCATCAGAGGAATTGCAGTCGTCAGTCCACATGCGAAGATGCCTGTTACAGCAAGCTCCAATCTCTGCACAACAAAGTGGAAGGCAAGTCGATCTATATGCAAGAAGCCCCCATGGAGGAGGGCTGCTGAATATTTGATAGGGACTACCTGGCAAACTATATAACCTCCTTATGACCTGGAGACTTGTATATTTTGTTAGATCTGAGCTCAGACATTAAAGCAAACAAGTGATGAATATACCATGGTACGTGTAATCGTTGCATAAATTCTGAGTCAAACTCGAACCCTTACTAGTGTTTCAAAAAGCTTGTGTATCATCGCTTCAGTAGGGTAATCACGTACATCTGTCGAGTTCTAACAGAAGCCACTGGTCGGTGACTTGTTAACTTTCCTACATGTCAAGATTCCTTATTTGGCACGGTTCTTTTCAAACAAATAAGAGTTAGGAAACTTGGGAATCTTTTGTTCATGTAACAGTACACATCCCTCTAATTTCATAACTCACCATCTACTGTAGCTTCATTTACAAGATAAGTACCTGTGCGAAAAGGTTACCTCAGAGGACTGCGGTCTTTGTCACTGGATTTCCAACTTTACCTTCCTCCTTCTTTCCCCCTTTTATGCTTTTTCCACTCTTGCTCTGGCGCAAAGATGGATGAGTTAAAATAGGCGCTGGTCTCGGTTGGCAACACCTGCCTGGCTCAAATTAAGCACTGGCAGTATGTCATTCTCTGCCACCTAGGGGCAAACGTAACGATAGAGGTGATTGCTAATGCCTGGTTCTTAGCCCACAGAAGGAGGCCCATACAAAAGTACTTAGTCTGTGGATACAACCAGCACTTATTTCAGGGGACCACGGATACTTTGATACCTGGTGTGCTCCTGGTCGGGTTCTGGAGAGCAGCAAGACACAACAGATCCATCTGTGGAATAATACACCGCAGGCTTGGAGACTGAATGCATCCCTTATTAATTTCCACAATGGTCATGAAAACAAAAGGAGGACAGACAATATAGTGATCATGCATAAGTCTGTGTATAGGCAACCCCTTGTTTAGCTCTACAACCATAGTGGAAATAAAAGGCCTTTCCCTGCTTCCAGACAGTGTGCATGCTGTTTACCATCAGCAGCTGTCAGAACCAGGGTCAGCCGGGGACAGAAAATAGGTCTAGGCAGCAAAATAAGAGTGGCCACCATTAGCGAATCAGATAGCTAAAAAAAAAGTGGTCTGTATTTGCAAATAGGACAGTTTTCAATTTGGAATGACACGTTATGCAATATATGGCCGCCTGCATGCATTTGTGCTTACTACAGGCAAGGTTTAAGGTAATATCAGGGAAACCAACAGTATAAACTGGCCCACCAGTCCATAAAACAGGCCTATAAACCTCCCAAAAACTGGCCCACACACACTGACCTATCAGACCAGGCCCAGCAGCGCGGTCTGATTGCCCTATATGCATTCCTACCCTGGTCACAACTTCCAGCTGTTGGTAGTCCTGCAGCTGCTGATGACAAAGTGAGAAAGATAAGGCCTCTCTGCCTCCTTAATTTTGGGGAACTGAGTTTACTTTTTTTTTAACCAGCTCTCTTTCTAGCTCAACTAATGTTAAATATAGCTGTTAAAAAGTAAAGGTCTATGTGAGGTGGAATGTAAAAGTGCATGTATTGAAGCCTCCAGCTTTAACATAATGACCAGGGTTGCATTTAAGAACAAATGTACATAGTTCCTGTTTTGCATTCCTATGTAACCAGGTTATCCATACTTATTGATCCTTTCAAAGCGTGCCGCCTTTATTTATCCACTGCCAAGAAACACAACAATCAATGCGCAGATTGCTATTTTAACATGTGAAAATAGTCCCGAGGTGCACCAGCCACACTTGCAACCTATTGGTGTTTAGAAGATATATGCAAGAAGAATAGAATATTACACCAACTACATACAGCCTATGCTACCATGCACTCACTTGAGCATCCTTGTATATTTGTACACTTTCATTCGTAGAAAATCGACGTCCAATTACGTTTCATCAAAACGTATAAATACATCAAAAAGAGACGCCAATGCATTTCAGAGGGGATTTATGCTGTTGACACAATAAAACACGTCTTACACAACATTAAGCTGAAACAAACCATACAACACAAAAGACATCTGGCACTGTGTAGATGAAAATGAGCAGAAAAAGACAGCCAGTCTGACGTAAAGTCCCTAAGGTCCAACTCCATCCTTGACTCGGGCATGACTAATGGAGGTCGCCATCTTACCTGATTCATTCAGAATCATTGTCATCACTACTATTAGATACAGATGTCACCTGTCTGCATCGTTCTAAGAACTGTGAAAGCATCAAGAACTTCGATCAATGATAGTGATACAACCTACAAGGCGACATTTGTCTGGGTCAAATGCCTACTTTTCACCATGTCAAGGTTAATTGAAAACATAAATCATCACACAACCAAGATAGTGTAGTCTGAATATCACATATGTTCAAAAGGAAATGTCTCGGATGGACAAGTAACTTACCTTCGGTATTGCCTTATCTGGTAGAGGCATGATCTAGGCGCAGATTCCTTACCTTTGAATTTCCCAGGCATCAGACTGGATCTGGAATTTTGTTTTTTCGAGCAATACCCCTGCGCGCCAGTAAGTGGCATCGGTCAGCTCCGTGTGACACCGTCTGCGTCATCCGCGGCGGAAGTGATGTTCGCGTCATCTATATAAGCGCCAACTCAGCACGCTAACCTCAGTTACTTTTCATGACTTTCCACGGCAGAGGCATGGAGTCATGAAGTGCACTGACATTGGTGTGTTTCTAGACAACCAGGGCCCTGAAAGGGATCAGCCCTGACCATAGAAACCTGTCTGCAGTGTGGAGAGGATGGGTGGGTTGGGAAAGGATCTGCGGCTGGATCATGTCTCTACCAGATAAGGCATTACCGAAGGTAACTAACTTGTTCATCCGATAAGAGACATCTAACCGCTGATTCCTTACCTGTGAATAGATACAGAAACAATAAAATTCCCTGAGGAGAGACTGCAGCCAAGTTTAGACTAGGAAGTCCTACAGAACAGAGCAGCCAAAAAGACCGTCATCGCGGGCTTGACTGTCCAGGCAGTAGTGCTTGGTTAACGTGTGCATGGATGCCCACATTGCTGCCTGACAAATGTCAAGGTCAGGAACTCTATGTTGCAATGTCGTGGTAGCAGCCTTAGCTTTGGAAGACTGAGCCCTTAAGCCGTAATGATGAGGCTGCTTATTGGCCATAGTGTAGCAAATTTTGATGGAGAGGACGACCCATCACGAGAGAGTCCTCTTCAGCACCGCCACAACCTTTCTTTTTTTCAACGTACCTCATGAACAGTTGGTCGTCCACCCAGAACTGTTTAATGTGGTCAAGGTAGAACGAGAAGGCTCTTTTTGGGTCCATACAATGGTGTCGCTGCTCTTCTTTAAAAAGGTGTGGAGGAGCGTAGATGGTGGGCAAGGTGACAGATTGCCCCACATAGACTGGTGTTACCACTTTTGACAAAAAAGAAGCCATAGTGCGAAGCACCAACCTTTATGGGAAGATTGTCAGGTAGAGAGGCTTGAATGACAGAGCCTGCAATTCCCTCACCCTCCTGGCACATGTTATTGCCACAAAAAAGGCTGTTTTGATGGTAAGCAGCCATAGGGGACAATTGTGCAGAGGTTCTAACGGAACGCACATTAGAAAGGTGAGAACCAAATTAAGGTCCCACTGAGGCATAATGAAAGGATAGGGTGGGAACATATGCAGAAGGCCTTTGAGGAATCTATTTACAATGGGAGATGTAAATAATGAGGGTTGATCTGGTCGCCTCAGGAAGGCAGACAGGGCAGAGAGGTACCCTTTGAGAGTGTCCAGAACACAGCCCTGCTGGGCAAGGGTCAAAATGGAAGGCAAAACTTGGGAGAGGGAAACAGAAAGAGCATCAATAGATCTTACTGTGCAATATTTAACAAATGTGTTCCACCGGCAGCTGTACACTGTCTTGGTGGAGGGCCACTTGGCCACCAAAATAACATTGCAAACTTCGGGAGGAAGCTTGAATGCTATCAACTGTCGCCACTCAATCTCCATGCAAGAAGGCATACAAGAGAGGTTCGGGTGGAGGATCCTCCCTTGCTACTGCGACAGAAGATCCTCACGAAGACGCAGCCTGATCGGAGGATCGATGCTCAATTGGAGAAGCTCGGAATACCAGACATTCGGTGCCCAGTCCGGAGCCACAAGAATGACTTGGGCCCTGTTGTTCCTGATCTTGCACTCGGGACAGAAGTGGTATGGGCAGAAAGGCGCATAGGAGGCCTGAGCTCCACTCAAGACGAAAAGCGGCTCCGAGCGAGAGTCGTCTTGGAAACTCCAGCTCTTAAAACTACTGACATTGATCATTTTTGGCAGAGGCAAACATATATAACCAAGCCTCTTCCCACTGTTGAAACAGACCATGCACCAGCTCCAGATAGAGGCGCCAATCGCGATCCGCTAGGCATCAACAGCTGAGTTTGTCCGCCCTGGCGTTCAGAGAGACTTATAGGTGTTGAACCACCAGGGATATGCCCTGCTGTTCCAGCCATGTCTAAAGACACAGGATCTCTTGACAACCCCATCCCGCCCTGTTTGTTGCAATACCACATGGCAGTGGTGTTGTCCTTGAACACTTGAACCAGCTTTCCCTTAATTGAAAGAAAAAAGGCATTCAATGCCAATTAGATTGCTCTGAGCTCCAACGGGCTGATGTGGAATCCAGATTTTGCCAGAGACCAGAATCTTCTGATCCCCACCTCTCCCAGATGGCCGCCCCATCCTAGGAGTGACGCATTTATCACACTAGTGTCAGGTCTGGTTGGGGAAGGTAGAGGGGTCTGCCGCTGACCCAATCACTGCTTGTAAGCCACCTCTGTGAGCCCTTTGTTGTTCCCTCTGAGATCTGGACCATGTCGGAGAGGTTCCCCTGATGCTACGCACACTGGAACTTCAGGTCCCAAAGCAGACCCCACATATGCCAAAGGACATGTGTCACAAGCAGGATGCAGGAGGCCATGATGCACAGCAGCCTCAAAGTCAGTCTCGCCAAAATCCTGGATAAAGGCTGAAATCATCGGTGTTGTAGCCTAAATATCCTCGACTCGCCATTTGGGAAGATAGACCCGAAACTGCACCATGTCCAGAACAGCTCCAATGAAAAGGAGCACCTGAGAGGGAGTCAGGTGTGACTTTGATACAATGATAGTGAACCCCGGTGAATGCAGGAAGTCCGCTGTAGTCTGGAGGTAGGACACGACAGTCTGGGGCGAGCCCGCCTTCAACAGCCAATCGTGGAGATAGAGGAAGACTAGCACCCTTAACCTCCGCAGATGAGCTACAAGCACCATCATCACCTTGATGAATACACAAGGGGCCCTGGTGAGGTCAAAAAGGAGCACAGTAAACTGAAAATGCTGGTGGCCCACCATGAACCACAGGTAACGCCTGTTGACAGGCAAGACGGGAATGTAAAAGTATGCATCCTGCAAGTCCAACGCCATTATCCAGAAACCAGGGTCTAGGGCAAAGAGGACATAAGCAAGAGTGAGCATCCTGAATGTCTCCTTTTTGAGGAAGAAATTGAGAGAGCACAGGATGAGGTTAGGATGAAGGCCTCCGTCCTTCTTGAGTACCACAATGTAGGAGGAATAGCAACCATGACCTACTTAAGGCGTCAGCATTCTCTCTATGACTCCTTTGGACAAATGAGCCATCACTTCCTAGCAGAAATGAGATAAGTGGTCCTCCGTCAGCTAGAGTCCCTTCAGGCAATCTGCAAAACCCACCTGTCCGATGTAATGGACTGCCAGCGGGACAGGTCATGGCGGATCCTGCCACCCATTGGATGCCCATGATGGTAAATGGACAGACTAGGAGGGTTTGGAGGCTACAGCTGCTGGTGGTTGGTGGAATGACCTGACCGCTGGCCACCCGATCCATGGTGCCAGTAGGAACGGTGTCCGTGGTCACACAGAGGACGGAATGTTTGTGCACCGCGGTAGCTGGACGGGTAAGGACATGTCTGTATGTCCCTTCCATAGCCATAAAAGGCAGATTGAGCGTGACGAGGGAACATAGAAAGGCCCAAGGAGCTGGCCGTAGCCCTACTGTCCTTAAAGGGTTACACTGCAGAATTTGCCTGGTCTCCTAAGAGACGGGAACCATCAAAGGGCATGTCCATGAGTGATGTCTGAACACCCCCAGAAAAGCCAGTAGTCCTCAACCAGGTATGGCATCACAGGGCCACTGTCGATGAAACTGCTCTGCCTAGCACATTGGTGGTGTCTAGTTCAAAGCGAATGGTAAACTTAACTGCATCCCTCAAGTCTGCAACAGCCTGGGAGAGCAAGGCCTGGGCCTCCTCCAGGATTGCTGCCAGCAACTGGGCAACCATATGCCACAGTGTGGGAATAATGGCCCAAAAGGCTTGAGGTGTTCATGGACCGCAGTGCCAGGCTGGCAGAAAAAAAAAAAAGGTTGTCCATCTCTTGGATTCCTGATTTGGCAGGGCGGTTGGAAATGCCGCAGGATTTCCCTGGGACGTGGAAGCCTGGATCACCAAGCTCTCCAGAGTAGGGTGTTGCATGAGGCAGTTTTGGTCCCCTGGAGCAGGGCTGTGGGCAAACGTCCTGTTCACAGGAGCCCTTGTGCTGAGATTGGACCAGGTCCGAAGCAGGACTTGGTCCAAGACAGTAAGTGCCTCATTGAAAGGGAGAAACTGATCTGATGGGGACACTCCCGGGTGAAGAACTTTTGTGAAGACATTAGTCTTGACTGCCGCTGAGGGCAAGCTAAGGTCCAGGATATTAGCTGCCTCCGCACCACCATTGCGAAGGATACTCCCTCCTCCGTAGCCACAGTAGGAGAGAAAGATACCAGTATCTGGAGAAGTATTCAGTTCACTGGCTTAACAGATCCTCACACCAGTCCATTTGTTCTTCCTAAGACTGGGGGGGTCCAGCAGCCCCTCCCATTCTACCCTGAGTCCTAGCACATAATAATAGGACATAGGTTCAGGCCTGAAAAGCATGGCTCCAGTCGGTGCCGAAGCCGGCATCAGACAATGCCCCTCTGACTCCATGTCAGAATCAGGGATGTGGCCACTTGTGACACCAGGAACGTCTGACTTGGATTGGGGAAGGCATGACCGGCGGCAATCAAGATCCATTACAGGACCCTTAGGGCCTGAATGGCGCTGGAGCCACCAGCATGGATTCAGTAGGGGCCACTCCAAAACCTGTGGGCTTGAAGGCACGCCGG
Organism: Lissotriton helveticus; assembly: GCF_964261635.1. Taxonomy (NCBI): domain Eukaryota; kingdom Metazoa; phylum Chordata; class Amphibia; order Caudata; family Salamandridae; genus Lissotriton; species Lissotriton helveticus. Next base: position 894,475 of record NC_136062.1, read on the forward strand.
AGGGAACAGGCAGCCCAAAGATGAGCTGCTTGGCCTCATAAAATTCTTTCAATTGAACAGGTGTCACTCCAGCTCCCGGAAAATCAGGGAGGCACAGAGCCGACACATACGCGGAGCCAGGTCTCGAGTGGCAACACTCCCTCCTCTCATAGTCCGAGGGACGTGAAGTCAAAGCATGCTTCGACTTCTTCTTGTGGGACTTCGACTACCATGAGTGGCTCGACGGATTGGAGTGTGATGACTATCTCGGGCTCCACGATCAATCCTGGGACCTTCCTCTCGACCAGGAACCTTGATCGTCATCCTCATAGTGTTGCATGTCAAGACGCAATAAGCTTGAGGGATCACTCCCTCAAGTTCTTCAGATGCATGGCTCAGCAGTCAAGGCAGGCCTTCGTCTCATGGTCCCGCTCGAGACACCAGAGGCGAATAAGGTGTGGGTCCATCACCGGCTTCTGTCAATGACAGGCACCGGAGGGCTTGAAGCCGGCCTTCTTACTGCAAACACCAGGAAGTAAGCCTCAACAAGCATCTACAATGCAATAAGTCTTGCAACTGCGAATTTCGGAGCTATTGGCATTGTAAATGGCAATGCCTTTTAAAAAATTAAAAGCCATTGTTATTTACAATACCAAAAGCAACACCTATTGCATTGTATAGCACATGTCCGTTACTGACCATATCTCATAAGTAGGGATGGTGCTGTGCAGGTGAGAGCTGCAGGGTACGTAGTTTCAACGTAACAGGGTTAAATACCACCACTGGTGCGGAGTCGGGTGTAGGGTGACAACGTGCACAGAATTATATAACTTGGTCGGAGAAGGTGGTACCCAAGGTCCACGGCCAGACAAAGCTGGGCCCTTCTTTTGGATTCATGCTCTCATCCCCGAGTTGATGGACTTATTTTCCATCGTTAATGGGTTTGCACCCAGTCTAAGACCCTGATCCAGGACGCCCACATTACTATTCTAGGAATGCACTTACAATAGTGAACTAAGTAGTGTCTAGCAATGCAGAAGCAGTGACTGAGATCAGCCCTCTGCGCCTTGGACCTTCCCCGCCGCCATATTTGTTGGCCGATGGTGTCACTTCCGAGGGACCGAGGACGTTAGAATAGCTGGGGATGTGGCTAGGCGCCCATGCTTGGTGTCTGTTGTACCTCCCGAAGGGGGCGCTCTACACTGCGTTAAACGTACCCTCCCCTAAAATGAAAATAGCGGCACATATTAGTTATTCTGGGTGGAAGGGCCACCTCTGGTCAGCGACTGTAGGGCGTACAAAGCATTTGAGCAGGGGGTGCCAACTAGAAGCATTTGAAGTAGAGGAAAATCGTTTAGCTGGCATGTACGTACGTTGTGAAGCATGTCCGTATAAAGTGTGTTGAGTAATTTATCTGATATGACATTTGCCTGTGTTGTGTTTAGTTTGTGTGTTTAAGCATCTGGAACATGCGCGTGTGTGCACTCTGTCACGTGTATTACGTGTGTAGATGGTGTTTCCATGGGTGTATATGTTATACGTAGTGTGTGTCGTGTGCAGTTTGTGTGTGTCGTGTGCAGTTTCTCTGTGTGTTTTATGGGTTTGGTGTGTGTGTTCATGCACTGAAAGTTCGAGTGTCCACTTAGGCACAAGAAAGGACACTCACACATGGAGCGGGTCTGGGACGCCTCCTGAGAGCACACGGACGGGGGCAGCAGGCCCCGGCTATAGTGGAGGGGACCAAAGGCAAAGCAATTAGCGAGGACTGCCAAATCCTGTGTCACGATAAAGCATTGACCCAAACCCTCCTCTCCAAATACCCCTCATTATTAAATCAGCTTTAATGAAGCCCTCCAACCCCATGCATTTCCATGTTAATAGACTTGCCCCTGCCCGCCACAATGGGAGGAATGCCTGAAACCCGAGCGCTGTCTGCGGATGACAAATACCCCTCCTTCAGACCGGGCCCTTCGCCTCCAGTGCAGCCGAGACACCCGCCACAATTGGGAGGAATGCCTGAAACCCGAGCACTGTCTGCAGATTACAAATACCCCTCCTTCAGACCGCGCCCTTCGCCTCCAGTGCAGCCGAGACACCCTGCATGGAGGCAGCCGAGGGGAGACAGCACTTCTGCGCCAGGCGTGCCGGAGAGGACTGGCAGCTGCCTATCAACCATGCTCCTCATATCATCAACTCTAACTTGACTGCGCAGGTCTCTCTGACCTTAGGCGGGTGCTTCCTCAAGGCTTTCACGGTGATAACATCAGGTTTTTCAAAGTCAGCTCGGGATAAGTAAATCTTGAGGCACAAAAGACTTGCTTTATGAGCCTCAGGAACAACTTGTTCTGGCACCGTCTGCCGTGGGGCACGGCAGTCGGCGCCAGAACAAGTTGTTCCTCAGGCTTATAAAGCGAGTCAAGCCACCTAACCCTCGACGGAGACAATTTCCCCCCCTCTTGTTAAGTTGTAGAAAGTGAAACATCTGCAACACAAAAGTGTCAAAATATGTTCACTTAAGAAGAAGGGTAAGTAAACCACTTGCCCTCAGCACGCAATCTCACATTTGTGTGCTTTGTTTGCTCCTGAAGAAAGCCCATAGACCCTACGGGGCGAAGTAGGGCTGAAACATGTCAACTTCTTGAACCACAACCTGTAGAACCACAGGTGCGTTAGAACAGTAACTTTTCTAACATCGCACCACCACAAAATGTTAACCTTGGCCTTTCTACAACAAATGAACACTGGGTCGTCAGATGTAGGTAATTTTAACTCCACTGCACTCCACAACTTACTTTCCCTAATCACTACTGTCAACAGCAGTTGGCCTTCCTCCAGGTGGAGGAAAGCATAATAAAAACCCAATGATGTATTTTCACATAACCATAATCTTGCAGAGAACCAAGATATACCGCACCCACGGCTAATTCGCGAATGACTTTTTTTTAGACGGACAAGAACCCTGACCCTGATGATACACAGGACAAGTATTTTATTCCTCCATGGTCCTAAGCCTGGATCCTGCTGGAAATCTTTCTTATCATGTGATTCCTAACGATACTCGTTTACTGCTACTGATTGACATTGTGACCCCAGGAGGACAATTGCCTCGCCTGTGGTACATGAACTGCAACCACGATTCCCATCCCCCAGAGTCTTAGAGGTCTCCCTGCTGCAAGCATTACAGCTTATCCTATAGCCTGGGAAAAGGTTTCATATCAGATTAGGGGGCCTACAAAGACATTGCAATTGCCTTATGTGCTAAAAGTTTCAATGAATTATGTTATAATTCCCAGTTCCATTTCAGATGATATGGACATTGAGACTGCAAAAAGAATGATGTTTGATTTAAAGGCATATGTTATGTTGAATAATGAAGATCCTTATTTGAATTACAAAGAAATGTATTGTAATCACGAATATGCACATTATTTGATACTTAGAGCTAGTTACCCTAGAGCAATTCTTAATTACACAAAGTGGAAACATTGTAAAACTCCGTCCGAGAGCCATTCTAATTTCACAAAGAAATGTCCTTATTTCCAGAGTGCTGACAAATTACGTCCTTTAGCCTTCTATGTTTTACACAGAAGCCACAGCAGCATCCCAAAAAATCTAATTACTACTAATAAGCTGATATACTCTACTGCATTTAGTCAAAACCTGGCTATTTAAGGTTATGAGTATTGGAAAGCAAATGCTGATGAGAAAAGCCCATTGGGAACCAAATTCTAACAGATCCAAGGCAAATAAGTCTTAGTTCGAGCCTGCGTAATACCTAAAAAAAAACATTTAGAAGCAAAACTACCTAACAGACTACTTGTCCTGGATTCCAAACAATTTAATAAACTTTCTATTCCAAAAGTCAATCTGACTATGTTCAATAATTGACAATTTCAAATGAACATGTCTGAATCAGACATAACTATATGATACAGAATGGAACCTATAATTCAAGATTATGATACCAGCATGCAGCCTGCATTCTTTACAACATTCCTGTACCCAAATGTTAACATCCTGATCCACTGTACAATACACAAACACCTGTAGTGGTTGCCAGATACAGTGTAGGCAAGCTATGCCAACGATGGCTAGAATACACTAGTCTCTCAGCGGTAAAATAGCACTTCTCCACCATTAAAGAAAATATGGATTTTTCTGATTTTCTTTTCGAATCCCCTTAAAAAAATAAATGTTTCCTTGCTACAGGAATATATGTAGTATTTCCTATCTTTATTGTTTGATTATTTAAAATCTTACAACATTTCCAATACAAAAACACATTCAATAAATACAATAGAGTAAAAGCAATTATATCATAAAAAATTTCTTTAAAAGAATTTATAAAAACATTTTTCTAATTTATTCTCCCAGTTTTATAGATGCTATCTTTAGGAACTTTACAAAGGCAGCGTTCATGACTATATCATTCGAATGTAGACAGACTTTCAATGCCTGTCTACATGTCCTTGTTCCACGCATATTAAAGTGAAATTTAAGTATAGCGCATCTTTCGTTGCGGAGTCCGGGACAGATACATAAGAGGTGGATAATATTCTCTTCACCACCATTACAAAGTCTACACAATGTGCTGCTGTTGGTTTTTTTCCATGGCGGGGCATGACAAAGGCCTGGTAGAATCCCAAATCTTGCTCTCACCAGACATTGTTAACTTTTTTCAGACCAAGGTATTTCCAGATATTCCTGTACTTTCTTTTTTTCATATCCATTTATTACGGACCACGAGTGTTTTCTTTTTGCTAGCAAATCTTTGTCCTTTATAAGTGACAGGTGGTTTGTTGTTCGATTTACTATTTTTTTAAAGGATCCATTACTTATCGTATTGTTTCAGATGGGCATTAGTGCAAACTCTTCTAGTGCATCATTGAGGTATTTCCATGCAGGTGTTCTTGTGTTCTTATTTATTTCTTGCCAAAGTAACTGAGATATATGGTTATCGTGGTCATTTTTAATCCTATACCACGTTTTAATAAATTGGCCTTTTCTTGCATAGGCTTGATTGTTTAACCCGAACTCAAGTCTAATTTGAGCTGGTGAAGCATTATTTGGGAGATAGAAGAGAGTTTTATATGTTTTGGAAAGGACCTTGTTTATCATTTCTGCATCCGTCCCTATTAATGCCTCACTGCCATATGTTATTGTCGGGAGCAATTTAGCCCCTATAATTTTCAAGAGCGGACGATAGGTCAGATTTCCAAGTGATCTCTGTGCTATTTTAAATGCTGCAATTAATGAGTTAGCTTTCCTTTGTATGTCCAGTTTTTGAAGTTTATAGTTTCCCTTTTGGTCAAATAGTACACCAAGTACTTGTACACTTCTATTTGTTCTAGTTGGGTATTTTCCATGTACCATTTATTATTTTGTCTCAGTTTAGTGTTCCTAGTGACAACCATGGTTTTTGTTTTGGTTTCATTTATTACCATTCCATTTTCCTGGGCATACAGAACCGTTCTATTAATTAAGCGCCGAAGTCCGATTTTAGTATGGCTTAGAAGGATGGCGTCATCTGCATACATTAGGTTGGATATCAATTTATCCCCTAACTTCGGCGGATGTGCATTAAGTTCGTCAAGGTTCCCTGATAGATCTCCTAAGAATAGATTAAAAAGGAGGGGGGCCAACACACTACAGGAATATATGCTATCTATAACAAATTAAATAAATCTTCAGAAAATAGAGCTGCAAAAGGGATTAGGCAAGTAGATCAGGAGATCAAGCAAACAGTTTTTCAGGTTATCGACAATGGAATGCACATGCTTCCTAAAACAATGTACTTGCTGAATCCTATTTTGTCTTCACCCCTAGACCTCCTAAAAGGAGACTTGAATGTATTATAATATGGAAACCCTTAGTTAAAAGCAATCATACAGCCAAATTGGGATTTAGACTTAGATCAGGTTTTGAGGATTAGCAACTGCTCAATGAAACAGCCCTGTTTGTGGCATATAACATATTTACTTTATTTTCCGAGTTTTGTATAGCGCGAACAGGATCCTTAACAGATATCAGAACGCTTTACATACATATGAAAAGAGGACAATAGGAAAGAAAACTTCATAAGGCAATTTGTGCAAACTTAGTGAACAGTGCAAGGTAATAAAATGTGATTGTGTGGTCGATTCAGGCAGAGTAATACCAGGGAGAGACAAACAGGCAAATAGAATTTGCAGCGTTTATGTTCAAGTGAATTTAGCCTATATAGAAAACAATGGCTAAAATGAATCTACATGTACCCTATTAATTAGAGAACAAATAGAAAATGCGCCATTTACAGTCCGTGACATGCTAACTATTACCTGGTTAATACATGGTATTTCTTGATCTACAACAACCTTTTATTTTCATGATTGTCAAAAATATATATCCATTGGTTGGTATGTGGACATACACAATTCTCAATTGATCCATTCATGGAAATTATCTTTTTCACACATCTGTTTACATGGAATTGAATATGACTGTGTATATCTGTATGGCAAACCGTTGAAATCCCCTTGGACAGTCCCTTTTATGTGACACAATATCATTGCACAGAATTTGTAGCGTTTTGATGCCAGAGTTAAGTTGTGTTTTATCTATTTCTCCCCTTGCCTTTATTCCCACACATCATGAACTTCTGAATAACAGCTGTCATTTATTTGAACAAATGTTACTTGCTGTGGGTTGAAACTCGGCCAATCGTACCTAATAACAGTTTCAGAAACAATACAGTGTTGTGAAAGGACCTTGTATCCTCTGCCTAAAAATATCATTAGGAACATCCCCCAGCCTAGCGTAAGTATGAAATCTATACGTTTTAGCGATTTGAGCAAACTATTGTCTGGGCATTGCGCTCAGTCAACCACAACTTGCTCTTTATCTCCAAGATCAACAAAACTAGAGCAAGTGGTCGCTCGTTCTGTTATCTGTTAGACGCGCTACATTAGAGGCTTCTTTTAATATCTTCTGAAAACCCAACTTTTTAGAGAGACCTAATCCAGTCGGCCACACCTCATTTAGCTTCTCCCTAGCTGGGCTCTACTAGGACCTAGCGCCGGGACGCTCCTTCTGGAGCAGCTGTCAGTGCTCTATAAATGTTGTTCATTCTCTTACAAAAGACATCCCTTTGACTTCAGAGGTTCACATTTATTATCTGAAGACAGCCAAACTGCTTTATAAATACAGAGACTATTACACCCGCAGTATCCAACGCATTTCGCAGGTATCATGCAAACAAAATTTAATTTGTCTGTAACAATGGGTGTTGTGCAACTTTTGAAGGACATTGGATCTGGTCTGGTGACTGAATTTAAAGCAGTATCTGGACAGAGACATTTTTCCATTCTCTGTTCTCTAGCCTTTTTGGAGGCTTATCTTGATCAGGAAAAAAGTATTTAACCTCTACTTGAGCACCAGTAACAAGGGCAAGCAATGCACCCATCCCTTCTACAAGATGCTACTTATGACCAATCAATTTCACCCGAGGCACTTCTCGACACAGCTATGGATGATGGCTTGACTCAATGTTAGCCTTAGAACCCCCTGGAGAAGAGCTGCAACTACCATCAAGTGCGTTAGATGAGAAACCAGTTGCTGGTCCATCGAATGCACTGATCATCAACCATTAACATGCGCTGTACGTTTTTTCACTAAGATCACACATATGCTGTGTGTGCACTCGATGATGTTAGTGTAGAAGAGGTTTGAGAATACCCACACTGACTCCTGTTGGTGCTCCTATGGAGGCACAAAGGACCTCCAGATTTTATCGAAATTAATCCAATTCAAAAGTTCAATCCGTTCATCGCAGAATTTACTTTATTCATGACAGTCATATATTGTACTCATAATGACGTGGAATCATAATTATTCACGTTTATCCATCAAAATTCAAAAATCCCAATGCATTTCGGGACAATGGTCCCTTCATCAGGGGACTGTGGAGGAAACAAACACTATTTTAGGGGATGGACGTGACACGAGAATTGAATAAATAAGATTAAATACATATGAAGGGTGGTGTGATATGATAGAACCTTGTGATAAATCAATAGATTGTGACTGTGAAACTGAGCGTGACGGTAATTACTGTGCAGCGGAAACTGCATGTAATTTTACATAAGTGCAAGTGAAGAGCAATTACGAACCAAGAAAAGTAGAATGGAAACTGGGTGCAAAGAAAAAGACTGTGGAGCGTGGCTAGTAGTGGCGGAATGGTTAAACTCAAACTAGCGGTTAGACTCAATGCATATAAAAACTAACGGTGCTGGAACATGTGAACTGGTGACGGAGTCAAGAATACAAGTAAACGCCCAGACTTTGTGCATAAAGTGAACCGAGAGATACCCGGTCATGCCCGCATAGAAAATAAAAATTCTCACCGATGTGTTTAGGGTAACCGCGTTCAGTGACGGAAGACGGCAGAATCATGGCATCAGGAAGTGCTGCTATTGGAAGACACTCGAAAAACATAGAAACAGGACTAAAGAGGTGTGCACGGAGTGCGTGTTGGTTATGAAACGTGGTGGAATTACAGGGATAGTAACTAAAATGACCGAAGAATAATCAAACTGGTAAAATGAAAGAATTAGGTAAAAAACGAAAAGTGGTGAATACAAAATATACATGCGGTATTTTAGCAATAAGTCAGCAGGACACGAATGTGTCGGCCATCTTAAGTAGGGAAAAGATGTGGGAAGCGAACACTGGAAAGAGTGGACAGATGTGTTCAAAGGCGGTAATATAATGAAGGATAGTATTTAATAAACACAAGGAAGGGTGGAAGGAAAAAGAGGATAATGCGGACAAAGAGTAGACGGAGATACTGAAGAAGAGTGCCAATAGAAGAGTATAGAAAGTATGAGGGTCGGCAAAAATTAAAGGGATAGATAAATAGATTCAGAGACTACAGATGATGCAGATGATAGCATTGAATGGACACAGAAAGTGGTAGAGGGAAAGAAAAGGTAATGAAAAGGGAGAGTGCATGCAAAAGGCAAGATTGTCAGACAAGAGCAGGTTTAAAGGAAACAACTGTATTCAATCCGTTCATTGAGTCCTTTTGGTTGGCACGAGTCCAACAGCTTTATCCAGAAAAGCTCACGTTGTAGTAATTTTTTGTGATTGTCTATGCCAGTTCTTTTAGGGACAACCTCCAGTACAAGAAACCGTAGTTGGCTGATGTTGTGTTGAGATGAAATTAAATGAGCAGTTAGGGGAGATTTTAAGATCTTGTTTCTAATTGTGCTTTTGTGCTCTGTGAGACGAACTTTGATTTTTCTTTCAGTCTTTCCCACGTAGGGTAAGCCACAAGGGCACTTTAGTAAGTAGACCAAATTCATGGAATCACACGTTGCGTTCGTTTTTTGAATTTTGATGGATAAACGTGAATAATTATGATTCCACGTCATTATGAGTACAATATATGACTGTCATGAATAAAGTAAATTCTACGATGAACTGATTGAACTTTTGAATTGGATTAATTTCGATAAAATCCGGAGGTCCTTTGTGCCTCCATAGGAGAACCAACAGGAGTCAGTGTGGGTATTCCCACACCTCTTCTACACTAGTATTTACACCAAAGTCCCCCACCAGCCAGAAGGGACCATTCCTGAGGCGCCCAAAAACGTATTAATCTCTTTTCGGAGATTACCCATTTGAATTTTTATTACACCCTAGGTGTGCCACACCCCTTCATTTGAATAAACTCAACAAGTACGTAGACCAACGACAAGCATTCAACCAAGATATCACAAAAGCCTGAATGAGCTATAGTCCTTTTTTAGATTCTTTAATATTATTTAAGTCTTTATTTTTACCTCATATTTTTAATCTGGCCTATTTATGTCATCTCTGGTATGTTTTAATCACAAACATGTATACGACATTTTAGACAGAGGGCCTGACTGGCTGCTTGTGAGGGCGATCCATGCTATGCACCACACAACATTACTTGCTTACAAATCACAATCCACTCAATGCTTGTTCTCTGAGCAGCGTAAAAGCTAGAACAACATATTAATGGCACTAATATAAAATGCATTAAATAAACGCCCCTCTAAGTCACGGTAAAAGACTGAGAAGAAACACATTGCAGGAACTAACTTACTTGCGGGATTTATTAAATCAGAATGTTGGCATTACAAAGCAGAAAAATGCAGAGATAATAGATTCTTCTAACATCCATTTATGATAATGTGACACAGCAAATTTGATGTAGAAATGCATAAAAATTCATTGAGGCGCACGCCGCATTACAAATGGCGGCATAATGTGGAAATAAATGTGCCCTGGCACGTCTCCTATCCTCTTCAATCAATGTACTGTATTGAAATGGAAATAACGCTACTTTGTGGTTTAAAGCTCCAATGAACTGCGGGTTAACCTTAATGCAGTGCATTTTACATGCGCCGCGTCGTGGGGTTACAGTATGTGACAGCCTTTCACAAGGGGGTGGCTAACACATGGTATACAGTAAGTGCTGCCCTATCATTTTACATGTGCAGGTGCCAGTAAGGAAACGAGTTCTTCCATGTCAAGCGCATTCATTACATCCTTGTGGAAATCATAGGTAAACAGCGGGTTGGTGGCACATTCTGTCGTGTTATAAGCCTCCCACGAGACGTTTAACTTTAAGAGTTATGAAAAGGAAATGACACAATGATTTCATTTTTAAAAATAGAACAAGCCATAAGGAGCAACACATTCCATATGGAAAGGATTTAATTATAAAGAGTAAAGGAAGCTTTGAGAGAGGCTTCTTTAATTGGACGGATGGTCACCCCGGTATGTCCTTAAAAGGCTGGCGGGAAAAAATCAGTATATGCTTTGACGCAAAGAGATACATCACTATGATATAGAACTCATTATGTACAGGTTGAACTGAACGCCGACTTGTAAATCCCCCCGCCCCCCCCCCCACCCCTTTCTAGAAGTCCAGACAGGTGTGCTTTCTTGGTAAAGAAATGCCTCAGCGCAGTCAGAAATGTGTCTGCCAAGAAGTGCACACTTCTCCGAGTTCCTTTTTGTCAGTTCGGGGCCGCAGAGACCTACACTACTGATTCTCAGAAGTACATAGGCCCCTACTCACGGCATCTTCTTAAAATGTTAAAAAGTTCAGAAAATGGAAAAAAAGACATTAGATAATTTATGATAAATACCAGAACAAGCCGAGGGTAAAATACAAATCGTGCAGTTCCAAAATAAACTATCATCATCTCCATCTTTACTTTTATGAGTGCCGTTTCATAATATTACGTAAAATAATTCAGCCGATAATAAAGACAGTAGTGGTCCAGCAATAATAGACCCAACACTCTAGCACTAGATTGGAAATGGCTCACCTGCTCAACAAGCACCGCAATTGCAACCCTTGGTTACCTCATCGCGGGATTCTATGGCCCAAAATCCAAGGGAACTGGGTCATATATGGCTTCACAGCTCCTTATGGCTACCGGGTACAGATGCTATACCTCCGTGGGATTCAGAACTCAAGCACCTGTGACCTGCATCCTCTAGTGTATTAGGAGACGTTCCAGGAATGACTGCTCACACCTGCCATTTTATAATTCAAAATGCATCATCAACGGTGGTCGAAGTGCTCAGGATTTGAGGGGCACGACGTAACCACTCTTTTTTAATTTAATAAAAACAGTTTCCCTACTTTTTTTTTTTTAAGACAACTGTTCCTGGACGGTTAATTCAGGCAGCCGAAATGCTTCAGCTGAAGTGAAGGCAAGGGAGGGCCCATATACTGTGAAACTGAGGAAGGACCACACAACTAAATAAACCTTCTTGCCATGGCACCTGCTTGCCTGAATGAAATGTAAATTTGAGCAACAGGTCCAAATGTAAAGGGTGCTTGCAAGCCGCTATTGGTTTTAAATGATGGAATCACTTTAAGCTTCCTGACAAGACAGATTTATTCTTTGGGAGTGGTACTGCAAGGGAGTTACCATCTGAGGTGTGACCTGTGTGCTTTTAAAAGACAGTGATTAAAAAAACTGCACCAGTACAGTCTGGGTATTTCTAAAATCTATATTTTGGAAGCACCTTTTTTTAATCTTAAACCTGTTTGCGCATTTTGTAGCAGACCATCTTATACTGTGTGTAATGAAAGTTTAAAATAATTACCTATATTCACAGTGCTTTCTATTACAGACTGGGACCTCGTAGCACTTAAACATACGCAAGTCACTATTCTCAACTGCACTAACCAGGTTTCAAATCTGTGGCTCTCTGGTTACAAACTCAGACCTCTGCAGTGCATTAATAGAGATTTCATAATGTGCGATAGTGCATTTCCTACTGATGAACTTAACTTACATGTATTTTTCATTTAAGCTGTGCGTTATTTTATATGTAGACACGTGAAGGTGAAATACCCAAAAACGTTACAGAATATTTTTTAGCCACACTTTTGACCCCACGCTCACCCACCCCACTCCTATTGCACGCCGCATCATACTTCTGGTACTTTTTTAATGCACTTCGACATCTGATGGTAACAAAAGCAAAGCACAATATCAGAGGAGAAGAAATGCCAGGCTGGACTGCATAGCATGCCAACATTAAAATAACAATAGCTGCAATTGGAGTTCACTACAGGTAAGGAGTACCCATGCACTGCAAACCTCCACAACTTAGAGCGCACAAACACTATTATTGAATGTGAGCTTAAAAACACACTGCCACAACCTGAATTAACTCAACCCAAGAATTACCATAGTTGTTGCATCAGTGTTAGAATTCAGCAGCTGCTAAGTCAAACTCTCTGATGATGGTGGCAATTCTCACTAATCTCATCCGAGTTAGCGTGCAAGAGGTATACCCATCAATCTGCAGGAAAAGGTTCTGCATGCTGTCTCAAAGACAACTTATATTTGTATTGGACAGTACCAAAATATTAATGACCAGAAATAAAGCAAACCCAACAGTTTACACATGCACAATAACTGATTGAGCTTTACCTGGTAAAGACTATGTTACCCATCAGAAGCACAGGCATAGATGTCATTAGAGCCAAAGGGAATTTCCCTGGACTAACTTTTTGGAGAATAGTGTTGTATTCTAAATAACATTTAACTATAACACAAGCACATTATTCAAAAAGAATTTTTCGCCACCAACTAAAATGTAACGTTTGTACGTTTTCTTTATTAAAAAATCTTTTTCCTCACTTAACAGGGTATTATCCTTAACATAAGGACCCCAAGGACAAATTAAAATTTCAGAAAAACCAGTTTCTTTTCTGAAAAACAATTAATATACACCTTTCTTTATGCAATAGAAAATTCATAAAACATACATCAATACAAAAAAATATATTACAGTAAGCATAAAAAACAAATATCACAAAATAAATACATATAACTTGATTAAAAAACAGACAGAAAACCCCTTCTTTTCAGTGGAACAATGGATGTTACTCCCAGATAATCAGATCCAATAGCCTTTTTATTGTACGTATGAGCATTCCAATGTCCAAGATTGGCGTATTTATGGAAACCACTCTGCTTTGCTTGGATTCTATACACAAAGTGCGTTGACGCGTTTCGGTGTTTTAGCCTTGGATATGGTTACACCTTCCTCAGGACAAAAATGATTGGGGTCAACATCACCAAGTTTGGTGGAATCCTTCTTTATATTAGATTTCGTTTTATCTGGCTCCTTAATAGGAAAATGTGTCCTATTATATCCAAAAAAGGGCTCATCGATCATTCATCTCCCTAGCTGCAATTAAAATCGTATCCTTATGGGTACTTTTATATTCTGTTTGATCGTTTTATTTACAATTCACGTATGTTTTAGCTGCTTCCCTCGGACCCGCAGTGAAGTATGTGGTGGAGCACTAGAAGACGCATCCAGTTCAAAGAACCTTGCTGATTAATCTGAAAGGGGATACCCAAGGTGACACCGTGGTGAATTGAATAGACAGAAGGAGTACGGAATCCTGTACCAAAATTCGCATTAACATAATGAAGCTTTGAGGGAAGCAGCTAAAACATACGTGAATTGTAAATAAAACGATCAAACAGAATATAAAAGTGCCCATAAGGATACGATTTTAATTGCAACTAGGGAGATGAATGATCGATGAGCCCTTTTTTGGATATAATAGGACACATTTTCCTATTAAGGAGCCAGATAACACAAAATCTAATATAAAGAAGGATTCCACCAAACTTGGTGATGTTGACCCCAATCATTTTTGTCCTGAGAAAGGTGTAACCATATCCAAGGCTAAAACACCGAAACGCGTCGACGCACTTTGTGTATAGAATCCAAGCAAAGCAGAGTGGTTTCCATAAATACGCCAATCTTGGACATTGGAATGCTCATACGTACGATAAAAAGGCTATTGGATCTGATTATCTGGGAGTAACATCCATTGTTCCACTGAAAAGAAGGGGTTTTCTGTCTGTTTTTTATTCAAGTTATATGTATTTATTTTGTGATATTTGTTGTTTATGCTTACTGTAATATATTTTTTTGTATTGATGTATGTTTTATGGATTTTCTATTGCATAAAGAAAGGTGTATATTAATTGTTTTTCAGAAAAGAAACTGGTTTTTCTGAAATTTTAATTTGTCCTTGGGGTCCTTATGTTAAGGATAATACCCTGTTAAGTGAGGAAAAAGATTTTTTAATAAAGAAAACGTACAAACGTTACATTTTAGTTGGTGGCGAAAAATTCTTTTTGAATAATGTGCTTGTGTTATAGTTAAATGTTATTTAGAATACAACACTATTCTCCAAAAAGTTAGTCCAGGGAAATTCCCTTTGACTTTGATTGTCTGTAGTACCCTGTTCCCTGGAACTAGTGGGGTCTTCTCTCTTTAATTAACTAATAGATGTCATTAGTGCAGCACGCCCAGTGGCACTGGGGTTCCGAGGTATGACGAGCCTAATCATGGTTGTATTTTAATAAGTGGGAAGGAAAAATACCAATGGAGGGAAGCTGGAAATAATCTCAGACACTGCTAAATACTTACTACATCTTGTGCTGTCCACTGTGACACTCAAAACAGACCAGCTATATGCAAATTAGCCTTGATCCTGTTTCAATAGGAACAGTCCAGTCCCAACTACTGGCCATTTCCCCTCCAGACCCCAATACAAGCAACCACAGACCAGTTTCAGACTGTTTAGTTCTCATCAGAGAGATATACTTTGATTTCTGTGGCACACTGAGCATGGTACCCAAGTCTTGGCATTCCCCATCACAATTGGGGCATCACACTGACGAAAACAAAGGTTGATGGGTGTAATTATCTCAAACATTGGTAATTACTTGGGAAACATTCCACCCCAATGTATTTAAGCTCAGGTTGCCACTCCAGACAGAGTCCACCCATAGGCAAATCCGCCTCGGTCCTACCCAAGAGATACAACCCAGCTTGAACTACTGCTGAGGCCTCTATCAGACAAAAATCAGAACACGCTGGATTTCATCTGGCTAGGGATACCACAATTAAGTCCAGCAGTGCTTCAGTTATAACAGAGATCGAACAATAATTCCACATTATGCTTCCAGGTCCATATTTTGTAAAAAGATCTAACCATATTAAGCGTCTTACACACTGGTTTTCAGTGCCTATATCTGGAATTATTTAGAGAATAAAATAACTTTGTCTCCACGAAACACATAATGGAGAATAGCAGTAGTTTGTGGTTTACAGGGTCCGTGACAGCAGTTGTAAAGACAGTCGGAGGGCAAAGGAAATGCACTGTACCACCCAGCTTGATATACGGATTGAATGGGTGCAACCACCTATTTTAGTAAAGTTTGGAATAGGTAAAGCCTAAATAACCATTCATGCTTTGTATTATCTATGAGAGAGCAGAGGGTGCGGCTGAACGGCTAGAGCGCCAAAGCTGGGGAACCTGGTTACAACCTCGGCAGGGACGCTCAATATCCTGTGATGTGGGGCAATTCTCACTTAGTCTCACCATGCTTAACAAAAATTAATGTGTTTGTGAGGCAACTGGTGCTCATGGAAAGCACTCTGATACCTTCGGGTCGAGTTTGCGCTATATAAAAACAGCAACAGAAAGAAAAGCTGCATATATGCTAGAAAGACTCATTGTTTAATGAATGTATTTGTCAAATGAAATGAAAATGTATACCGCGCCGCTACTACCAGAAGGTGTCTAGGCGCCTCAAGAACTGACTGAACACTTTTCAATATGTACGCGAGAACTGATTCAGCAGGATAACAATGTGCTTGCACTAGAGGTTTACAGGTGGAACAGAAGTAACGTATTTTTAGGTCACCATTTCTCCTCTGTCATACCCGGAGGTTTTCCGGCGAGGATTTCTGATAGGTTTTCCGGCGAGGATTTCTGATAACCAAATTATTCTAAGAACAAAATTCGCAATTGTGAATTAAAGCCAATTCTCAGGGGATAAATACAAACTAAGCAAACACAAGGAGATGATAGACGAAGCACTGAAACTTTTCAGACACTCACCCCCAGTCGCAGATCTGGGTTGAATCCATAATCCTTCTTTAGCTCACTTCGCCACCTCAGATCAGACCCAGCTATATGCAAATCAGTCTTAACCCTGTGCCTCATGGGAACAGTCCAGACTGAACTACCAAGCCAGGTCTTCCCTGAACCAAGCCAGGTCTTCCCTGAACCGGAAACAAGCATCCTGGGACCGGTTTCTGGGTAACACTCTTCATCAGCCAGGCTAGCTTGAATCCAGTGGCAAAGTGAGCAAGAGGAACCACGTCTGGGCATACCCTGCCAACTTAGGGTGAACAAAGCAAAAACAAGGAGATGATGGACGGAGCACTGAAACTTTTCAGACACTCACCCCCCAGTCACAGATCTGGGTTGAATCCATCATCATTCTTTAGCTCACTTCGCCACCTCAGATCAGACCCAGCTATATGCAAATCAGTCTTGACCCTGTGCCTCATGGGAACAGTCCAGGCAAGCGGTACACCCCCTTGGGGAATAAAATCACTGTCGTACACTGTGGTGCAGTCACCTGCAAAAGGTGGTGGATACTATCAGGAAAACTGGGATGAGGAATCAATCATAGCCACCGCCAAAATTCTATCAGTGCAAAGTCAAAACACTACATACCTCTCGTCGATTAATGATACTATAAACTAGGGCGTCTAACCTTGGCATACACTCGCTCCAGTTTTACTGAAAGTACCCACCACCTTTTGCAGGTGACTGAACCACGTTGTACAGTAATGATATTATTCCCTAAGGTGGGGTACCGCTTGCCCGGAGCACGCACAAGAGCCTGAACTTTTTAAGGCTACGTGAGGGAGCTTTGTTCGTTGCGTTTGCCGCACTTCAACAGTGTTTTATGATAGTAGCACGCCGGGTGTGTGAGCCTTTCTTTTCATGCACTCTTTGGGCCCTTTTAGGGAACCGCAGCTTTCCGGGTTCACCACTATAGGGTATCCAAGCACTGTTCATTTTCGCAGACCCTGCACGCATGTTCTTTTAAATAAGATGGGCACTTGTTGCATGCCCTGGATTCAGCACATCCTGTGACACTGAGGATAGTTTTTTACCTTGTGTAATTGTCTACTTTTGGATTACTTTAGGTTGGTTCCTTTGCCCTTGTCCTGATGAAGCCCGGAAGGAATGGGGGCTGAAACGCGTCGACAGTTTTGATGGGAGGAACCCACTTGAAAACACAATTTATAATTGTATTTCAAGGCACATTCAGTAAATGTCTTTAGAGGTGTAGAAACCTCATGTGCAAAGAGGATTACCTCACAGTGTATCGCCTGGATAGAGGGCGCGAACACTGATGTATAGTAAAAATATGCGGGCAACAAAAAATGGGTTTATGTTTATGTCTATATATGTTTGTTATGCAGATGTCTAAATATGTGTAACTTTATTTTTTCCATTTACAAAAATATTTATTGATTTTTTCAAGGAAGGCATTGAGGTATGTGTATTTTTTTAATTCTTTTTAAAAATTGGAATGGGACATTGGACCATTTATAGGGTAATTTGATGTTCCCTATAACTAAGTAAGTTGATAGATATTTGTTCCTCCATACCAACTTTTTGCACAATGTGTAGTTTCTTAATCCAGGTACAGGAGGGTGATATGGGCAAACCCTGTTGATTTTGTATCAATGTTAGAAAAGCAGGTCTGCTCCGCAAAGTGGACACTTGTAACAAGCCACGATGGCGTGACCTAGGAATAGGGTCAAATTCAAGGTACAACAGTGACCAAATTGGTAAAATATGCACCACTACAACTGTGATATTACTTCATCGTCCTTCTCGCCATGCCGACTCGCATAGTGAGGCCCCTGTGCCTCCAATCACACACCTTTCCAACACTTAAAAGCGCCCCCTCCATACCTCCTGTATCTTTTTTGTGCCTTACACATCTATGGTCAAGTTCAGTGCGTGGGCTCTGGCGTTTGATGCAACTCCATTTTTGGCACTCTGTGCCGGCAGGGTTGGGTGCTCGCGTACATCGCGTTGGAGCCATGCTGAGGCTGTAACTAGGAGTTGGTGTACACCTTGGGTGTCTCTTAACGGAGTGGAGAAGACCCGCTTCCGGTGAGTGCAGGTTTTTTTTTTTTGGCACGCTTTAGGGACATGAAGGGGAGGGGGGCAGACTGCCTGCTGAGCAGTTGCCAGTGCTCTTCCTGAACATTATGTACATGTGGGGTCAGGCTGTCTGCAGTGCGGTGGCTGGTGATCTTGCTAGTTTCTCTTTCTTGCGACCGGCCAGAGGTCTGCGGTGCTTTTCTCCAGCCGACAGAGGGCGGGTGTTTGTTTCCTGGGAGATGAGGTCTCCTGTGATAGCTGGATTCTGGCAGGGCACGCTCCTGCTCCTGCTCCTGCTGACGCGTTTCCTAGGGTTACTGTCTCTGGCTGTTCGGGATCACAGTATGGGGAACTTTGGCCCGTTGTTATAGTGCCGGTTGATCTCAGGATTTGCTCTGTTTTTTAACTAGCCCTATGTATGGCTGGGTCAGGCATGCTTTATTTTCACTGGTTCTCTCTCCCTGGGAGGGGCTCCTGGAATCCAACTTATTCTAGGGTTTCTGGGAGTCTGCTTAATTGTTGCACTATGGAGAAACGTGGAGCTAAGAAGAGACAATCTCATTCCCCGGACTCAGATGGCAGTGGTTCTCATCTGAATGTCCCAGATAGGGGTGCTGGTGTTGTACAGCTGGGACTTCGGTGTCCCTGATGGCCCTGGAGGTTCAGGTTATGATTGATGCGGCGGTGTCCAGAGCCCTGTCTGCCAAACACAAGGCTTGTCCTTATGCACAGCTTGATGATGATGGGGGCTCTAAAGACTCTGAGATGTCTGGTCCTGAGAGGCAGGTGGTGCCTGGTGGAAAGTTATTCTCCCGGGATGAGCTGTTGGATATTCTGGACCATATTAGAGAAAATCTGGGCCTGGATTCGCCTCCGGTACAGTGGACTTCTGACCTTTTGTTTCCACAATTTTTTAAACCTGTGGCGTTAGCTTTGCCTTTGCATCCTAAAATCAAGGAGGCGATTTCTTCAGTCCTGGGAGGATTGCCAGGTTATGCAGTTCCTCCAGAAATTCTATATATTGGAGGACGAGGATAAACTATTGCTGCATTTGGTCAAAGTGGATTCCATCCTGACTCCTCTTGTTGGGCGTTCTTCTTTACATCCGGATGACTGCCTTCCCTCCGATCATGTTAACCGCAAAGTGGATGGTGGTCTAAAAAAAAAAAATTCTCGGCTTCCAACCTGTTGCTCTGCAGCAGCGTATGGGGCATTGGCTTCTCAGTCCGACGCGGCGGCCATTCAGGAGGGTGCCACTGTATCAAATGTTCTGGCTCATATACAGCAACAGGCTAAGTTCTTGCCGGATGTGTCGCCTGATGTCATGGCCAGGCACAACCTGTGGTTGAGAGACTGGAAGGCGGAATTTGCAGAGAAGGCTTCATTTATTAATTTTCCCTTTGAGGAGCGCAAGCTATTTGGGGGATCAACTGGATGGTTTGATCCAGAAATCCTTTAAGGACAAGAAGCACATTTGGTCCTACAGGTCTTCCTCTGGCAAGGCGTCCAAGTCTTGGAATGGCTCGGAGGCTTTGGAGAGTCATGATTTAACTTGCAAGGATACCCGTTCTTATGCCTTTCGCAGGAAGAGGTTTCAGCCCCGGAGGCTGAAACAGCAGGATGTCACACCCAAGGCCGGGCCATCCAGTCAGAGCTCCTGACTATGGTCTCCCACGGTCTCTCTTCCCATAAGTGCTCAGTTATCATCATTCCTTCCTGCTTGGCTACTGTCCGGCACCGACGTATGGGTGAATACCAGGAAATCCCAGCTGATTCCCTTTCAGGAAAGCATCTTCATTGGAGCCTGGTTCAGGACAGATTCGGGTTTTGTCACATTGCCGGAGGCCAGGGTTCAAAGGATTCACTCTCCTCTGCTGGCCCTGCTTTTGGCTCTCACGCAGTCGGTTTCCTTTTGGATGAAGGTGCAGGGTGATCTGGCTGCCGCTGTGTTTTTGGTGCCCTAGGCCCAGTGGCAACTCAATATTTTGATGTTCATTCTGGGCTATTGGGTGCCCAATGTGCAGAATTTTGTCTTCTTCCTTTGAACGGTGGTGATCCGGGAGGAACTGAGGAACTGAGGTGGTGGCTTTTGCTCTCCAACATCCTGAAAGGGAGATCCGGAGCAGATCGTCATCACAACGAACGACAGCAAGAGTGGGTGGAGGGCCTAGTCGGGGTCTCTCATTGTGGTGGGTCTGTGGCTGACAGGCCAAAATTCCTGTCCTTCCAACTGGAGGGGGTTGGAGGTGATTCGGTTGGCACTCCTTCAATTTTCTCCTCTTCTGAAGGACAGGGCTGTCGTCGAGACGGACAACACAACGGCAAAATCGTATGTCAATCATCAGGCAAAGTTAAGGGCCCTGTGATTGGATCAACTGTTCTTCTGGGCTCAGTCCAATGTGGAGGTTGTGTTTATTCAGGGGGCTCTGAATTGTGAGTCTGATTGCCTTAGCAGGGAGATTCCATCCTCTGAGGATGTTTGTCTTGCTCATCCGATCTTTGCCATAGTGTGTCAGCTGTAGGGTAGGCTCCGGATGGACCAGTTTGCGAGCCCTGGCACTGCACTTCTTCCCCAGTTCTTTTCCTGCCTGAGGGGGGAGTCGGTTTCCAGGGTGGGTGCCCTCACATGTGTGTGGCCTGTGGGCCTTCTGTTTGCTTTCCCTCTGTTTCCTTTGACTCAGAAGTTTCTGGTTCAGGTTCGAAGGGAGAAGGATCAGGTTGTTCTGGTGGCTACGGCATGGCCCGCTCTGTCGGGTTTCCTCTGTTGATGGAGGTGACATTGGGTCTGGAATGGACGTTTCTGCTGATTCCATCTCCCCTGAGGTTTTGATGTCTACAGGTGTCCTCTCTGGCAAGGCTCAAGGTGCCGGCTTGGCAGTTGAGCGGGAAGGGTTGGTGTTGCAGGGTCTCTTGACTTCTGTTTCCTCCTATGTGCAGGCTTCCAGAAAGTTGTCTACCCAGTCTTCTTATGCTAGGCACTAGAAGACGTTTCAAGCTTGGTGTGCCCCACTGAGGTTGCTGCCTCTGTCTGTTTCTTTGCCTCAGGTGCTAGAATTTCTCCAGGATGGTTTCCAGCTGGGTCTGAGCTTTTTGGGCTCCATGCGTGGGTCTGGTGGACGATTAGGGTTTAGTGTCCAGGATCTTGAAGAGATTTTCTAATTAGGGTTTAGTGTCCAGGATCTTGAAGAGATTTTCTAATCTTCTTCCAGTCCCCCATGTGGTCGATCCATCTTGGGATTTGCCACTGGTGTTGCGGGCTCCTCAGTATCCCCCTTTTGAGCTGCTGGATTCTGTGAGGTTGTGCATTCTGACTTCAATGTTTTTTTCTGGTGGTGGTCACTTCTGCTTGCAGGCTGGGGAGATGTGATCCTTGTCCTGTCTGTCTCCTTTGTTTCTTGTGTTTGAAGACAGGTTTGTTCTTCATTTGGGGCCAGGTTTTGAGCTCGAGATGAATTCTTCGTTCCATTGTCAACAGGAGGCTATTCTTCCTGGGTTTTGTACGGACCCTCAGTCTCCTGACAACATGGCTCTTCATTCACTGGATGTGCATAGAAATGTTCTGATTTACGTGGACCGGATGAAGGGTTTCCGGGTCTCTTCCTCTTTATTTGTCAACTTTGGGCCTATCTGGAAAGGGGCTAAGCCCTTGGCTCATACTTTATGCAGATAGATCAAGTCTGTGATTTTGTTGGCCTACAAGCAGTTAGGTCTGGCTTCTCCTCTGGGGATCCAGGGGCGGTCTCCTAGGATTATGTCTGCTTCCTTGGCGGAGGTGCAGGGTGCTTCGTTACAGGAGATCTGTCGAGCTGACACTTGGGCAGCTCCTTCCACTTTTTGTTGACCCTTTATAGAGTAGTCCAGGGTCCCGAAGTCCTGGATTTGTTGGGTTCCCGGGTTCTTGCTTCCGTGATGTAACCTGTTTTTTCCTTTGAGATTAAACTCATGTTTGCATTCTGAGTTATTGTCCTGGTCTGTTTGTTAGCCTGGGTACATCTCACCATGTGAGCCGTCACGGCGAGAGGGACGATGAGGTAGTGCTTTGATTACTTGCCAGCAATAGCATTACTTTGAGTCCGTCTCTCACCGTGCCGACTCCAGCCCTCCCTCCCGCCCTTTTTCGGACCAGTCCCACGCTGGGTTGTTTGGGCTTGCTACGGAACAGGAGGTATGGAGGGGGGGGGGCTTTTATGTGTTGGACAGGTGTGTGATTGGAGGCACAGGGGCCTCACTATGTGAGTCAGCTATTACCGGTAAGAAATCGAAACATTACTCCTTGCTTACCAATTTGATTTCACGCTGCTCTTTCGAATTGCATCCTCAAACCTCCAAAGCTAGCGCCAACATAGCTATGGAGCAAAAAATGAATGAGGTGTTGGAAAACGATCCTAGATTGAGGATTTCAGTTGCACAATGACTATGTTTTCGATTGCATTTCAGGCACATCTCCGGAGATGTAGTGATCGGCCCAGACTCACAAGATTTTTCACCCGGGTACTCCGATTCCACAGTCACTGACACACGCTAGCCTCGTCTCTAAAGTAAAACTGCAAAAGAATTCCCCGGCAGCTTTCACTGCTACTACCCATCAGCATGTCTCCACAAGGAGCTGCAGTCTTCATTCCCCTGGAGCAATTCGAACAAAAGAATGGCCAGAGGCAACACATGCTGCCCTTCACATTTCCGCTCACCTTCCAGCAGCAGCTTGATCAAGGCTCAGTCTATAACAATAGTTATTGCCCCGAATACTGTAGCGCAGGCTCAGACTGCAGAAAGCCAATGAAGGGCATTATTGACCGGCAATGCATTCTACACTGATACAAAGATATTCAACTGGTTCAGAAGATGTCCCAGATGAGCCCATTGTTCAGTGATTTAGCTCTCTAATTCCAGAGTCCGGGTAGCCTTTGTCTAACCCCAGCACAGACTATGACAGGCAGCAACATTATTTCTATTTGGGGAACCAATCCATAAACTCATAACTCCCGAAAAACAGGGCGCCCACGCCCTTCTCTCAGACTCATGCATGCTCCATTTACTTATGGATCAGTAGCACGAAGTTAATTGTAGTTGATGTGCACGGATATCTGCGGAATGTATTGAATATTTTACATGATGTTCACAGTCTTACGTTTGAACCACATCAACTGCCCGTAAAGCCTCACGGCGTTAGTGTAATGGAGTAATATAAGTAAAATATTAATACAATTACTACCGTCATTAAGGAGGAGATATGGAGGGCTATATTCACTAGAAAGTAACGCAACAGGCATATTTGTGTGTTGCACTAAATAACGAATATAAAAGGAATGACAACTCGAGGTCGGGCTCATTCAATAGGAGTCAGCAGGAATATACAGTGCACAATGCTCCAGACACTGTCGACTGTACTAGTATTATACTCAATACCAAAGCCATGACACAGCCAGTCTGGGAGAAGAGAGCTCTCATTCGCTTGTTCCTCGCCACCTTCTTTGTTCACAAATAATGCGAGAACAGGAGAAGGAATAACGGCTCCGTGCTATTTTGCTTGTCAGCAGTCTGCGCTAGAGTGCCATCTAGCGGCTGCCAGTAGAAACACCACTTACTGAAACATCCTGCAATGTTTTCACGATATGCAGAAGGCATCAGACAGTACATATAATAAGCCGAACAAACCAACCTGTCACGTTTGTTTGGACCAATAGTAATCCAGCCCGAGTTCTATCGCTGAAAAATGGCATTAATAGTGATAATACCATTAATAACAATAATAAATATGTGTTGTTCTACATAGCTCTAAATATCTAACTTGTTTTTAAGCACTTTATGTATAATTGATGTTACTACTACCCAGTACTAATCGGACGTCTAGCGTATTACCTCCACTAGAAGTCAGGTTCGTGAGCGGCTAAGGCGCTCGACCTCGGACCTGGGGATCTGGGTTCGAGTCTCGGTAACGACGCCAAAAACCTCCTGTGATTCTGGGCAAATCACTTAATCTCCCCGTGCCTAAAATGAAAGTGTGTCCTCATGAAACGTAACTGGTGCTATGTAAAGCGCTCTGATACCTGATTCGGTTCGGGTCTAGTTCGCGCTATATAAAACTCTGCAAAAAAAAAAAAAAAAAAAAAAAAAAAAAAAAGGACATGTAAGTAAATAGCCTTTGAGAGCAAGTGAGTGCTTTACATACTATACCAAGATGTTCGAGAAGATAATCATTCGTCTTTTTAGTCATAGCCACACCCATTAAGCCATAATTCGGTGCCAAAGCACAAGGCTTCTTAACATATAGTGCTTAATTCCTAGCATTAGCCCCTCGATAGGACTCTTATTTGATGCAGCTTCCTGAGCTGGGTCACATAAGTAATAAAGCGATGCACTCAACATCACAAAGTATTTCTCGAATGTGAAAGGCAGGTTTGGAACCTAGGTGTCCTGACCTGTGAGTGATTCCATCTCTGCTCAAAAAGCCTGTTGATAAATCCACCGATTTCTCACTATTCACCTGCTGCTTCCTCCCAGCCCTTGTAATACCCACTTTCGAAGTGCACCTCAAATTGGTGACCTCGGCGATGCAAATCACAAACTATTATATAGTTTTATCAAAGGGGAACGGAAGCGGATATGGAGAAAACGGCCCAATTCAAATAACATACATTATAAAATTCCAAACCAAGCCGGAAAAAGTACTTACTTTTATCCCCTTGTACATATAAAACCGATGTATAATGCGTATCACAAATGCATATAGCACTACATGCAATAAGAAAGTTGAAGACGTATAAAATAACCACATTTACAACAAACTGAAGAACAATTACAAAATGCTTAACAGCGACCAAAATAAAAGGTGATTTCTTTTGTCACCATTTCATCCAAAACAAACTGTACAAATGGTAAAAATGTGCTATGCAAATGCATGCATGAAAGATACACTGAGTAGTGACACGTGTTTTATTTCTCAAAGTATGAATATACTGGGAGCCATGTTGATTATACTAAGAGCCATGATGATTATACTAGGAATCATGGAGAGGGTTATAGTTATGAATAGTACAGCAGAAGCAGTGGCACCAGAGCCGTCTTCACATAAATGAACGTGTTACTTACCTTAGGTAACGCTCTTCTTAGTGAATAATCTATGGAAACACAGATTACTCACCCTTGAACATCCCCGAGGCGCCTGACTGGATCTGCAAGATTTCACAGCTATGCTCCTCTAAGCCGCTAGGCAGTGCCATGCAGCTCGTTGACTTCGTCCTGACCCGGAAGTAATGGAGTAGAGTCGCATACTAAAGGCCACCCCTGCGCATCAATGTCAGATTCTTGTTTGACTCTTTCCGACATCTCAGGCATGGAGCACAGAACAATGGCGGTAGCAGTGTGAAGCTCTCCATTTTCGGGCATTTTCAGATGGTGTGAAGAGACCACACCACAGTACAGGGAGGTGGGAGGGCAGTGAGGAATCTGCAGGTAGGCAGAGTATCACCCAGAAAAAAACCTTACATAAGGTAAGTAACTTCTAAGTCTGATGGACTCTTCCAACTGCAGATTTCTCACCCTTAGAATAGATACCAAAGTAGTACCTCACAAGCTTGAAGGCTGATGCTGCCGGGGAGGTCTGAGGAGCGAACTTTACACCAGGAAGTCCTGCAGGGATAAATCGCAAAAATGGCCTTCCTTACAGGGCTGAGAATTGAAAAAATAGTGCACCGGAGAAGATGTGGACAGATGCCCACGTCGCAGCCTGCCAAATGTGCATCACCAGAACACCTCTAGCTAGAGCTGTGGTGGTGCCTTTGGCTCTGCTGGAATGACCACAAAGGCCCTCAGGGGCTGCCTTCTTCACCAAGTCCAAGCACGTGTAAATACAGAGGTATATACACATAGAAATAGTCTTATTTTGAACTGCCCATCCCTTCTTCACATCAACAAATGTAATGAAGATCTGGTCCTTCACCCGGTGTTCCACTCTCCTAATCTTTACAGGGATGTAGTAAAAAGAGGAAAGAAGGGAGTATGAACAAATGTTCCACATCGAATGGTGATACCACTTTTGGGAGAGAGTATTCCAAAGACTGAATTACCAACTTGTCAGGAAAGAAGACTGTATAAAGAGGTTCCAATGACAGTGCCTGCAGCTCACTGACAGAAGGTGGTTGCAATTGAGAAAAAAAGGTCTTGAGTTGGAAACCCCAAACAATTGTGCATGATTTCAAAAGGAAAGCCCATTCAGAAAGTAAGGACCAAATTAAAGTCCCACAGTACCATAACAAAGGACACAGGAAGGAACATGCAAGTAAACCCCTTTAAAACACATCATCATGGATGATTTGAACAAAGAGGGCTGATCAGGCAAACGAAGAAAGGTTGAAAGTGCTGACAAGTAACCTAAATCATGGTGACAAAACAAACAGAATTACATCAGAAAGCTTAGCTTAAAGCGGAACGAAACTATGGTCTTTGTATCAGGCTACACAATTTGTTCAGTGACCATAATATGTTGACTTTATGGATAGCTATCCAGTAGCCAGAATCACATCCACCACTTCAGTAGGCAGGTCAATTCCACTTAATTTCCATGCATAAGGTGTGGGTTGTGGAGGTTCGATGGGAAACCCTGCCCGTTGCTTAAATAGCGGGCCTCCTGAATAGGTACACAGAGTGGAGGATAGATGCTCAGACTCAGCAGATGAGACTCTCGGAGCTTAGTCACGGCATTCAGCAGGAGCAGGGCGCTGTTGGACAAGTTACTTACCTTTAGTAGGGCAATGTTGGACAAGTTACTTACCTTCAGTAGGGAGATGTTGGACAAGTTACTTACCTTCAGTAAAGCTCTTTCTGGCAGAGACTATCTAACTTCAGATTCCTGACCTTTTAAATATGAGGATGAGTCCTCTGAAGGAGTCAGGTGTGACTTGGACACATGGATAGTGAGTAGCAAAGATGATAGGAGTGTTGCCATAGTCTGGAGGTGGTTGACTCCTGTCTGGGGCCAGTCATTCAGGTAGGGGACTGGTGCCCTGTCCCACAATGAAATGCAGGCAGTGCTAGTGTGACTGTCGAATAGGTATATGGAAATAGGCGTCCTGCAGGTACAAAGCCACCATCCAGTCCTGAGGGTCGGAGGAGAGTGAGTGAGTGTCAGTCTGGAGGAAGGTGTTTAGGGTGCAGGTCTAAAATAGGACAAAGGTCCTGCTCTTTTTGGCAAGAGTAGCAACCACGACCCACATCAGATGCAGGTACACTCTCAAAAGCCCTTTTGGCGAAAGGGCTTGCACTACCTGCCATAAAATGGACAGATGGTCCTCTGTCAGTCGTTCTGGTGATGATGCAAAGTGCAGTAGAGTGGCCAGGAAAGGTAGGGCATACCCCTTGTCCAATGGTTTGGCCTGCAAGTCTGGCAAGAATCGCTGGATCATGCCTCCAACCGGGTGGCTGTGCTCCACTAAGGAAACGCTAAAGAGGTTTGGCAGGTGGAACTTTAGGGTTGGGGGAGAGCTGTGGTCGCACTGGCTCGTAAACCTGGTGGGCACAGTGGATGCCACAGCAATGGCAGCGAAACAGCTATATACCCTGCTGAGTCTGTTATGGATGCTGGCATGGGAGGCCTATTCCAAAATAGTGAAAGGAGCAATAGGATTGGTGTGGCTGGCGAGGCAGGACATATAAGCCCAGGGAGCGTGCTGCAGCCCTGCTCTCTTTGAACCACTAAACAATGGAATCTGCCCTGTACCCAAAAAGGTCAAAGGGCATGTCCATAAGGGATGACTGGATATTGCCTGAAAAACCCGCTGACAGCAGACAGGCATGGCGACGAATGGCAACATTGTTGCCAATGGCTAACTCAATGGAATCAATGGTGTCTGCTCCACAACGAACTGTGATTTTGGCCACGTAATGACCTTCTCATATAGTTTGTGTGAGGAGAGGTTGGATATTATCTGGGGCACATGGGATGATTTGAGCCACCAAATCCAAAAGAGCGTTGGAATAGCTGCCCAGCAGGCAACTGGCATTGATGGACCTGAGGGCCAAACTGGTCGTAGAAAATACCCTCTTCCCAAAGGTTTCTATCCTTTTGACCTTCCCATCAGGGGGAGTAGTCATAAAATTGTTCAGATTTGTCCAGCTAGTCACTAGATGCCTGAACCACTAAGCTCTCGGGAGAGAGGGTCTGTGACAAAAATGCAGGGTCATCCAGAGCAGGTCGGTAGGATCATGCAATTTGGCACATTATCGTGGGGGTGCGAGGGGAGCAAGGTTTGGCCTAGGCCCTTAGGAGGGTATCAGTGAGGGCCTTGTTAAAAGGTAATCAGTGCTCGGTAGTGGTTAGCCGCGACTGGAGGACTTCAGTCATGACATTGGTTTTGATCTCGAAGATGGGGAGCTAAGGTCGAAAATATTGGCTGCCTTCAATATGACCACCACAAAAGAAGCACTCTCTTCAGTGGCAGGACCTAGGGGTGTGAGGAAGCCAGAGTAAGGAGATATGTCGAGGCCACTGAGATCTTCTAGGTCATCATACCAGTTGTCTTCATAGTAGGGTTCGCTGAGTTGATTACCTGCATCCTAATCGCTGTCAGAATCTGTGGCAAACAAGTAATGTAACGTGTGGGATACCTCTTGTCAAGCGATGCAGGATGTGGTTCAACAGCAAACACGTCTGAATGACTGAGCCGGAAAACACAATGGATACCTCTACCCCTCCGGTGTTGTAAGAAGTTGGCTAACTGGTTGAGGGGGTAGTGAAAAGCTTCTCAAATAGCAACTACAATTGTTATTAATTTATTATAATTATTTGCTGCATTAAGTAAGAAGCAAACCCTAAACTAACCTGTACTCAAACCTCGGGTAGGTTGAAACAGAGCGGTCATGCTCATATGATGATCCAAGAACACTTAGGGCAAAAAAATAAATCAAGGAAATTCTAGAAAGGAGGTTCTCGCAGGTTAAATGCGGAATATTTACGCCACAATAAGAGGCGGCCCATAAAGTACACAATTCCAAACAAGCCAGTGAGAGCTAATGGGGACAGCTGACTGTGGCTGCGGCATCACTACCTATGAAACATCTTGTCCTGATGATGGTCTCATAGATTCACCTCTTAAGAGACTGACACGTCAACGCTCTAACCCATTTCCTTTTAGTCTCTGTTAAAGATAAAAATCTTTGATCCTATCTTTAGGATATTTCCCAAACTAAATGGCCTAGGGAATGGGCTATTGAACATTGGTAACTAATGAAATCTAACTGTTGAGAATTTCTATTCTGTTATCAATGTTGTTGAAGGATTTCTTCATGTTGAACCCCTAATGAAACCACTTGTCTATGACTGAAATACAAAGACTTAAGAGATATGCCTGTTGTGTTGATTTATTTCGCCACCTAAATAATATAGACTATTGTGCTTTTAATTGGTTACCTATGTCATAATTAGATGTTCAATAAAGAAATTTGAGATTTTTTATCCAAATATATTTAGAAGTACACCGCTTGTACGCAACATTACCTGACTCCAACTTCCTAAAGTTGGCATTTCCAATACTGTAATTTAAAATCCAACTTCACCATAAGTTAGGATTTTAGAGACAACAAACATGAACTTGTTACCAATTCCAATTTGGAAAATACCAATATAAAATGTAATAAGGTAACTCCAATTTTATCCCATGGGAAAGGTAGGCCGTAAAGAACGAGTTTAGATGTTTTTATTACCAGGACATATAAAACTTAAAAGTACATTTCCTGTGTTTTGAAAAGATTGCACCCTTCCGTCTGGGCTGTTCAGGTCCTACCCTAAGAGTGACTTATATGTATTTAAAAGGAAGGCTTTGGTCTGGCAAAGGGGTTTATTTTACCAGGTCGAAATGGCAGTTTAAACTGCAAACACAGGCTGCAATTGAAGGCATGAGACACATTTAAATGGCAGGCATGCAGCATGTTTAAATTGCTACTTGAGTGGTTGGCACAATTAGTGCTGCAGGCCCACTAGTAGCATTTAATTTACAGGCCCTGCAGGCACATGCAGAGCCACTTTACTAGGGACTTACAAGTAAATTAAATAAGCCAACTGGGTATAAGCCAATGTCATCATGTTTTAAGAAGGAAGCACATGCACTTTAGCAGTCGTTAGCAGTGGTAAAGTGCGCAGAGTTCCAAGGCTAGCTAAGACAAGGTCAGCAAACCTAGAGGAGGAAGGCAAAAAGATTGGGGGAAGACCAACCTACGGATGACACGTCTAACATGCATCAATGTAGTCAGCATTGGCGTAAACGTTCGGAAACCGGCATCGGTTGTTGAGCCCGAGGTAGAATCGGTATGGGGGCAAGAAGCGGCCTATTGAAGGGTCCGAAGGGTCTAACTAGCACCAAGGGCGAAGTCAAATGGAGGGCTTTGTGGTTCCATGAAGCTTGAAGACGCACCAGGTGGAGTCGGAATATTTAGAGCATGGCCTCGCGGAAACCATGGATCTGCCTTGGTGTCACAGATAGCCACAGAAACGTGGTGTGTGCTGAGGCAAGTTAAGGGATGGGACTGGACTTCGAGAGTGAGATCAAGAGGCATGGGACCATCCACCCACCTTCATTAGAAGCTTGAGTCTTGTGGCTCCCAGAATGGGAACAGAGCTGAGACCAACTCTTTGACTTGGACTAGTCAGGACGTGGGGTTCTGTATGGCCTCTGGGGTCATCAACAAACAGTTAATGCAGTCCTTAGAGTCGTGGTTCGACTAAAAGCACCACAGGCACACCTGGTAATTATCCGTCACAGACATTTGCTTGCTATAGTACTTACAGGGTTTGAATTCTGTTGATTTGGGAGGTGACATTTCCCTTGCACACTAAAAGAATTCTGGTTAAAAAAATATTCTCATAGACGAGAGGTAACTCCGGATCGGCATCTGGTGGCACGGAAAAAAAGGAACTGACATCTACGCACAGGAATGGCACCTATATGAGCCCTGCACATCGTTTTCGGAGCAGGAAGAGGTGTTTTAAAAAAAAAAAGCACACATAAACATAGTGTTTCCCTGACACTGAAGAGACTACTTTGTGTGTGGATGTCCAACTTGTAAAAACTATACTCTGTTGATGAGCCCTAATCAGGGCAAGACCTGTTCTGGGTTGATTGTTTCTATTTCAGGGAGGACCTTTCCTGGCAGTTTGGGCTGGACTGCTCCGAATGGAGCAGGGTCAAGACTGATTTGCATATGGCTGGGTCCAAACTGAGGTGGCATGTTGTGCACAATAAGGATGGACTGGGATGTGGCCCATCAGTGGCCGAGATTGATTCAAGCATTTCATTCAACACTTTTTTGTATGCTTCCTTGCAAAACAACAGCATGAAGTATAAGCCACACGCTGAAGTGTGCTAACCCACTGCCCCATGATGCAGGCTTAAGTCGCTGGGAAAACACGTAAATGGCACAACAACAGACTAATGGATTGAGTCTGTCCGAAAACCCTTATAAGTAAGTATGACATACACATAACTGTAGAAAAAACAAAAGGTCTTGGCTAACACCAGACCTAAAATAGCTTACCGGATTGCTCTTGGTAGAAAGTCTCTTGCATTTGCTAATGCTATCTGGTAATATTTTTGGGAAATTTTCTTACAGGCAGACCGCAGCTTCTACAGACAGACAGACAGGCTTGCACAGACAGAGAGGCTTGCCTAGACAGACAGATGCTTGCCTAGCGAGACAGATGCTTGCCTAGCGAGACAGATGCTTGCCCAGACAGACAGACCTTGGGAGAGGTGTGGCGCCGCGGCCAGGGCGACTGACGCTGGAATCTGGGGACCACGGTTCGATCCCCGGCTCCGGCGGCAGGTTAGCCCAGCACCATGTGACTCTGGGCAATAGCTCGCTTAATCTTCCCGACGGCCCCCCAGCGCCTAGAGACCCTTACGGGTGATTGTGCGCTTTACAAATGTGGACTTTACTTTACTTTACAGATGCTTGCCCAGACAAACAGGTAGAGGCTTTCACTGACTGAGAGACCGAAAGGCTTAGCAGCTAGGCAGAAATGCTTGCACAGACCGAGACTAGCAAACAGACAGTTGCTTGCACTGAGAGATAGATGGACAGAGAGGCTTGCACAGACAGAGAATATTGCACAGACAAACAGAATTGCAAAGTCAGATAGAATGCCCAGATAGCTATGGCTGCAAAAGTAGATGGAGTTTCAAAGGTAGCTAGATAGATAGAACAGGAATAATTAGCAGAGGAAACATGTGTTATACAATAGTTAAATATTTATATAAGCAGGGCATACAATGGCAGTTTATTAACCGCATACTGAAAAAATGACAACCTTATCAAAACACTTTCAAAGGGAGTTTGGTATGTTGAAGAATAGAATCAGTCAGAAAAGAAAAAAAACAAAGGTTATGCCAAAGGAATTTAAAACACCATTAAGAGGGGTTAGGGACTGAAAAACTTGGAATATGCCCTGTGTTCCACATGGAAGGGCTGGTGGAAAGTGTCCTGCTATCATGTCAGACTATAAACACCCAGGCAGCACCAGAACCATAAAATAAAACCAAAAACAATTGGCACTGAGAAGAACTACCTTGTGTATGGATGTACATCTTGTGAAAGAGCAAAATGAAGCGCTTCAAAGTGAAGTCACCCAGTGGTTGAAGTGGGCGTATCCCTGCCCCATGCTGTAGTGGCCAGAAGGAAAATGTGAATGATTCACTTACAGACCAATAGATGAAGACATCTGACTGAAAGCCCCTTTAAAAAAGTATATTATACACACACATACATACATATACAATGTTATTTAAATCCATAAAGAAGACATTTTGATTATATGAACTGTAATGAAAAATGTTTGTCTTTTAGGTACATCTCACAGAATCTTTTTAAGAAGGTTGTTTACAATCATTTGACTCATGTGCAACTATGTGTAAAAGCTAATAGATGATATTTCAAACACATCTCTTAGGTCCCAGGAGACATGTAATAGATGGTTTAATAGAGATAGGAAATATAAATTAATTCTTAAAAAAGAAAAAAATAAGGAGACTGTTCTTATGTAGATATGACTGTTTTAAACAAAAAAAAAATCTGTTATGATCTTGCCAGAATTTCACTTTTTCTACCGAGACATGCACTATTTTGCAATTTGTGCACATTTGGAATTAGAGAAACTACTACTAAAGATAAAACATCAAATAGTGGGAACAGATCCAAAATTAGATCAAGTTTACTCATGAGATCATTGAAACTCTAGTGCCATTCTATATATGAACTTATTATGGGACTTTATCAGATTAGAAAGCTAATAATTTGAAGAGGTGTAAAATACATATGATATCTGATGAGAATACATTATTTCTAATTTTCTCATCCTTTTGTTATTTGCACAATATTCAAGGTACGTTCTATCATGCTTTATATATTACTATTGGATTTGTACTATTTCGCCAATTTGCACTTTCTCAGTTTTTGCACATTTGGAGCTAGACATCTTTGCACATTGATAGTGAATACTCTCCAAAAAATATAAATGAGAGTATTGGCTAGTCAAGTGCTATCTTTGGAAGTGTGACTTCATTTTAAAGATGTTCTTTGTTCTTCCATAATTAAGAACAAACATTTGCAATGCAATAGGTCTCGCATTTGCGAGAGTTTAAGCTATTGGCATTGTAAATGACAAGGCCTTTTATTTATCTGTTTTGCTAATTAACACAAAAATAAAAGGCATTGTCATTTACAATGCCAATAGCTCAAACTCTTGTAATTGCGAGACCTATTCAAAAAAGCGGCTGCCATTGTCCCGGGCTGCTTGGAAAGTGAAAGCGTACATGGAGCTCTGAATGTTGCAGGAAAGCATGTCATGCCCGCAGTAGGTTAAACTCATTAAAGAAAATAGTGCTTACAGACTAAAAACGGCATACTGTGTATCAACAGAAGTAAAAGGGGCAGTACTTATGGGAGGTTACAAATGAAGACAAGGCGATACTAAGGAAGGACAAACAAGCCTATTACCGAATCAGTAGCCAGTATTTACGAAGGGCAATGACAAACCAATGACAAATATGAGTGGAGGGAGGGCAGGGCTTCACTTCCATACTCCAATACAGCAAGCCGCAGAGCAGCATACGTGCTGCCTAGGCTCGACATATGAATGTTGTACTTTACCGGAATGTATAGAAGATATTTGTAAGAGCATTGGTAGTTCCCAGTTTGCGAAAGCTATTGACCAATTGCCGGTAACACTCTGCATGTGTTCTATCAATCATGCTTTCAAACCTGCAGTATACCTGACTAATAAGAACTAGAGAACATTTTACCTGTTAAGACCTCAATGAACAAGATTTTTTGAACGTGGTTGAATGACTGACTGTCATTACAATTATATTTGTTTGAAGGGTAATAAAGATCTATCACATAAAATGCACTGTGGACCCTCTAACTCAGAAATCTTGCAACAAACTGCACGAGAATATTGCTCCATCGTTCGTAATTATACTGAGATAATGTTGGAAAATTGTTTCATGATTAATTTACAAGTGAAATACTTAAAACAAACAAAAGAACAACAAGTTGAGTTCAGCACTTTGGAGCGTTGGAAAATACTGTGATGTCGTTGCTCTTTAAATTGTTTTTTAAAATCACATGTGTGGTAATTGTGGTGGTTCCCTTTAAAAGGGCCGATCTATACGCACTTTCTCTATGACCCTGTGGAAGACTATGGCTGAAACGTGTAGGTCTATTTTATCCTGTAATGACTACATAATAAATACATTTTAGTTACTTTATCTGAGTTATGCCACTTGTTTCCTTGGGTACCCCACGTGGAATTTGGAAGACAGGACTCAAAGTGCCACGTGATAGATAGAATATATATATATATATTACTACAAGAACTTCACGAAATGGAAATAGAGGGGGAAGGATCACCACAACAAGAAAGGCCAAAATACAAAGTTGATACTTTGGGATTGGACACCTATTGAGGTATAAAAGCAAACTTTAAACCAACATCCACATTTATCCCTAATGTTCCAAGAGATCTGATAGATTCCTTCTCTGAGGCAATGATTAAGGATCTAAAAAGTTTAGCAACAACATCAAATAAAAACTTTGAAAATACAAACAAGTAATTGAAGAAAAAAAAAGAACAAAGACATAGTGGTCCGTGACTCGGAAAAGGGGGAAATGTGGTCCTCTGGCCGCTGACAATGTACAACCAGGAAGCGAAATTACAACTTGGTGATACCAAATGTTACATAAGGGTGCCACAAAGCAACCTGATGGAAATAAAATACAAACTAAACAAAGAACTGGCTCGCTGGAGAGGATTGGGTCTTTTAGCACAAGGAGAATACTTGTTTCTACGAATTGAAAATCCTGTAACACCAATTTTATATCTGCTCCCGAAAGTCCATAAAAACAAAGAAAATATTATATATATATATATATATATATATATATATATATATATATACATATATATATATATATATATATATATATATATTTATATATATATATATCCTGCACTTTTAGTCCCGATATATATCTATTTATATATACACAGCTATTATATATATATAAAACCAAAGGTTACAGGGTCATTATAGTTAAGCTCAAATTTCACTTACACAAAACCATAGAAATTCAGCGGTTATCATTAACTGAGCCAACTATACCTTATGCCCCTACTATGCACTGCTTATGACCTCACATATTATATGATTCATGAGATGGTCAATTACATCATTGATATCTCAAATGACATCACTGATATCATCATCCAGTGAGTGCAAGTGTTTCGTAAATGTGTCTTATGAGACTTAAAGGTACATACTAAGCTACAACATAAGTTAAATTACTATTCTTTCAGTACTACTAAGTGATACTGTTTCTAACATGTGTCATCTCTGTGGCTTTGTGACTGTCTTTATCAGTGTGAGTGGGTGTGTGAGTGGCTGTATGGATGAAAAAAAGTGGTAGTGTAAGTAGCTGTATGGGTGAATAAATGGGTATGTGAGTAGAAGTATGGATTAGCAAGTGGCTGTATTGGTGAGTGACTGGGTGTGTGAGTCAGTGGCGGTATGGGTGTGTGACAGTAATGGTGGGTGGGTGAGTGGGTGTGTGAGTGGCTGTATGGTTGAATGGCTGTTTGAATGGGTGTTTGGTTAAATGAGTGGGTGTGTTAGTGGCTGTAATGGATAGTGAGTGTTTGTGAGGGGCTGTTTGAGTGAGGGAGTGGTCATTTGAGTGCGTGCAGGGATGAGAGAATAAGTACAGAAGTGGTTGTGATAATGTGTGAGTGGGTGTATGGGTGTCAATAGGTCTGTTGAGATGCGGTATGGGTGAGTAACTGGCTGTATGACTGATTGTATGACTGATTAAGTCAGTGGTTCCCAATCTGTGCGCCGCGGCACCCTGGTGCGCCATCAAAATTAGCCAGGGGCGCCGTGAACACACTTTAGGAACCACTATCGCCTTTGACCTTTTCTTCAGGACGGCACAGCTCTGCTACCAAAGCTGCAAGAGATAATGTCTTTTCAGGTGCAATTAATTACTCAAGGGCCATCTGGACTTCCCCATCATAAAACTCACACAAGGAGCACGCACTGAACTGTTAAAAGGAAATTGTAAAAGAGCATTTATAATTTTTTGTGTGAATGTGCCTTCTCCATGTCTGACAAAGCCAGCAGCCCTCTTCCAGGCAGGTGCATGCCCTTTCAAGGCCATAAGCAAACTTAGATGGCTGCATTGTAACAGTCAGGTTTCAGGTACACAGTTCACTAACTTTATGAGTTCCTATTAAACAAATCTACCAATGTAAAATATTACCTGCCCTGGCCTGTAAGGTTAACTTTGTTTTGAATGTACTGTGAGTAAACCAATGAAAAGTATTTTATTAAACAACTGCTATATAACTATTTATTTACATCTATGATTATAATACCTTCATGAGCTTCATGGCAATTATTTTCAGGGAGAAAAATGGAAGTTCTCCAGAGGCAGGGCTTACATCCCCACTCCTACTAAAAAAAGTAACATAATGGGGAGCCGCGGCTTATGGCAAATAGGTCAAGGGAGCCGAGGGTCGAAAAAGTTTGGGAACCACTGGATTAAGTGGATGTGTGAGTAGCCGTATGGGTAATTGTATTCCTGTTTAAGTTGTATGGGTGAGTAAGTGGTTGTATGACTCGCTTTATGAGTGGTGGTGAGTGGCTCTATGGGTGAATGAGTGGGTGAGTGGCTCTATGGGTGAATGAGTGGGTGAGTGACTGAATGGATGAGTGAGTGGGTGTGTGGCAAGTTATATGGATAGGTGAATCGTTCTGTGGGTGTGTGAGTATGAGAAACGGTTGGGGTGTGAGTGGATGTATAAGTGGGTCTGAGGATGATGTCATCAGTGATGTAATTTGAGATGTCATGAGTGATGTCACTGGCCATGTCATGAGTGAAGTAATGTATGAGGTCATAAGCAGTGCATTGCGGGAGAGTAAGTTATAGTTACCTAA
The DNA here is from genome assembly GCF_964261635.1 of Lissotriton helveticus. Classification (NCBI taxonomy): domain Eukaryota; kingdom Metazoa; phylum Chordata; class Amphibia; order Caudata; family Salamandridae; genus Lissotriton; species Lissotriton helveticus. Next base: position 932,485 of record NC_136062.1, read on the forward strand.
GGTAACTACAACAGCTGAATTTCAATGGTTTTCTACAAAAGAAATCTGTGCCTAACTAGAACGTCCCTGTAACCTTAGGTTTTTTCAGTGAATTTCTAAGGTCTGTCACTGGGTGTGTGAGTGGTTTTGCGGGTGTGAGTAACTATATGGGTCTGTGAGTGGCTGTATGGGTCTGTGAGTGACTAAGTGGGTGTGTGAGTGTCTGTGTGGGTGCATAAGTAACTGAGTGGGTGCATGAGTGAGTTAATGAGTGCATCTGAGAGAGTGTCTGAGAGAGCATCTGAGTGGATGCTTGAGGGTCTGTGAGTGGGTGCATGAGTGTGTTTCTGAGTGCTTGAGTGGGTGTGTGAGTGGTTCTATGAGTGTCTGAGTGGGTCTGTGAGTATCAGTGTCTGAGTGGGTCTGTCAGATGGTGCGAGTGCCTGAGTGAGTGTCTAATTGTCTGTGGTGGTCTGTCAGTAGCTGTACGAGTGACTGGGCCACAATGTTAACTGCACCTGTCCCTTTAACCAACAAGAGTCAACAGTTTTTCACAAAATATCTACTCAAGTGGAGCACATTCTTCTGGTTAATTCGAAACTGCTACCTCGTTGGGTAAATGTCCAGTGCGTATTCTACACTACATCTGTGTAATGGCCCAAAAGGAAATGTCTCCAGTGACTGTGTGTGCATTTCGGCAAAGTGATTGTTCAATGTGTGTCTTTATCCAGAAATTTGTGATAGCATGAATACTCCTATAGAGTGGACAACAAGACTACAAAGAGGTAAATCTCCACCAAGCAAGGTTACTTCCTCTTAGCTATATCCAGTAAGTGCTTCTTTTGTTGGTGGAGATGTTCTCATAATCCTCGGCATGAAGACCACGTAACCATTATCAGTCAGAAAAGCGCTGGGGGGCCTTTTAGTAATCTGTCCATCATCCTGGCAAACGGCAGGAAGACCTTTCCATACTACTACGGTAGGCAGGGAAGCCTGGACAATATTTAGAAGGGGAGAGGGCAACGTGGCCCCCCCTCCCGGGCAGATTTCGTCCCCAGGGACCCAGCCATAATTCAGCGAGCGAGGCAGGCCACACGACGTCGGCCAGGGACCCCATTCCCTGAAATGCTGGGTGCCCTGGAGTCTACCCAGGGCACCCAGTCAGCACTGTTGGGGACCGTGGGGGAGCCAGAATGCCCTGCGGTCCCTGACGGCACCACGCCTCTAGAGGGAGCTGGCATTGCTCTCACATACAGAGAGCTGCTAAACATGCACCTCCCTGTGTGTGAAAGCAAATGTTTATTCTATTTTCCTGCCCGCTTGAGAGTGGCCAGGGAAACAGACAAAAACTCCGCATCCAGCAAGCAGGAGCACTTTGACCACTCCCGCTAGCTGGGAGCAGGGTTAATGTTTGCTCTAACCTGGCAGGAGCTGTCACAGCTGCCGCCAAGTCCGAGCAAACAGCTATGTTCCGGGGGAGGGCACCCCGGGACATAGCAGGAGCTGGCCCTGGGGGTTGGCGGTCTCCCGGGCCATTAATGGCTCCACGAGGGGCTGCTGTACTGGACCAGGGGAGGTGGTGGTCTCTGGGGCTGAATATGGCCCAGGACAGGGGCCGCATGGCCCTCCTCCCAGTATTATTTACTTTATGGGCCCTGGGAAGGTGGTGGTTCTTGGGGTACGGGGAGTCCGAGCGTCCCCCACAAACTGTTTTCTTTCATGCCCCAGGGAGGTGGTCCCCGAGGCTTTTAGGAAGCCCAGGAGAGGGGTCCGTGTGGGCCCCCCCCCTCCATTATTAAACATAAAGCCCCGGGAGGAGGTGGTCACTGGGGCTCCAAGAGCCTTAGGAGGGGGCCCTGTGTGCCCCCTCCTTGAAAAGTAAAAGGCCCCTGGGACCTGGCCCACCTGGGGGCTCTTTTCAAAACAAGCACGGTAGCACACATTCGTTTTTTGAATTTTATTTTCGCCGGAGTCTCGGGCGCGATTTTCACCAATTTCTGTTTAAAAAAAGTACTTTTTAGCCCCGGCGGTGTCTCAGGGACACCCTAGGCCCAGAGGTTGGACATCAGATTATTCTTAAACTGCCCACTATTCTTTTTTTTAAACGTCTTTTTAGGGACTCAGCTGAAGCAGAATGCCAAGATGGCTGCCAACACTTCCTGGTTGAAGGGTTGGCAACTAATCCGATTTCAGCACGGGGGAGAGTCGGAGCCTCTGAAGATCCGCGTTCCTATATATTCAAATTTGGTTTTCCCTTCACATTTCAAAAACTACTGAAAGATTACAACAATTTACAAAATGGTCACTTTCTGAACCAAAAGCTACCTTTCTGCCAAATGTAGTGCAATTACGTTCAGCGGTTTGGGCTGTAGTTGTGTCTAAAATCCTTATAGAAATTTGCATAGGGAAAACACGTTTTGGGACTCCCTCCCCTTTTTGCTGATTGGCTGCCAACACTTCAACCAGGAAATGTTGGCAGCCATCTTGGGACTTGGCTTGAGCTGAGTTCCACAAAAAATGTAAAAAGGGGGGCATGGTAGGAATACCCTGACACCCTAATACCGGTGGAAGGCCCCACAGGGTCCCAGCGGGGAGTAAAAAAAAGTTTTTTGGGGGGGGTCAATTTTTCAGCGAAGTTGCAGACGGATCCATGGCAAAATTGGAGAGGAAGCCCACGAGTAGGTCAAGTCCCGAGGGCACTGCTTTTTAATTATCCGGGTTGTGGCCACTCGTCACCGCCGCACCCTGGGGATCACCAACTCTCTGGGGCACAACGAAAAATAGTTGTGATGATGTCACTGACCAAGTTATGAGTGATGTATTATGTGAGGTCATAAGCAGTGCATGGCGGGGGTGTAAGTTATAGTTAGCTCAGGTAACTATAACTGCTGAATTTCACTGGTTTTGTACAAGTGAAATGTGAGCCTAAATATAACGTCCCAGTAACATTTGGTGTCTTTGCAAATTTCTAAGGTTTTTTTAATTCTATTTCCAAACTATAATGTCCCTGTAACCTTTGTTTTTTTCAGTGAATTTCTAAGGTTTTTTAAATTCTATTTGCTACCTGTAATAATGTTGAAAATTAGTGTGTGAGTGAGTGCAAGAATGCCTCAGTGGATGTGTGACTGAGTGCATGAGTGTTTTACTGGATGTGTGAGTGGGTACATCACTGTCTGAATGAGTCTCTGGCTACTTGTGTAGCTGTCTAAGTGGGTGCATAAGTGTCTGAGTGAGTCAGTGACTGCATGAGTTTTTGAGTGGATTTGACACTTTAGAAAGACCTATAACATGCAAAGTTAAGCTTGCAGTGAGAGAGCACTGACAGGGTCTGCATTAGTAGCCATCCTCCATGTTTGAAGGACTATTTCCGGACATGGGTGAGATGGTTGTGCCAGTACTTGACTACATATCTCAGAGAGTGTAGGAATACACCTCTACCAGTGCCATGAGATGTTTAACTTAATGTGCTGGTATGTAACTGCCTTCTATGGTTCCCTAAATTCATTTTTAAGTGTCTGCACAAATACTTCAGTGCCTGGGTTATTTTTATTTTGGTAATTTATTGAGCGCAGCGAATCATCCCCAGGGGGATCTCTCAGCACCTGAGAGGAGAACAACCTATTGACAGTGGGAACCAGATTAAAAGCCAGGTATTAAGCAGTTTCTTAAACTGAGATAAATTGGAACAGGCACGGAGCTCTTCGGGGAGAGAGTTCCAATGACTGGGTGCCATATAAGAAAAAGCACGCACACCCATTTTTGGTCTTCCTTATTCTTTGTGTACAGAGCAGGTTGCGATTTCTGGATCGAAGCGGTCGTATGGATTGATAACGATTGATTTTTTTTGTCAGGTATAATGGCCCCATACCCTAGATGGCCTTGAAAACCATACATAACAGCTTAAAGATGGCTCGCTTCCTAATGGGGAGCCAATGCAGTTGACGCAGGAGAGGTAAAGAGGGGGTTCGAGCAGGCTTATTGAGGGTAAGATGGGCTGCCGTGTTTAGAACCACTTGAAGTTTGGCCGCCAGGTCCGCTCTTACTCCCACCGACAAGGAGTTGCCATAATCCAGTCGACTAAGAGGGACTGGATAAGAGTCTTCCTGGCATTTAGCGGGATCCACTGAAAGATTTTGCTGAGCATCCTCATGGTACCAAAACACGTGCCTGACACGGTCTTCACCTGCTCTTCCATGGATAATTTGTTGTCAATTTTGATGCCCAGGTACTTAGCCCATCCTCTAGGAGAAGGAGATTCTCCTTATTCTGCTGGCCACCAATCAGGGGTCCATATCTCCTTCGCCTTGCCAAACAGTAAGATCTCTGTTTTAGAGGAGTTGAGTTGGAGGAAATTCTTCTTCATCCTGCTTGCTATACTGGTCATGCAGTTTATAAATTTAAGTTAGGTTACTGAACGGTTGACCTCAAAGGGGACTATCACCTGTGTGTCGTCTGCATAGGATATCGTTTCGAAACCACAATTCCTAACGATGGCAGCTAAGGGGGCCACATATATATTGAACAAGGTAGGTCTCAATATTGAGCATTCTGGGACTCCCTTATCTACCAAAGTGGTTTTTGACACAAAAGAGTCCGACTGGACACTCTGTGTTCTGTCAGACAGATAGTTCTGAATCCATTTAAGGGCCATGCCTCTGACACCAATCTCTCTGAGCCTGTCCAACAAGATGCGATGAGAGATGGTGTCAAAGGCAGCCGACAGATCAAGCAGCACTAACATCACAGGGATATCCTTGTCCAGAGACATTCTTAAAGGGTCAGTAACCTCCAACAGAGCGGCCTCCGTGCTATAGGAAGCACGGAAGTCCGACTGGGATATGTCCAGTAGGTTATTCTGTTCCAAGTAGCAGGAAAGGTGCCAGTTGACTAGTGTCTCCATAATTTTTGAGCAACAAGGAAGATCGGTCTAAAATTCTGTAAATCCGTAGGGTCCGCTAATGCCTTTTTAAGCAAAGGTTTAATACGAGTGCATTTCCATTTTCGTGGCACTGTTGCTGTGCCTAGTTAGATGTTACAAACTTGAGCACGCGCATCCGATAAGACTGGGGTTAGTTCGGACATAACAGCAGGCGGCACCGGGTCTAGCAGGGAACCAGATTTCACCTGCGTTAATAACAGGCTTACTTGTTCCCCCGAGATGTTAGGAAAGGATTCTAGGCTTGAAGGACAGTGGTTTTTCAGGCACAGGGACCTTCTCAAGAGCTACCTCTTCAGGCCCAAAGGTGCAATAGATCACGTTGATTTTATTAGTAAAGTAGCTCCCTAGATCCTCACATAATTCTTGGGTGGATGGCGGGAGTGGGTTGTTGGACGTCGTGTTCGTTCACTCCATTAGGATAGAAAAGAGCTCCAGAGAGGAATTCCTAGCATCGATAATGCGGGAGCCTAGGTAGGATCGCCTAGTTATGTTACAGCTATTTAGATAGGCTCTATGAGCCACTCAGTAGTGCAATTCCTCATGCTCCGATTTGGATTTCCTCAATTTTCATTCTAGCACCCTGCATGAAGCCTTTTCTCTCTTAAGACTGTATGAGTACCAGGGGGCAGGAGCTGCCTTTGCCTGAATATTTACCCTCTTTAATGGTGAAATAGAGTTGAGGCCATCCGTTATAGCGGCCTCGAACCTTTCTAAGGCAGTATCACAATTGTCACAGTTCTCAAGTATGGGAGGGATATAAACCGGACTAAAAGCAGTGGGAGTGACCTTTTTCCAGGATCTATGCAACTCCTTGCGAGTATGTAGGGGGCCGGGCAGTTTCTTCAACATCCAAGAAAAATTTAGTGCCAGGTGATCGGTCCAGCCTAACTTTAGGGGAGGTTCGGCAACTAGCTCAGGAATGTTGGTGAAGATCATGTCCAACACATGTCCTGCCACATGTGTAGGGCTAGTGACTCTAGGGGATAGTTCAAGCGTTTCCAATGCTGCCACCAGACAGACAGATTCTGTATTGGAGAGAACCTCCAGATGATGATTGAAGTCCCCTACCAATAGAAACCTGTTGGCCTGGTTAGGCAACAGAGAGCTATGTAGGTGTCACTACCTTTGAATATTTCGAATGCATAAACAGTTTCTTAATGTAGAAGTGCTTCTGTAGCTGTCTTGAAAACTGAAAAACCATCCATGTTCATTGTTTTAGGGATGGCATACTCTATGTAGTACTTCACATAGGGGCCTACAAGGGCTCAAGTAACTTATTCAACTCAAAAAGAAATCTGTCAATCTTTTAAGCACAAAACAGCATCCTTTATGGCATCCATACAGAATATCTTGCAAGTGTGTTATGTGCACTAAAACGTGGTGTTGACACTTTAGAAACACCTATGATATGCCTAGTGAATTGTGTAGTGATAGTGCACAGACAGGGTCTGCACTAGTAGCCATCATCCATTTTGAAATACAATTTCTTTGCATGGTTGAGAACACTGTGTCGGTACTTGCCTACATATCTGAGAGAGTTTCGAAGTATACCTCTATGGTGCATGCCATGTTTAAGTAAATGTGCTGGTATGTAACTGCATGCTATAATACCTCTATTGCTGTCTAAATATGTATGTAAGTGGCTGTAGAAATACTTCAGTGCCTGTGTTAGGCAATACAGAGCTAAGAATGCAACTACCTTTGAGGCTTTGCTGCTTGTATTAATATTTATTTATAAAATTCTATATTGCATGAACATGACCCTTGCAGATATCAGAGCACTTTACAATAATCACTGAGACATGTATAATAATAACCTCATTAAGGAGGGATAGGGTGAGCGAAAATCCCCTAGAGAGAAAATAACAGGTTTCCAGGCAGACAACAACCCGTAGAACAACGTAAGAACAGTCTGTGAGAAATAAGCATGCATGCAGGCTATATGGTTGCACTTTCATAGTCCAAACTGGGAATCACTAGACCTTGAACAGCAGACATGAGGTCATCTGGGGGAAGGGAGAGTTTCATTTTTTCTTAAGATGCTCATGTGGAAGTTCGCTCCTTTGGTGGCAGATCTGATGTGCTCCTGCATGTTAAGATTCTTGCCAACGTTATTCCCAGAGATCTCGTTGATTTTATAATGTGAGGTATGCAATCCAGCGTTGTTAATTGTTTCACCATTTCTACGATGTCCAGTGAGTGTTTGGGTGAGGCAATTAGGAGGAATTCTGTTTTGAGAGCATTTAGTTTGAGGTGGTTACCAGTCAGCCCGTTTTGTGTTTTTTGTAGGCTTGAGTTTAGAGACCTAATTAAGTTCAGTTGGTGTCATCTCAGTACATGTGATAGAGGATATTCGATACATTCAACAATTCTGTTAGGGGTTCCATGAATAAATTACAGGCAGTGGTTGTGAGAGTGAATACTCCTGAGGGACCCCCTATGTGACCTGTGTGGGGTTAGATAAGGACATATTGACCTTGATTCTTTGGGCTCTGTTATGGAGAAAAGAGGCAAACCAGTTAAGAACGGTCCCAGATATCCCTATCCTACATTTAAGTAGGCCTAGGAGGCTGTCCTGTTTGACAGCATCAAAGACTGATGAGAGGTCAAGAAGGATTAGAAGGCAGGATTCATTCTGGTCCACTATTTTTTAGCGCATCATCATCAACAATGTGTGTAAGCGTCGATACGATGCTGTGGCCATGGCAGAAGCCGGATTGAAAATGATCTAGGAGACTGAATTGGTCAATATGGTTGCACAATAAAACATGAACACATTTCTAAAGGAGCTTTGCTAGTGTCAGAATATTAGAGATTGGGCAGAAGTTGTTTGGGTCTGAGAGGTCAGCCATCTATTTTTTGAAAATGGGGTAACCTGCCCTACTTTAGGGAACTCATGGATCAATCCTTGAAATAATGAGGCATTGACTATTTTAGTCCAGAGAGGGAGTAAGGACTTATGATCTCACTAAAGATGTTCGTTGGTAGAGGATCGCTGAAGTGCTTTTCAGGTTTTGTAAGTATTTGGAAGATGGCACTTTCATCAAAAGTTTTGACTATGCTCCAAGTAGCATTGTTTTTGGAGGTATGAGCTGGGATGCCCAGTGTCCTAGCAATCAGGGGATTGGAAGTGCTACAATGAGGTGAGAGAAGAAAGTGCTCTGAAGCTGAACGCAGGTTATTTTCGATCTTTCTTGTCTTTTCAATGAAGGAGGCAAAATCCTTGCAATTTGGTTGTGGCTTAAAACCTGAGTCGGGAGTGCTGGGTTGCTTACTGGATTGCGACTTGACCAATTCAAACAGTTTTTTGGGATGATTTCTGGCTTTGTCTAATTTGCTTCTAAAGAAGTTTGTTTTGGAGTTTCTATTTTGTGTGTCGTAGATGCTCCTCAGTTATCTGAGGCGTTTAAGGTTTTCGAGGGACTGTGAGAATCTCTATGCTCGTTCAGCTAGTCTAAGCTTATGCCTTTCTGTATTAATGTTGCCACTGAACCAAGAATTGGAGTCTCTGGTAGACATTTTATTTTTAGCTGCAGCGATGCTATTGAGTCTAGAATGTTCAACACGGAGGTGATGTAATGGTTTGTGAGGTCATGGACAACTGCCATATTCAAGGTGGATGTCAGGATGTTGTTGCTGAAGAATGTCATATAATTCCTGTTGATATTCTGCGTGCTCCTTTTCCATTGTTTGGTTGTGTTTTGTTGGCCCTTTCTTGTCTTCACTGATTCTGTGATGAGGAAGGTGATGATAAATCCAGTCACAAGGGATATTAGATTTCAGTTGAATGGTGCAGTTCTTGGCAATCATCAGGCCCAGGGTCACACCCAAGCTATGTGTAGGACTGTCACAGAATAGGGTTAGGTTGAGGTCAGCGAGGATGTTTTTCAGGTTGTTGACTGCTTGGTCATTAGGGTAATTGCAGCAGAGGTTGAAGTCTCTGAGGAAGATGTGGTTGCGTTGTCATCCCGCACTGGATGAGATGGTCTCCATAATTTGCCACATGTTTCACTGCTGATCTGCAATTGATTAGCATGCATTTCAGGTGTGCTTTGATGAAAGCAGAGGATAGCTGAGATATGGGCAGTTGTTTAAGGTTTGATTTGTTTACGGCTCTGGGATTGTGCTTGGTATCTCTGTGTGAGTTTGTAGGGAGAGTTTAGGTTTGTCCCCGCCCTCAACTCTGTTTGTGGAGTAGGCAGAATTGTATGAGTTGTGGAGGGAGTTAATGTCCCTATCGGGAAGGGGATCCTTCAATCTGAGGGGCTGTGAAAAGGCATTGGGTAAGTTATCGTTCGTCATTTCAGGTGGGGGAGTGCCAAGACAGTATAGATCCTGTTGTCTGAGGGGTGTGATTTAGGTCTAGTGCGGTAATTAATATCAAGGGTGTGGTTGAGTCCATTACTCTCAGGCGCATGTTGATCACCAACTCTGAGGTGATGCTTATAAGGCTTTTTAGAACTGCCTTAAGTAGTTTAGGTCCTAAGCCATCACGCTAAATCTGGCTTCTAGAGATGTGTGAGAACAGGTGGGTGACTCTGGAGACCCTAAGTCAGGCAATGGGGGGTGCTCATGTCTGTAATGTTAGTTTGCATGTGGCCTGGGACTGCTAGCAGAGTGTAGGTTGGGTTGTAGATGGATTGGGACGTGAGGCGTTGGGGCGGGGAGCAGGTGAGCAATGTGAGTGGGACTGCTTGGATCTTCTGGTGTAAGATATTGTTCATGTTAGGGTAGACAGGGATTGCAGGGGCAATTGTTTGGGTCACGCTTAGTGCCTTGGGCACATTTGTGATATCACCCGGTGTATGTTCAGCTGCCAGGGGGATTGCAGAGGTGAAAAGGTTGCTTTCGAGGATATATATCTCTGCGATTCTTTCCATAGAGGTGTAGTGAGGGCTTATTCTAGCTTGTTGATTCAGGGGTAGGGTCTCAGGGTCCCTGTGTGTAGGTTCAGTGATGTTACGTGTGTTGTGCACCATGGGAGAGCCCTGCAGGAGAAAAAGCAGGAGCACTTGAAATGGCTAGAGCATGAGGGGACAGTATTGGGTTTTCTTGAAGAGACAAGGGAGTCTTGGGTGGTGGCCATGATCATTACTAGTTGTGCCATTTTTAATGACTGAAGAGGTTTCATCAAAAATTTCTAGGTTGTGATCTGAGGATTGTATGAGGATAATCCTATTAATGCATAGGGTGATGATTGTGTCAGCTCTGTAAGTTGGTAAGGGGGCTACAGAGAGTTTGAGCCCATGCAGCATTATCCTAGATGCCGAGATCAGGAGCTGAGAAAGCAAGACCTTCTCCCATTGTGCTCCTCTTTCTGCATATAATATAAGATTGCTAATTATAGTTCCTGTGCTGAAATAAGGGTTTGAAATAAGCATTTCAAGGTGAGATTTGAGAAATCTATATTTAATGGTTTTGGATGGATCTTTTGATAGATTAGGAAGATAAATGCATTTTGGACTACTTGTTCCATAATACTGACAGGAGCTTTATTGGGGTTAGACTCCATGACAGGTGACTGGAATAGGCACCACAGAATGAACGGGGTCAATTGGGACTGAATTAGAACTGTTGATATCTTGTTCTGTTGTTTTCCTTGTGGCTAAGCAGAGTCCATCTGGATTTCGGGATGAAGTTGACTCCTGTTCAGAATATTCTCCGTACCTTAAGCATCCCGAGTAGTTAGATAACAATAGACCTGATGTTTGATTGTACCAACAGCGCCCCGGACAGTGGGAAAGCAAATATAAGTTCACCTACTGATTTGGTGTTATTTCGTAGGGGGTGAGGTTGGAGAGGGACTGTCCCATTTCTAACAGGCGTACAGGCCCTAGGAAGATACCTCTAATTGTTCACAGGCAGCTATAGTATGTATAAAGGGAGTGAGGAAAATATGGATTATATCCAAAAATAAAACTGTGCAAAAGGGACTAGCTACTGAGGGGATTATTATCTAAGCCATTGCAAAATGGCACCTTCTTTAGCTCAAACAGGTAAACATAGTATGGAGCTTAGTCCTTCTTTACTTTCAATCAGTCTCATGGCCTCAGTCCTACCTCAGTTTTAGTCAGAGTGAGAGTGAAGCGCCATCTTGACTACGGTCCTCGTGGTATAACAGGGAGAGCTAGCTTAAAATGGAGGAGTAGCCTTGTATCCTCTTCCCAATACACTCCTGAGATGGAGTCAGACTATATGTCTGCCCAGGCCCTCTGGCATCTCCCACTATTTGTTTTGCTTACTATGTTCTGATTTCACCTGAGTGCCACTACTGACATTTGATTTGCATCAGCCACCCACCCTCGATGGGCTGAGCTTTGAAGGATAACTGCAGAGCTTCCGTATGGGCCAATAAACTACTATTGTTGACTGCAGGAGTCTGCACTTCACAGCGGCTGCTTCCTACTAGTTCACTACGGGAAGCAGCGCAAGGGCCGGCTCACACTGCAGTGTCCTGGCAGCTTGTCAGCCTGTGAACATCATGATCTCTCCTAGTATTTGGCCACAGTCCTGAGTTGCGCCATAGTTCTGGGCTAACAAGGGTCGGGGACTCGAGGATGTCAGGGTGGGCAATGTCCGATGAGCTGCAGAGATGAGTATATCGAAACGCTCATCTCAGCTAAGCGATCGCCTGGACGTTAGCAACTAGGGCAACTGGGCAGCCTCTGTCCTGGGAAATGCCAAAAACTATTGCCGCATTGCTGTGGATAAGTCCACCGTTTTGATTTTTAAAAGTCAAATGATACCTGACCTCAACTGGCAAGCTAGCCAAGATCCTGCCTGTGGCAACCACGAGAGGAGTGTCTGATCTGGTGAGTGATTGAATTTACACATTGCTTCTGTAGCTGTCCCAATAGCTGAAACGAGGCTTTACGTATTTATGGACATGTATGTCAGTTGCTTTTAGGATGGCATACTCTATGAAGTACTTGGCATGAGGCATCTCTCATCTTTTTAGCACAAACCAGAATGCTTTATAGCACACCTAAAGCATCTCCCGCAATTGACTAGTGCATATTGAAAGCTTGAATTTAAGACTTGCCAAACAGCTTTTACATGGCAAATCAAGTTACATGTGAAAGTGAACAAGCAGGACCTGTAATACCAAGCATCATCCATGTTTGAAAGAGCATTTCTCTACATGAAGGAGAAGGTTGTGTCAGTACTTGCCAACATAACTGCGAAATTGTAGGTGTACACCTGTAGCAGAGCCATGAGACGTTTAAGTAAATGTGGTTGTAAGTGACTGTCTATTTTATTATATCTATGACTCCCTAAATATCTACGTAAGTGGCTATAAGCAAACACCTTAGTGCCTGTGTTACGGAGAAGAGAGCAACATAGATGTGACTACAACTATGTTTGAATCTGCTGCATGCACAAGGAGTTTCTGGGTGACTGAATGTATATGTTCTTCTGTAGCTGTCTGACAAATCAGTGTAACAGAATAAATCCCAGAATTTAAAGAAAAACACACTTTGAGAACAGTGCATCATATATTCACATGCATATATTTCTACATCTTCTAATGCCTTACTAAATAAAAGTTTTATTCAATCTACAGTTTTTTTTACTACCAATTACATTACACCATGTAGTGAGCAGCAAATATGCAGCAAATCAATTCACAGAAACAGATTGTGAACCAACTTCTCACACGCCTAGCCAGCAAATCAGACAAACTGTCACATTCTCATACACTCATGAAGTGTCTTACTGCCCTGTAATCAAACACTACCTCATATAATTCTCACATACACATATACTTTTTCAATCAATTTTTCTCCAAATGAATTGTAATTCATATACTTGAAATTTGAGATAGTTGATCATTGGTCTTATCAGATAGATACAATAGTGTCAGGAAATGTAGAAACTAAGCATTAGAATGGCACACCACTCTCACACAAAGCAACAATTAATGGCAGCATTTTCAACTTTGCACCATCTGATAGTGCGGAAGGCAGCAAATAAAAGCATATCTTTCATATTTTTATTTGATCACTATTTTCCTGAATTGTAATTATGTGTTAACCCTTTCACGCACTTTTATAAAGAAGCCCAATATGTATGGGTGTTTTGAACGCTTCTGACATTGGGCTATGCCTGGACTACATCTGGGTGATATTTGTGCTACATTTGGGCTCTTTTCTCTCTGGTGACCATCTTGGAAGACTTATTTATTATGAAGCTCCCTAAACTCCTCATTTACTGCAGTATTCTCAGTAGAATATGCTCTAATTTTTCCACTTTGATTCCATCAAGATGGCGGTCAGACGTGTAGCCTAATAGCAAAAACCTCATACTACTCTGAGCATACAGGAGCAGCCTGTGATGGAAACAAAACCCTTTTCCTAGTTATAAACAAAATTGATAACACCAGCTAGCCCAAAACATGCAGTAATGAATCAAAATGTCTGTGATGAGCTGGCAAACTTTTTTCAAGAAAAGGTTGTTAACATTTTTAATAACCTTTCAGCGAAGAGGGTAGCTGGTCAACAGGATGGGTGTGCTTTAACTGCCTCTGTTGGTGAAACCAGATTCTCCGCCTTTAAGGCTCCTGCAGAAGAGCAACTTGCAAAATTAATTCCACTAATCAAATCTGGTGGGCCTCAAGACCCATGTCCCCCTAAGATAATTCATATGATTCCTGCAGAAGTGGCACAATATCTGGGCTATATTCTGAACATGTTTGCAGGAGGAACCTTTCCTACGCACTGGAAACTTGCCTCCATTCTGTCCCTGTTAAAGAAAGGCAATCTGAACGCATTGTATCTGAATAACTACCGCCTAATTTCAAGACTTCCCTTTGCTGCCAAGTTGGCGAAGAAAGTAAAGAATCAACAACTCTCAGAGTATCTAGAGGAAACTCTGCATCTGGATGATACACAACACGGGTACAGAAAAAATTGTAGTACTGAGTCTGCCCTGGTGGTAGCTACGAAGGATATTCGAGAAGTGCTGGACAGGGGACGGACTACAGCCCTAATTTTGTTGGATCTCTCCGCAGCGTTTGATACGGTCAGCCACGAGATCTCGGCTGCCCGTATGCGTAGTCGGGGATAGAGGATACAAAATTAGATCTCCTCCAATCCTTCCTGGTTAACAGACAACATACTGTGACAATGAGCAAGTTTACGTCTTGGCCTTTCTCCTGCCTTGTAGAGTTCCCCAGGGATCGGCACGGAGTCCAACACTATTTAACCTTTATGTTACGTCACTCGCGACAATGATCAAAAATGCTGGTTTTCTCCTGGCATCTTACGCCGATGACACCCAAATTGTGGTGTCACTGGCAAAAGCTGAACACAATTCTTGCATGGCATTCAGAACATGCATGAGCAATGTGAGCAAGTGGATGGACCACAACTGCCTTAAATTAAATGCCGCTAAAACTGAGGTTATCCTCTTTGGTAATAACCCCTCATTCGGGACGCCGGGTTAGTGGCCACCCGAATTAGACTCACTTACTGAACCCTCAAACAAAGTAAAAAGTCTAGGCCTACTGGTAGATAAAGAACTGAAGTTCAAGGACCAAGTAAATAAATTACATCAGTCTCATTTTGCTCATTAAGGCTTATAAAAAAAGATTGAAAAATTCTTGCCTCCTGAACTTCTGAGAACTGCTATCATTGCATTGGTACTTATAAAGATCGACTTTTGCAATAGTCTCTATCTTGCTCTTGCAGGGGGTTCGTGAAGAGGCTTCAGACTTTGCAAAATGTAGCTGCCCGTTTCCTTTTTAAAATTCCTAAACATGAATCGGCTAGAGGAGCCATCAGGAAACTACACTGGTTTCCAGTTAGATAACGATGCAGGTTTAAGGCTCTCTATCTGGCCTATAAATCATTGCATGGACTGGGGCCAGCCCACTTCAGGGGGAAGCTCAAAAGGTACATTCTAAAGAGGAAGCTTCGCTCAGGCTCTGCCATGAACCTAACTGTCCCCTCATTTAGGAGGACCAACTGGGGTAGGAAGAGCTTTTTCAGGGCCACTGTGGTGCTCTGGAACAGCCTTCCACTGACATTAACAGCTGCACCCTCTTTACTTCTGACATTTGCTATAGCTATCCTCGTTTTTTATAGCGCTCTAATCATTCTTCAGAACACTCTGGAAGGTTGCAGTAGAACACAAGGGAATCAACTGACAGGCTGCTCCTGTTGGAAATACATGTTTTACTGAGAATGTCAGACTTTATTCTCATAGACTGAGAAACATTGTGTGAATTTACAGAAAATATGCTCTTCTTTTATCTTCTGGAGCACCTTATATATCCTTTATGGGAAATTCACGAGAAAACTGTTTTCTTTCAAACATGATTGATGTAATCCCAGCAGAAAGCTGTTTCGCAGGGTAAAATCAACTTAGAACACACCACAGTTCCTAGAATTAGTACAGTACCCTCAACAAATGTTTCTACTTTTTGTTACCCTCAAAACCTGCCATTCACTACAATACATTTCATTGGGGTGCTATCATGTATATTGGTCCCAAGATGGCTGCCAGCACTTTTGTGGTTGAAGTTCTGACAGGCAATCAGATCTCACCATGAGATCTGTACCTAGGCTCATTCCAGATATCCTTATTTGCTTTCCCTTAAATTTCTCAACAATTAATGAACGGATGTACCTCCAAATAACTGAATGCGTAATATGCGAACCAAAATCTACGCCCTGCAAAATTTGGTGTAATTCTGTCCAGTGCTTTCAGCTATAGTCGTGTTCAAAGCTACTACTATGTGAATTAACAAGGTAAATCCGATTTTTTTTACCACTCCTTTTATTTGCCCCTTTTAGACGGATCACCCCGAAACTTTTTCTGCACATCAAGACTCACTATGACACTTTGTTTTGGAAAATTTTGAGAAGATTTGGCAAAACTATGCCAAAGACAGAGGCAAGTCAAAAAACTTTTTTTTCTGTAGAAATATGGTCAAAAATATAACTACGTACTGGCAACTGCCAGTAGGTAATAAATAAATATTACACACACACACACATAAGATGGAGCGCAAATTTCTTAGTATGATTGTCTCAGTCAATTCCTGCCCACTAGATAACATGATACTACTATATACTTAAAAAAACATGACTAACGGTGTGATTCGTAAAACACGAGTTTAATCTGCATCGTATAAGCATGCAGTATGATAGCAAACCAGTTCGAGATGAACATTTTTTAGTGAGAGAGAAATAGATAATATTAATGAATTTACAATAAGCAAATGTACAATGACAGCCTATAAATGGACTAAGGTGTGACGAAATGAAATAGCCTTTAACCAATATGATCAATGAAAATGTTAGAATAAAGTGCTCATTTTGTAAGGAAAATGGATTAACTTAAACTGAAGATTAATAAAATTATTTCTGATCACGTAGCAGCACTGTTATGAGAAACTGAAATTGCAAAATGTCAAGAGAAAAGTGTTTGCTCACTTATAAATGATTTAGCAAATGAATTAATGCTTGATGGAATACAACAGGGTGTTTGAAATATTGATTCCTATGAAGAGTATTAATCACAAATGAAGTAGCTTCATCATTGTTCATTTAAATACTTACATAGTTTAGTAAGTAATACTGTACAGTAGGTTTTTGAGTAGGCCTCAGAACACATTTTATTCATTAATTTCCTTCTATGAAGACTAGAATATGCTGACGTGACTTAATTTCTTACTGTGATTAATCTTCCTAAAGTTTCTTTCTCTAGTTCTTGAATAATGGACACCCTCTCTGTTAGTACAAACTGTGTCGACTTTGTTGCAAGCTCTGAAGCGAGCACTTGGGAACGGACATAATAAGATACAAATGAACTTCCTAGTTCCGAGGAAAGATTTCACTTGTTATAATCATTCATGAGTGTGTTATTCTTATTGTCTAGACAATGAATATGTTATACATTTTAGGAATTACTAGGTAGGCACGTCTTTGCTCCAGGTCCTCATGAAGGAGTGGCCGTTCGTCTCTGAATTATCCTAGTCCCTATTAGCTCAATTCAAGATCTATGGGAGGACCTTGATGATTTGTGATATTGTAGAGATTGATGTTCTGGGGTTTATATAGGCCAAACTCTAAAACATTGCAGACGATGGTAACAAAGGTGAGTATGATGTGGCTTTAGATAAGAGGGTAAAGAGATAAAAACCCTATTTTCACGCTGCATCAAATATATTTAAATCAAAACGCTGCTGTAGGAGAGAAGGTGTGGCCTAATCCAACTACAGGGCTGACTCAAAGCCCTAAGAAAGAATAAGGCAGGAAAAAAATCACAAACTGTAGCTCATCCATAGCAATGATGAAAAGGAATCTACCTTCTCGGTGATAAGTACTGGGAAATTAAAGAAAAGCTAAATAAAGTGTGAGAAAATGTACCTGTGAAAGACCATGCAAGCAAACTAGGCCTTACTGCAGTGCACCAGGGCATAGGTGTTCATTGTTCACCAAAAAGAGACAAATTATGGCAGATGTTTACATAATACAAATTTACATACAATGAATCTAAATGGCACTAATTTACCAAGTCAGAAGTTATGCTGAAAATCTGCATGGATCCAGCCTTGCCGAATCTACAATGGATAGCCTACAACAGGAAAAGCTCAAGATGGCATGCCATTTTGAATACAGATATCGTAGAGTTGGGATGAAAGACGTTGCAAGTGGATGAAGGACAGCCGCCTGAAACTGAACTCGGACAAGACGGAAGTCCTCATCCTGTGATCTTCGCCCTCCGCCTGGGACGACTCCTGGTGGCCCCCAGCCCTGGGCACCGCACCCAAGCCAACCGACCACGCACGCAACCTGGGCTTCATCCTGGACCCCTCCCTCTCGATGACCAGAGAAGTCAACGCCGTCTCCTCATTGTGCTTCAACACCCTGCGTATGCTTCGCAAGATCTTCCGCTGGATCCCGACCGAGACCAGGAAGACTGTCACCCAGGCACTCGTCACAAGCCGACTGGACTACGGAAACGCCCTCTACGCTGGAACCACAGCCAAGCTACAGAAAAGACTCCAGCGCATCCAGAACGCCTCCGCCCGACTCATCCTGGATGTCCCCCGACACAGCCACATCTCCAGCCACCTGAGGAACCTGCACTGGCTCCCCGTCGACAAGAGGATCACGTTCCGGCTCCTCACCCACGCACACAAGTCTCTCCACGACCTGGGCCCCAAGTACCTCAACGACCGCCTGACCTTCTACACGCCCACCCGCCTCGCCCTCGCAGCCGCACCACGCATCCGAAGAGCCACCGCCGGAGGAAGATCCTTCTCTTACCTGGCTGCCAAGACTTGGAACTCCCTCCCCATCCACCTTCGGCTGACCCAGGACCATCTCGCCTTCAGGAAACAACTCAAGACCTGGCTGTTCGAGCAGTAGCATACCCCTCCCCCCAAGCGCCTTGAGACCCTCCCGGGTGAGTAGTGCGCTATACAAATGGCATGATTGATTGATTGATAGAGTTGGAGACCATTTATTTGAAAAAGGTTGACGTTTAGGTGTGTGTAATAATCTTTCAAAAATGTACGTCAGGTAGCTTTGTTAACTACCTTGGAATAAAACCTTTGCTCGACAAATATACTACGCATGCTCTTCGATCACATTATGCCGAACTTTTGTAACTTGAGATCCTCGGCTCCTGAATGCTAGGATTGTACAATTGTACACCAGACGTGTTTCTGCTCTTATAAAGAGGGCAGGTGTTAAGTATCTGCTGTTATTTTCTTTGGGTTTAAGTAGAAGTGTAAGCAGTCTCCCCGATTGCAAGCATTTAAATGCAGGACCCATTTGTTGAGATGAAATCGGTGTGCACTGCTCACTTGGCACTGGGCAACACAATAATATGTGATTTTAGAACAATCATTATTGTTCTAAATGTGTTCAGTTTTTTGCTTAATATGTTGAAGAGATGCATACAAGCTAAGGACACCTCGACCTAGAGTAGACACATCCAACTTAGGTACTTCGGTCTCATACATATATGAAGCTAAAAGGTTTTCAAGGTGACTGGTAACTATGTCTATTCTTCCTACTGAGGTCCACTCTATGCCATTCTATTTTATGTGGATAACTCGAACTGTTTTTCCCGATGCATCGACTGATATAATTGGCGAATTCACTTTCATTTCGATGATCATATAGAGTTACATGCATGATACATACTTTGAATTGTCGATATTGCGGGCCACTGACAGTAAGGTTGATCATTAAGAATATGAGATAATCTATCCCTATGCTGCAAATCCTTCTGTATGTTTAAGTATCCGAGCGGGGATTCGAACCATTGTTCCGGATGCATCGTCCATGAGAGCTACACTTCCCGACAGCCACAGTGCGTCTAGACGTGATTACGCGCCGGGCACGCCCAACGCCTAACGCGGAAGCAGGATATGCATTTATCTCCCTCCGGTGCACCGAGTCGGTTCCTCCCCACGATAGAGCTCTGAGGGACGACCGGTGTACCGACGGAGAGGTAGGCTTGACTTACAATAATTAAGGAGTACAGACCGTGTGTGTGGGATTGTCTATGGTTTTGGCTTTTGTTTTTCGAGTTACAGGACCGATAACAAATTGGAAACAATACATTTCCATAAGCGGTGAATGTAACTAGGCAGTGTTCTTGAAATCAACAGGAAAATGCGGCGCCGCTATGGGCGTATGATAAGACTAGTTAGATGAGGAATGAATTCAGGTGTACATATACACTATCTCTTTTGTCGTTTTCTTTGCAGTGCGGTGCACCCACTACATGAGCTCGTGCCAGGTGAGGTGGGGTTTTTCCTTCCCAGCAAGTGGGTGAGTGAATTTAACACTTGCAAATTTACAAATTTGTTATTTGTGACAGACTATGATGGTCCAAATAATGGTCAATATTTGTTTATGACCTGTAAAAATGATATAATAACATTATTATGAAGGCACAATGTGCATGTTATTGATTATATTTTTGCCTTTTCTTCATGTACCCTTATATATATTTTCTTCTTATGTCCAGGACGGGAAGACGATTACACATACACTACTCAGGTGATATGGTTTATTTTTAACTGAGCAGTAGCACTAATGGTCCTGAGGAAGCAGCAGGAGACCTCGAGGCTCCATTTGACTGCAGAAACATGTCGACCTTACATCTCTTTTTAGTGGTCATTTGTTATACTACTAATTTGCACTGTTTTTATTGATTTAGGAGTGTGAGGGTGCATATTAAAGTTGTTTTTTTCCCCGATCACGACCTAATTTTAGAGCCCTTTCTCTTTTCTTTTTTCACTTCACACACTTTTCAAAGCACTGCTACTCAGTTCCCCACTAGGCACGCCATTTTTTTCACATCTGTATAATTGTTTTAGGATACTCCGGGCCTGGTATATCATCTGCCAAGTCAGGTGTGGTTTCCCTTTACTGTGATATGTACAAGAGATCCCAGATGATGAAGGGCGGTCTCGATGGTGGACTGATGGGAACTCGTTTTTGTTAAACTTTTCCCTATTTTCTTCTTTGTTTATTTGGGTACATGATTATATTGGCTTTATATTTGTGGACTCACTGCTAATTGAGGTTGGTGTCAATTCTAATCAGGGGGTTTAGCAGTCAGGGTCTTGAAAACATACCCCTGGGACCTTCTTTGTGTTTAGTTAACTTGAAAGCCTGGCATTGTTGCGATCTGCCACGACTGGAGGTGATAACGAAACAGCTCCACGAAGCTTCACTTGACAATATCATTTTAGAAAACATTATTAACCAGTTTAGGAGCTATTTTATTGAGTTAAAATAATTATTAAAGATCAAATATACGGAAATATTTTTTATCTGCCACGAGAGGTGAACTGAAAGTCGATCTAAATGTATCCAAAACCATGACTAAAATTATATTATATATGCTTAAGTACTTACAAAACGATATTATCAAAGTGTATTTTGACACCCTCACATGGTGCTTAAATATCATATTTATCTGAGATTATTGCCAGCCATTGCACGCACTAATGAAAATGGATAAGAGTTCCTGTGTTTTTTTGAACTCTCAGTAGTCTACAGAAGATTTTGTTGAAAACATCTGGAACATATGTATTACACATTCGTGATGTCTGAAGATCTGAAAACTTCAATCACTTTTTCATGCACTGAACGGAGCACACAGCAGGCTTGCATCTATACTTAGCTACACGTAAAACGTACGGGTCTTTAAGAAAATACATTCATGCTTTGCACTATATAACTTTACCCTATGAGTATTTCAGCTATGGCGAACCTCATGTTTTATTTTCTAAATTATAAATTAATCTATCACCAGATTTCTAATTCCCAATAATGACCCAATAAATAAAACCCTTACATTTCTTAAACAGTCACTTCACACACAATACTAAACAGTGTGTAAACGCATTTATAAAAATTAGAATTAACTTACACATTGTCGCTTTTTACGTTCTCTTAATTATATATCTTATAGCTAGAGTTCATATGTGGTACGTTTCATTATCTTTGCCGTTTTATCAATATTTAATATGGTTTTCCATAACATCAATGCTGACATTTTCTAGCGCTTGGTAAATGGTTTTTTTTTGTCTTTTCTCTCCCTTTGTTATGGTTGCTGTCAGCAACCTACATCCTATACAATCATTATAACATAAAAGCTTTAAGATCGCTATTGCTCTTTTCTGTCCAGCCATTTCCATATTGAGGAGGGGGTTGAATTCATGTTTTACTGAGCTGCCATAAGTTGAGTCTTTGTAAGAAATATGATCAGCGGAAAGCCAAAGTCAAACAGACTACTGTGTCGGCACAAATCCACTGACCACAATCTGTAGGACGGCGCAGATTGAGGCCAGAAGATGATGGGAATGTTTATTTGAAATATATAGTCCTTTATTCCTATGTCTCAAGGGGCTTCACACGCTTTTTACAAGGCATCTTTTTTTAGGAGCCAGAAATGTATGTTCTGTGTAAGGACCCACACAAGCCCCAATCTCCTTATTTATTTGCATGTCCACAACGAAGAACCAAACTTTGCTATCTAGAGAGAAAAATTTTCCTAAACTAAATTGCATATTTTTAAGTTTCACCAGGGGCATCCAAATAACCAAGAATTTAGAGAAATAGATTCTGTACATCACTAGGAAATAGCATTTGGGTAAAGGTTCAGACTCAGAGATAGTGACGGAAAGACAAAGGAAATGTGGTGAAGTGAAGTTATGGTGGAAGTAACAGTAGTCAAAATATACATATACAACCTTCCCAAGGCATAATAAGTTGCTGATTTGAGAAAATCTGACGAAATTAGGGTGATCATTTCGCTCTCTAAGGGATGGTCCAGCATTTGAAGCAAATTTATCAGGTTGATAAAGAGCATTTTCATTCTTAAATTTATGGAAGAACCTGAGACTGATCAGCAGTAATATGTTCCAAGCTATATGTTTCTGTGCATAAGAGTGGGTCCATGCTGGATAGGGCAGTATTGGACAAAGATTCAAAGAGGATAGGTTGGGTATGCATTCAAAGGACCATTAAAATCCAAGGACAATTCAATGAAAATCAAAGGACAAGTTTATGCAGAGTGAAACATCCATCTGGTACATGTCTGAGGAGGGACTAATTTAAGACCTCAATGGGTTAGGCTAAAGATTACAAGCACTTCATTTCTCAACATTTACTGTTTCACAACACATTTCAATAGAGTTATCCTACCCAACACATTGCCAGATGGCACTTCTTCAAGGTCCTCCAGTTCTCGGCCCATCAGCAGATAGAGATTCTCAAGAGTGCAGCAAGCCATATGAGGCATAGGTGGAAGATTATCTGCAGTTGGGTAATCGGAAGGCAACTAGAAAAGAAGACATCAACCATTTAACATAATGCACATATACACTTACACATGGAGAGCTGTGTAATGTCTTTAGTCCTGTAGGCAGGATAAAAAAGGTGGCGGGCTCTAATGAGGGCATGACTTAAGAAGCTAGAATAAAGACACAGATGTATGGCCAATGTAACCAAGTTTGTAGACTCAGTTACATGCATTTGAACCCTACAACTTACAAATTAATACATCCAGCTTACCTCCAGAGCAGAGGCCTTCAACCTTTTCTGTAGTGAGAGCTAGTTCTGATCAGTGAAAATCATTGTGAGATACTGAAGGCTAAGCAACTCGCGCACCGCTACCAGACACCCCCATGCCCAGCGTCATTGACTTTAAGCCTAATGTCCATTCAGCCAGATATATGGCTTCAACAAAATACTTTGACAAGGGCCCTATAACATGGCTGCCATGCTTGTGAGAGCATGGTCTTTGGGGATGTATGTGTGCATGTAAATTGAATATATGTGTATGGGTGACTGAGAGCCTGTGTCATATGTACTTGTGGCACAGGACATACCCGCACAGTTACATGTATAACACAATCATATAACCATTTGTTTAAAATGGGAGAAATTTAACATGCAGGCAATATTTCGCAAACATTTTCATAATGTGTAACATTTTTCTACACCATAAATTTCTCCCTCTTAAAATAATGGCTATATTTTTCAGATATAAATATGACACTCTGTCTACAAGCCACTGGGAGCAAGAGACATGCTGT
The DNA here is from genome assembly GCF_964261635.1 of Lissotriton helveticus. Classification (NCBI taxonomy): domain Eukaryota; kingdom Metazoa; phylum Chordata; class Amphibia; order Caudata; family Salamandridae; genus Lissotriton; species Lissotriton helveticus. The sequence goes on from NC_136062.1 coordinate 955,980, forward strand.
ATGTAAAGGCGACACTTTGAAATGGGAGAAAACTAAACTGAAAAGTTAACTTTATTTTATATGGATTTCATACACCTTGTCATTTAAATGTTCTCCCATTTCAAAGTGTCAAATCTGCAAGCAAAATATATCTTTCTCCCAGTGCCTTTAGACATGGTGCCATATTTATAACAGAAAAATACAGCCATTAGTTTTATTGGACGAATTATAAGTGAAGAAACATACTCCATAAAATCTTAAGACGTAATTGGCTTTTGTGAAAGTGGAGGAAAAACATTAAAACTTCATGTATCCTAAGAATACATTTCTTCACTTTAAATTTCTCTCTTTAAAAAAAAAGGCTGTATTTTTTAGTCATATATATGCCACAATGTCTACTAACCACTGGGAGCAAGAGGCCTACTCTTTACAAGTATGACACTTCGAAATGGGAGAAAATAAAAATGAACAGTTAACTTAATCATTAAGGTGACTTTTCATTTACATTTTACCCCATTTAAAAGCATTCAGGAACATCATTCTGTTCTCAGCCCCAATACTGAGTTGAAAAGGACTGGTATTTAAAAGGTAGAGTACTCAATGCTTCAGTTCATCGCCTCTGTGTCCAAGCATGCGTCATAAATCTGATGGAGCACTGCTCATTATCGAACCCTGCTATGTGCAGCCTGGTGGCAATAATGGAAAATAAACACAGCCTTCCCTTAACATTAAAAGTAAAATGTGACCCTGCGCTTATTTAACAAGCATTAGCAAAGTCAATAGGTCGTGCCTGTGTGAGAGCTATTGGCTTTGTGACTGTTGTTTAGCCACACAGTACAGCAACAAAGCTGCTGTGCAACATGGCTAAAAATGTGAAACTAAAGCTTTTTTTTATGGTGAGAGGAGATGATGGTGATGCAACGCCGCCAGGAAAGGGGCGGGGGGGGGGTTAAGCAATGACGATAGCCGGTGGGATGGTGCAACTAATAACAACAAAAGTGTGGAGGGAAAGGAGCAAGCAACCACACAGGATGGGGGAGGGAGGTGGGAAAGCAACTACCAAGCCGGTTTAAATCTTTAAGCTACATAATACCTCGAACGTCATAAAAAAATAAGTTACTTACCTGCACACTGTGATTCTCCAGTATTGATATCATAGATTTCATAGGTTCACATGCTTGAATCTTCCCTGTCGGAATGGTGGAAGTCCCACAGTAACAGTAATATAAGCAGTGTTAAAGCAGTAAAATCTCATTGAAAACAACAGGCATTGGTAGCCAATTTACATTGTTTTAAAACATCCAAACTTCAATCAATCGGAGCAGAGAACCTGAAGCACTCATCCTCTGCAGGGTGGACATACTTGAGATTTCTTACCACACGTTGTGTATTAAGGAGTATCCCTGAGCTCTACTCAGTCATATTGTTTCTTTCACAACTCAACCTTTGACCTGACAGCAATCCAGTTAGCTCTCAAACCTCTTGGTTCCAAAAAGGCTTTTCAGGCCTTCTAAGTGCCTTGGGAATTCTACGCTCTTCTCCAAAGACCCCCACAGGGAATGTTTGTACTGTCTACACCCTTTTTCTTTCTTTGACAGGGGCCATCAGTCCGGCGGAAGCACAATACTTTTGTAAAGCACTATCCATACAATGAACCAGAAGAAGAGCAACATCATGTGCAGGGACAATCAATAGGGATCCCTGTATCATTGGTCACTGACTAACGCAGGATGATAAATGATTATTACAAGAGATTCCAAGAGGCCAATACCCCGGCTCAATAACCACCTCTAAGGCAGGACGGTCCCAAGAATGCCTATACTCTAAGACCTGTGCTGCCAAATATCACCATAAGATACACCTTAGCTGACAGAGATCAGCATCCTGAGGATAGAGAAATTCAATTTGATTCAGGGGACCATCTTGAATGGGACGATTATGTTGCCCTAATGTCAGCCTCACCTATTTCTCCTCCAGCAGATTCCCCACCAGCTGATATTTGTGGCTTCCATTATATACTTAAAAGAGCTTCCAAACACTACGATCTTTCTCTTCCAGTGAAGCAAATGGAATGCTTGCTATATGATTTCAAATCAGAGGCACAAGATCTGTAGTGGATTTTATATGGCAGGAGGATTTAAAACTAATAAAAACACTGGCTTTGGTGGTGGCAGTCATTCCAAAGCTTGACAAGAAGTACAAAGCTACGGTTAATTCGCTAACCTGCATCCCACTTATTCCAAACTGTCGACTTTTACATGAGCGGCTCGACGCTCAGTAGGTCTAGTGCCACTGATCCTTCGCAGACACAATTGTAATCACACCATCGATGAGGTCTGCAAGTCCTGGTGGTAATCGAGAAGACTATCTCACAGGGTCTCTCGTTCATCCCCGTGGTCCCCAGGTGGTGGTGATGACAGATGCCTCCCTAGAAGGATGGGGAGCTAATTTACAGGACTTGGAGGTTTATGGAACATGGTACAGTCAGGAAGCCTTGTCACCCTTAAACCTCCTAGAGCTGATAGCGGTTTTCCTGGGTCTTTAGGCTTTTCTTCTCAGACTCCACAACTCATCACTTCTGATGAGAACACAACACTACGATCATGTTTTATCTCACCAAACAGGGAGGGACAAGGTCGCAAGTTCCATCTGCACAAGAGCAACAGATATGGGGTGGTTACTTGTCAACAACATTCCCTTAATAATAGATGTCCCAGGAGTAAACAGGGAGAGGTTGGATACCCTAAGCAAAACAGACAAGCAATGCCTAGAGTGGGAGCTCAACCAACAATAGTTAAGAAAGGTTTTTTAGTGATGGGGCTCTCCAAACATGATATTTTCGCCACTCATCACAACAAAAAAAGCAACTTGTATGCAAGACGATACCCCCAACCGGGGTCCTGGGGAAACGCATTCCATTTTGCATGGACAGGGATGATTTCATATGCATTCCCTCCATTTCCACTCATTCCCAAGGGCAAACACAAAATGAAGGGGGACCTTGATGTTTCGTACTAATAGCACCCGTGTAGCCAAGGAAGTACTGGTTCACCAAGCTTCTTCGCCTACCAGAGTGCTCGTACGCGTGGCTCAGCCAGTGGAGGATCTCCAGTCGGTGAATGAGGCTCAGGATGTTCATCCACAAATCTGTTCTCTCAATTTGTCAGATTGGCTTTTCACAACACAAAGGTTGGAAAACTATGACTTTCTGAGGAGTTTACTTCCAAAATGCTTGTGCTGCATCTACAAACAAAAGTTACTCCACTAAGTGGAAAATGTTTTATTCTTGGTGTGCTTCTCCGCTTTACCACCCTCTCTTGGGTACACCAGGGCAGATTCTCCCTTATCTGTTGCAACTAGCAAAATCAGGACTCACCTACGCATCTTTTAAAGTTCATCTATCAGCCATTTCTAGATTCAGGAAGCATTCTGGACAATTGCCTTTGTTGTCTAATAGACTGGTGAAGGCGTTCATGAAGGGTATTTTTCCGGTCTGCCCTCCTATTAGGTCTCCTGTGCTGTGTCAGCTAAACACATTTTATCCCAGCTCATGAGATCTCCTTTCGAACCGTTACATAAAACTACGTGAAATATCTCTTTGGAAACTTGCCTTCCTTTTGGCTATCATGTTTGCAAGAACGATAAGTGAGATCCAAGCTGTCACAATTCAAGAGCATTATTTGCAATTTAGTGCGGACAAAGTCATCCTTCAGACTAACCCTAAATTCATAGTAAAGGTGCCTACATCTTTTCACCTCAATGAGCCAGCAGTGTTACCAACCTTCTTCTGTAACCCATCATCTCCTGCTGCGAGGGCCTTGCACTCATTAGACATCAGACGTTATTTAAAGATCTACCTGGAAAAAAGAAAAACCTTCAGAAAGTCAGACTAACTCCTGATTTCTTATGCACCACCAAGGAAAGGACATGCTTTTTTGCGGGCAAACCTTACTCGCAGGGTGTCTTCGGCTATAGCTTTCAGTCATGAGAAGTGTGGAAGTCCACTATCTGGGAAGGTGAAGGCACATTCCACCTGAAAGGTAGCAACTTCTTCAGTCTTGCCTGACATCTACACGATGGCAACGTGGGTTAACGCCCACACCTTCACCAAGAACTTCTGTCTGGATCCATTGAGGAAGATAGATGTGGAGGTCGGACAAGCTGTGCTGAGACACCTGTTTCATAAGGTGCGCAGCTCTAGAATTTCGTTTATATACATGAGGGTATTTGATGTTTTTATATCTCTCTCGCTCTCCTTTATAAAGGTTCTGTGATGTAATGCTTTTCAAACCTTGTGTGGAATACACTTTTAAGAGCTTAATATTACTATATTATTTCATTTTTGACCATAGTGGGTTGGGTTGGGTTGTGTTACCCGCCTACATTATTCAATTGGTACTGCTTACTAGTCTGATTCAAGGATGTGATTCTATGAAAGACACAATGCTGGAGAACAAACATGTGACTTACCTGTACACTGTGGTTATCCATTACTGACTCACATTATCGACGACGGATTACAAATACTTGACCAAAATGGACCATGCCTACTCATCTTATTAGACCTCTCCTCGGCCTTTGATACGGTCAAACACGAGAACCTCATCGACCTGCTGAATCTCAGAATGGGCCAATCAGGCTCAGTGCTCAATTGTTTTTCTCCTTTCTTCATAACCGTTCCCAAAAATTCAAGGTCAATAACTCATTGTCCAATCCTGTACCAGTAACTCTTGGAGTCCCACAAGGGTCCGCACTATGCCCGACTCTTTTTAATCGGTTTATGGAACCTCTTACTGACTTGTTGCAATCATCCAACGTCCAATTTCACATGTATGCAGATGATACACAACTCTACCTGAAGATTAATACTCCTGAAGATATTAAATTACTCAACAAGACGTTGCTGAACACCCAATCATGGCTAGCGAAGAACCATCTCAAACTTAAAGCACTAAAAACTGAATTCCTACTTATAGCTCCACCCTCCAAAATACCCCTCCTCCAGGAGTGGTTCATACACCTCACGGCATTCAACGTTCAACCAACTATCATTGACTCAGCAAAATCTCTGGGTATAACCCTTGATCGCGACCTCAACATGCATAAACATATTGGCAACGCAACAAAGGGAGCAAATCTCCAGATTAATATCCTGTGGAAGCTTAAACCCTTCATACCGAAAAACGACTTCAAGACTGCAGTTCAAGCTCTAGTTATCCCCAAGATAGAGTATGGTAGTGTTTCCCTTTGCGGCCTCCCCAAAGCTACAACAGCACCACTAAGAGCCACCATCAACGCTGCAGCTAGACTCATCACAGGCTCAAAAAAAATCCCACATCTTCCTAGATTTGAAAGACTTGAATTGGCTACCATGGGAAGCCAGAATTCATCTAAAAAAGCCTCCATGACCCACAAAGCCATTCACCATAAAACTCCTGAATATCTCGCTCAGAAACTGTTTCTCTCTGGGGGTAAAAGATCCACAAGAAGTGCAGAAAACCCAGTACTGAAGCTACACAGATTTAATAAGACTAAAACCTATAAACGCTCCTTCTCAGGGATGGCCCCTAGGATATGGAACGCACTACCCCCAGAAACCAGACTTATCACATCCACTGCATTGTTCAAAAAGGAAGTAAAAGCAATTCTCATGAAAAAATCCACATGATCTTCACCTAGAGGTTTTACTGATAGTGCTTTAACACTGCTTATGTTACTGTTACCATGGGTCTCCCACCATGACGACGGTAAAGATTCAAGCATGTGACTTTATGAAATATACAATACTGGAGAACAAAAATATCTCCTTGAGTTCCCCCAGTGAATTTGTTTGGGAAGCATTTGTCCACCGAAAATACAAAGGGGAAGTAATGCTCCCAGTTGGTGCAGCTCAAGCTGCTGGGAGAAGAAAGGGAATGGGAGTAAGGTGGGTAGGAGAGCGTAATAGGTAGACTGTCTGGAAGCTGTAGGGAGAGAGCTCTGTAAGCAAACCAAGCAGCTTATCACTGCACCACGTTCAGGAGGTGTGTTTTCTTAAGATTCAAGGCCAAACAAGGTTTCAGTCACAAGTCTAGCACACCAAATTATATTTTTTGATAAGCTGCATAATTATCTCTTTGATACGTAGAGCATGCTCTGCCCGCAAGAATTTTCAGACAGACTTCCAGGGCTCAAAAGGGTGAAATAAAAACACCAGGTGAGGTGGATCTACACACAGAACCTATCTTTGTAAATGTAAATTGAAAACTAATGTGTGGTCGGCATTATACCTGAAACATCAATGTTGCCAGTCCATTGGAAAATGGAAAAGATGCTGGAGTTGATAGCAGCAACAATGTAGGTGGGGGAAGGCAAGGCAGTCAATAACGGGCAAGCAATAAGACACCAGGTGGCGGCAGTGAACTAAATGAAATAGTGCCTGAATCACAGTGCGAAAATAGCAAAAAATACAGTTGATGGACAGAATGTGTCATACATTCATCCCAGTACAAGGATCAAGGCCTCAATCCATCGTTTTTTGGCACTCCACACCACCCTGGGTTAAACACTGGCTATATGCAAATCCGCTCTGACCCTGTGCCTCCTGGGAACAGTCCAGTCCGAACTACCAAGCCATGTCTTTCCCATACCGGAATCAAGCATCCAAGGACCGGTTTCTGGCTATCAGCCTTCATCAGCCTGGATAGCTTGACTCCAGTGGTGTGGAGAGCCTGGGACTCACGTCTGACCATACCCAGCACACTCGGGGTGAAAATAGCAAAAAACACAGTTGATGGACAGAATGTAGAACAATGTCATACATTCATCCCAGTACAAGGATCCGGGCCTCAATCCATCGTTTTTTTGCACTCCACACCACCCTGGGTTAGACACTGGCTATATGCAAATCAGCTCTGACCCTGTGCCTCATGGGAACAGTCCAGTCCGAACTACCAAGCCATGTCTTTCCCAGACCGGAATCAAGCATCCAAGGACCGGTTTCTGGCTATCAGCCTTCATCAGCCTGGATAGCTTGACTCCAGTGGTGTGGAGAGCCTGGGACTCACGTCTGAGCATACCCAGCACACTCGGGGTGAAAATAGCAAAAAACACAGTTGATGGACAGAATGTAGAACAATGTCATACATTCATCCCAGTACAAGGATCCGGGCCTCAATCCATCGTTTTTTTGCACTCCACACCACCCTGGGTTAGACACTGGCTATATGCAAATCAGCTCTGACCCTGTGCCTCATGGGAACAGTCCAGTCCGAACTACCAAGCCATGTCTTTCCCAGACCGGAATCAAGCATCCAAGGACCGGTTTCTGGCTATCAGCCTTCATCAGCCTGGATAGCTTGACTCCAGTGGTGTGGAGAGCCTGGGACTCACGTCTGAGCATACCCAGCCCACTCGGGGTGAAAATAGCAAAAAACACAGTTGATGGACAGAATGTAGAACAATGTCATACATTCATCCCAGTACAAGGATCCGGGCCTCAATCCATCGTTTTTTTGCACTCCACACCACCCTGGGTTAGACACTGGCTATATGCAAATCAGCTCTGACCCTGTGCCTCATGGGAACAGTCCAGTCCTAACTACCAAGCCATGTCTTTCCCAGACCGGAATCAAGCATCCAAGGACCGGTTTCTGGCTATCAGCCTTCATCAGCCTGGATAGCTTGACTCCAGTGGTGTGGAGAGCCTGGGACTCACGTCTGAGCATACCCAGCACACTCGGGGTGAAAATAGCAAAAAAAACACAGTTGATGGACAGAATGTAGAACAATGTCATACATTCATCCCAGTACAAGGATCCGGGCCTCAATCCATCGTTTTTTTGCACTCCACACCACCCTGGGTTAGACACTGGCTATATGCAAATCAGCTCTGACCCTGTGCCTCATGGGAACAGTCCAGTCCGAACTACCAAGCCATGTCTTTCCCAGACCGGAATCAAGCATCCAAGGACCGGTTTCTGGCTATCAGCCTTCATCAGCCAGAATAGCTTGACTCCAGTGGTGTGGAGAGCCTGGGACTCACGTCTGAGCATACCCAGCACACTCGGGGTGAAAATAGCAAAAAACACAGTTGATGGACAGAATGTAGAACAATGTCATACATTCATCCCAGTACAAGGATCCGGGCCTCAATCCATCGTTTTTTTGCACTCCACACCACCCTGGGTTAGACACTGGCTATATGCAAATCAGCTCTGACCCTGTGCCTCATGGGAACAGTCCAGTCCGAACTACCAAGCCATGTCTTTCCCAGACCGGAATCAAGCATCCAAGGACCGGTTTCTGGCTATCAGCCTTCATCAGCCTGGATAGCTTGACTCCAGTGGTGTGGAGAGCCTGGGACTCACGTCTGAGCATACCCAGCACACTCGGGGTGAAAATAGCAAAAAAAACACAGTTGATGGACAGAATGTAGAACAATGTCATACATTCATCCCAGTACAAGGATCCGGGCCTCAATCCATCCAGGCTCTCCACACCACTGGAGTCAAGCTATCCAGGCTGAATGAAGGCTGATAGCCAGAAACCAGTCCTTGGATGCTTGATTCCGGTCTGGGAAAGACATGGCTTGGTAGTTCGGACTGGACTGTTCCTATGAGGCACAGGGTCAGAGCTGATTTGCATATAGCCAGTGTCTAACCCAGGGTGGTGTGGAGTGCAAAAAAACGATGGATTTAGGCCCAGATCCTTGTACTGGGGTGAATGTATGACATTGTTCTACATTCTGTCCATCAACTGTGTTTTTTGCAATTTTCACCCCGAGTGGGCTGGGTATGCTCAGACGTGAGTCCCAGGCTCTCCACACCACTGGAGTCAAGCTATCCAGGCTGAATGAAGGCTGATAGCCAGAAACCGGTCCTTGGATGCTTGATTCCGGTCTGGGAAAGACATGGCTTGGTAGTTCGGACTGGACTGTTCCCATGAGGCACAGGGTCAGAGCTGATTTGCATATAGCCAGTGTCTAACCCAGGGTGGTGTGGAGTGCAAAAAAACGATGGATTTAGGCCCAGATCCTTGTACTGGGGTGAATGTATGACATTGTTCTACATTCTGTCCATCAACTGTGTTTTTTGCAATTTTCACCCCGAGTGGGCTGGGTATGCTCAGACGTGAGTCCCAGGCTCTCCCACCACTGGAGTCAAGCTATCCAGGCTGAATGAAGGCTGATAGCCAGAAACCAGTCCTTGGATGCTTGATTCCGGTCTGGGAAAGACATGGCTTGGTAGTTCGGACTGGACTGTTCCCATGAGGCACAGGGTCAGAGCTGATTTGCATATAGCCAGTGTCTAACCCAGGGTGGTGTGGAGTGCAAAAAAACGATGGATTTAGGCCCAGATCCTTGTACTGGGGTGAATGTATGACATTGTTCTACATTCTGTCCATCAACTGTGTTTTTTGCAATTTTCACCCCGAGTGGGCTGGGTATGCTCAGACGAGAGTCCCAGGCTCTCCACACCACTGGAGTCAAGCTATCCAGGCTGAATGAAGGCTGATAGCCAGAAACCGGTCCTTGGATGCTTGATTCCGGTCTGGGAAAGACATGGCTTGGTAGTTCGGACTGGACTGTTCCCATGAGGCACAGGGTCAGAGCTTATTTGCATATAGCCAGTGTCTAACCCAGGGTGGTGTGGAGTGCAAAAAAACGATGAATTTAGGCCCAGATCCTTGTACTGGGGTGAATGTATGACATTGTTCTACATTCTGTCCATCAACTGTGTTTTTTGCAATTTTCACCCCGAGTGGGCTGGGTATGTTCAGACGCGAGTCCCAGGCTCTCCACACCACTGGAGTCAAGCTATCCAGGCTGAATGAAGGCTGATAGCCAGAAACCAGTCCTTGGATGCTTGATTCCGGTCTGGGAAAGACATGGCTTGGTAGTTCGGACTGGACTGTTCCCATGAGGCACAGGGTCAGAGCTGATTTGCATATAGCCAGTGTCTAACCCAGGGTGGTGTGGAGTGCAAAAAAACGATGGATTTAGGCCCAGATACTTGTACTGGGGTGAATGTATGACATTGTTCTACATTCTGTCCATCAACTGTGTTTTTTGCAATTTTCACCCCGAGTGGGCTGGGTATGCTCAGCCGTGAGTCCCAGGCTCTCCACACCACTGGAGTCAAGCTATCCAGGCTGAATGAAGGCTGATAGCCAGAAACCGGTCCTTGGATGCTTGATTCCGGTCTGGGAAAGACATGGCTTGGTAGTTCGGACTGGACTGTTCCCATGAGGCACAGGGTCAGAGCTGATTTGCATATAGCCAGTGTCTAACCCAGGGTGGTGTGGAGTGCAAAAAAAACGATGGATTTAGGCCCAGATCCTTGTACTGGGGTGAATGTATGACATTGTTCTACATTCTGTCCATCAACTGTGTTTTTTGCAATTTTCACCCCGAGTGGGCTGGGTATGCTCAGACGTGAGTCCCAGGCTCTCCACACCACTGGAGTCAAGCTATCCAGGCTGAATGAAGGCTGATAGCCAGAAACCGGTCCTTGGATGCTTGATTCCGGTCTGGGAAAGACATGGCTTGGTAGTTCGGACTGGACTGTTCCCATGAGGCACATGGTCAGAGCTGATTTGCATATAGCCAGTGTCTAACCCAGGGTGGTGTGGAGTGCAACAAAACGATGGATTTAGGCCCAGATCCTTGTACTGGGGTGAATGTATGACATTGTTCTACATTCTGTCCATCAACTGTGTTTTTTGCAATTTTCACCCCGAGTGGGCTGGGTATGCTCAGACGTGAGTCCCAGGCTCTCCACACCATTGGAGTCAAGCTATTCAGGCTGAATGAAGGGTGATAGCCAGAAACCGGTCCTTGGATGCTTGATTCCGGTCTGGGAAAGACATGGCTTGGTAGTTCGGACTGGACTGTTCCCATGAGGCACAGGGTCAGAGCTGATTTGCATATAGCCAGTGTCTAACCCAGGGTGGTGTGGAGTGCAAAAAAACGATGGATTTAGGCCCAGATCCTTGTACTGGGGTGAATATATGACATTGTTCTACATTCTGTCCATCAACTGTGTTTTTTGCAATGAATCACAGTGCGAGCCGAGCATGGGCACTAATTAAGTTGAATGAATCTGTGCTTCATACATACTCCAGAATGGAACTGATGCATGGCCTATGGTGCCCAATTAATGGCCAGAAATGCCGACTTTGAAACAGGTTTGAGTCTCGGAGTCGACTCAACATCCCATGATTATGGGTAAATCACTTAATCTTACAGTACCTAGGACCAGCGCCTAGAGACCCTCACGGGTGATTAGCTGCACTATAAAAATCTGAGTATTACCATTTTATTATTAAATAATGGGAAGGCTCCATGCCCATACCTGTATATAATAACCGTTCGAAGCAACAACACATGTGTGCTGATAGGCAAGACCTGACAATTAACTCATGGCTGTGAACTGCTCCCGATCTACTGGTTGAAGACACCGCAAAATTAGCAAGAACAAGATATTTATTTTGTATATAGTGCTCCGGTGTGAACTCTAGGTAAGGTACCCCTCCCCCCAAAGAGCTACCTAACTATGGCACGTTACCAAGGCACTTTGTTCGATGCATTGCTTCTCAATTAACAAACAGGACATTCTGAGCTGCAAGTTCTGGTCCTGTGTCAGTACAATTACAGGAATTGGACAAACACATCTGATAGCAATGATTATATAAAGAAAAGAACTAGAATGGAAAATGAGTGCTGCTGTGGAGTCATCCGCTCACTAGACAGCACAATTCAAGTCACAGAATGAAAGCACAGAGCGCAGCAACTGAAAGCGAGCCTGCAGACAATACAACAGCCTCCCTAAGGGCAGGAAGCATATGAAAGAATCCGCAACAGACGAAGACGTCTGCAACCACCGCCCAGAACAAGGAAGGGTGCCAGAACGGAAGAGTAATGACAATTCAGCCCCAGACAACACCAGCAGGAAGGGTCTCCTAAAAAGAACTGAGGGTCAAGACCTAGCCAAGGGATCTCAACCCCAAGGATTGTGAGAGTCAGAAGCGCAAGCCGCACAAGGAAGCAAAGTATGAGCGAACCCCACATTGGAAACCAAGGTGCAGGGGAGCAGAAGTACCCAGGAATTCAGAAACCAATCCTCCGAAAGGAAGAAATGGGGTACCAACCAGGCAAGCATACCCCAGGGAGGGAGTAAGAAAAGGGCACTCGCCGAGGACAGCCGCCCTGAGGTATGCGAGTGCAGAAGACCGAGGAGGGTCCTCGCAGAAATGGGGAGGAAGGGCGGGTCGTAAAGGAATCTGCAGCTAGAATCGTCTCTACCAGATACTGGAGGTAAGTAATTTGTACACCTGATATAGACTACTAGCCGCAGATTCCTTAACATAGAATAGATACCCTAGCCATACCCAATGGGGAGAAGGGTCTGCGAGAGGACCCCCTCAGCCTGGAAAAATACAGGGCCCCACAGGGGACGAGTCATAGGCACAGGGAGAACCCCATTCCCCCTCCAGGCAGAAGAGGACCTCACTAGCTTAGAAGAACAGAGCCCCACAGGGGATGTGTTAAGGAGATGAGAGGGGCGGCCCAACCCCCACCAGCAAAGAAAGCAAGACAAGACGAAGAGAGGACAGAACACCCCCAGACTTGTCAAGGCACCAGGAACCCCTGCCAGAGGTCCAGAGGAATAGACAATGGCAGGGGGATACCGAAGAAGAAAAATCACCCCAAGACTCCAAAGTGAAGAGGCAGAACGGAGGCAAATCCCTCCACTGGAACACACACACAGTGAAGGGGACAATTGAACCTGACACAGCCTGAAGTTAATGGGCAAGGCAGGAAGACGCCTCAGGCAACAAGGCAGACGTGGGAAGAAAGGCATAGTCTCGAAAAAGCCCCAACGAAAACAAAGGTAGGAGCACAAGTACACACGTCAAGGTCCCCAGTCGAAGACCAGCAGAGCAAGCGGTGCAGTAGTCCACAGAAAAGCGCCCGAGCCGAGCGTCAGACCACATTGAGCTCCAACAATGGCAAGGGCCAAGGAAATCTCGAACGACCCCAAGAAGGGGACCGTTCCAGACAGAAACCAACCCACAAAAAAGTGGGACCAGCCAGAAGAAAAGAGGATGAACAAGTAGGACGGACTCAACCGTCAACACAGGAAATCATCCCCCCTGGAACACCAAACGGAGGATCAGGCCAAAACAGCAGACATGAGGGTGAAACATCGCAGCACAATGCCGAAGATGGCATACCAAGCCAGTCAATCAATACATCAGAAACCAGAAAGACAGAACTGAAGCAGCGTCAGCTACGCCCAGATAACGATCAAGAAACCACATCAGCAGATTACGACGACACCAGGAAAGGCAAGAACCCGCAAAGGAGAGTCCACACCCTCCCAACGAAGGACAGAGCTATGCAATAGCTACAAGTACCCCACATGGGGTATGACATGTCCCAAGAAAATTATGGAAACAACTCTTAGGGAAGAAAGCCAGCATCAGAGAACAAAACTATAAATCCGTGGCAGAAACCACAGAAGGCTTAGTAAGCAGCCAAACAGTATACTCTTGCCAAAAAGAGGGGGGTAAACCAGCAGCCAACAAAAGAAGTGGGCCAACCAAGGGACCTCAAGGGCACAGCAAACCACACAGAAAGTGTAACAGACACTCCAACCCCAGATTCCAGGAGCAAGTGGGATAACACCTCCCACCAAGACCCGGAGGATCAACAAACCAGCCTACTGAGGAGGAGGCGGAGGAGGAGGAGGACGGAGACCTGCCAGAAGACGCTGAATGACCGAGTCTGCATGAGTATTAAACAGAAGGACCCCGTCAAAGGGCAGATCAACCAGACGGTCTCTAATATTTTCAGGAAAAACGGCATCAAGTAGCCAAGCATGGCGATGGAGAGCCACAGAGGTGGCCATAGCACGGGCGAGAGCATCAGCAACATCCAAGGCCGCACGAATAATAAACACGGCCAACTCCCTACCATCCAACACATGGCCCGCAAATCAGCACAGGCACCCTCATGGGAGACATGAGAAAGAAGGGACTTCACAGAGTCCCACAGGCTGGAAGAAGCCCTGGTCAACACACAAAGTGTTAAGCGCCCGCAAGGCAGAGCTGGAAGAAGCAAAGACATTACGCCCCCATGAATCCAACCAACGGGCCTCCCGAGACGGAGGAAACAACACCACAGTTAAACACGGAAAGGCATTCCGCAGAAGAGAGCCTTGAGTAGAAGGGTGATGCAGGAGCACCTGAGGCACCGGATCGTCCGTGGCAGGACGCCCCCAAGCCCCTATCAAAGAAATGTGGAGTGACGCTTCAAAAGGAAAAAACAACTCCCGTCCACCAGAGCCCTGGTGGAGAACTTCCAAAAGGTTGTCCGTAGGAAATGGAGTGACCGGATCACCCATCTGCAGAATACAATTGGCTGTGGAAATAGCCCGTACAATGGCAACACTGGCCTCAGTAGGGCACCGCGGAGGGGAAAGTAATTCCTCCGTGGGCGACAACTGCAGACTGAGTGGCCAGGGGGGAGCGGCCAGCCCCTGAAAAGTGGAGAATCCACAGATGAATGGGAAACCTCAGGGGAAAGTGGAGAGGCCGGTGGAAAAGCCAGCCACGAGCCACGGAAAGAAGGGTTCGAGGATTTAGGCCATGGGGACGGCGAGGAGCCTTCCCTGGAAGATGCCGATGAAAAGGCAACAAAACGGTGCCCTGTCTCCGGGGAGGAACGCACCAATAGATTACAGACCTCTGGAGAAGAGGGGAACTCAGGAGATGAATCCAGAACCCGGCGCCGGGGTGGCTCCGTGGAGTCCGCTACCAGCGCCTGATCAGGGCCGGAGTGGGCACTCGTGGCGCCGGCTCGACTTCTGCCACCACGTGCTCTCCAGGAGAATGAGGAGGGGTCGACGCCGGAATGGCGAGGGAGCGGGGCCGAAATGCGCCGGCTCGGCCTCAGACGGGGCAGCCGCCCGCGTCGAGGACCGAGAGGGACTCGGGAAAGCACCCCAGGTCCCACCCTCCACCTGTGACTCAACCGGAGCCAGGGAGGAAGGCTCCCTGCGCCGGAACAGTGCCGGCTCAACCTCTGGCGAGGCAGCTGCCTACTCAGAGGACCGAGGGGGACTCGGGGCAAGCCCGGAGTCCTGGCGATTTCCTGCAACACCACAGGGAGCCCCGTAGGGATTTGCGGCGAGGAAGGGATGCCAGGTGCAGAAGAGGGGAGCCCCGAAGGACCGCACCTCGACGACAACACCCTCCTACGACCTGAAGGCCGAAGCTGCCGGCGACGCCAAAGTCCCTGCGTGAGGCAAGGATCCAGGGATGTCTCAGGAGGTGGAGCCATAGCGTAGGCTGTCATTTGGGCCCTAGTTGCCCCTGTCCTGGGAACGGCGGGTAGGAAGATGACAATTGGGGGGGCATGTCCCGAGAGGAGTTGGCGCCCACCGCGGAAGGAGGACAGGATCTCGGAGACAAACTGAAGGACCTACCAGCCGGTGAGACACGGCCTTGGGGTCGTGGCGAGAGACGATGTCGCAGATGAAACCTGCGGCTCCGTGCTTGCAAGGTAGGGGACGGACGTTGGGATGACACCGACAGCAACTTCATCCAGCGCTCCCGCCGGGATTTAGGCTTAAGGTGCTGGCAGGCGTTGCACTCCTCCGAGTCATGGTGCTCACCCAGGCACCACATGCATATCGAGTGGGGGTCCGTCGCCAACATGGGACGTGCACAGGAGGTACACGTATCGAAGCCCGAAGGCATTCGCACACTGTTCCTCTAATGCCAAAGCGTGAAAAAGAAGAGAAGGCTTGAAAACAGGCCAGGACACAATCCAGATCTGCGTTGCATGCGGAAAAGAGAAAAAACGGACGAAGGCGCACCGCGGTGGGACTTATGTATCCTCGCTGATGTCACGGACGCGGACGACGTCAGGGGGGAGTCACTTGGTGCCGTCCCCCCGGCGCAGAGGGATGCTGTGGCAGAAAAGTTTTCCGGATCCAGGCTCAAGCCTGGGGATAATTCTACGTTAAGGAATCTGGGGCTAGTAGTCTCTATCAGATTGCTCACCTCTGCTGGGTTATGATATATGAAATGAAGTTCAGCCATGTCTGACCTGCATATATTCCGGTAAGTGGATAGCTGGAGACTGAGAGGAACTAGAAAAAAAACATATGTCTGCCCAGTGTTGCACGTTTCGAAATTAGACTAGAGCCCCCATTCTGTCTGAAGTAGAAATAGCAGGAGTTTCTGGAAAGTTACAGCTTGGTCAAAGCTCAAAAGAGCTTCACCAAAGTACATGAAACTGTTGCTGTGGAGTTCAATTTCCTTTATTAAATGTATACTGTCTCATAGCTTTTAAAAAGCATGTCTTAAGACGAGTAGTCTTGGACCTCACTTTTATCCCATATGCAAGGCATCCACATCACAATCATGACGCACATGTAATGAATGCAACTTGAGGTATTTCTGGAAAATAAGTAAAAGTAGGGGAATGGTACGGATCTTATTTTCTGCCAAATATAAAAGTGGACATTGCTACTAAAATGCTGGCTTATACCTCCTCCAGCAGCCTTCCTAACTGAAACACAAATGTCTCCTCATATTATACAAAGTTTAGGGAAATGATATCCAAGCTTATATTGTAGTTTGTTTTAGATATGTGGATTTCTGTTGCAAAAAACACAAACATGCTCCCAGTGTGAAACATGAATTCTTCCCAATTAAGCGTTCACATCATTGGATGGTAACTAAATCAGCAAAGCAAACACACCAGGTGTGTTGCCTGTTCACAGCAAATCTTATGGTAAGAGATAAGAAGCTATGTACGGGTTACTCTAAACTGATTAGTTGGATATTACAATGCGAATAGCTCAAAATCTCGCAATTGCGAGACCTATTGCATTGCAAATGCTTGTTTGATGTTATTTCCTAACTGTAATATGCAACCTTTGAGAGTAAGTGCAAGAGTGTCTCAGTGGGTGGTGTATGAGTGTCTGAGTGAGTCTGGGACTGGTTGTATAAGTGACAATTCCCACCCTGAGTAGTTTACAGCTGTAAGGTGGTCTCTTAAAGCAACCACCACAATCTTGCCCACCCTGTATTAAAATTAGCCATGAGAAAATCTTATATCTCTTCCCTCCAGAAATCTAGAAGGGTGTTCCAGTGTCCACAATTGTACTTTCTCCCCAAATACACTGGAACAGAACGATATCCTCCATATCGTAATCGCAACATCACAATGTTAAGTGTTGCGGCACTTTGCCTGCTGAGTTTTTGTGTAGGCAACCAACATTGTTTTGGTCCTTCAGGTCATATCAATTTTCCTGATAATAAACTTTGGGGGACTGTTTATTAACAGTCAAAATTTGGAATCCGCATGCCCTTTAATATTTAAAAAGAAACCTTTGTTTCTTTTGTTGTTCCCTGCACATTTGTGGTGCGTACAGACAACGTACTGACAGCTGATTAAGCTTGCTGGGATCAATCGCACACGAACTCACGTAGTCAGTGACACGGCTACACCCACTTTAAATTAATTTGCCCAATTAAGGTTGCAGGGAAAGTATAAAAATGCACTCCTCCCACACAGAGCTAACATCTGGGATGAGAGAGACCAGCAGCACTTTCTGGCAGAGACTTCTCCTATTTAGGTAAAAATGCAGATCGGAAGAAATAAAATTAAGGAATACTGATCAGTGAAGACAGAAGTATCAATCCACATGTAGTGCACTGCCCCCTTCCCTTGTAGTTACTGCAGCCCAAGAAGACCTCGTTGAGGACCATTTGTCTGAGGCCAAAGTAAATAAAGAGGTGGGCGTGCGAGCTGAGTTGAACAAAAGGCAGCCGCCAATGTTCCATATAAAGCGCCCGCACGCATCGGCAAAAATAAATAAATAAATAAAATTATTGCAGCCTGCAGCGCTGATCCCTTTGCAATGGGTGTAGGAGCGCCAGAGACCGTCTATGCTCCTGCATGCAAGGCACAAAAAAAGCACGGCCTCACGTTTGAAGCTAATGGGCGTAATAAACAGACCAAAAGGAGGGACAAATGGTACAATGCACCAGTCGAAAGAAAGACAGCTCGAAAGGCACTGGAAGGAACCTATGAAAAGCGGTGGGCGTGGCCATCATTCACAGGCGGAATAAAGCATGCCTCGCAGAGCAGCGCATGCACATTGACTCTAGGATTGACCTAAAAAGTAGGAATTCACAAAAAAAAATTTGCAAGGATTTTAAAATTAGGAACTAGAATTAAAAACCCTTAGAAATTCACTGTAAAAACAAAGGTTACAGGGTCATTAAAGTTAGGCTCAGATTTAATTCGTACAAAATCAGTGAAATTCATCAGTAATAGTTATCCTAGCTAACTATAATTTATGCCCCCGCAATGCATTGCTTATGACTCACATATTACATCACCCATGACATGGTCAGTGACATTACTGATGACATCATTCACTGACTGTGAGCGTAAGTTCTAGTTATCTCAGGTAACTAATTTTACTGGTTTTGTATGAATGAAATCGGATCCTAACTACAATTTCCCTGTAAGATATGGATATGGATGTATATCTATATATATCTATATATATATATCCCAGAACACCAGTCTGCTGCACTCTAGAACGGGTGCTCACCTGACGGGGGTGTACCCGTCCACGTATCACTGCTCCAAAGTTCCACCAGGTAATCACTCCTGATAAAGAAGAAAGCACTCTCAGCTGAAGCGGATGAAATAATTAAATAATTTTTCTCACTGCAAACTGGGTCGGCTCTCGTGTCTTCACTCCGGCGGTGTCCTGAGGATTGCGGGACTGTCGGAGCTGTGGTTCGTGTTGGTTGAGTGTGTATGTATGTATGTATGTATGTATGTATGTATGTATGTATATATATATATATATATATATATATATATATATATATATACATACACACACTCAACCAACATATATATATATATATATATATATATATATATATATATATATATACACACACAAACACAGCATATTATTTCACTTACATTTGTGAAAGAATGTAAGAGTATTATGAATAGTAAACGTAAATAAATGTGTTTACTTTTAATATATACACAACAATGTACATGGGTCTGGTCAACAACATCTATAAGGGATGTAGAAAGATCTACTGCAAATCAATGTTACTGGAAAAAGAAGACAACGTTCTTAAGGACATGAACCCTCAGCCACCATGAGGTGGCATGCTTCTTCATAGAGTTCCTCCTCACACAACAACAGATGGCTGTACTATGGGCCACAACTACTATATTAGGTGGAGCTCTTAGATGTGTAAAGTACTCTAGGAGAGCCCATGGTGTGGGTGAGAAATGCGTAGTGTAGTGAGATCTAAAACTGTTGCCTAGTCAGCTCCTTCAACTTTTTCTGGCTTCCAGGGGCAGGATTAAACCCAAAAATGTAAGCAGGGAGGGGACTCAATCCTGACTAAATTAATGGGTCAATATGTTTCTGCACTTCAGTTTCCCATAACTTGGTGTAGGGGCATTCATCAGGACCTAATAATTTCACTGCTAACAAGTGCAAATGCGAAGTAAAAATGAAGTAAATAAATACTTGTATAAAGGGGGGTCACCACGGATCAACAGATATCCACCTTTCAAGTACCCGCTGTCGTCTGGTGTACTACCTCCATTCGAAGCAACTTTGGCAAGGGATTAAGGTGTATGGCGATAAGTAGCCCCTGCGTGGCTGTACTTTATTAGAAAACAAATTGGAAACAAGACCTTGCCAGATGAAGAAAATATGGTATCACTACATCTTCTTGACAGAAGGATGGGTTGTTGTTGTTCTGGATGTACCAGATACTAAATCTCTACCACTTACAGGCAGATGATTACCACTGGGAATATCATTTAGCTTTCTGCAGTATGTTCTTGCAATCTTGTAGAAGACCTAGATGCCCATATTGCAGGGATTCAGGAGCAGTGCCAGTCAGTTCTGGCCTCCATACTTTACAGGAGATCCTGTCTTCATGGCAATTTCTTGTGTGGTCACTCTCACAGGTGAAGAAAGTCTGTTAACCACCACTGACAAGGCCTATCTAATGCAATCGTTATCATCCTGGTTTTGGATAGGTAAGATTTGACTGGAATTGTTAGAATGAAAGAACTGGTTAAAATGAGGAGAGTCATTCTATCAAATAAGTATTCCCCATCAAACATAATTTTGGCATGTTTTGTTTTTTATGTTGGCAAATAAGCCTATTTTGGTATATTCCCATTCTTGGAAAATTTCTTCTAAGACTTTGTTGTTTAGGATCCAGTCGCAGTTTTCTTGAAAAGCCTGATTGAGTTTGTCCGCTTCCATGTTTTGCACACCTCGGAGGGGGGCATCTGTCATTGCCTGTTCGTTGCAATAAGCCACTTCCGTATGTCCTGTGACTCTAGGGATAGAGGTCTTGAATGTGTCCCTCCTTGCTTGTTCAGGTTATACATTGCTCTTGTATTGTCCACCTGAACAAGGAAATGTGCTTCCCATCCTTAGAGGGATGCAACTATAGCACAAGTTACTTACCTTCGGTAGCGATATATTTGTAAGAAACAGTAGTTAGTATTAGAATCCTTACCTTAGAATATCCCCAGGCGTCAGTCTGGATCCGGAAACTTTTGCGTAGCAGTACCCCTGCGTGTCGCTAGGCGTCGTCTGCGGCTGTGCGTCCGTCGTCGGCGACGTTGGCGCCGCCCTTGTGCGCTGACGTCAGTTCTTATACACAGCTTTTCCGCGCCAGAAACGCAGAGCCATGATAAAAACCAACACTGGTGCCATAAAACTAGGGCCCTGAAAAGGGATGACCTTAACCCTAGATATCGGGTCGCAGAACGGGGAGGATAGGTGGGTCTGTAAGGAATCTAATACTAACTACTGTTTCTTACAGATATATCGTTACCGAAGGTAAGTAACTTGTGCATCTGAAAGAAACAGGTTAGTATTAGATTCCTTACCTTAGAATAGATACCCCAGCAATACCAACCCCGGAGGTGGGTCTGCGAACCAATAATCACACCAGAAAGTCCTGGAGAACGGAACGGCCGAAAAAACCATCTCTCCGGACTTGGCTGTCCAGGCAGTAGTGTCTTGCGAACGTGTGCAGCGAGGGCCACGTAGCTGCCTGACAGATGTCCTGCAACGGGACTCCCCAACCCAGGGCAGTAGTAGCGCCGTGGCCTGAGTGGAATGGGCACGCAGCCCCACAGGAGGCTCCTTTTTAGCCAGTGAATAACAAGCCTTGATGCACAAAACTGCCCATCGAGAACTGGTCCGTTTGTGCACCGCCCATCCCTTCTTAGCGCCCACGTAACCAACAAAGAGTTGGTCATCCACCCGGAACTGGCGTGTGCGATCCAGATAGTCTGAGAGCACACGTTTTGGGTCCAGACGGTGGAGCCTCTCTTCCTCTTTCGAGGGATGCGCTGGCGGAAAGAAGGTGGGCAAGGTGATGGGCTGCCCGATGTGGAAGGCTGTGACTACCTTGGGCAGGAAAGAGGGGCGCATCCGCAACACAACTTTGTCCGGATGGACAGAAAGGAAAGGAGGTTGTGAAGAAAGAGCCTGGAGCTCACTCACTCTCCTGGCAGAGGTGATGGCAACCAGGAATGCAGTCTTAAGAGTGAGAAGACGAAGAGGACAGTTATGAAGTGGCTCGAAGGGAGCGCACATCAGATAAGACAGAACAATATTCAAGTCCCACTGAGGCATCACGAAAGGAACAGGGGAAACATATGAGTGATGCCCTTCAAGAACCTATTTACAACTGGGGACTTGAAAAGAGGGGGCTGATCAGGGAGCCTTAAGAAAGTGGAAATTTCAGAGAGGTAGCCCTTAAGAGTGCCCAGAGCAGAGCCCTGCTGGGCAAGAGAAAGAAGAAAGAGGAGAACCTCAGAAAGGGGGGCAGAGAGTGGATCCACAGCCTTTGCTGTGCACCATGTCACAAATTTGTTTCACCTGCAAGCGTATACCGATTTTGTGGAGGGACGCCTGGCTGCCAGAATCACATCGCAAACTTCAGGAGGCAAGTCAAATGGCCTCAAATGTCACCACTCAATCTCCACGCATGGAGGTGGAGACTGGACAGGTTCGGGTGGAGGACCGTCCCCTGCTGCTGCGACAGAAGGTCCTCCTGAAGAGGCAGACAAATCGGGGGATCGACTGACATGCTGAGTAGCTCGGGATACCAGTATCTTCGTGCCCAGTCCGGAGCCACAAGGATGACTTGGGTCCGGTCGTGCCTGATCTTCTTCAGCACTCTGGGCAGAAGTGGTATAGGCGGAAAGGCGTACAACGGACCGCAGCTCCACTCGTGGCGAAAAGCGTCCCAGAGCGAGTGCCGCCTTGGAAATTCCAACGCGCAGAACTGATGACATTGCGTGTTGTCTTCTGTTACGAATAGATCTAACCAAGGCTCTCCCCACTGCTGAAAGAGACCTTGCGCCACGTCCGGGTTCAGACGCAATTCGTGATCCATCATGCACCGACGACTGAGTTCGTCCGCCCTGGTGTTCAGGAAACCTGCCAGGTGTTAAACCACCAGGGTCACACCCTGATGTTCCAGCCATTGCCAGAGACGCAGAGCTTCCTGGCCTAGGGTCCACGACCCCGCCCGCCCGGTTTGTTGGAGTACCAGATGGCGGTGGTGTTGTTCGTGAACACCTGCACTACACTCCCCCGGACAGAGGGGAGGAATGATTTCAGTGCAAGTCGGATCGTCCACAGCTCCAGAAGGTTGATGTGGAGCTGGGACTCCACCGGAGACCAGAGGCCTCTGATCTCCGCCTGACCCATGTTGCCCCCTCAGCCCAGGAGGGACGCGTTTGTCACTACTACGAGGTCCGGTTGGGGAAGGGAGAGGGATCTGCCGCTGACCCAATCCCGGTCCGTGAGCCACCACTGCAACTGTCTTGCAGTGCCCTCCAAGATCAAGACATGGTCGGACAAGTTGCCCTGATGCTGGGCCCAGTGGGCCCAGTGAAACTTGAGGTCCCACTGCAGAACCCGCATCCGCCACCTGGTGTGATGCACCAGAAGGATGCAGGAGGCCATCAGCCCCAGAAGCCGCAGCGTCAACCTGACCGAGACTCGGGATAAAGGCTCAAAGATCGGAATCAGAGCCTGAATATCCCGAACCCGCTGTTCAGGAGGATAAACCCGAAACTGCGCCGAGTCTAGAACCGCTCCGATGAGGAGGAGCTTCTGAGAGGGGCACAGGTGTGACTTCGGCACATTGATGGAGAACCCCAGCAGGTGCAGGAGGTCGGCCGTAGTCTGGAGGTGGCTGACGACTGTCTGGGGCGAGCCCGCCTTCAACAACCAGTCGTCGAGATAGGGGAAACCTGACACCCCTAATCTGCGCAGATGAGCTGCGACCACCGCCATCACTTTCGTGAACACCCGAGGGGCGCTGGTAAGGCCGAAGGGGAGCAGGGTAAACTGAAAGTGAACCGCAGGTAGCGCCGGTGGGCCAGCAGGACAGGGATGTGAAAATAAGCGCCCTGCAAGTCCAGCGCTACCATCCAGTCTCCAGGGTCTAAGGCAGCTAAGACCTGAGTCAGAGTCAGCATCTTGAACTTCTCCTTCAGGAGGAAGCCGTTGACGTTCCGCAGGTCCAAGATAGGGCTTGGGCCCCCTTGCCCTTCTTGGGAACCAGAAAGTAGTTGGAGTAACAACCACACCCTACTTCTGGCCAAGGAACGCGCTCGATGGCCCCCTTGGCCAACAGGGCCGTAACTTCCTCTTGCAGACGTTGCAAGTGATCCCCCGACACGCGGTGGTATTGCGGTGACATGGCTGGAGGGGTCACCTCAAAGGGGAGGGAGTAGCCCCTTCGGACGATTTGCAGCACCCACCTGTCCGATATGATGTCACGCCAGTGGAGGAGGTGATGGCGAACCCTGCTTTAAATGGGCCTGAAAGCACGGACTAGGAGGCGGATGCTGCGGGGGGTGGATGTGGACTGGCCTCGCCGTTGTCCCATGGCATCGCCACGGCGGTTACCACGTCCGCCACCATGCTGGATGTTAGTCTGTGACCCGTGGCTGGAAGGACGTGTGGGGGTGCCCCTTCCTTGGCCACGGAAGGAGCGAAAGGCAGCAGTTTGATGGCGCGGGGCCGACAGGCCCAAGGACTTGGCCGTAGCCCTGGAGTCCTTAAAGCGCTCAAGCGCACTGTCTGCCTTGTCGCCAAAGAGGCGACAGCCATCAGATGGCATGTCCATAAGGGTGTTCTGGACATCAGCCGAAAAATTGGTGGACCTCAGCCAGGCGTGGCGCCAAACCGCCACCGTCGTTGCAATCGCCCTGCCTAGCCAGTCCGTGGTATCCAGCCCCACATCGAACAGAATACCGTGCCGCATCTCGCCCCTCCGCAAGGGCTTGGGCGAGTTTAACCCTGGCCTCCTCCGGGCATTGTGGCAGCACGTCTGCGACCGTGTCCCGCAGAGAGTGGGTTTAACGGCCCAAAATGCAAACGATGTTGACCGACCGCAACCCCAAACTAAGTGAGGAGAACATCTTTTTTCCGTACTGTTCATACCTTTTGGATTCCCGATCAGGGGGAGCTGTCGGTAATGCGGTCTGGGATTTGGAGGCGTCTGGCCACGTTCCTATCTACAGGGGGACCTGTAGCTGGCCTGGACCAAGTGCCCAACAGAACGTCAGTTAAGGCCTCATTGAACGGCAGTAGAGGCTCCGAAGAGCTTGCCTGCGGTTTGAGGACCTCAGTGAGGAGGTTAGTCCTCACAGCCGCGACGGGGAGCTCCAGAGACAAGGCCTCGTCAACACCACACTGTAGGCAGCCCCCGCCTCCGTAGCCACGGTAGGAGGAGAGACAAATCCAGTGTCGGGCGAAGTGTCCAAACCACTGGCCTCCCCTAGTTCACCTGCCCAGTCCTGAAAAGACTGGCACTCCCGTGCCAGAGGGTCCTCAGACCCCTCCCAATCCGCCTCGTCCTCCATCTCCTGGTACTCAGGTTCAAACGATGGGGCCAGATCATAGAAGTATTGCTCCACTCTCGGCGCTGAATGCCGAATGGGGGGGATCGGGGACGACGACGTCCGGGGACGGCGTCGGGGCGACACCCTAGAAGTCGACGCCGGTGGAAGGGTCGTTAGGTCGGCCAGCGGCGACCCGGATCCGACGGGGCCTTGCGGCATCGGGACCGAAGTCGCCGACGGCGCGGGGGCCAAAGCACCCGGCCCGCTTGGGCTTCCAGTCGGGACCGTGGGGCCCAAAGGCGCCGCGGAACCCGACGGAGGAGTGAGTGACCTCATGGCCATGAGGAAGGCATTGATCTCCTCTGGCGTCGCGTTCTGCCTAGGGACTGGCGGGTATGGAGCAGGCCGCGACACCTGCGGCTCCGGTACAGCCGCGTGGGCGGTGTCACCCGAACCCCCGGCCGCGTCGCGCGAGCGTTGGGGGGAGTCAGAAGAGCGGTGTCGCTTCTTCGACTTCTTGTGCCTCATACCTGAGGACTTGGAGCCCGACGAGTGGTGTCGACTCGCCGAGCTGTGATGATTCCGCCCCCGCGACCGGTCCCTCGACCTCCTCCTGGACCAGGACCTCGAGCGGCTCGGGCCGATTGCCGGAGCTCAAGGCGCTTACGGGACCGCTCCCGCCTAGCTTTCCACATCAAGGCCCGGCAGTCGGGGCACGACTTGTCATAGTGCTCGGCCCCTAAGCAATACAGGCACCGGCGATGGGGGTCGGTAACCGACATCAATAGGTTGCAGTAGGCACAGGGTTTGAACCCGGGCATCCCTACCGGCACCGATGGAGTCGTTCGACTCGAAAAACAGATCAAAAAGGATCGAAAAGTTTAGTCAAAAAATGACTAAAGGGTACCACTTTTTCCGATCGGCGCTTGCTGGCGCGGAAAAAAGAAGAACTGACGTCAGCGCGCGAGGGCGGCGGACTACGGAGCCGCAGACGACGCCTAGAGACGCGCAGGGGTACTGCTATGCAAAAGTCTCCGGATCCAACCTGACGCCTGGGGATATTCTAAGGTAAGGAATCTAATACTAATCTGTTTCTTTCAGATACTAGATTCTCTACTGGGAGACCCTGATGGAATGAGGTCCCTTTCATCAGATTTTTCTATTTAGTAACCATGGAAGTGATTGGATGGCTGATTGTGAGAGTGTCAATTTCTTCTCCCAACTGTTCGAGAACTGGTTTCACTCGTCCTCTAGCCATTGCTGTGGATGCCTTATGTGTAGTCTGGTATGAGGAACTTGAAAAAAGCAGAGGTCTTGATCCTAGTAGTGATGAAATTTGTTGAGCTGTTGGATGAGGAGTGTCTAAAATAACGCAACATTTCAGTTGGATTGATACAAGTTTCTCTGAAGGATACACTTTTTTGGATAGTGTACCTACTGTAGCTCACAGATGTATGTTTTTAACTAGGGTATAAGTCAATTTTCTGATATTTACTTGAAGGCCTAATTTGGTCAGAATGTTGAGACAAACTCAAAAGCAATTAAGTGTTTCTTCCAAAGACATTCCTATTAATCCCTTGCATTCGTCGGACGGCACGCCGCGGTGGGCGTGAGCGTCAGACGGCCGGGAGCCATCTGATCTAAGCACGCGTAGAATTTTACTGCACCGCGGCAAAGTTCCAGCCGCGCTCAAGGGGTTAATAGACAATCGTCTAGTTATGGATAGACCAATACTTTTTGTTGCTTCACTTGTGCTGCAACTACGGTCATACATTTTCCAAATGTTCAAGGACCGGATTTCTGTCCGAAAGTGAGACCTTTGCATTGAAAATGTCTTGAGCCACTGTGGATCTTAAAAGCTTTCAATGCTTTTTTATAACTGAAATATGGAAGAAGGCATCTTGAAGATCTATTGCACACATCCAGTCTCCTTGGTGTAGCTGATGGTAGATCTGGTGTAATGTAAGCATTCTGATTTTTTCTTTTCTTATGTACTTGCTCAATCCACGGAGGTCGAGAATGGGTGTGAACTCCTCCTCTGCTCATTTGTTTCGAACCAAAAAGTACTGGGAATGTGTAACCAGTCCTTTTTGATGGAAAGGAACCACATCCACTGCATTGTGCTCTAGTAAAATGTTGACCTTCTTTTGTAATAAGTCTTGTTGATAAGTTGATGGAGTATGGAGGAAGAGATGGAGGAGGGGGCTTGAAACAGAGAAAATGTATATTTTGAACAATATTCAACACCCACCTGTCTGCAGTTAACAGCTGCCACTCTAAAAAGTGTGGTACAATAATTCCTCCCACAGGAGTGATTGACAGAGCAGGGAGAAGAACTGACTCAGGTTGGTAGGAGTCTTTCCTGATAAACTTTGCAGATGTTGGCCTCTTTCCCTCTACAGGTTGTGCGTAAGTGGTATGACTGCTTTTGTTGGTGTTGATGCTGGTGGTAAGGCCATAGGGGACTGAACCCTCTAAGAATAGTAACATCGTGCATAGAGCCTGTACCTCCTTCTAAATTCGTATTTTCTTTTCTGGGCCTACAGCTTTTAATGTGTCCAATTCCATTTTGATTTGTGACATTTTGTGAAAGAGAACGATCATATCTTACAGATTTCATTGTAGAAGCCAATGTCCACAATTTTCCTTCCCAGAATCTACTCTTAAACAGTGGTACGGAAGAATGGTGCTTCTCTGCATGACTTCATTGCTGCAGCCAAAACCACTAAATCCGGTGGTGGATCTGACATGAGAAAGAGAGGATCTTGATGATCAGGAGGCGTGTACTTCTTTAAAAGCCTACATGGTGCCTATCTTATTGATGCAGGTGTTAAAAACAACTGAATTGTTGGTTCAAGAAGACCTGGAACCAGAGGAAGGAGAAGTTTTGATAATGTTCTTTGATGTACTATCTCAAAGATCTTGAGGTAGATGAAGTAGGAGGAGATATAGTAATATTCAACTTCATTGCACCTCTTACTGACATCTCGTTAAAAGTTAAGTCATCAATTGGAGATGCCCTTGCTGGAGGTGTTTAACAGAGTCAGAGAAAAATCTCAGATTGAAGATCTTGAAGTAGTTGTCCACGATGGAAACAGTGTTCTATGACGTGATTGTGACCTCCTGCAATGCTTTGTACTGGATCTCAGTGATCTAGAGTGAGATGACTGACATCTTTTTCCAGAGCTTCTTCGAGATCTATGTTTAGACCTGAATCTCAAGTAATGTCTATGAGACAACTGTGGACTGCCCTGCGGTCTTGTAAGAAGAGAAGGAGAGGTGATGGGAGATTGTAGGGAAAAGCCTAGGCGAATTTACTGAAACTGGAGAGAAGTCAGGTGGTGAAGGTGTACCAGAAAGTAGTATTTCTGGTTTATGCGGTGAAGGAGAAACACAGAGCCTGGATTGGCAGGTCTTTCTGGACACAGTTTCTGTAACCATCTTGGATATATTTGCACAGAAGGTGACAGATTTCACTCTGGACATCACATATGACTTTGAAGTTGATGTGGCTGGTCTTGACGTCAATGTAGGTAACATTGGCAATGACTGAGGTGGATTCAACGTCAAAAGAGAAAATCTTATCGGCAAAGACGATGTTTTTAACATCGAAAGTGTTTGACACTGACCGTCAAGGTTCCTTCACAGTCGAGTGTCTTGATGTCCTACCTGATGACAGCCAGCAAGTAAGAAGATTCCCATTCTTCGACTCTATGCTCCTCAACATCATGCTTCTCAAAGTCTAATGGGAGCCATGTCTCTTCCTCTAATGTTTTCTCTCTCTGGATCTCCCTCGTTGGAAGTACTTGGAGCGGAAAGAAGCAACCCTGGTAGAAGACTGAGCTTCCCTATGGCTTCCAGACGATCTGGCAGCATGTTCACGTTTGTTTCTTTGCTGCAACCCATATAGTCCGGTTTTCTCTATCCTCAAAGGTCACTTTCAGAAGGATAGGCAATGAATACAGGCATCAGGGATAAGATCCTCAGGAACACACAAAATGCAGAGTCTGTGGGGCTGTGACTGTGCCTTCATTTTTCTCCAAAGGAAGGGCATTTCAAAAAAAGTGAAGGCATTGTTCTACAGAAAAGATATCTACTTATCTGTTAGAAAAGGGTGTCAAAATACCCTAAATGTAAAAAGGCATTGTGTGAATACTTTAACTACAAGGTTTGGAATGAGTCTCAACAGATTTTTGTCAAAAAAGCAGGGCTCAATGCTCCAAGACCATGTTTCCAGGAGCTGGGAAAATTAACTGACTTAACTGTTACCTATGAGGAATGATGATAAACAGAGGGTACTGTGAGGTTCTTTATGGCGAAGTGCCAGTTTTCTCTACTATGCTTTGCATTGCAGCCTATTGTCTAACTTTTTCTCATATTGCCTTTTACTTTAAAAAAGGTTTGTTAAAGATTGTCTCTGGGTCCCATTTCTATGAAATTGACTTCTATTGTTTAATGAAAATTTAATGAAACCTGCTAATTTTAGCCTTCCTAAAGGCTACAAATATATACATAAGGTACTATGGTACAAAGTTTGTTATACATATATGCATAATTTTTAAAGTGTTCTGAGATCCCCTCATGTGGGCGGGACTATTCAGTGCTTATGACTATTGACGAGGATCCCTTTGAACAGAAGTATATTTATTAATGTACAAAATAAATCAAACAATGAGGGTAAAGATGAATGCATGTACTTTAGATAGTGCAAACACGGCTGCAAGTACATATCTCTGTAAAACAGTGGCTTACAAACATGAAAGAATATAATAAGGCTAAAGATCGCAGAGCAGGGAGAGGTGGATATATCATATATACAGTGGTAAGGCCCTGTATGAGAGGTAAAATTCCATCTCAGAAACTGGAGACTGCACATAAACATCTTCTATCTCCTTCCCTGAAACCACTTATCTCTGAGGGGTGGAGGAATTGCTCCAGATCTCCTTCCATATCCGCAGTTCCCTTGCCGGAATGACATTTATCAGTGCCCTTTTTTTGAAAACAGGATTTGATGGTCTAATATCAGGTCTATTAACACAGATGGTTTACTATCAAGAGCCACATTGCACCTAAGCCCGCCTAAGTGGGGTTGGCGGGGGACTAGGGCTGCAAGACATGAACATGGGTGATCACACACGGATCATGCACTCCCAGGACTTTAGGTCCCTTGAAAATTCAAAAAGTGCATACCATATTTGGTAAGCAAAGCAAGCTGACTATAAATATGGCTTCTTGACCAGTATCTTGTCCAGAATTTTACTCTGAAAGCAAATAGGAAAGAAGTAGAACCGGGGAGACATTGGCTAACCTCTGAGCGCGAGCTCTGTTCCTGCGAGGTCCTTTCTGCTGGGACTGCTTGTTCTGCTGCCATACCTCGCGGTACCCGCTCCGCGGGTCCCGCTTCGCCCGTGTGCTTGGGCGCACCGTTGCTGCCTACTGGGACAGGGAAACTGCTAGAACTGCGGGGAGCAGGGCTGCGAGCGCCAGGTGAGGAACAGGGACTCCATTGCCCAGGAGTCCCTGTGCTGCCATCATTTCCTGCACCTGGACGCTCTCCCTGCTGGCCACGCCCCCTGAGCACCGCTGAAAGAGCCTGCTCGCTCCTTGCTCTTTGGGAGACATTGGCTGACCTCTGAGCGCGAGCTCTGTTCCTGCGAGGTCCTTTCTGCTGGGACTGCTTGTTCTGCTGCCATACCTCGCGGTACCCGCTCCGCGGGTCCCGCTTCGCCCGTGTGCTTGGGCGCACCGTTGCTGCCTGCTGGGACAGGGAAACTGCTAGAACTGCGGGGAGCAGGGCTGCGAGCGCCAGGTGAGGAACAGGGACTCCATTGCCCAGGAGTCCCTGTGCTGCCATCATTTCCTGCACCTGGACGCTCTCCCTGCTGGCCACGCCCCCTGAGCACCGCTGAAAGAGCATGCTCGCTCCTTGCTCTTTGGGAGACATTGGCTGACCTCTGAGCGCGAGCTCTGTTCCTGCGAGGTCCTTTCTGCTGGGACTGCTTGTTCTGCTGCCATACCTCGCGGTACCCGCTCCGCGGGTCCCGCTTCGCCCGTGTGCTTGGGCGCACCGTTGCTGCCTGCTGGGACAGGGAAACTGCTAGAACTGCGGGGAGCAGGGCTGCGAGCGCCAGGTGAGGAACAGGGACTCCATTGCCCAGGAGTCCCTGTGCTGCCATCATTTCCTGCACCTGGACGCTCTCCCTGCTGGCCACGCCCCCTGAGCACCGCTGAAAGAGCCTGCTCGCTCCTTGCTCTTTGGGAGACATTGGCTGACCTCTGAGCGCGAGCTCTGTTCCTGCGAGGTCCTTTCTGCTGGGACTGCTTGTTCTGCTGCCATACCTCGCGGTACCCGCTCCGCGGGTCCCGCTTCGCCCGTGTGCTTGGGCGCACCGTTGCTGCCTGCTGGGACAGGGAAACTGCTAGAACTGCGGGGAGCAGGGCTGCGAGCGCCAGGTGAGGAACAGGGACTCCATTGCCCAGGAGTCCCTGTGCTGCCATTATTTCCTGCACCTGGACGCTCTCCCTGCTGGCCACGCCCCCTGAGCACCGCTGAAAGAGCCTGCTCGCTCCTTGCTCTTTGGGAGACATTGGCTGACCTCTGAGCGCGAGCTCTGTTCCTGCGAGGTCCTTTCTGCTGGGACTGCTTGTTCTGCTGCCATACCTCGCGGTACCCGCTCCGCGGGTCCCGCTTCGCCCGTGTGCTTGGGCGCACCGTTGCTGCCTGCTGGGACAGGGAAACTGCTAGAACTGCGGGGAGCAGGGCTGCGAGCACCAGGTGAGGAACAGGGACTCCATTGCCCAGGAGTCCCTGTGCTGCCATCATTTCCTGCACCTGGACGCTCTCCCTGCTGGCCACGCCCCCTAAGCACCCTCCTCCCATATCAGGTGTAGCTTCTCCCGCGGCGCGGGAGGGCGCCGGGAGAAGCCCGGGACAAGGGCGGGACCGTCTGTGGCCGTCCGAGGCCGAAGGAGGCCGGGCTGGGCCTACTCTTTTTCGCCTTCACTCCCCGATCCCAGCTGAACTGTGTTACAGGACCCAGCTATGTCCACAACGGCCCAAGGAGGAACTCCATCAAGGGCAGGGGGTAGTGTTAATGGGCCCCTGGATAATTTTTTCAAACCAGCGAAGGGGGAAGGGGGAAAAGAAAAGCTCCCTAGAGAAGCGTAGGGGCGAGCGCCGTCGCTCCATTGAGTCCATGAAAAATCGACCTATTAGTGAAATAATCCCCTACCCTATCTCGCAAGAGGAAAGTCCCCGTCAGGGCACTCTGGTTACATCAATCCAAGAGGACATCCCTATACTCTTACGGGATACTGTTCTTAATCCCGACACACTTCTTGATCAGTCCATGGAAGATACCCCACCACCAATCGACAGTAACACAATGGTTGATTTGATTATCCTAACATCTCCGGTAGCTAAAACTAAGAAAACCAAGCCTAAGCAGTCTGTGGTGGTGGAGATACACGGCCCTCCACCCAACAAGCGTAGAAGAAAGACAAGGGGTGGGCAGGGGAAAATCAAAACTCCCCACTCTGACTTTGGGAAAAATCTTAAGCCGGTGTACTCTCCTGATAGGCCCAGAGTGAATGTACAAGTAGCTGCTCCCCCCAAGAGTAACAATATACCTACTGTCGTTGCTAACAGTGACCTAGGGATCACCCCATCTAACACATCATCTCCTGCTGTAACTCTCGGGAACATATAATTTTTACTAAAATCACTTCTGACGCCTATCAGTGAGAGTCTAAAAAAAATAGAGACCAGGCTTACTATCTTAGAAGCTACCCTAGTTAGTCTGAATGCTGCGACTAGCAAACAGAATAAACCTGCTGGGCCAAATCCCTCTGCAGGGTACCCTCCCCGTTCACTAACATCCCACCCCAATGTGGGCCCCACACAGGGCACTCCTGTAGTCGCCCCCTTGCAACCACTTATGTCTATTCAACTACCACCCCCATTGAGTAGCCCTAATACTGTCCCTCTTGAGCTAGCAGCAGCAGCCACACATGGTCCATCCCTTGGCACAATCCCTAGATCCCAACCAAACATTAGTTCCTCCCCCCCTCAGGAAGGGAGGCTTGCACCTAGAACCCGGAGACCGGATTTGCCCCCGGAAGCCAACAGCTTTATGGTAGTACTGGTGGGTGCCCCTTCCCTGGAAAGTGGTGAAAAAGAAAATTTTATAACACTAAAGAGGAAAGTCATCAAGTGGCTTAACTGGAACAGGCCCTTACCTCCTCATTTTAATAATGAGATCACCATGGTAAGAAGGGTACCTTGGCTGGGGAGGACGAGGAAAACAATCATGGGGGATTGCATCATGGTCTCCTTTCGCGACCCAGGCACAGTTCTACATATTTGTGCAGGGACGAATAGATCACTGGACTCCACTATACAGTCCCTGCCAGTCTCCTTCTTCTTCCCCCCCATCCGTATGTACCATGAGCCAGTACAAGGCAACTGGACAAGGGAGACCCAGATATTGGGAACATGCCGTACGTCCAGTTAACCAACTGCCGGATACCCCTTTTTCTCATTATAACCGGTTTAACTGTTTGGGGGGGTTAGAAGGGGTTGATTGACTGTCTGCAAACATAGCTCCAGAACTAATGACTACGGAAAATGGCTCCAGTGTTTCTCCCGAGCCAGTTGGAGCCATTACAGAAACTGTACTCGATGTAACAAACTACGATCCAACTGAGCCGGCTCAATCCGATACTCCCCTTCCCGTAACTTCTGATACAGAGCATCTGAGACTTATCTGTTGGAATGTGGCTGGAATTGTCAACAAGCTGTCTACCCCAGACTGGGTTGCATACATTGAGACAGGGGATGTTTGCATGTTTCAGGAGACCTGGGCCAGGGAGGAACATACCCATCAGGGATACCAGTCTTTTTCTATTCCGGCCAGGTGGGAGGGCAAAGGCCGTCCTTCTGGTGGATTAACAACATGGGTAGCTTCCCACCTAGGCTGTGAGGCTTCACGCTTACTGGTACCATCTGACGACATCCTTGTGGTCCTACTATCCTGGCCGAATCAAGTAAAACTTGCCTTAATTAACATCTACTCTAGGCCAGTGGAAGTAGCCAGGGAGTCACCCACGATTGATGAGCTCGCAGCCTACCTAGTTGAAATACCGGGAGACTTACCCTATATAGTAGGGGGGGACCTAAATTCCCAATTTGAGCCACTGCCTGGCCTCTTAGAAGGCTTCCAGATGGAAGAAGAGGCCAGGTGGTCAGTACCACTGGTAGAAGCTCCTCCCCCGAAGGCTTGGACTCCCGTAGCGTTACAGATCACAGCCCTAACCCTAAAGTTTGGAATTAGAGCCTGCAATGGGCAAATTCAGTCAGATGTACCTAGTAGAACAACTTTTAACAGAGCGGGAAGAAAATCCCGCTTGGACTATGTTCTGGTACAGATAACCAACTGGTCTACCATTAGGGATTTTAGGGTTACCGAACGGCTGGATAGTGATCATAACGCATTAGAACTGGATCTCACACACCCTGGCTTTCAACAACCCACAACACCGAGTGAGGGGAACTTACCTGAGTTGCTACTGGCCAACAACAAAAAAAGGATCAGGTGGGAAAAAATAGTTGCAAGCCAGGAGAAACTCCCGAAGCTTTATGCTGGGCTAATCCCTATCCTAGAGAGTGTAGGAGGCTTGGACATCGAGAGGGGCAATACTGAAATACTTGGTAAATTATACCAGGCCCATGAAGATCTTATAAAGGGTATGACTCCCATCCTGTATAGTAATGCACATAATGCAAGGAGGGGGCAAGCGCCAAAAACCATGTGGTATAATACAGCCTGTAAAAAAGCAAAACAAGAACTTCTAAGAAATATCAAGGAGGGCTCAGGTGGGGAGACGGTAAGAGAAAGCAGACGGGCATATAAAAAAGTACTCGCCCATGCTAAAACTGAATGGGAGGAGAGCCAATGGGAGGAGCTCAACAAATCCCTTGTAATGGGAGACCATAGAATGTTCTGGAGAATAGTGAATGGGGGGTCGGGGAATCTCCTTTCAGCTATTGAGCCCAACATCGCAGCTGGGGTTTGGCAGGCTCATTTTCAAACCCTTTATAGCTTGATGGGGGGAGATAGCATGGGTGATACCTGCAGTGCCCAGGTGGCATATGAGGGGGAACCAGTAACAGTGGGAGAGGTTAGGGCAGCAATAGCTGGTTTGGCCTCGGGCAAGGTGCCAGGACTGGATGGCCTGCCTGGAGACCTTTTTAAGCAGGAACCAGATGTGTGGGCCCCATATCTAGCCGTTTTGTTTAATGGAGTCTTATGCGGCATGGAAGTCCCAAGTACTTGGCTGGGGGCGGAGGTGGTTCCCATATTCAAGAAGGGCTCGCCCCTGCTCCCAGCCAATTACAGACCAATTAGTCTGATTGATGTACCCCAGAAGCTTCTTGGGAGGGTACTGCCTAATCGGCTCCAGGACTGGGCAGAAGAAACGGGAGCCCTTAGTCCCTACCAGGCTGGATTTAGGAAGGGAGTATCAACGGTGGACCAGGTCTTCCGACTGAACATCATCTACTGGAGGACCGTGGTTTACGATGGTGGCAGCTTATACACAATATTTGTGGATTTAAGAGCCGCCTTTGACCTGGTGCCCAGAGGCAAACTCTGGAGGGTCCTGGCCGAGATGGGCGTACCTGCGGACATTTTAATAATCTTACAGAGGTTACACCACAACAACTATGCCAGGGTGCGGTGTGGAAAGTCGGGGGAGCTGACGGACAGATTCCCCGTTGACAGGGGGGTTAGGCAGGGCTGTGTGCTTGCACCGACCCTGTTCTGCCTCTTTGTCAACGGGGTAATCGCCCATTTGAATGGCATTGAACACACTGACGCTCCTAAATTGAATGGCAGCAGGGTGCCCGCAATTATGTTTGCGGATGACACCCTGCTGCTGTCCAAAACCCCAATGGGGATCCAGCGGATCTTTGATTCTTTCGTGGCCTTTTGTATGGATAGGGGCCTAGAAATTAATGTTGGAAAAACAAAATTCATGGTCCTGAATCCAAGTAAAAAATTGCGCCCGAATCCACTACTGGGAGAGGCACGGTTGGAGAGAGTCTCCACCTTCGACTACCTAGGCGTAACCCTGAATGAGTCCATGTCGTGGGGGGCACACCGGACCAAGGCTAATCTTAAACTGGTACAGACTACTGGGGGCATTGCGCGGATGCTGAAAAATTCGACTTATCGGCCTCTGGGTCCGCTCATCCAGATATACAAGGCGCAGGCCAGGGGCGCCACAATGTACGGGGCGGAACTGTGGGGACACACACCAACCCGCAGTCTGTCGGTAACTGAGAATAATTTTATCAGGCAGATAACTGCACTCCCGCCAAGCACCCCGCCCCTTCCCCTGAGGTTAGATCTGGGATTGAGACCAATAGCCGATGAAATAGGACTCAGACCCATAGTCTTCTGGCGAAGACTGTGGAGCAGTGAAGCACTCTATCCCTACAGGGCTGAACTAGGGGAGCTGTTATCCCACCCCAAAAGCGTTACAGATCACCTGGTTAAAACATATTCAGAATCTATGTACGGTATTGGGGTTTCCTGATCTTTGGTCCGATCCTGCTGAGGCCTCACTAAACATCTCACGCAGAAATTTGGTTGATGCCTATTACGCCCATAAACTATCCTCGGCCATGGAAAATCAGCGAGAGGGATCACTGACTTCTGTGTTTATGCTAGGTAAAGATATATACAGGATGGAAAGGGTGCTGGACGCCATGTCCCCTGTGCTGGCCAGGAAGCTGTTTCTGCAATGGAGATATGGCATCTTGCCCCTGCGGGCTTTTACCAGCTCCTGGACAAACCCGCCCTCCCCCAAGCAGTGTCCAACATGTTATTATGGTGAGGAAAGTGATCTGCATGTAGTTCTGTTCTGCCCCACGTACTCGAAAGCGAGGAAATACTGGCTTCTCCCACTTATTAGAAACCTTGGTGGCAGAGAGTATCTCCCAATGTATAGAATTTTAAAAACTGATCTTTCGAGTCCAACTGTGTTTGCATTGGCTAAATTTCTTACCAATGTCTGGCATATTCGTACCAGTTTGCTGAAGTCACGGCCCTTGAGTTAGCTCCAAGCCTCTTTAAATGTAACCCTGATAGTTTTAACTTACAGTTATGAATGATTTTATAATGTATAAACATGTATTATTGCTATTGAGGATGTTTTATGGTGTATATGTTTTATGTTGTTGTGTATCTTTGATGGCCGTATGGCCGAAATAAAGATTAAGAATTGAAGAACCGCTCCTGCATTGTTACTATCCCAGTCTAGACTGAGTACAGACTTGGTTCCAAGAACTGGGAAGTCCTGTAGAAGCAGTCTTCCTGGAAGTTGGGGAGAAATGAAGAAATTAGCTGTCTGCTGAAGAGCTGGAGCGCACTTGCCAGAGAAGTGATGTCTTTCACAGACAACCACCAAAGCCTAGCTGTTAAAAGGACCTCCTAACAACCTAAACAGACAAATGCTGTATCAGAAACACATGGTCACACCTCTTAGCTGGCCAGAAGTAGAAGCATTATGACAACAGGGCCAGAAGAGACTCCATCCACTAAGTGCCAGACTCGCCAAATTCCATAGGGTGTTCACAGCTACATTTATAGCCATCTTGTGGGAGCCCTGAGAAATGTTGTCTTTTTACCTCTGGCCCGGGTACCCATCCCACTAGTTGCTGGCAACAGCACTACTTCCAGACCAATGGAATTAGCTTTCTACCTAAAGAATGGGTGGCTCCAGACGCAATGGCGCCCCTGCAACCAAAAAATTCCTACAGTAGATGGTGGCATCTTCATCCCTACTTTCACTTAAGGGACACTGACATTGAATTGAAACCCTAGCCAGGCAGTGTTTTCTCAGTAGCCCAATGATTACTCAACATTGGTTCACAGTCTCTATGCCCATCTCTCTTGGGCACCGAGCCACCCACGTATTTGACAACCCCCAAGGAACCCAATAAGATGATTCCCTTACAAAGAAATGGTGGGCACTTCAGTTCTTTTGAGTATTGGTGCTATGGCATTTTCAGCATCATCTTTAACAGCACAGCAGCCATGCATTTTCAGTCTAAGAATTAGTTGGTTCCCATCACCCAGCTTACCAAAGAAGTGGTGCAAATAAAAACGGAGAAGTAAAGGACAGAGGGTTGACCCTTAAGGACCTAAACAGCAAACTTTGATATGTTATGGTTCCTCTGCTCTGAAAGTGACCAGGCTAAAAAGGGTAGCTGAGCAAATCAGTCTCACTGCTCAATGGCTTCTGCAAAGTAGTGGAGGAGAATATGGATGACTTGGTCAAAGACTGCGAGCAAATCTTACAAAATCAGAGCTCCAACACTGCTGCCATCCATCTTCATCCTAAAAATACCCAGAACTAAAAAGTCTGTCCACTCAAAATCCTACCTGCAAGGCATCACAAAATAATTTTCTTCAGCAAAACACTGGAGCTGAGTAGAAACAGCCCAAGACAAGAGTTTGGGTGAGTAGCGCGCTTTATAAATCAATGATTGATTGATTGAACTTTTGAGATTCACCTGAACAGTATTTGACTGTAAAGTTCACCAGGTGGCAACATTAAGGTCCCAGGATGTTTTGGTGCTCTTATTTTGGATGCAGGAAATTGATTAAAGTGAGAAAAAAGGTAGTCACAAATTGCTCTTATTTTGGATGCAGGAAATTGATTAAAGTGAGAAAAAAGGTAGTCACAAAGTAAGTGCTAGAGGTCAGTTCAGGTGTTAGTGCACAGTTTTCATATTTTAATTTTGACTGTCAAGAGACAAAGAAGAGAGAGAGTAAAATGTCAGTTAGGGATTCACATAGCTTGGGAGAAAGACTGATAACTGATTTGGTGATATTGTGTAAGTTAAGTTGATTAATGACCGAATTAGTTCCATGAAGGAATCTGGAGAAGATAATCTCCCAATTCCCTGGCTCTTCTAATAATAGTGTTAAAAATACTAAGGCAGAAACGATAAAACATTTTGTTTCCAGAAGTACTCTTGCTTCGTCACCTGTTCTTAGTAGTCTACTCTAGTGCTTAGCTGTTCTAGGTGAAATTTTGAAATGAAACATTTATTAAGGAACTGGTAATTGCTGGTCTTGCTACTGATGGGGTGTCATTTCTAAAAAATGTCTTCATGTTGAGAGACTGATTATTAAGCAAAGAGATGCAGGGATCAAAAATGGTCACTTTCCAAAGACAATTAATTATCTGATGCTCATGGAGATGATGTGCACCAGATGGAAGTATATAGTGCTATAGCAATCAAATGAAACAACAGGACTAGGCAGATCATGGACTGGCAAAAGACAATAAAATATTACATCAAGGGTGTGACCTGCAGCGTGTGTCAGCCCCTGCATGTCAGCATGTGAGGAGAATTTCTTGCAAATTGCGATTTCCCCTTTAGGAATTAGGGTTGCAGCTTCAGAGGGAGTAGGTTGCTATCCAGGGCATTACTGCCTGCTCTCATCAAAGTTTTCCAAATCCGAAATCATTTTTATTTTTTTTTAAACAAAAAGAAATACAATTAGCCCCGCTTCCATGATGGATCTCTGGCTGTCATTAAGAAAAGTGTCTCACTTTGAAATACAATCACAGTAATGATGGTCTACTGTACCACGTAGGCCACCTTCCTTACGATTGTAATCAATCATAGGGCGTCTCAAATTGCAACCTGCCTAATAAATATCAGTTAGGCAAGTTGTTATGTTACACCCTTCGATTCGTTATTTTGTGGACAGACCTAGTACATAGGTCAGGTTGCACATAAAATTGTGATTACAAAAGTCAGTATATATTGTGCAACCACTTTTTGTGACCACTATTATGCTACATTGGACCCCTAGTTCCTTAAGGGGCGCAAACCTTTCATGCCTTTTAGGAGAAACGGAAATTGACCTCTTTCAGGAAGGATGAGTTGACGACATAAACAATGCACCTGGCAAATATCGGCAGGTATAAGAGGACATACATAAGCAGTTTGTGTCGGGGAGTTTTTACCTGTAGATACCCAGGCCCCACCCTTGGTCATTAAGCAGATGCTTAGGTATGCATTGTTTATGTAGATGTCAATCATACCACTTGAAACATCCTGCTGGTATGGAGAGGAATGCTACAAAAAGAGACATAAATAAAGCATGTTGTTCCAGCATAGTATAGAAGAGGCAAAGGTCCAGCGAACACTCGGCATTTACCCAGGCAGCGAACAATGAGAGAGGTCGAGGATAGGTTCAAAGGTTTGAAATGTTCCAGAAGAGTCTGACAAACAGTAAGATAAAAATAAATAGGGCTGTGCAAATAGCACTCAAAGACGTATAGTTTATATTACAGCATTTAGGTAGAAAGCTTGGAATTGAGGAAGGATCAAAAATCAAGGCCGCACACTTTAAATCAGCCTTATTCAACTTAGTCATGTTCCATAAATGGTCAAATGTGGCATTTTCCCTTTTATTCCGAGTTCAGTACTGAAGTCTTAAATGAAATCTTACCTTTGGCAGGGTGATAGTAGGATCATATTTTGGTCCCAGAACAAAGATTGTCTGCCCTCTTCGCACAACACCGCTGAATACTCTAGCAAATGCAATGAAAGTCTCCTTGTTGTCAGGTTCCTGCTTCTCAGATTTTAGGGTCAAGCTCTCCATCTGAGACGTGTAGGGCTGCTCATCACCTAATCAAAGAGAAACATAATAAAGGTGTAAAAATAGCTTCAACCACATTTTGGAGAAAAGGACAGTGAAGAACTTTGCTATCAATCACTGATTTTTCAGAGCCTGAGAGGCCACGACCCAAGAAAAGCAAGAGATACACACACCTGCCATTCAACAGAGC
Source organism: Lissotriton helveticus (assembly GCF_964261635.1). Lineage (NCBI taxonomy): Eukaryota > Metazoa > Chordata > Amphibia > Caudata > Salamandridae > Lissotriton > Lissotriton helveticus. The sequence continues at coordinate 996,781 of NC_136062.1, forward strand.
CCTCTAAAAATAGATCGAGGAACTAGTTTTGTGTCAATGGGATCTGTCAATAGCAAGGCAGTCAAAGAATCTTTGTTCACTCTTTAGATGTTTCCAAAAATACAATTTCACGACTAACCTTTCATTTAACAAGGCCTCAAGACTACAAAAACAAAATAAATGTGTATGTAAAAAATACAAAAGGCAGACACTGCCAGCCAGTTCAATGCTTTTATACATTTGAGCTGTTACAGGTTTTTGATAGCATAGTACAGCTTCGGTCACAGACTTATGCACAATAGTGTGTGAGTGCGTGTCATTTTCATTACATGAACAGAGGTTTGCACAGCTAGTTTTCTTGTAGTTCTTTACCCAACATCTACACCCGATTACCGTTTTCCCTGCACTTGAAGTCATATAGGCAAAAAAAGTGCCCCAAACAACAAAAGAACTTTCCTTTTCACTTACTCTCTCATCTCATTTTGTTAAAAATATGCAACGGGAGAGTGAATTGCAGCTTAGTTTGTGAGTACAGCCCATGCATGGCTTTCTTCGCATGGAGACTGACTGATGTTAGGGGGAAGGTACCTTCATTCACCATTGTGTACAATATAGATTAAAATAGGAAGCCTGCGATAGTTCTTTTTTTATTATTTAAAAGAAAGTCAAATCACTGGTAAGTTTTCAACCTTCAGGTATATTTCAGAGCTTTTGTAAAACGCATGGGCTGCCAGAAAAAAACAAAACTCTGTAACCTCAAACAGGCATAATCAAATGGATTTGTATTTAGTAAAAGCACACTGCGAACAAAGTTACTATACAAAACAAGTAAGCAAAAAGAACTGCTGCAGAAGGGGTATTTATATATAGACATGGTGATGGTAGAAGATGGCTAGGAAGGGACAACATACCTTTCTGGTTACTACCACCTGAAGTGGCTTCCACACCTGTCTGTGTTGTCGGTTGCTGCTGTTGCCCCTGACTTAATGCCATCTTTTCTGCATGCTTCTGTCTGGCATGCTCCCGTCTTTGAGCAATTGCTTCCTGGGTTAAAGGCCTATGTGAATCGAAAGATAGCTCTTTCAGTAAAAGCGTGCATTACAATTCAAAATAACAAGGAGGGCTGCTATATATTATACTTCCAAAGTTTCAAAAATGTGTAAACTTTCTGTCTGTGATAATTAATGAAGGCCCCACGACAAGGACTGATGTCCTCGATGACTTCAGGAAAACATTTAGCACCGTATTTTTAGCAGGCCCATCTGTAAAACCTTTGCAGATTGTCCCTTTCCCGTGCATCGAAAAGGAACATTTGCATCGCTCCGTGCGGACATAAAGATACCAATACCGACTGAAAGAACGAAGTTCTAATTCATGTTAACGTTCTGTTCAGCAATATTCAGAACGTTTGCCAAGAATTTCATAACACCCGGCAAACGTGGAGATAAATGTACCATCCCTTAAGCTGTGCTGCTAACTATATGCAAGCAAAATGAAACACGTGGAATAAGTTAAGCATATATTCTGAGAAGAAATATTATATCTTCATCAACAGGGTTAAATGTCTACTTGGCCCCAGCTTCCATAGTACTCCCCTCTGATTTCATTCTCAACTTTAATGCACACATGGGCAGCTTCCAACATAAACATCCTCGCAGAACGTCGGTCCCTTATGCATCTGACTACATATTGGTGACTGGGAAACGAGCAAAATGTTAAATCTCATACGGTTGCTCAACTTGGGAGTTAAACAAGAACAGTCCTTAAAGTGGACCCAAAGAGAAACTTCAGGCCTGCTGCAAAGAAAATACAGAGTGCAGCCTACACTGATAAACTCTCCCAGGGCTATTTTGGTATAATTCGGACTATTCTTCAAATGGCCTTTGTAGTTTTCCTCGTATATATACTGCATAATTACGCTTACATACATCTTGTATAGCTTTCTGTGTGTGTGGTGCATAGGTGAGCGTGTATGTGTGCTTATTTGTGGGGTTGGGTGGAGACCAGTGCTTAATTTGAGCCAGTGGTTAAAGGTGGGACCCAGCAGGGCTCATTTATTGAGACAGGAACTTATTTTTCTTTTTCAGACTTTGACGCAGAGCATGAGAGAGAATAACACACAAGGGGAAAAGAAACATGGAAAAACTGTGACAAAGGTAGAAAGCAGGGATGAGAAAGGACTTGTAAGGGTGAGAGAAAGAGACAGGAGGATCTGGTGGTGGATCAAAGAGGTATGAGATTGAATCAAGATTTCAAAGTCTTGTTACTTAGCACCCCAACCTCCGATAGTGCTGGCTGCGGGCTCTTAATCAAAACTTTGGCACCCAGTACTTACTCTTTTACATATTAAGCACTGGTGGAGACATATCTATGGCACACAGGGCCATAATGAAGTCAACTCCTGATACAAGAGAATCTCTAGCATATACATTAGGACGTTGTCCTTCACTAGGCATTATGGTGGCTTCTATCCGCTTAGTGGAACACATGGCATATTGTAGGTATGTTTACATTTTGTAAATGTAATAGTGTCCAGCCCTTGAATAAACATGGACAGCCATCCTTGGCATAATAATGGTCAAGTAATAATACGGGAATCTTTACAATATTGTTCAATACCTTTTATCTAGGATGGTCATCCCTGGGACAACGGTGTCTCTGCCATATAGTGTACACCTGTCATTAAGATTGCCTTCCCGGCACCGACCCAGCGGTATGAGGGGCTTGCACCCGGTAACCGCATCATGATTAAAAAAAATATTGCCTTCACTGGCAGAATGATGCCCACCTCAGACATAGTTGTGGTTATTCCTGGTATGATGGAGACTATCACTAGCATGATGGTTATATAATGCACCACAGTGGTTTTTCCTCACATAATCTGTGGCCTGCAAGCTACATTAGGCAATAGTTTCCAGTCGAGGGAAAGTAGGGGTTATCCTTGGAATTAATGAAGGCCATAACATGCTGGTGGCCATGCTTGGTTTCTGGCAGACATTTATGGCATAAGACGACTATCACTGCCACCTCAAAGCTATCCCTTATTTTTGGTGGGCATACCCTGCATGTGATGGTGAGCAATGGACATGTGTGGCAGAATCCGCCCATGTGAATGCATAGTGAAAATGACAAGCAGGCATGTCATGTGGAAGCATTTCCTGGTCCATAATTGATATAACTTGGACAATAATATTTATTAGCTCCACTGCATCCTGAGGCCTAAGCTACCTATGCTGTCGAACTTCTAAGGCCTTTGCAACTTGGGAATTCGTGTTTCTGTCTGAGTCTGTGAAGGTTGCTTAACATCAGTAATAGCTTTGTTCTATGATGTGAGATTTTAAGTCTATTCCAAGTATATTCTCAGTCTTGATCTATGTTGGAAAATTGCCTTTTTTGCAAGATCACCCCAGAATGTTGCCTTCTGTTGCTGAACCGGATGTAATTTTGCTGGGCACAGGACTATGTGATACTTTCTCTGCTAACCAGTGGTAAAGTGCTTGTGCTCTCCCTTCCAAGCATGTTAAAACTGGTATATACCTAATTGCCACAATAAATTTACTTATAAGTCCCTAGTATACAGCATTACCTGGACCCAGGGCAGGTAAATTAAATGCTACTAGTGGGCTGCAACACTCGTTTTGCCAATCACTAAAGCAGCATTGTAAAAATCCTGTCTCCAGGCCTACCCTGCAGCTTAGGTGTGAAGCTTTAAGCTACCATTTCAACCTGACAAAATAACATTTTTTCCAGGCCTAAACCTTCCTTTTTAATACTTATAAATCGCCCCTAAGGTAGGTCCTAAATACCTCCAGGGAAGGCTCCATAGTATACAAAAAGTAGCAGGTGTATATTTAATATTTTACATGCCCGGGCAGGGAAAAACCTCTGAAGTTGTTTTTTCCACTGTACCAAGACCGACTGTCCCATGGGCTAACACTGGTTTCGACCATTACATTTAATAATTATTAAATTCAGTTTGTAATAGCTAGAAATTATTCAAGGGCTCATTTTAATTGCAACTTAAAATCCACCTAATAGTCAAATCGGATTTTATATAACGTTTTACACTTTTAAATGTTCTGCCTATAATCAAAAGGATTTACTGCGAGTGTCAAGCAGTCACCTGAACCCTAACGGTCCCCACATGTGGTGAGAAGTGTATGGGCCCAAGAGAGTGGACAATGGGCACTGGAAATGGGAAGGGGCAACCCTCCCTTGACAGGAAGGCCCAGGCCTCCCTGAGCGTCAAAGGATACATATCATATCACTGGCAGATATGGCTCACACCCAGTCCCGCCTCCCTTTTGTCTCTCTAGTCAGGTGAAACAAAACTCAGTGGGAGTAGAGGAAATGATTTATGGAATGGCAAAGTTTTGCTCTCCGCCCACAGGCTGGCAGTGGGCATAGAAGTAGACCCCACAGACCCCTCCTCAGAACATTCTTGGGCCTGTGAAGAATCAGATGAAGGACTGCCATGCTGCCTGAAGAACCCAAAGAAAGAACTAACCTGCTGGCCTTGAACTCAGGACCCCAGAAGTGACTCCAATGTTTAGTTGCCTGAACACTTGTTTGAGCTAGAGGGACACAACACATAAAAAGCTTCAAGAGGCCTTTACTTGCAACAGCCGGATGGCCAATTCCAACTGGACCTGCCCTAGACCCTGCTGCTGGCCCCTGCTGGAGTGAGTACTAAACCCCAAGTGGTGCCCCCTGGTCCCGGAGCTAGTGTTAGAGTGTACTACTCCTGTCTCCAAACCGCAAGATCTGGACTACAAAACCTTTTACCAATTCTCGACCTATAGAACAGTCAGACTGGGACCGCCGTCAAAGCAGCAGCTATTAACATTGTATCACTGGTCGGCATCGGTTTGCTGATTTGCCCCACTGAAGGAGATATGAAATCAAGAAAAGTTTCTATGTCCAAACATAGAGGGCTTCATTGGAACCGACACCGAGCAGCAACCTGTCGAGGCATTCCTGGGCACAGACTTAGGACTTTGCCTGCTCAGCTCTTTCTTGCCTTTGTCACCAACCACAACGGGACTCTGCTCTTCAGCAACTTATCGTTGTCAAGCTCAGCTTCAGATCCAGTTTTCCCCACCAACAACATGTTGACAACCACTTTTTCTGCTTAAAAGTTTCTAGGGGCCTGATTCCAAGGGAAGTCAGCTTGGCAGTCCAGTGACTCAGAGAAACTTGAGGCACCTATTTAGATGGTATTAATTTAAAGTTCTCTAATTGGCGCATGTTCTATCAATGCAATATTTCAACGCTCTTTACTTTTAGTTTCCATAAAGCATTTTCTACTGGCAATCCAGGTTTTGTAAAGAAAGACATTGTTTAATATCAAATGGTAAGATTTCATTAGGAATGAAAGCAGTGAAGGACATAAGAACTACTTTTTCCGGTATGAAAAATAGAAAAGGCAAGACTACCTCAGTGAGGGGGAAAAGAGGGGAGGAAGTATTTGGCAAGAGGAAGAGGTAAATGTCCTGGCAAAGGAAGATGGGAGGAATAGTTGGGCCAGAAGAAGGAGAGGTACCCGTAATGGTAACACATTTATGGCACTGAAAGTTATCACAGTTTCATCTTTTCCATTGGCTGGAGACCCTTCAGGATGTCCCTCAAAACATGTCTCTAGTTTGACCACACTATGGCAGAAAGTAGGTTTGTGACACTGCAGACCACGGTAAAACTTCCTTTACTTTGAAAACCAATATAAAGTTTGAATTCATACTACAGATGCACTCACTGGATTCTTCCAATCCCCAAGGGGCTAATGTTCATTATCTCTAGGCATTTCTGAAGCAGTCTCAGGTGCAGAGGAGCATAGACAATTAAAATAAATACAAGGTGCCATGTTGTCTGATTGATTCACTTTTCAGGGGCATTATTTTTTTATCAGATAGGTTTTCCCCTTTACTGTGTAAAAAAACTATTTTGAGACAGGTTAGGTAGACTTCATTAATACTCACTCTAGATCAGATATCAGAAGAACAAATTACCTACCTTCGGTTTTACTTTTTCTGGTGGATACTGTAACCCCAGAATGCTCACCTTTTGAATTCCCTAGGCTCCAGACTGGAGCTGCAAAAGTTCAAAGCAACAGCTCCTGCATCATCAGGAGGCACCATGGAATTCTGCTCTGAGCTCACTGTCCCTGGAAGTGACAGTGCAGAGCTTGTAAAGAGGCATCCATCCAGTACGATTACGTCACTTTAAATCTGAAATCTTCAGGGCCCTCAGATGTGGATCATCCTTGACAAATCAGAAGAATAAGAATGAAGGAAATAACTTAGGACTTTTTAGAACCTTCAAAGTCCATTCCAGAAACCAGGGAGGCAGTGGGTGGTGATGATTAAATAGAGTATCCACTAGAAAGAGTGTTACTGAAAGCAAGTAATTTCTTATTCTTATGAACATTGCTCGCTGGATGTTATTTTTTGAATAGGCACCAAAGCAATGCTTCCCTTAAGGTGGACCTACACCTGGAAGTCCTGCATAGCTAAGCTGGTGAAATGGCCTCCCCTGAGTACTTGGTTGTCAAGGCAGTAAGGCCTGTGGAAGATGTGGATGGACAACCATCTAGCAGACAGGCAGATCAACAACAGAACACACCTCACCAACACTGTTTTGGAGGCTAAGGCTCAAGTATATTGGGCCCAAAGACCTTCACAAGGCTTCTTATGGACAGGGCATAGCATGTTTTTATGCACAGGACAAAACCCTAGGTAAGGCGAGCCTTTGACCCTCCTTTTCTTTCTTAGGACTGGCAGTGCTGAATAAAGCAAGGTGTACACCAAGTTCTCTCTCGTGTGCTAAGAGTAAAAGCTAAGAGCTCTTTTTGAAATCAGTTTGTGATGAGTCTCTCTGTACTTAGGGGAAGGAGGCAAAGCAAAAAAAAGGAAAAGGAGTGATTGTCCCTTATGAAACCATGAGCAAAAAGGAAGAGTGTGTTTGCTCTTCAAACAAATTGATTATTTTGCATATGTCGCCCTAAGTGGGAAGGGTATGCCCAGACGTGGGCCCCGTGCTCACTAAACCACTGGATTCCAGCAAGCCTGGCTGATGAAGGGTGATGCTCTGAAATCGGTCCCAGGATGCTTATTTCCGGTCCAGGGAGGACCTGGCTTGGCAGTTCGGGCTGAACTGCTCCCACAAGGAACAGGGTAAAGACTGATTTGCATATGGCTGGGTCTAAACAGGGGTGGTGTGGTGAGCAAAAGAATGATGGATTAAACCCAGATCCTTGTGACTGAGGGTGAATGTTTGCATTGTCCAGCATTCCTTCCATCAATTGTTTCTTCTTCAAAGAAATGCATCACAACTGGGGACTTCGGTAATAAAGATTAATCAGGAAAACATTAAAGGAAGGGCTGACAAATACAATTTAACAGTGCCCAATGAAAGGTTTGCCCTGCAGAGGGTCGACTTGACAATCTCTGTACCAGGCTACAAACCAGGCTCAACAACATGTAATATAAAGATTTGGTAGATGGACTACTAGCTTCAAGCATTACTATCCAGTACTATAGCAGTTAAATTAAATCTACACTGTAGGTGCTGCTCACTGTCCAGGCATGGAGGTGCAGGTTGTGGAGATTCAGATGCAAGACCTTGCCCTGTTGCTGAGACACGTGCCCTCTCGAATCGGCAGATGGATAAGGAGGTAAATGCTCACACTCAACAAATCAGGATACTACACTTACCTAGACCAATCTAGAGCTATCAGGATGATTTGAGCCTAGTCTGCCCTGATCTCTTTCAGAACTCGAGGCAGGCGTGGCAGAGGCAGGAATGTATACAAGAGGCCCTTGGGTGAATGGAAGAAACATTTTTCGAGCTAAGTGAATGTCACAAAGCTCCAGCAGGTTGTTGTGGTAACTTTGCTCTGTTGGGGGCCAGATGTTCCTGATCTCCACCTGTCCTAGATGACCGCCCCAACACAGAGGTAAGCAATCTGTCACTACTGTGAGCTCTGAGTGGGGTAAGAGAATGGTGTGCTGGAGGTCAGACTGGTGTCCAAGAGCCATCACTGAATATCCCGGTACTGAAAGGCCTGGGGCTGCCCTCTTTGAAAGTCTGTTCCAGGGCTTAGCCCATTGCAAGGCCTGTATGTGCCAATAGGCATGTGGGAGTAGCAGGATACATAAGGACAAGAGGCCTCAGAATCATCTGTGCTGGAACACAAGAGTAAGTCAGAAACATTATCATAACCTGAACGTCCCTGATTCTGGCAGTGCAGGTGGAAAAGTTTAATAGATATCTTGCAAAAGGTTTTCGCTAAAGAGGTCTTAAATATACTTAATAATTGGATGGATTAAAATAATATCCTCTCACAGGATCAAGCGGTGGTTAGAGTAAGAACAAGCACAATTGATCAGGTTTTCAGGTTGCTGTGCCTGGCGTGGAAAATCAGATGAGTGGCACCCTTCTCTGCCTTGGAACTCTTTCTATAGAGAATAGAGATTGCAATTCATGTAGAAGGAAGAAGGCATGGTTTGCATGAAAACAGGGGGAAAAAGAAGGGAAGGACATAACCTTTATGAACGATCTGCAGTACCCACTGGTGTGAGGTAATAGCAGACCGGCAGGGAAAGAAAAATCTAATTCTGTCCCCTGCCAGTCAAGTATGATCACTGAAGGGGAAATCAAATTAGCTTGAATGGAGCTGCAGCAGGTGATTCTCATGAGCCTGTTCACGTTTCTGATTTGTTTTATCCTCTCCTTGCTCTCAGAATCTTTTAACTCCTTGCAGAATGTGTGATATTTTCAAAGACACGCAAGAATGTTGGCATCATGTCTACTTACTATTTGGGTTGATATATTTTATTGTTTTTAGTTGTGGATGCTGATAAAACATTATGGAGGAGCACTGTACTAGCTGCCTTGTTTTTATTGTTTATAGTTATAGGTGCCTATTATCAATACATGAATTGAGAGGATGCATTTATCACGACACTTATTTAGTCTTGTTTATGCCGTAGTGTCTGCCAGTGTTGCTTGATTAAAATAAAAATAAGATAAGATTAGCGATTAGACACTATAAAAACCTAGGCATCTCACCATACAGTAGAGGGTCTTCGGGGTAGCGCTATCAAGCGAGAGGTCATGCCAGTTTGCAGCGCCAACCAACCTCAGTAGGAGGTGACGTTGGGAGAAGTGCAAAAAAATGAAATGGCCTAGAGCCAAAACTGTTTTTCATTCGAAGAAAAGGCTGGGATAGACAACAGCTTAGTTATTTTCCAAATAAAAACAGTTATGCTGTGAAATCCATCATAAGAACTCGAACAGGCTTGCTATTGCTGCTTCGGCTAAAATTTAGATTAGCGCATAAAAATAGGTTCAGGGGTTAGGATGTTAAGAACTCACTGAACCCGCTTTTAACCAAACATTCCCAGGAATATGAGTCAACATGTAACTTCAAGTGCCCCTCTCACAATCCTTGGTATATGAAGTACTGCCGCGTGGCAAAGCGGCAATTTCTAGCGGCTGTGAATACTGATAACACAGAATTAATAAGAGATAGAAGGGCAGAGTACAAGCAAATCCTAGCCCAAGCTAAAAAGAACTGGGATGATTCAAATTAGAATGCTTTGATCAACACAGCTAGAGCCAAGGATCACGCTGGCTTTTGGAAAATATTGGTCAAGGGCAATAAAACTGGGAATTCGAGCCTGAAGCTCTATCGGGAACCTGACACTTGGTGTAGGCATTTTTCACAGCTATATTCTGATATTGCTGACCATTTGACAAACAACTTTTCTACTGATGGGATAAGTTCTCTGGAAATTGACTGGACTGCTGTAAAATGCCCAATTTTAGTCTAGATTGCACAAGGGCAGCCAAAAAAGCAGGTACGCCAGGGAAAGCCCCAGGCCCTGACATGACATGACAAAGAAATGTGGATACCTTATGTAAACTTGCTGTGTAATACTGTAGTAGCAGGGGCCTAAATACCTGAAACAATGAGAGGAGCTGAAATAGTCCCTATCTTTAAGACGGCCAATCGGCAAGATCCCGACAATTATAGACAGATCGGTTTAGTAGATATCTTGCAAAAGGATTAGCTAAAGAGGTCTTAAATAAACTTCATAATTGAATCAAAATAATATCCTCTCACAGGTTCAAGCGGTGTTTAGAGAAAGAACAAGCACAATTGATCAGGTTTTCTGGCTGTAGTGCATAGCGTAGAAGACTACCACATTAAAGGGAAGTTATTTGTATATTGTGTTTATTGATTTGAACACCGCTTTTAACCTTATTCCTAGGAACTCTTTCAGGAAATCTTTAGAAACTCAGGGAGTACCTGAAGACCTACTGGCGCAGATAGTAAGGCTGTATCAAGACAATTAAGCAAGAGATAGATCGGGGTCTAAGGGTGAACTTACGGACGCAATCACGATAAAAGGGGAATAAGACGGGATGTGTATTGGCACCAACGCTCTTTACATTATATGTAAATGATATTGTGCAACATCTCTGGGGTTGTAAACATGACTCCCCAAAGTTAGGGGGGGTGCCAATACCGGCATCACTTTTTGTGCTGATGATACCATCTTAATATCCCAGATACTAAAGGGACTATAAAAGAATATTAGATTGTTTTAACAAATTTTGCAGAGTAAAAGGCCTTGAAATAAATACAACTAAGACTAAATATATGGCCATAAAACCGCATAAGTCTTAAGGAAAGCATCACTGTCCAAAACCAAATGTTGGGGTACGTGGGCAATTTTAATTATCTTGGCATTACATTAGACCCTAAATTGTCCTGGAACCCGCACACAAATAAATGTAAATCTGCTTTGCTGAAAAACTCCATGGCAATTGTGAAAAAGTGACAAGCTAGAAAATCCAAGGTAGTGTTGCCAGCCTTGGAAATGGACAAATATGGGGCACAATCGGCAACCCTTTATGGTGCAGAATTTCTGGGAGGAAGGGGTGGGGACAGTTTGGGCATACTCACAATAGAGGAAAAAAGCATTTGTAAGGATATTACTTCGCCTACCAGTACATACACATTTGATTCCAATATATCAAGACATTAACATTAGGAGAATAGAACATCAAGGCAAATTAATGCCCTTGTTATTTTGGGTACATTTATGGGTCAAGCAAGATCTTACATTGTTAAAAAGAGGGTTTAATTGAAATACTGAGCTTTGATCAACATACATAACTCATTGGATTCGACATGCGAGTACCTGTTCTACAAACTAGGTTTAAGCTGTTTCTGGGATACTCCCGATTCATTACCAATCCACTGAAAGAAGGCCCTAAAATAATCATATTGGGAGTGTATACTAAATAGTGTCAATTGTAGCCCTAAAGTAGGAAGGCAGAAAACACAGTTTTTGTGTGTCAAACCATTTCCTGTTTTCTAACTATATTTGGACAGAGTGCAACCACAATTAGCAAAATCATTGTACATGAAGATCCCTTTCGATGTTCTTCAGATCAAATCAAATACGACTAAATGGTTATGTAGTACTGCAGACGCAGGGGAAGTTCATTGTACACTATACACGTTAAATGCTGTAGAAAATGTTTCTCATATTCTTTTTTTTTTTGACCAGCCTATGCAACTTGAAGAAAAAAATTGATCCAACCTATCTGTCAAAATATGGGGACCAGAAAACATTTGGAAGCGTTAAGAATCTTAAAGAAAGATACGTCTCAAACTATAGTTTTTAGTCTTAGTAGATATCTTTTCGCTGTAAACCTAATACGCAAGGGAAAGGGCTTGACATTTTAATAGATAGTCGATCAATTGTATTAGTTTTATTCCTATATTATCCTAAATGTACATAGGATGAACTAGAAATGTATTTAGATGTTATTTATTGCATTATGCGGCTACTATGATTGTTGGTTTTATGCTTTTTATGGTTTTTAACCAAAATAAAAGCTATTTTACATTAGAAGAACTCACTAACCGTGTTAGAAATGTTCTTGTTGCTTTCACTGACCATGCCATTTATCCCTGCATTCCCTTTTGCATTATGTGTAGTTACTATTCCTTTTTTATGTATTAGTCTAGGATTTTAAAATACACTCTTTAAAGTGTCTCTCTTGTTTCTTAGCTCTATTTTGAGTTTGAAATTCATTGTTGGTGATCCCCTGTTTTCCTAAGCTAATCTTGTGGGACTACTCGTTAAGAGAAACACCTCCTATGCAGTAATGCTCAGCGGGTCATGTATGAGCTGCAGTCCAATTGAATTTCTAATTTGTATTGATGCATTGGCTCAGCCCTTTGGGAGTCATTCTTTATCATTGGTCATCCCGTGCTCACCAAACAATCCTCTAATAGCGGGCGGGCCCTCAGTTGTATCTCCGGTGGATATAACTGCTGAAGTTCTATGGTTTTGTTTGTGTAAAATCTGAACCTAACTATAACTTCCCTTGAACCATTGTTTTTTTCAGTTAATTTCTACGTTAATTTCTACGTTTTATTAATGTTATTTTCTAACTACAACGTACCTTGTTTTTTTAGTGAATATATATATATGTATATATATATATATATATACATATATACACACACTAAAGAAATTAAAGGTTACAGGGACGTTATAATTATATATATCCATTCACCAAAGTGCCCCGGATCACGAGAACGCCACTCCACGAGGATGGATTCAATCATTTATTTGCTCAAAACCACGTTAGCAGGCCCAAACGGTATGATCCCAGACGCGTTTTGTTGCAACATGCAACTTAATCATAGGGAAAGGGGGAACTACAAACTACTTTTTACCTTGCGGGTTTCCCATGATGCATTGGCTTTTCAGTAAGCTGTATACTGGGATTGGTAGTACTAATTCTTCCCTTTCAGTAAGGTCCGTTTATGTTGCCACGATATTTTTAACCCCAATGTTTTTGTTCCGATGTTCACAGCCCTCCAGTGGGCTTCAGGGCTGCTCGTGTGGTTCACTTCAGCAATCCATCGCGCAACAGGCTGCAACGTTGACAGCCTCGCAGACCTGAGTTGATTTTCAGGCGGGGAATCCCCTGCGGCTCGGAGCCTGCCGCATATTCGTCCATTAACCAAAGTGCCAAGGATCACAAGAACGCCACTCCACGAGGATGGATTCAATCCTTTATTTGCTCAAAACCACTTAGCAGCCCCAACTGTGTTTCGTTGCAACATGCAACTTAATTATGGGGGTGGGGGTGTGTGTGTTGTAAAAACTATGCCTTTCAGACTTTAAGTGGTGCATGCATTATGCAAAAAAGAGCAGGAAACTCTGGGTAGTTCCCAAGTTTTAGACATAGAGCAACTCCTGCATATGAAGCAGTCAATAAACACCATCAACAGTTCAAATTAGCTCACCTCAAATGTCTGTATTTCTAACAGAGTTATTCAGCATAGTTTTTAAGCATAGTGCCATTCCCACTGATCTAGAACGTGACACAGCCTTTTGCCATCTTTACAGCAAAGTTTTAAAGCATGGGATTAGCAAGTGCCATCCATGTCAAGCTTAAAAATAACAAAAGTCTTCAAGGTGGTGTGGGTGGCATCTACTTGTGGCAACAGATCCAAGAACCTCTTTTTTAATTTATTTTTTAACAATTACAAGTGTTTCCACAATACAGTGGCTATGAGAATAAGCTTTTATGTGTGTCTTAACTAATTAAATACAAAAACGATAACCACCTTTTTTATTACTATCAATCTTGGTTTCGCTCCGGGTTTATCATAGACACCCACCCTAAAGATGCTTGATGATCGGCCCAAAAACTATTTTTCTGTCTGCATTAATTTCTAAAATACAGTAAATAGGTCTTCTTTGGACGATTCTCAGTACTGGTAATCACAAGTTCCAGGTTAGTAGGTGGGTAGATGGACAGGTAGGGGAGGTAAGAAAAAGAAAAAGATGTTCTAATTAATCTATATTGTGCAGTATATAGCTAACATTTGTCTCGCATTTAAATGAGAGAATACATGTATCAGTTAAACAAATGTGGAAATCTACCCATTGCAGCTTTATGTGTACACTAAATACAAAATAAAAACGGATACATTCAGAAAACAATTACAACAAAAAATAAATATGGATAAATACAGATGGAAATGTCCGGGAGCCTTACTGATGATATACATTGCACACTGGACAAGGGTATAAAATAGGCAAATGTTTTAGACACTACTGGTTATAACCGATGGATAAAATTGAATATTAAGTCACTACACCAATACCATTTGCTCTCCTACATAGATTCAAGAATGTTTTAGTCTCTTCACCAAAGCTGGGACACACTGTCACACTAATAAACCTAGAAGGAATTATAACAACAAAGCCAGATTTCAGAGATATGTAAGTGAAAAAGGTGTCAGCATAGGAGCCTCATGAGGAGTTTAGTCTTACTCTTCGAGAGAACAGATCAGCAAAAAGAAAATCTCACTGGCTAAAAGGGTATATAAAAGAGACATGGGTGGCTAAACTAGAACAGGTCAACTCACAATATATTTTTCTATGGCGCTGCTACGCCAATACAGCATTAGAGCGCATTACACATAACCAACTGATATTTACAAGCATGTATAAACAATAAGCAAGAATGAGATAAAATAGTGAAGTAGGAAGAGAAAGAAAATTGTGGCTAAGGAGTGGTGAGGGAGGGTAAATGAAGGGGAGACAGAGCAGTGAAAATAACTCCGAACCATAGAAAAGCAATGGAGTAAGACGCTTGCTGGACGATGTGTTATGAATGCACTCATAGTTGCTAATCATTTACCATTTGTTATGCTTTATTCAACATATAATCATAAAAGCATGTATCAAAATATTCCAACATTACATAAAAACCCAATTCATAAAAAACAATTAATACACATGGCGACTTTTGTTAAAACTAAGCATTTAAGATCTCCATAGGAAAAAAAGGATTAAAAATCTAACACAATTCTAAATAGAATGGTTATGCCCGATATTAAACTGGGTGGTCACAACAAGGGTAATAGACCTAAAGGCTCAAGTGCGAAAACAAAACCAGGTAAATAAGAATGCAGCGCAAAATGTGTCGACCTGTGACAGTACGTCTTTCAGTTCACCCCTTAAGCCCTGGTAGAACAGTTCTCTTCTCTGGTGGCCAGTCTGTTTCTATTACTAGGTGATTAAACATAGAAATGTAGGACAGGAGATCCTGAGAACCTTGACGTAGTGTAAGGAGTTCCCGATCCAACGTCATCATGTGGGATTTACGATCAAAGAGTATCCTCATCTCTAGACATTTCTAGACAGAAGTTTGTAAACCTGTGCAGCACAGGGCCATTCCTTTCCATCAGGGGGATAGTCCAGCTAGCGGCGTTGCCACCCATATATGACATCATAAACGCCGTCCTGGCGACTTTGTCTTGGAACACTGCAGGCTTACACAAAAAGTGCAATCGGCATTGGTTGAGGAAGGTCTCAAACTTCTTGGGGTCGCCGTAAAACCTTTCAGGAGGTGCCAAAGGTATGCCGGTGTTCTGGATCACGTGGACAGTCCGAATTTTGTCCGAAAAGCAGTCTTCCACTCGTCACCTCTTTTTACTCTGACCAGATGATAAGCGCCCCTCAAATCCAGCTTGGTGTAATAGCGAGCGCCTTTGTAGGCCCAGGAGAACAGGAATCAAAGGAAGAGGATAACGTTTTTTTACTGTTACACGGTTTATATAGTCTATAGTCGATACAAGTCCTCAACTTGTTGCGGGCTTTCTTCGGAATGAAGAAAAGAGAGGATGAGGCAAGTGAAGTGGAATGCGTGATAAAACCAGATGCTAAGTTCTCTTCAAGATATGATTTCAGATAACGTGTTTCCGGTTCCGTGAGGGCGTATACCCGACTGCAGGGTATATCAGCTCCCGGTACGAGCTCGATTCTGCAGTCGTACACTTTATGGGGTGGTAATTGAGTAGCCTTTTTTTTGTCGAAGAGAGAGTTATATTCTTTATAGACTTCGGTTAACATGGTAGGACTCCCAGAATTTTCTAACGTACAGGCGTTCGCCAGTATACTGGCCTGTGCCTCAGCAGTTTCCCTGATTTTAGCCATCTTCTTGGTACAGTGTTCTGTACAAAAAGTAGAACATAAGGAGACAGTACGAGCTGCCCAGCTCACCACAGGGTCGTTTAGGGTCAACCAAGGCATGCCTAAAATGAGACAAAACTGAGGTGTGTCAATAAGATCAAATTGGATATATTCCCCGTGTTCCATTCCTAACATCATCAATATGGGTATGGTGTGACACGTGACGGGTCCAGAGGTCAATGTAGATCCAACGACTGATTTCATGGTTTCGGGACTTCTTTTCTTTTCCCAAGAAATCCCAATGATCTTGGTGTATTCTTGGTCCATATAGTTCCTGGTCGCACCGGAGTCTAGCAAGGCCTCTATTTCTAGAGCGGTAGTCTCATCCAACTGTAGAGAGACGCCAACGTTCAAGTGTGCTACTGCGGTTTGAATGTTGTTTGCGATGACGGAAGAGATCGATACACGTCGTCCGCCCGAATCAGTGATCTCTGTCTGACCCGGACTATTTCGTTTCCTGATGACTCGTGGGTTCCCAATATGGTTTGGGCTCTTTGGGTGGTGTTTCGTTCCAGGAGTTGGGATCTGGCTCGGCATTCACGAATAAAATGCCCTCCTTTACCGCAATATAAGCAGAGCTTCAATCTCCTTCTCTTTTCTCGTTCTTCCGTTGTGAGGGGGCTTTGGATACCACCTATCTGCATGGGCTCGGGCCCTTCGGAGGTCTTGGGTTGTTCAACAGCTGGAAGTCGGGGTCGGGAATATAGGAGGCGCGTTTCGCCTCTATTCCGATCTCCTCTTCTCTCATGCAGGCAGTGATCTAACTGCACCGTAAGGTCAATCATTTCTTCACATGTTGAGGGCAATTGTACGACCTGTGACAGTACGTCTTTCAGTTCACCCCTTAAGCCCTGGTAGAACAAGGTGGTTCTCTTCTCTGGTGGCCAGTCTGTTTCTACTACTAGGCGATTAAACGTAGTAATGTAGGACAGCAGATCCTGAGACTCTTGACGTAGTGTAAGGAGTTCCCGATCCAACGTCATCATGTGGGATTTATGATCAAAGAGTTTCCTCATCTCTAAACAGAAGTTTGGAAACCTGTGCAGCACAGGGTCATTCCTTTCCATCAGGGGGATAGTCCAGCTAGCGGCGTTGCCACCCATATATGACATCATAAATGCCGTCTTGGCGGCTTCGTCCTGGAACACTGCAGGCTTACACAAAAAGTGCAATCGACATGGGGTGAGGAAGGTCTCAAACTTCTTGGGGTCGCCGTAAAACCTTTCAGGAGGTGCCAAAGGTATGCCGGTGTTCTGGATCACGTGGACAGTAGGAGTCGAGTCGGCGGTCGTTGAGGGACCAGGAGAAGTGGCAAAGAACCCACCCCCTTACCTAGTTGTGTTTGCTGCAATGGGGACGGTCTGACCTGGAGGAAGGAGAGTAACCTCTCTAATGTAGGGTTTGGACACAGGACTTTTATGTGACAGACCCGCCACCTCCCTACGTATCGTGGCCATTTCTTTTATCAATTCTTGGTTTTCTAACCGTGAGGTTTGAACCTCCTGCTGGAGCATTCAGGCTCTACAGCAATGAGGCCAACACAACATTAGTGTCCATCGTTCAGGCTGGGCATCAATCTTGGGCTTGACAATCTGTCTGGGTTGTCAGCAGCACAAGAGCGATTGAATTGCCACTAACCTCTGCCTGGAATCCAGCGGGAACGATGTCATGCAGAGAATCCTCCCTTTTCGCCTGAGCGCTACCCTCCCCAGTGCAACTGTACACAACTGGGAAAGACAGCACCCAAGGGAGAAGGGAAGGGGCAAAATAATACATCCTGCTGGGACTTCCTATTTCCTAGGTCTGGTCTAGTTGGGTAATCAGGTACAATGCATGTGAAATATAAAAGAAGACAATTACACACAGTATAGGCATAGGCTAGACTAAAACAATAGAAGTCAACCGTGGAATGTCAATCAAACAGGAATTACCAGCAGGTAAAGCAAGGATTTCCTGGAATGGAAAAAACAACTGCCAGAATTTTCAGGAACCCTCCAAATCTCTGGTCAGGAAATATTATCACTAGACTGTTTCTGCACAGCTTGTAATAGCGATATAACACTTAGTCTTGCAAAGTGGATTATAGTTTGCACTTGATCTTGTACTGTAGAAAAAGCACTGTTCGCCAAGTTCCTCCTATTGGTTGCCTTCACCAGAGACATGAACAAAAATATATGTCATTCTACGAAATGCACTTTGCAGAAAATATATATGAAATAATAACTGATAGCTTTAAAAAACGGTAGGAAGCTGAAAGTACTCAATAAGCTTACAATCCTAAGGAAGCGCTTCCTAGTTATGCCGGACTAGTACAAACAATGTACCTGAAGTCTCCTCGCCGGGAGACTCGAGCTCAGACACGGTCTTCTGCTCAGCCAGAAGTAGCGCCGCTCTGTTCGGCACCCCGCCTCCTCGCCGGGTAATTCTTCGGAAGCACAGCAGTTTGCGTTTAACAGAAACGCCACGCGGGTCGATGAAAGGATTCACACCGCCGCCGATAATCAAGGAATCCTGCCGAAGGCGGGTTAGGGGAGCACAGAGACAGGAATACAACCGCTCCAGTGAAGGGAACCGCGGGGGTCTTTTGAAGTCTTCAAGGCTTCGCACGACTGAAACACAAACCCAAAATCCTAGCGGGAAGGAAAGCGTCCGAGAAACGGGCCAGATTGTCAAGCGTCGGCCCTTTGCCCCGGAACCTATTATATAGTGAGCGGGCCACAGAAAAGGGCTTCCTGACTGCTCTGCTATGTCCTTTTGCCTTCTGGGACTTGTAGTGCGGAGATGATTGAACCCTACTCTGCCCTGCGTTACACGTGATCGCGACAAAATGGTGGATGAAGTGCTTGTGCGTATAATCGTTTCAGCCTCTACGCTTCTGCATGTGCCTAGCAGCTTACATAGTGGTCTCAGCCAAACCCAGCAGGGAATTGCATAGGCTGGACAGGCAAAAAGCATGTGTGCTACTGTTTCTTAGTGGGCCGGGCAGGTAGGGCACTTATTGTCAGTAGAATTAGACCACCTTGACGTGAAAGACCTTAAGGGTAGCGAGCCCAACCTCATCTGGAAATGCAATTTCCTATTTAGTGGCTTTGCAATTATGTCCCAGTATAGTTCGTGGTGCGTATTATGTTTGAATTCTAGAAATGTACCTGTCAACGTGGCTGATTCACTATGTCTGAAGGTATTGAGAGTGATCATCTCCCAGTATTTTTCTTTTAGGTTCTTTTTAGAAGGAAAACTGCCCGCAGACGGAACATCCCAGAGCATTTTTAGACCAAGGTCTACCAGAATGTCTCTAACACCCCAGAGCCATCTAATCGTATGGAAACTGTCTGATTTAATTATGTCTGTAAAGCCTGAGGCATAAACTTTTAGTTCCGAAGTTGTCCATAACCTACGCCAGTATAATGTGTTGCCAGAACAAATTGCTGGTTCCACTTTAGGTTACTCTGTATGTGGATCCCCAGATATGTGAACGCTCCTACCTGTTCCAATTAACGATTGTTGATGTATATTCTGCCTTTGTATTGTATTGTATTGTAATTGCATTTATATAGCGCTCACTACCCCTGACGAGGCGTCAAAGCGCTTTTTCGGCGGGTAGCACGCTACTCCGGGACTCATAGAGGATAAGTGTTGAATTAGTATAGTGAAACATGCAAGTACATTTAATGTGGTGGATAGGTTAGTTCGTTATTTGGATATGAAATGATAGCAGAAGGATAGAGGAGGACAAAGGTTTGTATTTATTTATCGCTTGTTGACGCACGCTATTCCGGAAGCCTATAAAGGATTAGTGGTGAATTAATATGGTGAAATATGAGGTAATTTCAGTGGTGGATATTAGTCTGTTACTTGGAGTGAGAAGGATAGCGGAGGGATAAAAGGGGAAGAAAGATTAGCATTCATATAGCACGTGTTATCCCTGATGGGTGTTGAAGCGCTTTTCTGGCGAGTAGCACGCCACTCCAGAACCCATAAAGGATTTGTGTTTAAAATTAGCATATTATAAATATGAAGTCATTTGAGTAGTAGATATGTTATTCAGTTATTTGGGCAGTATATTAGTATAGTTGAATATGGAATTTGAGAAGTGAACATGTGAGTCTGTTAATTTTGATTGAAAAGGATAGTGGAGGGATAAAAGAGGGAAAGTTTTTTTTTTTTTAGGTCTTAGCAGTAGGAAGAGAAATGAGAAAAAGGGCAGCATTTCTGGCCTTAGTCCCGAACAGGCTCAAACAGGCAACTACCCTTGGCCTCTCCGCCCTTAGCCTCGATGCCCAGGCTGAGACGCACTAACCCTGGCCTCGTGTAGCCCTAGTAATCAGGTGACCCCTTCAGCCAATGGGAACCCTAGCCCTAACACTATGAAATCACAACACTAGCCCAAAAATCTAGAACTAATAGGAGACCAGGACCTTACTGCCAATCTTAGCCCTGGTCCAAGCAGCCAATCAGTTCAAAAACCCTGATCTCTACGTCCAATAAAGGCCTTAGCCCTACCAGTAGTCCTAACCCAAGTCCAAGCAGCCAATGGTACAGGTAGCCCTAGTCCCTACTTCCAATAGAAATCCTAACCCTAGCCCTAGTCCCAACCCTACAATGATTGAATCACAGACCCAGAATGCAATCAGAACCCTCAAATACCCAACCAATGAGGACATTAACCCTAACCCAATAGAAACACCAGATACAACCACCAATCAGTGTACACATGTGTCAACAACTAGCAGACCATATAAGGTCCCAGCGACCTCAGACAAGGTTTGCTGGCCAGGGAGTTGGAAGTTGCTTCTCCTGTTCAGAATCTCCTAGGAGACAGACAGGCTCAATCCACACTTTGGACTTCTGCAGGAAAAGGCTTCACTAACTCGAAATCTAATAACCCTGTTTGAATGAAACTTTACTCCCCCTGCTGGCCAAAAAAGGAAGTGTACAGGCCCCAGTAAATACAAGTTTAAACAGCTCACAGAAGCACCCTCTGATGTAGAATAACCCTGTTGCTGGGGGGGGGGGGGGTGGGGGGGGGGGGGTAGAGGGGGCTGGCCTCACAGGCTTGTGAACACAAAATGGTGGCTGGGGGTGCACTGTTTTAACACACAGGTCTTAGCACAGAGCAAAGGAGAAATTTGGAGGGAAAACAGAATTGTCACCAATGAATGAGAGGGACAAACTACAGAGGTTGGACTGCAAATCCCACAATTCAACACGTTAAATGCAAGCAATCATGGGCAGGGAAAACCACGATTTTAAAACACATAACAGGTGATAAAATATGCAATCACAGGCAGGTCAAAACTGCAATTTTAAACTGTAACAACCACATGCAAAGACAGTAATCACAGAAAGGGAAAATCGTTTTTTAAACAACTTTTGTTTTGGGAAGAGACAACCCTAGTCTGTCTCCTTCCCACTTCCTGGACTCTGCTCACTGCAATCTGGGGCACAGGTAGGCTGCAATTCACAAGATGGGGGAGAATGAGTTGGGGTGCACCCAGCAATGCCTTTAGGGGCCTGGGCAGGTGTGAGAGGAGGGCTCAGACTTGCCTGGTAGCTGAATAGCCAATGGTCTGCTGGCCTGGGGGTGGGGGACGGGGAGCTGCTTCTCCGGTTCAGAATCTCCTAGGAGACAGACAGGCTCAATCCACACTTTGGACTTGAGCCACTTCAGGGCTCTGTCCTACCACCCCCTCACTCACCCCAAGCACAAACCACTCTTTAACCCACCCATAGAAAGCTCGGTCCTGTTCGTGCTGAAGCATTTTGTAGAAATCTTCCAAAGCTTTGACTTCTCCAACAGCCTTGGTATCTGCCAGGCGGCTGGTGACAGCTGGGTCAGACAGGATCTCTTTTATAATAAAGTTCTGACCCCATGGATCACATCCCGAAGATTCACAACTTCAGGGATTTAGTGAAAACACATCACCTGCCTTTGCTGTGAATCTTCAACACTTCCCATCAAACCAAATTTCAAGAACACGGAAAGGGGGACCTTCGATGTACACTTTGCGTTGCACTCCCTGATTAACAACCCCCCCCCTCATCTCAATAGAAGGGCCGCAAATAGATGCCGGTGTGTTTCTGTACTGCTCCACGACTGAACAGAGCTGCACTGGTTGTTGATATGACCGAGTCGCATACTTTAAAGTTCACCGACCCATACAAGCTCTACTTCGAAAAACATACGGCCATTATTTTAATAATTCTCAGCAGTGCACATCATTAAGATGGAAGTGTATTTAAGTATGCAGTTTCAATAGTTAAACCCCACTCTGTAATTCCTATATTCAAGAAGGAACATTATCTTTATCAGTAAATCTTCCCATCACCCAAGTCTCTCAATATTTAATTTGGCGATTGTTCTTTGATATTTTCCAATTTTACGATCTTTGTTTTTGGGCACCAGGCATGATAAAGAAGAGAAATGGTTGCAAAATAGCATTACATACATTTCTTAAGATCTCATAATTCACATGCAGGGCCATGACCTTGTAGCAACAAAATAAGTTCTAGAATTCCACTACCATTTATCCTATTTTGTTCATATTAAGGGCGAAAAACACGACAAATATAAATGATGGTCTAAAAAAAGCATAAGAGTTGTAGGGGTTGACTCTCATGTAAACACTTTACAATGTTGAGCATTCTATATAAAAGACTACCCCCCTGTGAATAAGCGCAAGCAAACATTATGGTTAGAGCTCTTTTACATATTCCACGACGAGACAGACTATTTGGTGTTCTTACAACTTTTACCTACATGCTCTTGGGGTAGCATTACTTTTATAATTCATACATTACCGGATATTAAACCACTTAAGTATAAAGTAATACAAAGACCCCAATCATGAAGGACAGTTACGCCTGTACTGGTACAATGCTGCCCCTCTGTACAGTTTTACAATCAACCGTAGAAGGCTTGCAGTTGTCATGTCCATGAGAATTTAAGCATCGTAGGCAAGGAACTGTTTACGGCACATTACTTTCTAGCTGTAAAATAACGGAATTAGAAATCATTAAAATTTGCTCACTGTGGCCTGCACCGCAAAGCCAAATCACCATTAAGAACTGATGCAAATCACTATCAAGAAGCTAGTGAAGTGGTTTTAGTAACCAAGCTGAGGGATACTCGCACATACCCGAGAATGAACTGCAACTGACCGATCTAAAACAGCATATTTGTGAACCAGTGTCTTCCGGAGACCTCCAGCGACTCAAGGCACTTACCCCAGGCTGGCAGAAATAAGACCCCGCAAACCACTATCAGTGCCTCAATGCTACGACAAGGAACACTGTGCCATACTAGAGGTCTCTGCAATGAGATTTGTCTATGACACATTGACCTCGAGACCACGATAAGAACAAAACTTTTCAAAAATTAATATGGCACACTGTAGCCCACTCGGGGTCTTCGAGATTATCAATGTGTCGTCGGCGAACATCAGATTTGGTATTTTAACGCCTGCTAAAATAGGGGCATCAGTATTCACGGGTGCCATGCAATCAACTATTCCATTAAGGAACAGGGAATATAAGGTGGGGCCATGGCACACCCCTCGTTCTATTGGGAACGGGCTGGTGTCCATGCCCTGCCTGCCCCAACGAATTTTGGCATAGTTATTCTCATGCAGTCTCATTATTAGTGTGAGGAATTCTTTAGGCAACCCCATATGCATGATAACCCCAAGGTTATCATGCATTATAAACCTCAGTGCGTGTAAAAGTATTCTGCATTTGTGCCTTGAATAACGTCGGGTGTATGTTTCATTTACCGTAAGCGGACCGGGCCTGAAATCAGGCCTCAAAAGTAACTTGTTTGTGTATGTGTCGACTTGCCACAGGTCTTCTGTTTTCATTGCATCGGAGAAGAATGTAAATGTTCCATTCTCTGTTCAATATAAACGGCGTCTGCAGTTGCAAAATATTCTGCGGATCGACAGTTAGGCGCTTGCAAAACTGCACATATGGGCTGATACCTCTGCGCTTCATAATGCCTCTTAAAATAGTACTGTTTAGGGCGTGGATTTGCAAACAGAGAGTTCAAAGTGAGTTCCGAGTGCAAAAGACCCACTTACTCCTTGGCAATAATAAAGGAGCAAAAAGGTATAAACAGGTTGACTGGAATTATGCGGTTGCGTGGCCTTGGCAATTTTCGCATAATTGTAGACTTGCTGCATTTGCCACATAATCCATCATCTGCTACATAATCTGCCGATTTTAACAATAAAAGTGTATTTCTCTAGTTCAAACAATTCAAAAGGTAGTAAAAATGCAGCAACACATAATGCCGCGTAGTGGAAGGCCTTTTAGCAAACCTGGCCTGATCAGCTTTCTGTTGCCTATCGATATATTTGGATGTTAAACAGGTACTAATAAGGTGCAACCAATGCCCAGACAGTATTACCAAGTTTAGGAATGGCACAAGTAATACTATTACAAAATGTGTTGCATTATGCCACAATTTGCCTTGTCTTGTCGTTTAATTTCCTCAACCCTGCCGCATAATCTGCCCTTCTCCTGCTGCATAATTCCAGTGGCCCTGGATATAAAACTAACCGAACTTTTGGACAAACAGGACAGAGGGAGTGGCGATAAAGCATCGCTCAGATAAACACTAATACTATAATTCCACAAAGCATATCATGAGTTTTACTTAGAGATGAGTGATCAACAATGTTTGCGCTGCATTTGTATTTACCCATACACTATTGTAGTAGCTAATTTATTAATTATTATGATAATCCTTACTCACATGATTTACAGAAGAAGACAACATAATAAATGCATGTCATTATAAGGACATATTTGTGGAAGAACTGTTAACGTATTGCTACATATGAACATACCTAAACAGGAAAAGTGGGGATGAGAAATTTATGGGATTATAGCATTACAAGTCTACGGAATTCAAAAGATGCGGTGTCAAGACAGGTGGTAGCGTAGAAGTAATATTGTGTACTAGGTGAACAGTCATTGGCCAGCAATGTGCCTATTATGTTGTAATTAGCCTAACATCTTTAAAAAAGAATAGCTAAAACAGACAGAGTAATATTTGTGTGTGCTCTGAATTTGTTATTCCATGTCAGGACCGGAGGCAAGTATTACACGTTACTTTCTAAGCCTTATTCAACAGCAGCCATTTAAACAAATATGTCAGAAGACTTAATTTGCCAGAAGCACCTGGAGAAAAAGTCAAGAGTTTAACGTTTAGTAATGTCCAATCGACTATCATGGACCCCTTAATAGTCCTTCAACTCTGATGCTGCTTCCTCTTTCTTCGCTGCTTCAGCAACCGAGATAAGGGCCACCAGCCTGCGCTATGGGGAGGCCTCTTGGAATCACTCCAGACTTTCTCAAAACATGGGCGTGTGGTTTTCCAACTTCCACACAATCAATTGGCCTTTGAATTTGGCGTTCAAAAATGAAAGCACGCAATTGGCCAAAGGGAGGTGCATGTCCAGCCTTTTCTCTAAAACGTTGACTCCCATGGCCTTTGGTCTCGGGAGCAAGCAGCGGCGCGCAGGCTGGCAGATGCATTCCTGGATCATGTTACTAATTAACCCAGAGCGGTCGCTTTCACTTTCGTGGCCACGCTTGTTTTTGTTGTTGATTTGCTACCTGCGCTCCGACATGTTTCCATAGAGTGCTGCCGAGCACTAGAGCCATTGCACCCCCTCCCTTTCCCCGTTGTTTATTTTGACACCCGGCCTCAGGCAGTGCAAAGGACCCCTGCTGTTTATTTCATTGGGTATGCCAAATCTGTCTTGAGACACTGCTGGTTTGGTCTGGCTCTGGGCCCCTTCAGGCTTGAAGCGTCCTTTCTTTGGCCTTTCGCATAAGCTCACGTGTGCGAGGGAAGATGCGGGCAAAAAAAAGAAAGAAAAATGGAAGCGAAAAGTGAAGTTTTTATTTTGCCCTACAAATTGTGCAGACGTGTGGAAGAGGATGCTTTGTCCCTTGCAGTCGTGCACACTGTCTGCAGCTTTGGCTATAAACAACAGGTAATGTTTTCAGGCTGTTCACTGCAGAGCACGTCTGTCAGCTGCGTGGACGAGAAACACTGGCAAATTGAATCAAGGTCGAGGCACAGCACGCTGTAAATTTCTGCCAAGTCGAGCAGCAGCTACTGCATCCAATGGTCACCACTCCTGGCTGGTTGTAGATGCGGCAAGCAGCCATGCTGTGAAGGGAGTCTTGTGTGGGTGATGCGTGTGTAGTTTCACTGCGTGTTCTCAACATCTACTTAGTAGGCCACCAATTGCCCCAAGCAGCTGTGAGGTGTTATTTAGGCAACCGAACTCCCGCTGCGCACGTTAGATCAACTTCCACAGCAATGGTCCAAAAAGCCACGTTGTCTTCAGCACTGCTGCGCTACAGGTGTTGCGAACTGAAACACCACTTCTATTGAAATTAAAGTGAACCTATCTAGATGGATGGCCTAAAGAAAGTAGCATCTTCCAGGTTAGGTCTTCACATTCATAAGGAGATGATTAGCGATAGCGGCTTCTGTGGAACATATGCTTTGCTAAAAAGGAAAAGCGCTTTGGGTATTTTTTCAAGACATGCGCATGTGCTTAGTGTGTCAACACTCAAAAACGGATGTACCGCCACAGATTTGCCCGGACAGTTGCTTTAACTCTGCATATTACACTATGGTATGAGCCCGCTCTACTGCATCAATATTCCTTTATACTACTATAATGTCAAATTGCAATCTGAGCCGCAACAAGCCAATTGAGTGCTTCCTGAGTGGGGTGTGTGCCCCCTTTCTTTCCAGATTCCTTTTTGTCAGAGCGTTCACTATTGTAGTCATTTTCTTGAAAGCTCTCCTGCTGTAGTGACGCCCGCCCGTTGAATAGACTGGAGCAGTGGGTAAGGGGTGCAAGGGGTAGCAAGGAGTAGCAAACGCCACTAATCTTTATTTGTTCAAACATTTTTCCTGATTTTTTAAATTCTTTTGCGCTACATAGCTAAAGATAGGCGAGACCTATTGGGTATGCCAATGCCTATTTCTTTGTCATTATGGTATTCGATATGCTTTCTTGTTAACAGTTAATGCCGCTTATATTTTCATCTTACAGCGCAGCCACGGGAATGCTTAAAGCTCCTCTGCGGCCGCTTTTCAGACTTATAGTGCGCGCCTTGGTGTCGGATGCTTGTGGTGAGGTCCTACAGCCTTTAGAGGGCCCTGCACATTGACTGCACATTACGTGCCGGTGCGTGCTGATCACACAGCCAGTGTCAGTGCAGCCAGCCGGGTATATTGAGTATTTGCTTCTTCCCCTTTTCCCTGGAGCCTTGATGCCCTGTAGGAGTCTGTACTGGTTGACAGCACATCGGACTCAGCTTGGGACAGTTGATTTATTTAATTACTTAACGTAAGTAGACGCCTACCCAGGCACTTCGCAAAACCCCTGGTAGCACTTGGGTGATCGGCGTCCTGCAAGCTGGGACTGTTACTAGCCATCTGAGCAAGTACTACATTGGTTGCGAAGCCCCCACCACTTATCAATTTCCTCTAACACGATCTGGTAAAGCCAGGGTAGGACATTTCATACATTGGGCAGCCCATTAAGATATACCATAATGAGTGATGTTGAGGAAATATACACTGAAGAAGATGTATTACCTACCTCCTTACTGACGAGGGTTTCTGTGAGGTCATGGATATCTCTATTCTCAACGCGGTTACGCAGGTGGTGGCTCCCTTGGAGCGGAAACTTTGGCAATGCGCAAAATAATGCTTTAAACCCCTCACTGGGAAGGAAGATTCCCTGGGGCTTATGCTGTCAATACCTACGGGGACACCTGTCAAACCTGGCTGCTTTCAAAACACAAAAGGAATCCTACACTGGGTATCAATATCAACGCTTTTGACTAAAAAGGGCCTGCCTCACCTATGCCTGACACCGATTCCCTCAGACCAAGGTCCCGATATGGGGCTCGTCCCTGGCGCCCCCCCCATCAACCAAGGGATGATACATCCACTGATGATACCTCCAAAGATTCTCAGACATGTTTTACCCTGACCAGTTTAAGCACCCATACACCTCTGAATGGGCCCCAGCAGAGAAGATGGTGTCCTATGTTGTATCCGATTATGCAAACCATTAGATAAAGAAGTGCTTAACTCCCTTCGGGCGGAATGCCCCTGCCCTGCCCTCAGCGAGAAAGTGGCTCTGACCCCAGAAACAGACGAGCGCATGGTCACCTTTCTGGGGAAATATATGCAAGACCCCAAGAAGGGTATCAATAGGTCCTGGTGGGCTCAACTGAACAAGCTGTTAGACATGTTTGGTAGCCTAATGCACATCCTGGATATGGCGGAGGACTCAAATGCGTCCGGGACCCTGATTTCACCAGATGCACTGTCCGTGAGGGCCCAGCGGGACATTATTCTGTTGGGGGAACGCAAATTGAGCCATCTCCACGGAGAGGCGCTGTTCTCTCCTTATAAAGATTGACCCAAGTTAATGGACCTGGCTACATCAGAAGTCAGACCCAACGCTCAGGGGATTTGTTCGGGGACCCTTTCATTTGTGAGTTTGGTAAATTTGTGGTGAGATTTAACTTGGTCGACAAGGCTCAAGTGTCTAATAAAAGCATTTTAACACCCTTGTTTTTACCAGGACTGGCCCAGGCAGGGAGCGTCAGGCCAACTGCTCACAGCCTTCAGTCCCCGGCATAAGCTATTCCAGCAAACAAGGCCCTGTTTTTAACTCGGGTGTTATTCTCTCCCTCTTACCTGCACAATAATAGTGGAACCACCGCTGCTGTAGCGGGTCCGGCTCCCGGGGTGGCTTAATCTTCGGCCGCCATCTTAGAGTGGTGTTTGGCCAGTAGAGGGGCGGGGATTTCGAGCGGACTAGCGCTCTGTGGGTAGTGGAAGTCAGCCTACATAAGGCGACCGGTCCTTGGCTCTCCCTCACTCAGGTAAAGGATTGCCCTGCATAGCGCTCACACCTCGCGCTTTTCATCGCGCTGTGTTTTTAAATTGACCTGTTTTTCTATTTTGTTTCTGCATTATTTGTATCCCCTGTTTTTAACTCGGGTGTTATTCTCTCCCTCTTACCTGCACAATAATAGTGGAACCACCGCTGCTGTAGCGGGTCCGGCTCCCGGGGTGGCTTAATCTTCGGCCGCCATCTTAGAGTGGTGTTTGGCCAGTAGAGGGGCGGGGATTTCGAGCGGACTAGCGCTCTGTGGGTAGTGGAAGTCAGCCTACATAAGGCGACCGGTCCTTGGCTCTCCCTCACTCAGGTAAAGGATTGCCCTGCATAGCGCTCACACCTCGCGCTTTTCATCGCGCTGTGTTTTTAAATTGACCTGTTTTTCTATTTTGTTTCTGCATTATTTGTATCCCCTGTTTTTAACTCGGGTGTTATTCTCTCCCTCTTACCTGCACAATAATAGTGGAACCACCGCTGCTGTAGCGGGTCCGGCTCCCGGGGTGGCTTAATCTTCGGCCGCCATCTTAGAGTGGTGTTTGGCCAGTAGAGGGGCGGGGATTTCGAGCGGACTAGCGCTCTGTGGGTAGTGGAAGTCAGCCTACATAAGGCGACCGGTCCTTGGCTCTCCCTCACTCAGGTAAAGGATTGCCCTGCATAGCGCTTACACCTCGCGCTTTTCATCGCGCTGTGTTTTTAAATTGACCTGTTTTTCTATTTTGTTTCTGCATTATTTGTATCCCCTGTTTTTAACTCGGGTGTTATTCTCTCCCTCTTACCTGCACAATAATAGTGGAACCACCGCTGCTGTAGCGGGTCCGGCTCCCGGGGTGGCTTAATCTTCGGCCGCCATCTTAGAGTGGTGTTTGGCCAGTAGAGGGGCGGGGATTTCGAGCGGACTAGCGCTCTGTGGGTAGTGGAAGTCAGCCTACATAAAGCTCCCTTGCGAGCGCAGCGGGATCGCGCAGCGGGGGCGCCTCCACAGCGCCGGAGTCACGCCCGTCTGCGCCCGTGGGTTGTATTATTACGGCTTTTGCTGTTTTTAATTTTTTAAGTATGCTGACGTACTCTTCAGCTGAGCTTATTGCTTTACGCCTCCCTCGAGGAAACTGTTCCCATATTTTCCCTGGTGGTAGGAAACTAAGGAAAGGTTGTTCGTCATGTGCATGGCATTTCCCGGCTGCAGCTGCAAACGGGCCTGACACTACATCTGTCCCCTTCCAATGTCTCCTACTCAATACCAGGTCAGTAAATCGCCACTCCACTGACATCTGGAGTCTACTGTATAAGTCAAACATTACGTGTTTGTTTTTGACTGAGACTTGGTTGGGTGATTTTTCTGCTCCAGATCTGGCTAATGCCATCCCCCCGAATTACAACATTCACAGGAGGGATAGAACTTCGGGCAGAGGTGGTGGAGTTGCTCTTATCGTGGAAGAGAGTATTTCCTGCTCTATTTTCCCGGTGGAGAATTTGCAGGGATGTGAAGCTCTTGGTTTCACCTTACATCTCTCCCCCCTCCAGGCCTGTACTGGGATACTTGTATATAGAACCCCTGGTTCATTAGGACCTTTCTTTGACGAACTACAGGAAGCACTCGCAGTCCCCTGTATCAGGTCGGATCACTGTATTCTTCTTGGAGACTTCAATGTCCATATGGACAATAGCTGTGACCCAGACACTATAAAATTTATTGATACCACGACTTCGTTAGGGTTATCCCCCTTTGTGATAGGCCCTACACATAATAAAGGACATACCTTAGATCAGGTATTTTCAACGAAACCCATTTCGGTCGGTACCATCCAGCCTGTACTTTGGTCGGACCATTTTCTAATTTCTTTTTCTCTCCCTGTCACTGCCCTATCTCGGGTGAGGAAAAATGCAGCCACGCGAACTTCACGTCCGTTTCATTTACTTTCTGCGGACATGTTATCCGAGGCTCTCATCTCCTTTCCTTGCCCTCTTTTGGGAAGTTTGGAGGAGAATCTTGTCCACCTACACAATTGGCTTTTAGCAAGATTTGAGTCCTTAATCCCCAAGAAAAGCTCCAAATCCGGAGGGCGTAGGGAGTCAGCCCCTTGGTTCTCCCCTCGGCTGAGGTTACAACGTCAGGAGTGTAAAAGGGCTGAGAGGGCCTGGAGGCGGGCTTACGATCCAATAGTGAAATTGAAATTTCGGGCAGCCATTAAAGCCTATCATCATTCTATCTGGGACGAAAAGAAGGCCTATTTTGAACACCGCATTGATGAGGCTGATAATGTCTGCAAAGAAATTTTTAAAGTGGTCCAGGATTTTATTTCTCCTGTGGTTTGCACCCCCAACCATACTCATACTGATGTATGGATACAACAACTTGCCACCTTCTTTGTCAATAAGATCACAGCCATTCAGGCCTCTCTCTCCAGTGCGCAATCTGATCCATGCCATCTAACGCTACCATGTCCTGTGGAAGACCATGGCCCTTTCCTCTCTGTTTTCCCCTCTATGGATCTTAGTACATCTCTGGAGCTTTTGTCTAGCCTGAAATCCGGCTCTCCATTAGATCCATGTCCGGCTAAATGCTTAGGGAAAGTGGCTTCCGCCATTAACATCTTGGTGAACCCCCTGCTGAATACATCTCTGTCGACAGGGAAGGTGCCTCAGGCCTGGAAGCGAGCCATGATTCTACCGCTGCTCAAAAAACCCACCTTGGACCCCCTGATACATGCTAACTATAGGCCAATCTCCCTGCTCCCTGCTCTGGCAAAAGTGGCCGAGCGTTATGTGCACAGGATAATTTCCAGCTTCATCGAAGGAAACGACCTGTTGCACACCTCGCAGTCCGGCTTCCGTACTAATTTTAGCACGGAGTCGGCTCTGCTGGAGGTCACGGACGCCATCAGGGAAGTACTCGACCTGGGGGGAAAGGCCGTGTTAGTCATGCTTGACTTGTCGGCGGCCTTCGACACCGTTCCACATGATGCCCTCCTTGTAAGACTCTGGGAGTGTGGCCTTCGTGGAACGGTGTGGAACTGGCTAAAATCATTTCTGGCCGACCGCCGACAAACGATCTGGGCGCCTCCTTTTTCCGCTGATATGGCTCCGCTAGAGGTGGGAGTCCCGCAGGGCTCCATTCTCAGCCCTATGCTGTTTAACATCTTTATGGCCCCTCTGGCGGAAGTCGCGGAATCCTTTGGCGCCCAGATCGTGTCTTATGCCGATGACACCCAACTCCTGTTCACTTGTGACAGGGCTGGGTCATTTGACGGCACAAAGATCAGGGACTGCCTTGGTGCGGTATTTGAGTGGTTCAGAGATCATGGCTTGAAATGCAACTCTGACAAGTCAGAGTTGCTTTTTTTCGGTTGCGCACCGGAACTGGACTGGAAATCCTGGTGGCCACTGGATATGTCTCCTCCTGACAAAGTCGCTGTTAAGGCCAAAAATCTGGGGGTGTTAGTAGATTGTGACTTATCCTTTGGACCTCACATCTCGTCCACTGTTGGGAAATGCTTCGGCATCTTACGGATGTTGAGGAAATTTCTTCCTCTACTATCACTCAACCACAGGAAGACAGTCGTTCAGGCACTAATCGGGTCGCGACTGGACTACGCAAACGCTCTCTTTGTGGGTCTACCGAAATATCTTATGACCCGTTTGCAAGTGGTCCAAAATTCGGCAGCCCGTGCCATCTTTGGACTCCCGAGGAGAGCTGGTGCCACTGCCTTACTGAACACCCTTCATTGGCTACCTATCTCCAAGAGAGTCCTTTTTAAATGCCTGACGGTGGCCTTTAAGGCCCTTCATGGTATTGGCCCCAAATATCTTGGGAAACGTTTCTCCAGGTATGTGCCAAGCAGGACTCTCAGGTCA
This sequence comes from Lissotriton helveticus, assembly GCF_964261635.1. Lineage (NCBI taxonomy): Eukaryota > Metazoa > Chordata > Amphibia > Caudata > Salamandridae > Lissotriton > Lissotriton helveticus. Next base: position 1,029,638 of record NC_136062.1, read on the forward strand.
TCGGGTCTGTCCCTGTTGACTGTCCCTGTAATTCGCCGTGCTCGTCAGGGAGGTCGATCCTTCCGCTATCTGACACCCAAGGCATGGAACGAACTACCATTGTCCTTGAGATTGGCCCCTTGTCTTCTTACTTTCAGAAAGGACTTGAAGACATGGCTTTTTAGGTAACAGTTCCTTTATCCCTCTTCCTTTTGTTGTGTGGTTGCTTTTTGCTGTTCCTTTCTTTGCCAAAGCGCCGGGATGCTCCTTCGGAGTTGCCGTGCGCTATAAAAGAATTAAAGTAACATAACATAACATAACAGTACCAAGACACTTCGAAGTTCACCAACTTTTACTCCACCAGAAGTTACCCTCACCATCGGGGTTTCAGAGGCAGCCACTGGGGTGGCGGCAATCAAGGTTCTCAAGGTGAGTGTTCAACTCTTCCTGCACCAATGTCTGGGGGGGGACTCCAGGTGTTTCTCCACAATTGGGCTATGATCACCTCAGATGCTTGAGTACTTCAAACTGTACACATAGAGGTTTACGGTTCACCCTTCCCGCTGGCCTTCGCGCCAGATGCCTCCTAACTAGCGGATGTTGAGGTGGAAGACTTGCTCTGCAAGGGTGCAACCTTTCCAACATCTCCTCACCTGACGGGCTTCATCAGAAATGTCTTTTTGGTGGATAAGAGGGACGCCAGTCAACATCCTGTAATATACTTGAAGCAATTCAACGAGTGGCTGGTCTACTGCCACTTCAAGATGGAGGGCATTCACCTCCTGAGAAAAATCCTTCAACTCAAAGATTGGATGGTGCGCCTAGACCTCAAGGACGCCTATCTGATGACACAGATTTTTCCACCACACCGTCGCTTCCTTCAGTTTCAATTGCGGAGGACAGACGTTCAAGTTTACCACTCTCGTTCAGACTGCCCTCATCACCAAGGTGATGTGCCCAGTGCCAGAGCCCGGGGCATCGTGAGACTGGTGCAGCCCAAGCTCCAGACATCAAGCTAGCATCAAAGTGTTCACCGAGAGGGCGCCGGATCGACCTGGTGCATTATTGTTTTCCCAGTAGCTTGGAGGGGCCCGTGGTGGACAACGAGAGAGCAGCATGGGGAAGCCAGAAAAGGTGCAAACCAAACTCCAGTTTGAATCCCAAAAGTCCCAGAGGCAGCAGGACCACAAGATAAATGCCTCTGAGTTGGGATCGGAGGCTGACGAAGTACATCATGATGCAGATCTTAAGCAAATCCTGGAAGCTATGCAACACAGTTTGAATAAAATAGATGGTAAAATAGATGCGCTCACTTTCAGGATGGACCGGATGTCCAAGAGACTAGACAAACAAGTGAAGAGACTAGATACAGTTGAACAGCGAGTCTAGGATGCGAGGACACCCTAAACTCAATGAATGATGCGCAAAGCTCCATTGAAAAGCAGTTGCAGGTGGTCCAGGCCAGGGCTAAGGACTTGGAGGCTGGCTCGCGGCGGAACAACTTTTGCATAGGTGGCATAGCAGAATTCACCAATATACCATATATGGAGCTCTTCGTGGAGCGCCTGCTCACAACGCTACTGGGAAAAGAATCCTTCTCGCCCATGTTCCTAGTGGAAAGGGCGCACCAATCGATTGCTCCCAGGCTGGCCCCTGGGGCGCTATGGCACCCAGTGATAGCTAGGTTACTAACCTATAGGGACCGAGACACTGAGCTCCATATGGTCAGAGAGCTTAAAGATCTGCAGTTTGAGGGCATGGTGATATCCTTGTATCCTAATTTCACCCTGCACGTCCAGGAAGCCAGATGCCTTTTTGCTCCAGCTAAGCTGAATTTGCAAGATCTACAGCTAGAATACAACATGCTCTATCCAGCCAAACTGCGAGTTAGATGTTAAGCAAAAAACACATTTTTACGGACCCCTACCAAGTCATGCAGTTCCTTAAACGTAGGAATCCCAACCGCTTTAAAAGTAGCCATAGCGCAAGCAGTGATGACGAAGCAGCATAGTTGCAAATAAGCACAGTAGAATCTGCATTTATGCCTGACTCTGCAAAGGGCGATATTGCTGAACTTAAGTAATACATCCTAGGAACGATAACTATATATTGGTCCGGGGGCAGCGGTGGACTGAACCTGGTGACATCTGCCCCAGAGTGTGCACCACAAGGGAGTGTTGTGTTTTAGTTTGTTAATCTTTTCCTAACTTAAGAAGCAGTGGGCAATTTTTTTGTGGGGGAGGGTGGATTTCGATTATGCACAGTTGGGTATGCATAGTGTGGGAGGGGGTGGGGTAAAGTTGACGGGTGAGACATGCATAGTGTTTTGAAATTCAGACAGGCTGAGATTGGTGTTGATATGTTCATTGTGGAGTGTATTTTACATGGATACAGTACCAAACAAAGAGTGGCAGACCGAATGGAGGGAGGGCATGTTTATGAGTAGCACAATACGATTGTTAACTTGGAATATAAGGATGTTGAATGACCATAGGAAAATCAGAAAGGCGGTTGCTTACTGGTAGAGGCACAAGATAAATGTGGCTCTACTCCAAGAGACGCATTTACCACTCCAGAGTAACTTGCTGACCCAAAATCTTTTCCAGGGCAAGATCAACACTGCAGGTGTTACGATTCGTTCAAGAGGGGAGTTAATATTGGTTAACCCTAGAGCTGGAATCACAGTCTGTACTGATGAGGGGGACCCGAATGGGAGGTATGTCGTAGTGTGCTGTCGTAAAGAAGGGCCAGTAGTTAGAATTGTTAACGTGTATAGGCCCAACTATGATGACACCTATTTCTTTCATAGCTTGGGCACTTCCTTGCTGCACAAAATTGATATCCCATTAATAATAGGCAGAGATTTTAATTGTATTCTAGATCCCCTCAAGGATCGATCTAAAGGGCCCGTTCGCCGTCAGTCAGCTGAGGCTGGAGCAGTCCTGGAGTTGATTGAGAGCTTAGACCTGGTGGATGTGTGGAAACAATGTCACCCTGACATAGCTGGGCATACACAATACTCTGCCCCTCACGACCCGCACACACGTATTGACTATTGGCTGGTGTCCAAAAGGCTTTGCACTCAGGTGGAGCTGTGCACCTTACACCCCAACACCTATTCCGATCACGCACCTATTCAGCTAGACTTGAAGGGCCTCACCAGACAGGCCCCAGGGTTTCTTTGGAGATTCCCCCGTACTCCCTCCTGGACCCAACATTTAATGCAGAAATGGCAACAGCAATAGAGGTATAGTTTGATAAGAACCTGGGCTCTGCGGACGATTTTAGTATCGTTTGGGAGGCCTTTAAGGTTTACATATGTGGTATCGCCATGTCTAAACATGCGGGTGTACTCTGATCACTAAGAGACTGACTGACAGGCTTGGAGAAAGATATCTTGGCGCTTGAACAAACTTTCCAAAGGACAGGGGACAACTGGGTTTTAGCAGACATTAGGATTGCGCTGGAGGAGTTCCAGGACACAGCAGATAGGGAGGTCACAAACACCTAGGTAAATATGCAGCGGCCAGAGTGTACGGTGAGGTTGATCGCCACGGGGCTACTTTGACGGCTATACTGTGACCGCGGCGTGAGGAGGACACCAATACAGAAATCATAGATGAGGATGGTCTTCTCTTGCACGAACGTACAGACATAGCTAATAGATTCCACAGATACTACTCTCTTCTATATACTTCTCAAACCCCCCTGACGATGAGGGTATATTAGATTATCTAGAGCACATTCAGATGACATGGCTCACAAACGCTCATCAGGAATACCTCATGGCCCCGCTTTCTGCTGGCAAGGTCAGAGCTGCTATTCAACTGATGCGAGCTGGCAGTGCACTGGGGATTGACAGGCTCACGGTGGCCTTTTATAGGAAGTTCCATGACCAACTGGGGCCCCATCTCATGACACTATTTGAGCATATGGCGCAGGCTGAAATGATGCCCGCCTCCTTGAAAGTGGCACTGTTAATGATGATACTGAAACCAGGAAATGCCCCAGAGGCCTGCTCATCGACCGACCCCTCTTTTTGTTAAATGAGGACACCAAGATATATGCTAAAATACTGGCCAATAGGCTTGCTCCACTGGTGCCACAGGTAGTGAGGCCGGAACAGGCAGGGTTTGTACCTGGACACAATCTTACTTTAAATCTCGTAACTATATTTGGCACAATCCAAAGATTAGATCCAGACATCAAGCTGGCAGCAGTTTTCTTGGGCAGTGAGAAGGCGTTTGATTCGGTGGGATAGGCCTTCATGAAGGGAGTGCTGAGGAGAATAGGTGTGGGAGACATCTTCATCCAACTTGTTGCAACGCTTTACACTCGCCCCACGGCCAGGATTCGATTAGGTACTGAGGTCACAGCCCTTATAGCCATTTATAGAGGGACTCGACATATCTGCCCGCTGTCCCCTCTCCTCTATGCTATTGTGGTAGAGCAAATAGCATGCGCGCTGCACGAATATCCTAGCCACAGAGGACCGCGTACGCTGACAATACATTGCTGTATGTTCGCGACCCGGAGATTAATCTTAACCCAGTCCTGTCGGAAGTGGTTCTGTTTGGAAAGCAATCCGGTTTTACGATTAACTGGGATAAGTTACTAATATTTTCACTGACCCCAGGCAACAACTTCGACTCAGTTCGATTTTCCAATGCAGTGGACCTCACATCCAAAACGATATTTAGAGATACAGATTCACACTGAACCAGCTGTGGTTGTTGCAGAGAATTATGGGAGTGCCGTCCCAAGATTAGAAAATGACATCAATAGATGAATCAGGCTGCCGCTTTCATTGTTAGGTCGTATGTCTCTGATGAAGATGGTGATTCTGCCCAGGTTCCTATTTCTGTTTGTTAATATCCCCATCCTACTTCCACGCACATTGTTTTCCAACCTCTGCAAACTCAAGGTCAAACTCGCGTGGGTCGGTAAGCAACCCAGAGTTAGGTGGGACACACGGACTCAACCATATGTTGCTGGGGGGCTGAGTGCGCCTGACCTGGAGTTACATTGCAGGGTGGTTCAGGCCTCACACGCTTACGCCTGGTTACATGGCCCAGCTGACTTGCCCCACTTAAGCGACAAGCTGCAGATCCCCTTTTGTTACCACAGATACTGCTTAAAGCCCCAGTCCCGAGTCATGGAGTCCTGGACTCCCTCAACTCCACTGCCCATGCATGGCACAGGCTGCTGGATGCTCAGATGGATGCAGTTATGTACTCTCCACTAATACCACTAGATTGGTGACCTGGTTTTCAATAGGCAGAGAACGGGAGGTGGCTCACACAAAGAAGCGTGTACAATACACACATAGGGAGATTTCTTTCAGGCTGGAGTGGTGCGAGACTGGGAAGACTGTGTTGGGGACACACAGGGGCTCATGCTACTGGACAAGTTCCAATACTATAGGGCCAGGCATGCATGGCAGGATATACTAGGTGAGGAGATGCAGGAGCCTAGCAACTTCCTGGCACTTTCCCATACCATCAAAGCCGATTCCCCAGCGAAATTGATCACAATGCTGTACGCCATGGCACAGGCACCCAGGAAAGCTAAACTACACAAAGCCAGATAGGAATTGCTCAAAGAATAAGACATGACAATTGATGATAAATGTTGGGCTTCTTGCTTCGAAGTCACGAGACGGGCGTCACTGAATGGAAGGCACCAGCTGATACACTTTAAATACACCAACAGGGTGTACTACACTCCTGTCAGGTTGTTTCGCTATGGCCTGAGAGTCTCCTCAAAATGTGACACGTGCGGAGAGCAGGAGGCTGGGTTCTTGCATGTGTCATGGCTATGCCCCAGTATATCAGCTTTCTGGGGGAAGGCTTCCTTGACGCTGAGCTATATTGTGGAGGAACAGCTTGAACCTATTCCCTTGCTGGCACTGCTGGGCTACGACAGGAAGATTGCAGCCAGCAGCAGGAAATTAGTTGCAATGGGCCTGCTGCTAGCCAAACATAGAGTTGCTATGAGGTGGGCCAGGGGCCCCATACCATTGCTTACTATGTGCGTGGACTGCTGATATGCTTTATTGCAACACACAATCAGACGGTTATAACAAACTCCTTCTGCCGCAGGGTCACCCTAAAGGTTACTGGGGGCTATTCCAAAGATATCTGATTAGAAAGGAAACGGGACAGCCGGAGGGTGCTGAGGAAGGAGCAATTCAGCCCCAAGTGTCTATGACAGCTGTGTTTCTCCATGGTTTTGTTTCATGCTGGTCAAGTACGGGCATTTACGCCAGTTTGTATCACAATTTCCTCAGGTTCTGAAGGATCCAAACAGGAGTGCAGGCTACATTACTCGATTTTGGTTGCAGGAAGAAAGAGGGAGCGGACACAGAGTTGAGGGGCTATTAAGGAGTCTCTGATTGTTGATTGGACATTACTTCACGTTGAGCTCTTGACTTTTTCCCAAGGGCTACTGGGAAATTAAGTCTTTTGTTATATTTGTATATGGCTGCTGTTGAATAAAGCGTCCAATGTAAAGCGTAATCCTTGCCTCTGTGCCCATAATAGAATTGAAATTTTCCGTTACGATAGCTCGGAAATTTAACATTTTGATTTGGGATACATTATTTCTCGCCTGCAAGGGCAATATGTTCTTTGACAGCTCTGCCAGGTTCCAAGCACCCCTTCACTCTTGATAGAACTTAGAGGAGGTGGTATGAAAACCCTGTCCAGTGTTCTTATTTCTGCTAAGGCCACAGTCTCATTTGGAGGCTGGGAAATCTATCCAGGTGTGACCCTAAAAATAATAGGTTTTTAAAGCAAGTAGGCCCCAGTCATATCTACAGATGCCTTGAAATAAATATTCATAGAAAAGTTGACTGGTCTACGGTTTTTCTTAATACCACTGAGAGATGTTAGGCATAAACAGAATAACTCTGGAAAGGTAAAATCGTGATGTGGGCAATGGATTCACAAGCAGCGGACACGTGTTTTCTTCAACGGACTCCTTCAAGGTGTGACTCGTAAACGGTTCTCAAGCAGTCCTAAAGCCCCTAAGTGTTCAAAAAAGCAGCCGGAACGTGATAAGTCAGTGCATTAAACTGTTGTCTCTTCCCGTCTGAGTCTCCCAACAGAAAGTTTGAGAGTCACGTCTTAAAGAAGTCTGTTGGATAAAACATGTGTTGGCTGCTTGAGAAATCCATTGCCCACATCACAATGTATATTGATCAATTAAGGGAGACACTACGCTGAACCATCAAGATTTCTCAACCGTTCTTATTATTAAAGGAATTTATTGAATGTGTGTGCTTCGGTGCCTTTATCGACATTTGTCTCCGACTGTACATACAGTATGGAAATTAATGCTCCCTAGGTGGCTGGGTGCAGTCACCATAAGAGCACCACAGTTGGGCTACCTAATCTTTCTACCGGATCATTAGCTGCTGTAAATGTGACATTAATTTAATGATTCTTACTATAAAAAATGATTGTTAACTATTGATTGATGTGCAGACAATTAGCATAGCCATCTTTTCCATGTATTTCTCATTAATGGTGTTAAGGCTTATTTGCATTCTACAATAATTCTAATCAGGACACTTCAGGGAGTAGCTTTGCGCTCTATAAAACAATATCCTTCATTCATCCTCACAAATTAAATATTTTAAATGTCAGCAGACAAAAGAAATGCATGGGTAGTGCAGGTTCTATTCTTAATGGCTAACTTTGATTGAAATATTTTGAGAATAGAGTTTTTAATGCCACATGTTTCCAATGTTATACTGTTTACAGTGGGTATGGGATGCTGAAGAAAGACTCAGTTTCCAGTCACAACTGAAAAATATCTGCACAATAAAAAAAAAGGACACTTCAAACCAGCTGTGGTCAAAGTTGGCTGAACCAAATGCTCTGCTCTTTCTCCAAGTTCTGTAAGTATGCATGTATAGGCCGGCTCTTCCGGCTGAAACGCGTCATGGCGACATGGTGATTGCAAAATAAAAACCACTCAGACGAATTTGGGTCTACTCTTGCTTTCTTCACGCAGAACAGAGGAACAAAGGCAAGCGCTCTGGTATATATACACATATATATATATATATATATATATATATATATATGACATTTCTATAGCGCAAATCTAGCCAAAAGGCAGCGGAGCAGTGTACATGGTCAAAAACAACGAATGACTATGAGCGATGCGATGTGGCTGATTTGTGGACAATTAATGCATTATGATGTAGTGCTCTTTCAAGAGGTGTGTCTTCAAACTTTCCTAAATTGGAGGGGCATTATTATGCCCATAATGGCTACAAGGATGCTCTTCTAGATACTGGGTGCATAGACGGAAAGGGCCCGCTATCTTGCCTTTTTTGTTTTTACACATCTTAGTCTGCAGTCGGACGGTGCCCTGGCTGAAAGCATCATGAGAACTACCAGAGAAGGTGAGCTTGTCTGCAACATAAGCAGAGTGCTGATATTTAAGTTTTTGTAAATGTTGCACCTGGTTTTACAGATGGTGCAGGGCCGCAAAAGGGAACCAATGTAGTTCCCCTCAAGATGGAGGTGGTGTGATCATATTGCTCCAGGTGCCGATAAGACGTGCTGCAGCATGTAGGGTGCTCCCAAGGGGTGCCAGCATGGAGTCTGGACAGCCACGGATCACGGCATTACCATCATCCAAATAAGATAGAACGAGGGCTTGAGGAACAGATCTTTAGTCATTTTCCAGAAAAAATGCTTTCACTTTCTTTAAAAGAGAGACCTGGTACCTGTCCGTCCGTTTTTTGGAAATGTATTCCTTGAGGTTGAAACTGCTGTACTGGGTAAATCTAAATGACATGACATTTGCTAAAGGTTGGGTTCCAAACTGTCAAGTCTCATGTCATTGAGCCAGATTTGTGCAGTTTCTTGTTTGCTGTTCTTAACAAATAACAGGAATTATGTCTTGGTTGGGTTGAGCTTAAGGTGCTGGACATCCAGATGATGTGCCTTAAGTGGCTCGTCCATTTCTAGGAGCTGCATATCACTGGCATGCTGACGAATTGTGATGCTGTTATTTGTGAGTAGTGGGCCAAGAGGCTCAATGAAGATGTTGAAGATACAGTATGGAACCCTGGACGACACTGTAGGTGATAGGTATCTTTGGGGCCTGAAGGTATTCATGAGAATAAAATGGTGCTGGTTGAAAAGGTAGGAGGAGAAACAGTGAAGGATGTTGCCTGAATGTGGCCAGTCTACCGACCAAGATGGCTGTGTAGCACTGAAGCTCGTCAGCCATCCCGACATCATTGCCTTATCTATGGGCTACAAAGTTATCCTACCTGCAAGAAGGGGCCAAAAAGACGGCGTCTGAAAAATCCTTGCATCGGAGCTGCGTAGGGGCGGCGGCAGGCTCTGTTTCTGGCTGGAGCGCCAGAACACTGCTGAGAGGGCCTTGAGTATGTGCGCCTCACTGGATTGGTGTCTAAACGAGGCCAAGGGCCCGTATGCACCGCAACCTGCAGAGTGGGACTACTGCGGTGGGGGAGGTGTCCGTAGATCGTCATCCTGGGGCCACCCCTGGAACATCAAAACCTGCAGCATCGAACAGGAGGCTGGAAACGGATGCGGCCAGACCGTCGCTTGAGACCTGAGACGCCACTGTGCTGCAGGTTAGCTGGCCCACGCTGCTCCCAGAGGCTCCACGATGACAGGGACTGCAGGTGAGCCTGGGGGCTGGCCACCCGACTGGTTGGGCCGGCGCGGATGCAGGGGCGCCTCCTGGGTCATTTGAACCCGGTGATGTCCGTAGTATGCGAACGGAACCCTCCGGCTGATTAGCCCCCAGAGGGCCCATTGAGTTCCAGCTGAGGCCTCGCTGGGAGCCGGGGGAGCTGCGTCAGAGCGCCCCCCCCCTCATGTGGATCCTCCCTTACTGTTGGCTGGATGGCAGCCTACCATACTCAGGCCTCATATCTTTCATCAGCTCGACACGGTGGGGCCACTCAGTGTGACAAGGCTACAGGGCAAAATATCTGCGAACCTTAGAACATAGGGCGAACAACCACTCGATGACTGGGCATTGCTAGATGCAGGCGTCACTTTGAACTGTGTGGGGCGATTGGCGAATGCTCTCTCAGCCATTAAATCAAGGTGGGGCAGGGGGCTTGCTGATCGCTCTCCCTCTTTCTCTCCAAGACATTCCAAAACAGAGGGGAGTACTGTGCACATTGTCACAATCTTGGGAGCCGCAGGCCCCACTACTAGCGACGGACCTTTTCGGATGGCCTATGCCTTGGGGAACCTTGTGGTTGGGGGCCCACGGAAGTATCTACAAATGCAATGGACCGTGGAGTCCCCAAGCAGAGGCAACTACAGTTCGGCAAACCAAGGGACTCGAGCGCAGACCCCAGTGCTAGCATGGCTGAGGACGGAGGCGCAGTGGCCCAGGCCGAGACTGTGGCGGCCAGTTCAGACGCCCTAATGGTGGAACTCAGGGCTGGCTTTAAGGCCCTAGATGGACACTTGGACACCTTGGAAAAACGTCTAGACAAAACGGGGGCCCTTATTGACATGCACGAGAACCGTCTGGATACCGTTGAAGGTAGGGTGTCAGGCCATGAGGACGGCACTGCACAATTGACCAAGCTATAGATCGAAAAACTCTTCATAACAATTGCGATGAAAATCGAAGAATTGGAGGCGAGGAGCAGAAGCAATAATATATGCATACTGGGGGTTCCGGCAACTACTAACACTGGCTACTTGGACCACTTCATAGAGACACTACTGTCTGATCTATGCGGTAAGGTGTCCTTTACAACCTCCTTCCTAGTGGAGCGCACCCACCGGACTCTGTGCCTCCCGCCCTAATCCTGGTTGTCCCCTCAGAATGCTAATTGCCCAGCTGCTTAACTACAGCGACAGAGATACCGCTCTGCGACTGGCTAGGGAGAAGGGAGTGTATCCTGACTTCACTGCCATGGTGCAGGAGGCCAGACGGGAATACACGGGAGTCAAGGCCACACTACGGAACCTGGGCCTCAAGTATGGCATGATCTAACCTGCCGGACTCTGTGTTGTGATGGAGGGTAGAGCTCGTCTTTTTGACACTCCTGTGGCAGTGCAGGAGTTCAGCTGCGAACACATGGAGGCCCGTGGGGGGGGGGCGGAGAAAAGGGAACTGTCAAAAGACTCTCCACCCCACACTAGCTCTGGGACAAGCGTGGATCTATTCTCCCAGAATAACTACCACCTGCACGCATGGTCACCAGTAACAAATGTATAATATGTGGGCTGTATAATGATATAAAGGCTTGAGTTCGTCACTAGTGCCCTGATACTGGAAATATAGCAAAAATAATGTTTTGGGTTAGACTTTGAAATCTCCTACAAGACTGGGTAGCTGGCGTAGCGTTGCCACCCCATTAGTGTGTATCAATTTCTTTGTTGGAACGTTGATCGGAATGTCTTTTATATTCCTTCTCTTTATTTTTCTCATACTCTTATCTATGTTCAGTACCTTAGCTATGATTGGATTTCCTTGTTCTTGGTTTAGCAGGGATGGGAGGGGTGGGGTGTAGGGGTCATTAGAATAAGGGGGACATTTAATGTTGGTTGCTTGTTATGGTTGCTATTTTTCACTTGCTTAATCACTAGACACACACATCAGACATAACTCAGCATACTACATGAACATGTGGGGTAAGCTGGCCGATTTTTCAGAGCTAATGCTAGTCACCTGGAACATTAGGCGATTAAACAATACACGAAAAGGGAAACAGGTTTTACACTACCTGCAAAGACACAAAGCAAACGTTGTCTTCCTTCAGGACACACACTTAAAGCAGGCGACAACAACCAGATACATGTCCTCATGAGGGGTAGACCGTTACTTTGCCAATTACAGTACGTACGCCAGGGGGACCGCCATTTTGATACATAAGCAAACACCCTTCCAACCCTCCTGGAACCACATTGACATTGAGGGCTACTATACTATAGTAGCGGGCCATCTTATGGGTCACCGCATGGCATTTGTTTGTGTGTAGGCACCGAACACAGACAGCCAGGCTTTCTTTCACAACCTGCATGTCCAGATTGAGCATTTGGAAGCAGAATACATCTGCATGGGGGGGGGGGGGATTTCAATCTATTATTAGACCTCAAACATGACAGCACTGGAGACACTTCTAATTCTAAACCCCGGGCATGCCGAGCGTTGTCAGACCTCTGTGAGGAACTTAATTTAATAGACGTGTGGCACCACTATTACCCAGATGAGCTAGCTTACACACACTATGCTGCACCATACGACACCTGGAGGCGCCTGGATTACTGGATGCTGTCCTCTAATACGGTGCCATGGCACAGCGCAATATACCACCTTCCCAGAATACTTTCAGACCATAACCCAGTTACCCTTAAACTGCAAGTGCCCAGAGCTGGGTGGTATGAAAGACAATGGAGGTTCCCGGGGCAGGGAGAGCTCGACGAGGTCTATCACGCGGAGCTTCGGGGGCAATTCTAGAGTTTTTCGATTTGAATAAGGGATCAGTCAAATCCTGGGCCACATTATGGGAGGGGTTTAAGGCCTACATGAGGGGGATTTCAAAACACGAAGGTATCCTAAAAGACCTCCGAAACATGCTATTCCGCCTAGGGGAGTAATTGGAAGCCTTGGACTGGGAGGATGCAGAGCGAGACAAGCCGGCAACTTTTAGTCGCCGGATGACTCTACTATCTGAATTCCATTAAGCGGCGAAGAGGGAAACACTTTTTTTACGCAAGTATGGCACCGCCAGAAGGCATGGGGAGGGGGAAAGGACGGGGCGCACAGAAGCATGGCTATTGCAGCCCTCTACATGTCAACCGTTCATCACTAGTCTCCAATAAAAACGGGCGTCCTTATAACAGGCACACCAGCCATTCGGGATGAACTCGAGTTCTACATTAATCTATAAATGACGCTGGCAACAGATGATGCAGCTGAAAGATCTAAATATTTAGACGAAATTGCGATGGCATGGCTGGAGTCTGCTAAGCAACAATTCCTGGTGGAACCCTCCACAATGGAAGAAATATTCAATGCAAATGATGCCATGAGTGGCACAAAAGTATCTGGTCTCGACGGCTATATTGGTATTATTTATAAGACATATAAAACCTTCCTTGCCCCGTACCTCCTCGCAGTATATCAAGAAGCACTTGAAAACAAGGTGTTGCCACCCTCCTTGCGTGAAGCAGATATCATACTCCTCCTTAAGCCTGGGAAAGATCCATAGCTATGCGGCTTGTACATGCCACTCTCTTTACTTAACTTTGATGATAAAATATTTGCAAAAATGATAGCCATGCCGTTATCCCTCCTACTCAATCAAATATTCTCGCTGGCTCAGTAGGGTTTTGTCCTGCAGAAGTCGACAGCCTTGAACTTACGCACTTTGTTTGCAGTATTACATAGGATCTTGCCGGATGTTCCAGCAGTGGCCACACTTCTGGACGCAGAAAAGGCGATTGACTTCCTGGAATGGCCGTTCCTACTGGCCACAATTAGCAAAACGGGCATACCTAAGAGATTTTTCACGCTCACTTCGCTACTCTACACACAAACCCCGGCCTGACTCCAATTAAACTGCACCCTGTCCCCACCCTTCACAATACCACGTGGCACAAGACAGGGCTGTCCACTGTCTCCCCTACTTTTCATCATCGCACTGGTTCCCCTAGTTCAGCAGCTACAAAGAGCAACACTTTCATACGGGGTTGCAGTTCAAAACAGACCCACTCTTGATAAAGCTATATGCAGATGATATCATACTTTATGTGCGCCACCCCCAGGAAAATTTGGCACCAATAGTCAGAGAAGTCATCCGATGTAGGGGGTTCTCTGGACTTCACATAAACTAAAGCAAGTCAGAAGTTTTCCCCTTAACAAATATCACAGCTAACCTGGATTGCGAATTCCCATTGGCGTGGTGCGACACAGCGGTTAAATATCTGGCTATACATGTACAAAGGGAGACTGAGCAGATTATACGACTTAACAATGGCCCAGCACTGAGTAACCTTGAATCACAAGTGGAGGGGTGGTTAAAACTCCCTCTCCCCCTAGCAGAATGCATCACCATAAATAAAATGGTGGCATTGCCCGGGTTCCTATACCTGTTCCACAACATTCCCATCCCACTAACCAATATGTTTTTTCAAACATTACGCACCACACGCATCAGACTGATCTGTTGCGGCAGGAAGGCCAGGATCAGCTGGGATACAATGACTCTGCCATATGAGGGGGATGGGAGGGTTGGGGTCCCAAACTTTCACATTTACTATTTAGTAGATCAGTGCAGCTTTACTCACCACTGGTATCACCCAAACATCCGGATTCCTTAGGTAAGGCCAGAAGCGGACCTCGCAGACCCAACTCTGCTGGTGACAATATTGCCAATGGGCCTTCCTAGAGACTCCCAGGATATACCAACAGTGTGTACCACTAGCTGGGCCTGGAAGAAGAGGCCCTGTTGGTGGGTGGGCGGTTACTACTCTCTTTTCCCTTTGGTTACAACCGATGGCTGCCTTTCAATCAGGAGAAGTTGGTTCAGCGTACTCTTAGCAAATACTCTCTGGTTACAATTGGTGACCTCTTCCCGGTGGGACATGTATATTCGGGTGCAGAAGATGCCCGCTTCAGTGAGGCTTCATATATGGACTGATTTATAATAAACAGATTGCGGAGGGCTTTGCGAGCACAAATCACAGAATTTTCATTAGAACCGAACAGTTTCCCGCCGCTAACACTAATCTAATAATTTTCAACTTTGGGGGGTAACACCTCATATATAAGCTATACAAAGCCAGTATGGCCCTAGTTCCCAGCATGGATATCAAGTTTCGTGAAGCTTGGGAACGCGATCTGGGGCACCCGTTGCAAGATTCACTTTGGGAATATTGTTGCGCTCAAACCAGGAAGGTATCACTTAATAATAGACAGAAGCTAATTCAGTTAAAATTCTTATGGAAGGCATAAATGTCACCGGCAAAACTGCATAGAATTGATCCCTCTCGCTCCCACACATGCTCCAAATGCAGGGGCGGCTGGTGACATTTGAAAGTGGTGGGCGTAAATACTGCACTGTGGCGAGCGCGCGCAGCGAGCGAGGCCCAACCACCTATGGGGGATTCGGGGGTTATCCCACGAGAACATTTTGAAAAAAGAGTGGGCAAATGGTGCATTCTTAAGCACATTTGAGAAAGAGGTATCTTGGCCAATACATCTCTGGGAGTAGCCAGACAAGTCTCTTTGCACTTGCACAGATACATCTCTCTCCCTGCATTCGCATAGGCACAGTCACCCTGCACTCATAGACCCATTACTCACCCTTCCCTGACACATCACTAAGCCAGCATTCACCCATCCACATCACTCACCCTGGACTCACACAGGCACACTGCTCACCCTGCGCTTACACAGACATCACCAACCCTGCACTGTCACAGACATCACTCACCCTGGACTCACACAGGCACACTGCTCACCCTGCGCTCACACAGACATCACCGACCCTGCACTGTCACAGACATCACTCACACAGGCACACTGCTGACCCTGCGCTCACACAGACATCACTCACCCAGGACTCACACAGGCACACTGCTCACCCTATACTCACACAGACATCACTCACCCTGGACTCACACAGGCACACTGCTCACCCTGCACTCACACAGACATCACTCACCCTTCAATGCACTGCACTCAATACGTTTCATGTCTTTCAGCCTGTCTAGGCCCGACATTGCCTGGTGACAGACTCCAGTACATAACACTACGTCAGCTGGGGCCTCTGAGCAGCTGGGGGTGCTCAGCACAGACCCAAGAATGCAAGCAGCCCCCCCCCACAGACACTGGTGTTATTGTAGGCTGTTCATCACTGCAACAGCCTACACTGCAAAGGAAAGTGGGACCGTGCTGGCATTCAGCCACTTTTTCCTGTTCCTTGGTATCTGGCCTTTTTCTTTCTTTTTTTTTTTTGTTTTTTTGTTTTGTTTTTTTTAAAACCTTTATTGAGAAACAGGTATAAGTACAAGCGCAGGCCTACAACCACAAGGGCCGGCCGCAAAATCAGGAGAGTCAAAAGGGAACAACATCAATGTGTACGGTAGGATGAATACAGGATAGACGAGTAATGAAATCGTTACACAGTAAGCGCCAGGATAAGAAAGGTTTCATTTTATGATGTATAGAGGAGGCAGAAGCCATATCTACCCATGTGTCATGCAACATACTCAGAAAAAGAGGGGGGGGACGAGAGGGATGCAGCCCCCTACGCTATCAAATAACCACAGTAGAGCAAAGCCCAGATACATCCAATGCCCATCAAAGGTTCAAAAATAAAGGACAAATCGTAGCAAACAAGTAAATGGGTCACCGCATAGACCGCCCTCCCGCCCCGAAAAAGGAGAAAGTGCAGACACTTACGAAACGAAGGAGAAAGAACAAAGGGACATAGCCCACCCCCTAGAAAGAAAGCAAAAAAAGGGACCATAGAAGAAAACAAACTAAAATAACAAACACCCCCCCCACCCTACATCACTGTAATGGCTATGGCCTATCCCACTAAACAGCGTGCCTGTCGCCCAGAGTCACCCGAAATATAGAAGAAAGAGAAAGGGAATAATAACGAAGGGAAAAAAGAGAAAGGGATAAAAGGAGAGGAAAAAGAGGGAAGAGAAGGAGAGGAGAGAAGAGAGGAGGGGAGCCAGCGATCGAAATACAGAACACCACCCCACCCGCAATAACGGATCACTAATCGAGGTCAAAAAAGGATACTGAGAAAAGCCTACATAAAGGATGAAGACAGGAACTGTCCAAATGATGAGGCACGGAGATGCCAATTAACAAAACAAAAGTCCCGCAGGCACCCAGGCACGATCACCCCTTTCCACTTCTATGAAAAGCAGAGCTGCCAGACCCCGCCACGGCCAGGAAACAGCATGATACAGTGGGTCCATACCAGTCAGGGAAAGCAAGTGGGATCTTCACGGAACACCGTCTCGGCGAACAAAAAGCAGCCAGGAAAACTCGGCAGCAGTCAGAATGCAAAAGTAACCCAAAGATCCACGTGGCCAAGCACAAAGTCCGGGCTGTCCAGCACAAAGCAAAGAAATCAGGATGTAGGAAATACTGCTGCATCGGCACCGGGTCCACTTGATCCCATGGAATCGAACACCCAGCCGGATATCCCAGCACAGCAGCTGGAGAAGTCTCAACAATACCAACTCGGGGAGACGACACCGCGTCATAAAATGGCTGAACAACCATGGCGGCGATCCGCAACTCCAAGTCCCGGCAGTGCAAGGACAGGTCGATCCGCAGAGTACCCAGGGCGAACAAGACAGTACTCCGTGTAGGGGCCGCCCGAATCAAACGAGGTCTGGGGAGAGCAAATGCAGCAACGTCCCTGTCTCCAGGAGGAAGACACTCCGAGGGGCCATCCGCCATCTTGTGCATATCGCCCGCCGCCATTGCCGCATCCGCCGCCAAGCCCACCAGGAGTGCCGGAGGCCCCAGGACACACAGCCGATCCGCGGCGGATGGCGCTCGGCGGAGAAAGGAGAGGCACCAGAAGAACGGGCGTGCTCCCCACAACACTCGGGGGAGCCCTGCACCGGATCCCAGGCGGGACAATCAACAGGAGTGGGCTTCTCACCTGAGGGGTGCCGGACAACGCGGCTTCTCTTCTTCGGGCCGGCAGGCAATCAGGCATGCGGGGTGGCCCACCATCGGGGGTGGGTCCGCTCCGGCGCTTCCAGCTCGCGGCTCTCAGGCTCCCACCATCGGGTCTCTTCAGCGGTTCCGGGCCGCCGGCACTCCGAACACCTCCGGGCAGACACAGCACTCGAGGCCCCGGCGTCAGGGCCGGGAAGGCCAGCAAGGTTACAAGGACCGAACGCAGAAACCACTGCATGCCAGAGCCCCGGAAAAAGACGGTAAGTGAAGGCTCTTCCCAGGTAACCAAATTCGGAACACCCCGATCAGGATTAAAGACAGGATAGGCGGCGGGGAGGAAGGGATCTCGGAGCGAGGCGTTTATGCGACTGTTCCGATCGCCATCTTGGCTCCTCCTCTCTGGCCTTTTTCTTGAGCTCATCACTTTAGTCCCTTTGCCCACCCTTGCGTTGTATCCAAAAGCCTCAATAACATGTGGGAGTGACAGTGAGTGTTGAGGCCTGTAGTCTCTCACACAGACTCAACTAAGCACTGATCTTCCCTCGGTGCCTGGAAGCGGTCTCGTGAACAGTGGTTACACGCCTTATCTTCATCTTCTTTAACAAACTGACAAATCAATGCAGTACTCGCGAGGGGGGTGGCGGAGGGGTTGCGGGGGGAAGGGGTCGCGGTGGGGGGTGCGCCAAGGGAGAATAACATTAAGAAAACTTACCTGACCGCCTCTGCTCCTGGTCCGCGTTGGCGCCTCATCTTTAAACCGGAACAGGAACAGCAGCATCGAGTGGCAACCCCTAAGCCAATCTGCAGCGCCAGGGCACAGTTAATCCTCGCCCGCAGCACGCCCATTAGGAGACCGAGGGGCTCCTAATGGGCATGCGCTAACAAGTTAAAACACAAGTGCGCATGAGTGGGCCCGGTGCGAAAATTTGCCCTCCGTCCCCACTCATGCGCACTTGTGTTGTGCTGCTGCCCCCATGTCTGACAATGCATGTCAGTCAACATGACGCCAGACCGCCCAGGGGGTGGGCGGTCTGACGTCATGCTGGCTGGTATGCATTGTCAGTTCTCCCTCGGCGTCGGTCTTTGAACTTAAGTAAACTATTCAGTTTACTTAAGTTCAGAAACGTCGGAGCTGCGGGCGGCTGCGGGCGGGGGGGCTACGCCCCCACGCCCTAATGGACGCACCGCGCCTGTCCAAATGCCAGGCGCAACACACAGTTTTCGTCCATATGACCTGGAATTGCGACAGGATTGGTGGATTTTGGAGGGCCATTTACACAGCATTATCGCAAATGGTGCATTTTACTATTGAACCTCAACCTGGCTTGGTGTTGCTGGGAAATGTGCGTGAGGCCCCGAAACCCATCCGTAGGTTCACAGCGATAGCCCTGTTATTGGCAAAAAGAGAGCTAGCGATTCACTGGGGCAGCAGAGTTATTCCCACACTGAAGGCAAGGCTAAACAATCTGACCCATTGTACTACTAACTGTGAGCTATATGCTACGTTACAACCTGCTTCACCTAGACCCTGGGACATCTGGCAGCCCGTGGAACAATATCTCCTCGATATGGATCCCACTCCTAATTCCCAACAGCCAGCAAGGGACGAACCATTCGGTGATGGGTAGCTTCGCCCATTCATGTGTTAATCAATTTGTCGATTCTCATGTGTTGGCGTAAAAACGTAATGGGCTAATGCCAGTATAGTATACCTGTCGGAGAGTGCGTATTTAGTGACAGTGACTGCGTAGAAATGTATTATGGTGTTTACTTATGTATAAGAACGGTTTAACATTTTGTGTGTGGAAAATGTGAAGTTAATATTGCAACCTGATGTTTATCAATTTGTAAATGGTAAATATGTAATAAAAAAGGATGCTGCAAGAATCACATTCGAGACTCCGGGGTGAGCATGAGGGTAGAATGATCTAAGTCAGCTGAGAGGTCCAGGAAGTGAAAAGGCTTTGATGTAGAAACACTATTCACATACTAATCGGTGTAAATACAAAGCGGTTCTGGTCTACATCAATTTAAATGTGCATGACATGTAGACTGCTGTTAAAGACTGACACGACATCCTTTCATTCAAACTGTCCTGTACTCACTCACCTTGCCAACGCAATAATGAACAAAGGAAAATCTGCTATCCCCATTTGAATTCAGGGTAAGTTCATGTATTTTAGCTTCACTTTTAAAAGGAAAAATGTTTATAACAACAATGGTCATAGCAAATCTCATACAGCCGCAACCCCATCGTAGTTACAAAGATCAGCCAACCCGAATAGTAAATAAACAAGAAGGCTAGCATCTTTCACTATTTAATAATTAGAAAAATAGCCCAATGCCCCAGTCACACGTTGTGTTATTTAAAACCTACTGAGGCTAGTGTCAAACGAGATACATATTTTAAAGCACGGGAGCACATTTAATTGAATTTAAAGTTCATAATTACTGCCCTCTAATACTGTGTCGTGCAGGGATAACAACGTTCTAAAAGAATGCAACACACACGTAAGAAGGTAATTGTAATTTACAGGTTGCATCACAGACGACTTGTTTTTACTCTCAAAGTGAACGCACTTGCGGCAATTACACGTCGTGCATCCACAGTTACCGCCACTAAAAAAGTTTCACGCTCATCAGCTTCAAATGCTACAACTGGATGAACAGCACCATCTAGTGTTTTTGGATGGAAAAACACCTAAAACAAGGGCTGCTTAGATTTAAGGTGGACACTTCTATGTTATGTTACTTTTTTGTGTCCGGTCTTTGAAACAGCCTTAGATGTCTCACCAGACCAATCCGCTTCTAAAAATTCACGTGTAATATACATAAATAGAGGCTTTTGGACAGCGTGTTTATCAATTGGTCTGTTAAATTGTCAATCACATTTACTTCGACTCACAACATCATATGGATTTGGGGCAATGCGTCAGGCCATTTTACCCACTGGTTCCCTTCCCTCTAAGTGACTTGCAAAGCCAGTGCATATTGCTCACGTCAGCCTAAAAATAGTTCCTTTCTCTTCAGCAACAGAGCTGGTTCAAAGTATGTTTTTCTATTATTTTTTATATTACCGCTATGTACTGGTTATTTCAGTTTCCTGCACTTCCTGAAGCTGGATGGTTATTTATTTTCCATCAGAAACACAGGAGGTTACGGTAGCTGCTGAAGAGTTTTTATACCCATCAATGGTTGTAAATCATCAGCACCCTACTTGGGCTTCAGAATCCCTAGCAAAAGACCAATCTTTTTGGAAGAGGAAGCCTCACTCACACTAAGATGGAATGGAAGCACAATGGCTCAATCCATCCCCATTAAATCGTGATTGAGTCATTGTGCTTCCATTCCATCTTAGGAACGGTTTTATACGTACCAGAGGCTCACAATAATAAAGGTGATAATGTGGGTACCTCTAGGTAGTTAACCAACTGCATTGGTGAGGACGACAGGTGCCGAATGGAAAATTCTGAGGGGAGAGGAGTCCAGAGGAGAGTCAGAACTGATTGATGACAGAAGAGAAAGAAAGGTTTCTGACGAAAAGGGAGAGAATTTGTTGAGTTAAGGAGATTATGAAGAACTAGCTAGGACTGAATGAGATCCGAATTGTATAGGTGGCAAATATTTCTTTCCCCGAGAAAAAGTGAGAAAGATTTTCACAGATGATTTAGAAGTGTACCAGCTTGGTGGCGTGACAGCCAGGGATCTAGATTAAACAAAATAAATTCAGCAGGTCCCTTGAAGAGTTGCTGGGGATGGGGGATGTCGGAGGTGCGGGGTGGAGAAGGGGGGGGACTGCTGATTGACAGCGATTGCCTGAGGTAAAGAGGCAGGGCGTTCCAGGTCCTTGCTGCAAGGTAGGAAAAGGATCTTCCTCCGACTGTGGTCTTGCGGATGGGTGCGACGGTGGTCAAGGCCAGTCAGGAGGACCAGAGGTCTTAGGTGGAATGCAAGGCGGTGGTTGAGGTATGCAATTCCTAAGCTGTGTAGGGCTTTCTAGGCGTGTGTGAGGAGCTTGAAGGACATTCTTTTGTTGACTGGTAGCTAGTGGAGGTCTCTCAGGTGGCTAGTGATGTGGCGGAAGCACGGGATGTTGAGGATGAGCCTGATGGCGTTCTGAATGTTCTGCAATTTCTAGCGTAGAGTAGGGAGGAGCCCTGTGGTGCTGTGGTTGCTTTGGAAGCCATTTTGAGAGAGGTCCAGGATGTGGTTTGCTTCGATGAACTCCGAATTGGGCGTTGAGGGCCTTCTCGAGGAGCAGCGAGATGGATCTGAAGTTCTTGAGGTCTGTCAGGTCGGCAGAGTGTTTCTTCAGCACGGGGTTACTCTCAGCATGTTTCCAGTCTTCCATGAAGGTGGGTGGAGTTGATGGAGCAGTTGATGGTGCAGCAGAGGTCAGGGGCGATGGTGCCGGCTCGGTTTAAGATGTGGTGCGGGCAGGGGTCAGAGGCTGCTCTGGAGTGGATGCTCTTAAGGAACATGAGGGTGTCATCAGCAGTGAGGGGAGTCCAGCTGGGAAGGGTCTGCTGGGGCCCGGAGTCATTGGGTGCGGTGGCTGGGGGTGGGGTGGGGTGGGAGGGTCTTGGGTGTCAATGCTGTTGAAGGTTTTGTAAATTTCATTAATCTTGTGGGGGAAGAGGGTGCTGAGGTTGTTACAGAGGTCTTGGGAGGGTGGGATCTCTCCTGTCTCTGTGCCGGGTTTGGCGAATTCCTTAACCATGGCTAAGAGTTCTTTGCTATTGAATGCATTGCTGTTGATCCTTTCTTGTCTTTAAGATCTTTCACGAATTCTCCTCGACCAAGGAGGATGACCCTGTTGCAGAGGCAGCCGTAGGGGAAAATGCAGCCCCACCTAAGAGGAAGCCCGGCCAGGTTCCTGGGAAGCTTGCTCTGTCCTCTTTTCCTTCTATTACAGTTCCTCGTACCAAGGAACTTTTACTTGGCCTGAAGTCCGGAGCACCCTCTGATTCCTGCATGCTGTCCATGCTCAGACTTGCTCCCGACTCAATAGCTAACGTCCTGACCAAGGTCTTCAATAACATAGTCATGTCTGGGCACTATCTGATCACCTGGAAGGAAGCTATTGTCTCACCTCGCCTTAAGAAACCCAATGCCAATCCCTCAGAGATAAAGAACTTTCGACCTATCTCCCTTTTCCCTGCCCCGGCCAAAATCCAAGAAAAACTCATTAATGTTGAGCTAATGAAACATTGAATCCCACGATATCCTGGACATCTCTCAGAATGGTTTTCGGGCCGGTCATAGCACAGAATTCTCCTTGGTAGTAGCCCCTGACTGCATCCGCATGCAGGTTGACCGAGGCGGATCTGCAGTGTTCATTCTGCTCGACTTCTCGGCGGCAGTCAACACCATCTCCCCAGCTCGCATGACTCAGCGACTGCGGGAAGCAGGAGTCACAAGGAGGGCCCTGCAGCTTCTCCACACTTTTATGACCGGTAGAACCATATCGTCAGCTGTGGAGGCTTTAAAGCCCAGGGTTCTTTGCTCAGCCCGGAGTAAATGGAGGCAGCACCAAATTTAAAGTCAATCAACGGAGCCAGAAGTTTATTCAAAAAATATTTTTTCTTTTTATTTTCTTATTTCTCAAAGTGCACAAGACAGCCAACGCGTTTCGCTCCCGCAGGAGCTTCGTCAGGGCAGTTATGATGAACGATAAGTCTTGCAATAGTACAGTCAAGTTGAATGGAAAAACTCTAACCAGTATGATAAGACCCGGTTCTAGTATAAGTATTCCTAGCCAGGAATAGAAATGTCACAAAAGGGCCGTAGTAAATACAGATTTCACAGGCGGACTGTCCCATCGCGGAATCGTTGAGTGATTCCGCGGTGGGCTGTTCGTGCTATATACTCTCTTGCAGCACGTGGTTTGGCAGCTTATCAAGGACTGCTCAAACGCCGTCCTATGCCCTGTACCTAGGATACTAATATATATCTCTGACTGTACTATTGCAAGACTTATCATTCATCATAACTCTGGAAATTCGAGGTGCTTGTCAGTTGATCCGCTGTGGGACATTTTTCTTTGGATTCTTTGCTCAGCCCCACTCTTTTTAACCTTTATGTGACCCCTTGGCTACACTGGTGAGATCATTCAGGTCCAGGTGCTCTCCTATGCGATGACACACAAATCATTGTTTCCATATCTAATGATTTGCAATCAGTTGCCAAAAAGTTCAATCAGTGTATGTCCAGCATTATATGCTGGATGAAATGCAATTCATTAAAAATCAATATGGACAAAACCGAGGTACTGGTCTATGGCCCACAGACTCCCATCTGGTCTACTGCCTGGTGGCCCGTAGGCTGCGGTCCCCTTCCTGTTCCGGTCAAAACTGCCAAAAATCTGGGGGTCCTCTTTGACGAGGGCTTATCTTTTGACACCCAAGTGAACAGAACAGTCAGCACCTGCTTTTACATCCTCAAAATCTTGAGGAAAGTTTTGCCGTATATCCCTTCGTAGCTATTTTGGCCCACCATCATTGCACTAGTCACCTCCCGGCTAGACTACTGCAACACCCTGTACCTTAACATCAGTGCAGGTTCCCTGAACAAGGTTCAGGTGGTACAGAACGCTGGGGCAAGGCTGATTCTTAACATCCCAAAGTATCAGTCAGCCAGGTAAGGAATCCGAGCCTTGCACTGGCTTTCCATCAGGAAGTGCATCTCCTTCAAGGTTCTGAACTTGGTGTACAAAGCAATGCATAGCAAAGGCTCACCACATCTTAAAACCATGCTCCAGTGGTATACTCCAGGGAGAGCCTTGAGATCCTCTACTCTAAAAAGATTTGTTTCTCCCAGATTTTGCAGGTCCAAATGGGGCGGCCGCTCATTATCTGTGGCGGCCGCCAAACTTTGGAACTCTCTGCCCGTGCCCATTTCCAAGGCAGACTCGCTTCCGGTCTTCAGGAAACTTCTGAAGACCTGGCTCTTTGCCGCCTAAGTGGCAGCTGGTGGTCCCACTCCTTTCTGTTCGCTTAGCTCCCTGGCACCTTTTGGTATTAGTGCGCTCTATAAATACTATCTTATCCTATACTTCTAAGGCCGCATCTTTGTTGTTCTAATGAGGTGGTGGTGTTCGGGGACTGTGGTTTTGAAGGCTGAGTGGACTTCTGGGGTCTTGCTGTTCTTCCATCCTTCCCGAGATGTCTGCAGGTGATCCTGGACTCATGAAGGGCGGGAGAGAACCAGGTGGCTTTCTTAGAGTGTTGCTTGCCTGAGGCTTTCCTGAGGGGAGCAAGTGTGTTGGTGCAGTCGGAGATCCATCGGTAGAGGTTGCATGTTGAGGTATCAGCATCCATGGATGTTGGAGGTGGGGTTATGCTGAGGGCGGTGGTGAACTGTTCTTTTGTGACCTTGTGCCAACTTCTGCAAGGATAGCAGTGGGCATGGTGGGTTTGGTGAAGGAGAAGTGGATGCAGCAGTGGAGGTCCAGAGGAGCTCAAGGGTGTGGCTTAAGGTGATTTTGGCGCTGGCAGAGAAGATGGGATCAAGCGTGTATCCTGCTGAGTGCGTTGGGAAGATGACCATTTGTAAGTCCTACGGCCAGGGATGAGATGTTCTTGTCGTTGGGGTTGTCCAGGTTGAAGTTGAGGTCGCAGAGGAGGATGTAGTCTGTAGAGGCGAGAGCGTGGGGTGCAATGAAGTCGATGATGGAGTTGCTGAAGGTTGTGCGAGGTCCGGTGAATCTGTAGATGAGGGTGCCTCAGAGTGTGGTGTTCGGGTTGTTCTGGACCCGAAGTGGAGGTGCTCCATGTTGGTCGGGTGGTCGTCCGAGTGGGTGGGGAGGCGGAGGGTGCTTTTGTGTACAATGGCGATGCCCCCACCCGGTTTGTTATTGCGGTCCTTGTGGATGATCTTGTAGCCGTAAGGGATGGCTGTGGTGATGTCCGGGGCGGAGGTGGAGTTCATCCAGGTTTCTGTGAGGAAGGGGATGTCGGGAGGGCGGAGTCGAGTAAGTCCCAGATCTCCATGGCGAGTTTGTGGAGGGAGCACATATTGAGCAGGATACAGCTGAGATGGTCGGGTCCGTTATTTGTTGGTCGTGCTGCAGTTGGGGCTGGTGTGCATTGGCAGGCGAAGGTGCATATGCAGTTTTGGTAGGAGACAGTGCCCTAGGTGTCATTCGTTGATGCCTGGCAGCAGGCAGTGTGGCACCCGGTGTTGAGGGGGTGGAGGGTGCTGGCGGCGTAATGTCGGATGGTCAGAGAGCCAGGGTCCGTGGGTCTGGGCGCGGATGGGCACAGACAGGCCTGCCTTTGGCGTGCCAGCAACCGTCATTAAGTAGGGTGAGGGCTGGACAGCTGGGAGGCAGGAATGCGGGAAGCAGCACTGGAAGGGTCAAAGCAGCAGAGGACGAGCAGCGGCTGGGACAACAGAGGTTTAAGCGCAAAAAGTGAAAAATTAAATGTGAAAATTGAAAAGCCCAGAAAGGAAGAGAAAACAGGGAACAAAGCTAAAAGGAGATCAGATAGGCAGAAGCAGAGAGACAGAGGGTAGAGCAGAGAAGCAGAGGGCCTCGAACTCTGACCAGAGAGATCAGGGGAAGCAGCTACCTAGGCAGAGCTGTGCGGGAGGGAAGCAGTTCACTGACAAGTTCAGTGATATTGCTCCCTTCACCGCACAGTGGCCACCATTAAGTAGCATGAGGGTTGGACAGCTGGGAGGTGTGGAAGCGGCGCTAGAGGGCAGGAGGGCCGCGGGGACGTGCAACAGCTGGGACAACGGAGGAAAGGCACAAAATGTGAAAAATGAAAAGTGAAAAATGAAAAGACCAGAATACAGAGAGGAAGAGAGAAACAGTGAAGAAAAGCAAAATGGAGGAAAAAAAGAGATCAGGTAGGCAGAAGCAAAGAGACAGAGGGCAAAGCAGCGACAGAGCAGAGAAGCAGAGGGGCTCGAACTCTGACCAGCGAGGTCAGCAGGGATCAGGGACAGCAGCTATCTAGGCGGAGCTGTGCGGGAGGGAAGCAGTTCACTGACAAAGGTCAGTGATATTGTTATACCCAGGGGCAGAGGCGTTATCTCTAAGAGAAAGAGAGGGTTTAATAGGTGGGGCCTAGTTGATTGATGGCATGAAACATTCTGAGAAATGCCTAACCTAGGCGTTCATGAAAGTGGTAGATGTAATTGAAGGCACGGGTTGAGCTTACAGACTCTTTTCGAAATCAAGTGGCCTGAGTCTGTTTCACAAGCATGGAGAATTAAGGTGAAGAGCAGATTTTAATTTCTTACTAGAAGAGTATGAGATATTAGGAGAAAAAGGAAGCAGGCAGTGACCAGTCCAAAGAAGGGTCACGTAGGAAGAGCAGGTAAGAAGAGGAGAGCAAGGATGAAGTTCGGAGTGTGGTCTGTTAGATGGATAGACGCAGATACTAGGTGATAGCAATTCATACCCAAGAGAGCCAATCTAAAGCTTTCAATAGGATTAGTGTCAGTGGTTTCGGCCCAACATTAAAGTCTCTTATACGACGAGTTAAGAATAACTGGTCTGGAGAAGAGTAAAGAATTCTGCAAACTCTTCGCAAAAATGGTTGCAGCTGAGGGGGATCTATAGCAAAGAACTCCTGAAATTGATTGGGAGGTTTTTTTTACTTCGAGAACCCTAAAAGTTCTTCAAAACAGAAAGAGCCCAGGGAAAGTTGAGTGACATTAACAGTATTGCAAACAATCACTGCGAGCTCTCTTGCGGGACGGTTGGAGTGAGGGTTGTGGAAGGCTGTGTTGTTCTCAAGAAAAGCTAAATGAAAGTCTGAATTGGAATCCTAAGATGTCCAGCTTTTCGTGGTAAATATGTCAAGTTCGAATAAAACGGAGAAGATCGGAAATTTCCACAGTGTATTTGGTTGCGACTGTGCATTTATTAAAAGCACAAGTAAAGTTGTAGGGCTACTTGTTTTTGGAAGAGTGTTGCCATAGTAAAGGGGGCGGTGCATAATTTCTCACAAACACCTATTAGTATTTAAGGAATGCAGGTGGCTTTTTTGGGTGGATATAGCAGCCAGGCTGAGAACTAAAAGAGCACTTCTGGTGTAGGAAATAAGCTGCTTACCTGTCTTTTCAGAGACATCTCGGTGGGGTATAAGTAGGGGGAGGAGAGGCATTATGACGTGCTTGAAAGCAGCTGGGTCACGAGTGGGCTTGCCTTTGGCATGCCTTATGTGCACCAGCTGCATGTCCACGCACCCGTATGCTTTAAATGGTCATCGTCGCTTAGCATCAGGCTGAGGGGGCATGACCCCTGTTTTTAGGCAACACTCCAAATTGTAAAATTTGACGGAGTGCAACTAATAGGCAGAGTCCATCAACTCGTGGTGGCAGCGTCTAGCTTCCTAGACACCGCACCTACTCTCTGTTAACATTCACTAATACTGAAAAGTAAAACAAGAAGTTTTTCCCTATGGGAGATATTATTTCCTGCTCATAAATCAGGACTCAAACTAATAAACCCAATCCACAACATGGATGTGGATTGGGTTTATTAGTTTGAGTCCTGATTTATGAGCAGGAAATAATATCTCCCATAGGGAAAAACTTCTTGTTTTACTTTTCAGTATATTGGAGCTCCATTTCCCTACGGGTTATTACGAGCCCCTCTCTTCTATTTATAACATTCACTAATACACCAATAAACGATCAGCATAAGAAACCAAATGACAGCTATAAAAAGTGAAACACTGCAACAAATCTAGCTTCATCTAAAAAACAAACTAATGTATCATACTCCCATGAGCAGGGCCATACAAGAAAACATCCCTTAATAAATACATTCACTAAATCAAAAATCCCACACATACTAAAAGTAAAATAAGCATTAACAGCTATGCCACAAAACACCATATCAAGCACTTAAATGCAGTAACATACACACCACTATACATACACAAAAACAGTGTCAGAAACCCAGGTACCTTTCCCCATATAGAATCAAACACGGTACAAATATAACTACATAATCAATACATAAATATACAATTACTATTATTGAACATGGGACCCTAATATTACACAGCAAAATATCAAACAAAAAAGTTTTCAGTACTTGTAAAAAGAAAAAAAAGCAACAAAAAAACACTATAACAAAAACATTATTCCAAATGAGTCCATTACAATGGTGTTTTTAAATCATATTGAATATTGAAGCATAATAACCAAATCATCATTTACCTCTAAAAGAAATCAAAAGTAACATTTACAGCAGGGTCATAGGTGATATCAGTGATGTAATTTCAGATACCGTTCAGATGTAATTAATGACGGAATTTAACATAAATGACAAGGGTGCGGAATTTCAGAAATCCAGTTATATAAGCGACAAACAGCTACACAAATCTACATGCCCTGTAAAGAAATCCATACGGGTCGGGATGCAAGTGTTAAAAGATTTTTATTTGCTCTTAAAGAAATTGGCCAAAATATTTGGCAACAATGCAAAGGTGAAACGTCATTTTTATACTAGAAAAATGGCGTTACTATTATTGACCCAACAATTAGTGAGACACAACACTAAAAACTCTCGAATAATTAAATTTAGGTGCTGTACTTTGGTTACTCTATAAAGCAAGTTGTAACTCTGTTGCATGGGAAGGAACTGCAGGAATCATTATACTGAGAATGATAAGTTAATCAGTTATAACAGATGGGGCCTCATAGGTCTATTCACACGCTGTTGCAATACTAAAATGAAGGAAGCGTTGAAAGCTAGGCATCCAAGAAGATCATGTGTGTATGAAAACTCCAGGTGACGTCTTCCTTTGAAAAAGCGAAGCTTCTACAATAGATATACATAATTTGTATCGACACACACATTGAAGAGCTTTTTCAGATAAAAAATAGAAATCCTATTCCGGGCAAGAACTATCTACTCCTTTCTTTAAATACTACCTTACCACCCCAAATTTCCCAAATGTTATCCAATTGGGTTGTCAATGGGTTATGGTGGCGCAGTTCGTCTCAAATCAAGTGTATTGCTCAATCTATGTCTGGCATGCTTGTTCTATGATTAGATCTGTAAGCAGTCTTGTGATTTGTGTATACTCTGCCTTAACTGTGTGAGGAAAGTGAATCCTTATTTGTCAGAACAGTGAAAAGTTTTGTCTTAATGTTGTATTTGGGTTTAGCGTCTTGGTCACTACAAGTGTTTTGCTGGAGTTACTTGTCAAAAATAGGGCAAGATAAAAAGAAAAGTATGCTACAACAGTAAGAAGGCTAAGAATTTGCTCTTGAATGCTACATTTAGTATCAGTTGATACAGCTGAGACACATTGAACACCAGCATAATGTTGGACCCTCTTGAATGAGAGTAACCCAAGTTAATTGCCTCTTAAATGTATTCCGCAGTGAAAGTTGTGTTTTAGAATCTTTTTAAATTACAATGACACTAGTAGTTACTGAATGTTTTCACAGCCTCAAAATCATTTTGTCTTTTATCTATATCCCATGATGGCCACGCAAATCTTCCTCTGTGACATCGAAGTTGTTTATCCTATGCGATGCATCCTTTACACAGAGGCGCACCAGGTGCCTTTTCAGTTTGAGTTGTGAGCATAGCTGAGATATTTTTGTTTTCCTCACCATGAGCATTAACAGAAAATGAGCAATTTTCTAATAAATAAGGAATATGTTGTCAATAGAGCATCCCTACTAATGAAACATTCCCAACAGTTTATCAGACTGTATTTCGCGTGTTCACAACTTTTCTGCAGGAACACGATCTGATGAAAGTAAGGCAGCAAAAATGAACTTAAGACAGAACTTCAATAATGCTTTGTGTACTTGAAGGAAATATTAGGGAAACTATAAAATTGCCTATGCACCTAAGATATAACTTCAGTCCCACAGACGTGGGGCCAAACCCTCACGGTGTCCACTCAAGGTTAAGGTTGTGTTTATCCCTCCCCAGGAACATGGCCTCATTATTGCGTTTTTACACTACCTTCCGTATTGATTTTCACTCACTCAGACCCTCTATGTTGCTTGCAACCCCTATGTTGCTTCCATGCCCCCTATGAAAACTTCCACTACCCACCTTGTCCCATGTTGTTTCCATGCCCTCTGCCCCCGTTGCTACCCCACCTGCTTTCAGAATGAAAAAAATAGGTTTTGCACGTTTTTTTCTTTTTATTTGCCGATTCAAGTTGGATCTGTAAATAAAACAAGTATTTGCAATGCAATAGGTCTCGCATTCACGCAAGTTTGAGCTATTGGCAATGTCTTTTATTTATGTTTTGGGTTTTAAAACATAAATAAAAGGCATTGTCATTTAAAACACTAATAGCTTAAACTCTTGCAAATGCGAGACCTATCACATTGCAATAAAGGGCCTTCTCGACGGCTTGCTAGATTGCAAATATCAGAGGAAGAAACAGGCCTGTGATGTCTTCAAAGTAGTGATAAAAAGTGCAGTGAAGAAGATGTGTAAGTGTTGTTAATTACACAGAAAGAAAGTGTGAAATGAGAGTTACATATGATCCGAGCTATAAACACTAACAAGGCACTCCAACACCTTTCGCTCTGTGATTACACTGTCGCGGTTCAGAAGTAAGAGCGGGGGGGCTAGTTCCTGCCCTCTCCGTGATTTGAGTGTGCAGTGTGGCATTGCGAAATGTCATTGCTATCTTTGGCCTAATAAAAAACACTCCAGCTGCAGTAGGGCCCTGGCTTCACCTCCTGTTGCAGGGCTGGCTGTGCTTTATGGCAGGCATGGAGGGACGGAGGGATGGTCTCTGCTGCAGCTCTGGCCTTGTACAGTGCCCCTGACATTACTAGTGAGCGAGAGGCGCTGAGGTGGTTGTATTGGTATTGGTAGTGGTGGTATTGGGATTGACGGTGGTGGTATTGGTGGTGGTGGCATTGGTGGTGGCATTGGTGGTGGTGGTATTGGTAGTGGTGGTATTGGTATTTGTGGTGGCGGTATTGGTGCTTGTGGTATTGGTGGTGATATTGGTGGTACTGGTATTAGTGGTGGTGGTGTTGGTGGTGGTATTGGTGGCACTGGTGGTGGTAGTGGTATTGGCGGTGGTGGTGGTATTGCTGTAGTTGGTGGTATTGGTGGTGCTGTTACTAAAACAGGCTTTTGAAAACAACCTGTCAGGTGGGTTTAGTGAAGATGACATGTAACACAGATGTGCTGTTGTCAGCTTCAGCCCATTAGCACAGTATTATGTGCTACCTGGAATTCACATGACTTAATTCACTAATCATTTCTAAATCCAGTTTACTTTGGGGGTTCAAACAGACACAAAAACAAGACATTGCCGGGTTAAAGTGATTGAAAATAGGCGCCCGTGTTACTGGGGCGGCCGTGCTACTGGAAAAAAAACGCGGTTTCAGCTGAAGCAGCACATGTCTGGCCTGCAGTAAGAGAAACTCAATAAAGTAAATAGTGCTTACAGACTAAATAACAGGTCCTGTGTAACAACCGAAGTAAAAGAGCCAGTCGCCATGGGAAGGTAGAAATGAAGATAAGGCCGTACTAAGGAGGGACTAACAAGCCTATTAACAAATCCGAATGCAGCATTTATGAAAGACAATGACACAAGCCAATGAAATATCGCTTCTGAAGACAGTCTTGGAGTACAAACGTTTTGACTGCACATATATACATGTTGCAGGTACAATAAAGCACTGTGACATTCTTTTAAAAGCATCATAGTCATAAAGAAAAAAGAAAAAAAACATCTGATAAGAGGGATATAGAGGGCTCTTGACTTCCGGAAAAGCTAGTGTGGGCCAGTGTATGCGTGTCCAGATGTCCAGCGTGGAGAGCACTTGATCACCTTGTGTGGTGTGCATGTCGTGTCCTGATTTGCTGAGTGCTTCTAATTACATGTGGCATATACCTTTGTGGTATTTTGGGAACACACATCTTTGACCAAACGTGTTTTACTGGGGCCAATCTCCTCAAGCCTATCCTCCAGCAAACTCAACCTCCTAATAGTACAGATTGCTGCCTGGATTGGTGTTTCCATGATTAGCATATTTGATTTACTGGTAAGTCCCTAGTAAAGTGCACTGAATGTGCCAGGGCCTGTAAATCAAATTCTACTAGTGGGCCTGCAGCACTGATTGTGCCACCCACAGGAGAAGCTCTGAAAAGGTATCTCAGACTTGCCACTGCAGTGTCTGTACACAGTTTTACACTGCCATGTCAACCTGGCAGGTGCGTCCACTTGCCAGGCACTAACCGTCCCTTTTCTTATATGTAAGGCACCCCTATGGTAGGCCCAAGGTACCCCATGGGCAGGTTGCAGTGTATGTAAAAGGCAGGACATGTACTGGTGCGTGTGTGACATGTCCTGATAGTAAAATACTGCCAGTTTTGTTTTTTTAACTTTTGAGAGACTTTCTGCCCCATAGGATAGAATGGGAGATACTTTGTAACAACCTACAAGTATAACTTTCCATTGGGATAAGATGGAGAAATAAAGTTTCGGTTCTCTCAACTCAGAATTTAATAACACATCTTTTAGTAAAGATGTTTTTTTAATTGTGTGTTGGAAAATGGCACTTTTAGAAAGTAGTATACGTACACAAGGGAAACCCAAAGATCATAAGGGACCAAGGGCACTGGAGTAATTCTAGAGACAATGGCCCCTTAACAAAAAATCAAACACAGTTGTTCTGGATACAAAAATCTGTTCCATAAACAGATTAAATGATCATAGTTTTCAATTTTATTACCACAATTCGATCAAAAATGTGAATTCTGCTTTGCATATTGCTATCGGGTCAGCATGACACAAATACGTTTTCATTCAGGACCACTTCTCTATTAAGGCATCAATTCCCACTTGTGGTTTATGCTCGCATCGTATTGAAAACGTGTGGCTCTCTGTGAATCTCCAAGGGCCTGTGTATGCTGGCCTCTTGTTCTGAAGTCTGTCTCAAGGAAACAAAGACCTCACCCCCACCTCCCCTGAGCTCTGCTACTGAGAGTTCTGACCTGCCAGGAGGTGCCTATTCCACAAGGTGGTTCCTGCAATTGGGAGATGGAAAAAACCTGAAAGACTGAGAAAATTGATGCATTGCTCTTCTTGTGGCTGTTTTTACCGACGCCCATTACTTGTAATGGGGTAACCCAGTAACCCTCAGAACCTGGGCAATCAATATTATATAAAATTTGGTTCTGTCGGATAATAGTCAATTTCTTTGTTACACAATGTATACTCCTATAACATTTCTTACTTTGTTATACATGGAATTATTTATATAAGAAATTCACACACCACACATTTTTTATATCAAAGAAGCAAAGTTGTTATTCATCAATCCCTTTGCAAACGTTATTTTTTAACCATTAAAAGTTCGGTTGTCCACACAATATAGAATATCAAAAAACAAAGTGCACAAATGAATAAGTGTGATCAGGTGATTTAAGTGTACAATACAGTGAAACAATTTTCAGAGCTAAAATTAAAAACACAGGTCCAACAATTGCTTCAATTTCCTCAAACAGTGCAATTATTTCTGTTTTTCTGCTGAGATATAACGAGGACCAATTAGTGAAATAACGTCGACGTTTCGACCCTGGAATACGGTGCTGTCTTATTAGCGACCAGTTCGGGTCTTCATCAGGACGAGGGGAGGGAAGGACAACCTAAAATTAAATAAGGCGTGCCTGTTTTAGTAAGGGGTGTGTGAATTATTGAAGAAGGTGCTTCTAAACTCAACTAGGTTTGCTCACCTGAGTGTTCGTTTTTTGGGGGGCGTCCTATTTGTTGCCTCTACAGAGGATGTTTACTTCTCCTGTGTTCTGACGTTGATTCTGTGAATTATTGATGGCATTAAGTATCCCATATATCAAAAGTAACTTGTACGTAACACTAGGGTTCAGCTAGACACATACCTTTGTGTTAAGGATTTGTCACCGTCCGGTGAACAAATCGGATCTGGAATGTTGCAGATCGAAGTTGTGGACGTCCTATTAATGTCTTTACGGAGGTTTATGTCCAAACGTTGAATCTGCGAATTATTAGGTAACATTCAATACTCTATTTATCCTGAATAATTTGCTACGAACACACAGGTTCATGGGAACACATACCTTTTGTGTGAAACGTCACCGTCCGGTGAGAGTTTCGGATCTGAAGTGCCGCAGCCGCGATCACCTAAACAGTTAATTGGTTTCGTATTAGTGACTTAACTTTGTTTTAATGTTTAGCGCAGACGCATTATGCGGGATCATTTCTTTTAAAACGATCCTCATATCTTAACAGACTATCATTTTTGCCTGGGCGTATCATTTCGAACTTACTTGAAGAGCAATAACAGCAACCGTCTGTTTCTCTCCCGTGAGTCAATCCTTATGGCCGAGTCGCGTCTGGGTCGGTTTAAAACCCAGGTTGCGTCAGGTCTACGTGCATTACGGCACGTCTATGGACCCGTGGAACCCGTCATACAAGGAATTTAAAGCGACGGTCCAATCGGTGTCAGGACTGAAACACGTCAGGATTACGTGCATTTCGGCACGTCTATGGACCTGTCAATCCAATCGTGTATCGGAATTTACTACGTCATTCCTGACGTGTAAAGGGTTGGAACTTATGTCAGAGGCTGGCTCGAAAAACCCGTTATGGCCGAGGTTAAGAAGACCAGGGGGTTTAAGGTTTTAACATCCATTAAAAGCAAAACGTTTTCCGGGTTTTCGGATCGAAACGGCCACTTATCTATTTGCGCGTCGGTCTTGACGTATACGGTCTATTGATTATCTTTCTAACACATATATTATATACCCCGGAGTATCTTTGAAAGCCCAATCAGGAAAACATTTTGGTGCGAGGACCATCCTATCAATGGTTGTTGACATTATTAAAGACAGGCAGGATGCACATATTGGACATATTCGTTGCAGTTACAGATGCTTAAGACATATTCTGTAGGCTAATGTAGTTGAAAAACATAAGGCTATTAGGACCAATTTATACACATTAGCCCTGCTCAAACTTATAAGCATTACAGTTACATGTAATATTCATGCTTGGTGATAGAAACATTGACATGGCTTAAAGC
This sequence comes from Lissotriton helveticus, assembly GCF_964261635.1. Taxonomy (NCBI): domain Eukaryota; kingdom Metazoa; phylum Chordata; class Amphibia; order Caudata; family Salamandridae; genus Lissotriton; species Lissotriton helveticus. Next base: position 1,065,329 of record NC_136062.1, read on the forward strand.
TGCAAGAATTACAGTTACATGTAATATTCATACTTAGTGCTACAGTTACAATGTCAAAGTCTACTCATTTGTATACAGGTTTCTTCCTGGCTGTTCAATCCATTTGTCACAGAGTCTAAGATATGGATCCAGAGACACTCTTTGTAATTTAGAAGAGAGGCCATATCTCCTCCTCTTTGATGTAGCTCGATCTTTTCCAAAACCCACCATTCTAGTTGTTCATGTGTATGGTTGGCCCTGTTGTAGTGTTCAACGAGAGGTGCACCCTGGACTTTGCATCTAATTCTACTCTGATGCTGTAAGATCCTGTTCTTGATACGTTGAGTAGTCTGACCAACATACATCATTCGACCGGGGCATTTGATGACATAAATGAGGTTTTGGCTATTGCAGTTTGTAAAGTGTTTTGCTGTATAAGTCTTATTACCATAAATGAAGGAATTGCCTGTCTTGGTATATTTGCATGCTTTGCAGCTCCCACATCTATGATGTCCTGTGATTGGGGGCAATGACAATTGGCTCTTGATATCTGTGTTGGTAGGTGTATCCAAAAATGAAGAGACTACAAAATCTTTAATGTTTTTAGCCCTCTTGAACGCACACATGGGTGTTTCTTCTATTCCAATCTCAGGTCCTACCAAGTTCCAGTATTTTTTAATTATTTTATTGATGTCATGACTCCTCGTATTAAAGGTGGTTACACAAATCAGTCTTTCAGGTGTCTGAGGTTTTTCTACTGGTTCAAGTAACGTTTCTCTGGGTCTATACCATGCCCTCTTTCGTGCTCTATTCAGTAGGCCTCTGGGATATCCTCTGTCTCTTAATTTCATAATCAGGATGTCTGTTTCTTTAAAGTAATCTCCTCGCTTGGTACAATTTCTACGTATGCGTAAAAATTGACCATATGGCAGGTTATCCCGTAAGTTTCTTGGATGGTGGGAGTTGTAGCATAATAGTGTATTACGATCTGTTGGTTTTTTATACAGATTCATTGTTATTTTATCATCTTCTCTCTCAAATGTCAAATCTAAGAAGGGCAATGATTCTCGATTGCATGCCATCGTAAATTGGATGTCTGTTGAACGATCATTTAACCAAGTCACAAAGGTATTCAGATGTTCTTCAGTGCCATTCCAGATCATGATGATATAATCTATGTATCTGTTCCACTTAGTGATGCAGTTGGAATATGGATTTGTCTCGGAATAAATGTATTTCCATTCAAAGTCATCCATGTACAGGTTCGCCAGACTAGGAGCATAGCTGGCGCCCATTGCCACTCCCTTGCATTGAACATAGAATTGGTTTTGAAACATGAAGTAATTCTTAGTCATTGCTATTTGTAATAGGCCTATTAGAAAGTCTGTAGGTACCCAATGGGGAGCTTCCCTGGTGTTGAGTATCTTTTTTATTATCTCTATCGCCTCGTGCTGTGGTATACTCGTATATAGAGAACAGACATCTAACGTTACGAATAGTTGTTCCTGATTTAGCGGATGATTCTCAAATATTTGGATCGTGTGCGTAGTGTCTCGAAGGTATGCACTGGTTTTCAGGACAAAAGGTTGAAGGAAATTGTCCAGGTATTGATTTATAGGCTCCAAAATCGATCCACATCCGGACACGATGGGCCTTCCAGGTGGATTGATTAAGTCTTTATGGATCTTTGGTATTGTGTATATTGTTGGAATTCTTGGGTGTTGGTTGTTCAGAAATCGAGATTCGGGATCCGTCAGGAATCCATCTTCCATACCTTGTGTAGTCAGATTCTTTATTAATTTGCCAATCTCTTTCGTTGGGTCTCCCGGTATTTTGATATAGCTGTCCTCACAATTTAATTGGCGTAGAATTTCAGATATATAATTCTCTCTGTTTTGTATGACAACGGCACCCCCTTTATCCGCTGTTTTTATCACAATTGATTGGTTATTTTTAAGGTTCGTAAGGGCTTGTCTTTCTTCTTTGGTGATGTTGTGTTTGATGTATTTAGGTTCCTTTAATGTGTTCAGGACCTCAGACATAACTATTTTTTCATACGCCACAATCCGTTCATTCACAAGATAGTTAGCCGGATTGAAAGTAGATCCCGGGCGGAAATCAGTGGCCGCTGGTTTTCTGGTATATTCTTCCTTTTTCTGGTGAAAGAAGTATTTTAATCGAATTTTTCGAAAAAATTGTTGTAATTCCAATTTCACGTTGAAGGTATTGGGTGGAATAGTAGGTACAAAAGATAGACCCTTTGATAATATCTCATGTTCCGATGTAGTCAAGATATGATTCGAGATGTTAATAATTGGGTCTTTCATATTGGTATGTGAATTTATCTCTGGTATTTCCAACGTAGATAAGGTCTCTTCTGTCACTTGTATATTATTTGTCGTATATATTTCAATGGGAGATATGTTGGGGATATCTTCTACCATCTGTACGTTTTCTGTCTGGTACTGATCTCTCCATGATTCTGGTGAGTTTGTGGGTTGAACCGTACTCGTGTGTTCCCTCTGCGATTGTTCGCTCCTTGGTTCCATCTGGACGGTCTTCGCCAGTTCGGATCCCTGGTGTTCCAAGAGGGATCCCCTAAAAAAGCCGATGTCGAAGGGCCTTGATATTGTGCCCCTGTGGAGTAATGTGCTCCTTGTGGGAATCCTGGGTCCTGTTGGTGGTATTGATTTCCCTGTTGTTGTACCCTTGGGATTAAATTGGTGTTATCCGGTTCACTTTCGGGCCCACTTCCAAAGGAGGAGTTGGAGAAGGTAGCAAGCCTTCTAGATGTTTGGCGATTGCGATTTGTGTAGTATCCTTTTGCGTCTTGGACGTAGTAGTCGTCGTTGATATAGGGATAAGTATTTTTCTTATCGTACGACTTAATGTCTTTTGCTAGTTTGTCCAATTTCTTATTCAAGGTTACTGTATTAAATTCCGCTGTGGCTTTTTCAGCTTTTTCCAATGCCTCCTTCGCGTTCGTTAAAGCTGTGTCATCCAGAATTTCTTTTTTTAAATCTGTAATCTGTTGGATCAGTTTTTTAACGTAATCCAAGGCGGTTTCAGCCCCCAACACCATCCAGTGTCTAGAGCAATTATTCGCTACAAAGCTGAAGCCTTCTCTGAATTTTGGTAGTTCTATGAAAATCCCCGGTTCGTTTTTAACTTGAAGTCCCTTTGGAATTATATTGGCTGCTAGATATTTAGTTAGCAGAAGACCATGAAGTCTTGTCCTTATTAATTTTTTCTCCAATCTCTCCAACTGCGAAAGTTTATCGTTCAATGTAGTATCTGTTGATGTTACTCCTGTGCCAAAGTGATCAAATTCTGCTTGGTCTCGGATCAATTTGGCAATATACTCCTCAGTGTACGATAATGTTTCTGAGTTTGACATGTTCTAGTAATTACTCGCCTGCTCTAAAAAGATGCTAGAAAAAAACCCTTGCAGGTATGCACCTGCACTAGATATCCATTACTTGTAATGGGGTAACCCAGTATGTGCATCCTGCCTGTCTTTAATAATGTCAACAACCATTGATAGGATGGTCCTCGCACCAAAATGTTTTCCTGATTGGGCTTTCAAAGATACTCCGGGGTATATAATATATGTGTTAGAAAGATAATCAATAGACTGTATACATCAAGACCGACGCGCGAATAGATAAGTGGCCGTTTCGATCCGAAAACCCGGAAAACGTTTTGCTTTTAATGGATGTTAAAACCTTAAACCCCCTGGTCTTCTTAACCTCGGCCATAACGGGTTTTTCGAGCCAGCCTCTGACACAAGTTCCAACCCTTTACACGTCAGGAATGACGTAGTAAATTCCGATGCATGATTGGATTGACAGGTCCATAGACGTGCCGAAATGCACGTTATCCTGACGTGTTTCAGTCCTGACACCGATTGGACCGTAGCTTTAAATTCCTTGTATGACGGGTTCCACGGGTCCATAGACGTGCCGTAATGCACGTAGACCTGACGCAACCTGGGTTTTAAACCGACCCAGACGCGACTCGGCCATAAGGATTGACTCACGGGAGAGAAACAGACGGTTGCTGTTATTGCTCTTCAAGTAAGTTCGAAATGATACGCCCAGGCAAAAATGATAGTCTGTTAAGATATGAGGATCGTTTTAAAAGAAATGATCCCGCATAATGCGTCTGCGCTAAACATTAAAACAAAGTTAAGTCACTAATACGAAACCAATTAACTGTTTAGGTGATCGCGGCTGCGGCACTTCAGATCCGAAACTCTCACCGGACGGTGACGTTTCACACAAAAGGTATGTGTTCCCATGAACCTGTGTGTTCGTAGCAAATTATTCAGGATAAATAGAGCATTGAATGTTACCTAATAATTCGCAGATTCAACGTTTGGACATAAACCTCCGTAAAGACATTAATAGGACGTCCACAACTTCGATCTGCAACATTCCAGATCCGATTTGTTCACCGGACGGTGACAAATCCTTAACACAAAGGTATGTGTCTAGCTGAACCCTAGTGTTACGTACAAGTTACTTTTGATATATGGGATACTTAATGCCATCAATAATTCACAGAATCAACGTCAGAACACAGGAGAAGTAAACATCCTCTGTAGAGGCAACAAATAGGACGCCCCCAAAAAAACGAACTCTCAGGTGAGCAAACCTAGTTGAGTTTAGAAGCACCTTCTTCAATAATTCACACACCCCTTACTAAAACAGGCACGCCTTATTTAATTTTAGGTTGTCCTTCCCTCCCCTCGTCCTGATGAAGACCCGAACTGGTCGCTAATAAGACAGCACCGTATTCCAGGGTCGAAACGTCAACGTTATTTCACTAATTGGTCCTCGTTATATCTCAGCAGAAAAACAGAAATAATTGCACTGTTTGAGGAAATTGAAGCAATTGTTGGACCTGTGTTTTTAATTTTAGCTCTGAAAATTGTTTCACTGTATTGTACACTTAAATCACCTGATCACACTTATTCATTTGTGCACTTTGTTTTTTGATATTCTATATTGTGTGGACAACCGAACTTTTAATGGTTAAAAAATAACGTTTGCAAAGGGATTGATGAATAACAACTTTGCTTCTTTGATATAAAAAATGTGTGGTGTGTGAATTTCTTATATAAATAATTCCATGTATAACAAAGTAAGAAATGTTATAGGAGTATACATTGTGTAACAAAGAAATTGACTATTATCCGACAGAACCAAATTTTATATAATATTGATTGCCCAGGTTCTGAGGGTTACTGGGTTACCCCATTACAAGTAATGGATATCTAGTGCAGGTGCATACCTGCGAGGGGTTTTTTCTAGCATCTTTTTAGAGCAGGCGAGTAATTACTAGAACATGTCAAACTCAGAAACATTATCGTACACTGAGGAGTATATTGCCAAATTGATCCGAGACCAAGCAGAATTTGATCACTTTGGCACAGGAGTAACATCAACAGATACTACATTGAACGATAAACTTTTGCAGTTGGAGAGATTGGAGAAAAAATTAATAAGGACAAGACTTCATGGTCTTCTGCTAACTAAATATCTAGCAGCCAATATAATTCCAAAGGGACTTCAAGTTAAAAACGAACCGGGGATTTTCATAGAACTACCAAAATTCAGAGAAGGCTTCAGCTTTGTAGCGAATAATTGCTCTAGACACTGGATGGTGTTGGGGGCTGAAACCGCCTTGGATTACGTTAAAAAACGGATCCAACAGATTACAGATTTAAAAAAAGAAATTCTGGATGACACAGCTTTAACCAACGCGAAGGAGGCATTGGAAAAAGCAGAAAAAGCCACAGCGGAATTTAATACAGTAACCTTGAATAAGAAATTGGACAAACTAGCAAAAGACATTAAGTCGTACGATAAGAAAAATACTTATCCCTATATCAACGACGACTACTACGTCCAAGACGCAAAAGGATACTACACAAATCGCAATCGCCAAACATCTAGAAGGTTTGCTACCTTCTCCAACTCCACCTTTGGAAGTGGGCCCGAAAGTGAACCGGATAACACCAATTTAATCCCAAGGGTACAACAACAGGGAAATCAATACCACCAACAGGACCCAGGATTCCCACAAGGAGCACATTACTCCACAGGGGCACAATATCAAGGCCCTTCGACATCGGCTTTTTTAGGGGATCCCTCTTGGAACACCAGGGATCCGAACTGGCGAAGACCGTCCAGATGGAACCAAGGAGCGAACAATCGCAGAGGGAACACACGAGTACGGTTCAACCCACAAACTCACCAGAATCATGGAGAGATCAGTACCAGACAGAAAACGTACAGATGGTAGAAGATATCCCCAACATATCTCCCATTGAAATATATACGACGAATAATATACAAGTGACAGAAGAGACCTTATCTACGTTGGAAATACCAGAGATAAATTCACATACCAATATGAAAGACCCAATTATTAACATCTCGAATCATATCTTGACTACATCGGAACATGAGATATTATCAAAGGGTCTATCTTTTGTACCTACTATTCCACCCAATACCTTCAACGTGAAATTGGAATTACAACAATTTTTTCGAAAAATTCGATTAAAATACTTCTTTCACCAGAAAAAGGAAGAATATACCAGAAAACCAGCGGCCACTGATTTCCGCCCGGGATCTACTTTCAATCCGGCTAACTATCTTGTGAATGAACGGATTGTGGCGTATGAAAAAATAGTTATGTCTGAGGTCCTGAACACATTAAAGGAACCTAAATACATCAAACACAACATCACCAAAGAAGAAAGACAAGCCCTTACGAACCTTAAAAATAACCAATCAATTGTGATAAAAACAGCGGATAAAGGGGGTGCCGTTGTCATACAAAACAGAGAGAATAATATATCTGAAATTCTACGCCAATTAAATTGTGAGGACAGCTATATCAAAATACCGGGAGACCCAACGAAAGAGATTGGCAAATTAATAAAGAATCTGACTACACAAGGTATGGAAGATGGATTCCTGACGGATCCCGAATCTCGATTTCTGAACAACCAACACCCAAGAATTCCAACAATATACACAATACCAAAGATCCATAAAGACTTAATCAATCCACCTGGAAGGCCCATCGTGTCCGGATGTGGATCGATTTTGGAGCCTATAAATCAATACCTGGACAATTTCCTTCAACCTTTTGTCCTGAAAACCAGTGCATACCTTCGAGACACTACGCACACGATCCAAATATTTGAGAATCATCCGCTAAATCAGGAACAACTATTCGTAACGTTAGATGTCTGTTCTCTATATACGAGTATACCACAGCACGAGGCAATAGAGAAAATAAAAAAGATACTCAACACCAGGGAAGCTCCCCATTGGGTACCTACAGACTTTCTAATAGGCCTATTACAAATAGCAATGACTAAGAATTACTTCATGTTTCAAAACCAATTCTATGTTCAATGCAAGGGAGTGGCAATGGGCGCCAGCTATGCTCCTAGTCTGGCGAACCTGTACATGGATGACTTTGAATGGAAATACATTTATTCCGAGACAAATCCATATTCCAACTGCATCACTAAGTGGAACAGATACATAGATGATATCATCATGATCTGGAATGGCACTGAAGAACATCTGAATACCTTTGTGACTTGGTTAAATGATCGTTCAACAGACATCCAATTTACGATGGCATGCAATCGAGAATCATTGCCCTTCTTAGATTTTACATTTGAGAGAGAAGATGATAAAATAACAATGAATCTGTATAAAAAACCAACAGATCGTAATACACTATTACGATACAACTCCCACCATCCAAGAAACTTACGGGATAACCTGCCATATGGTCAATTTTTACGCATACGTAGAAATTGTACCAAGCGAGGAGATTACTTTAAAGAAACAGACATCCTGATTATGAAATTAAGAGACAGAGGATATCCCAGAGGCCTACTGAATAGAGCACGAAAGAGGGCATGGTATAGATCCAGAGAAACGTTACTTGAACCAGTAGAAAAACCTCAGACACCTGAAAGACTGATTTGAGTAACCACCTTTAATACGAGGAGTCATGACATCAATAAAATAATTAAAAAATACTGGAACTTGGTAGGACCTGAGATTGGAATAGAAGAAACACCCATGTGTGCGTTCAAGAGGGCTAAAAACATTAAAGATTTTGTAGTCTCTTCATTTTTGGATACACCTACCAACACAGATATCAGGAGCCAATTGTCATTGCCCCCAATCACAGGACATCATAGATATGGGAGCTGCAAAGGATGCAAATATACCAAGACAGGCAATTCCTTCATTTATGGCAAAAAGACTTATACAGCAAAACACTTTACAAACTGCAATAGCCAAAACCTCATTTATGTCATCAAATGCCCCTGTCGAATGATGTATGTTGGTCAGACTACTCAACGTATCAAGAACAGGATCTTACAGCATCAGAGTAGAATTAGATGCAAAGTCCAGGGTGCACCTCTCGTTGAACACTACAACAGGGCCAACCATACACATGAACAACTAGAATGGTGGGTTTTGGAAAAGATCGAGCTACATCAAAGAGGAGGAGATATGGCCTCTCTTCTAAATTACAAAGAGTGTCTCTGGATCCATATCTTAGACTCTGTGACAAATGGATTGAACAGCCAGGAAGAAACCTGTATACAAATGAGTAGACTTTGACATTGGAACTGTAGCACTAAGTATGAATATTACATGTAACTGTAATTCTTACAGCTTTAAGCCAGGTCAACGTTTCTATCACCAAGCATGAATATTACATGTAACTGTAATGCTTATAAGTTTGAGCAGGGCTAATGTGTATAAATTGGTCCTAATAGCCTTATGTTTTTCAACTACATTAGCCTACAGAATATGTCTTAAGCATCTGTAACTGCAACGAATATGTCCAATATGTGCATCCTGCCTGTCTTTAATAATGTCAACAACCATTGATAGGATGGTCCTCGCATCAAAATGTTTTCCTGATTGGGCTTTCAAAGATACTCCGGGGTATATAATATATGTGTTAGAAAGATAATCAATAGACTGTATACGTCAAGACCGACGCGCGAATAGATAAGTGGCCGTTTCGATCTGAAAACCCGGAAAACGTTTTGCTTTTAATGGATGTTAAAACCTTAAACCCCCTGGTCTTCTTAACCTCGGCCATAACGGGTTTTTCGAGCCAGCCTCTGACACAAGTTCCAACCCTTTACACGTCAGGAATGACGTAGTAAATTCCGATGCACGATTGGATTGACAGGTCCATAGACGTGCCGAAATGCACGTAATCCTGACGTGTTTCAGTCCTGACACCGATTGGACCGTCGCTTTAAATTCCTTGTATGACGGGTTCCACGGGTCCATAGACGTGCCGTAATGCACGTAGACCTGACGTAACCTGGGTTTTAAACCGACCCAGACGCGACTCGGCCATAAGGATTGACTCACGGGAGAGAAACAGACGGTTGCTGTTATTGCTCTTCAAGTAAGTTCGAAATGATACGCCCAGGCAAAAATGATAGTCTGTTAAGATATGAGGATCGTTTTAAAAGAAATGATCCCGCATAATGCGTCTGCGCTAAACATTAAAACAAAGTTAAGTCACTAATACGAAACCAATTAACTGTTTAGGTGATCGCGGCTGCGGCACTTCAGATCCGAAACTCTCACCGGACGGTGACGTTTCACACAAAAGGTATGTGTTCCCATGAACCTGTGTGTTCGTAGCAAATTATTCAGGATAAATAGAGTATTGAATGTTACCTAATAATTCGCAGATTCAACGTTTGGACATAAACCTCCGTAAAGACATTAATAGGACGTCCACAACTTCGATCTGCAACATTCCAGATCCGATTTGTTCACCGGACGGTGACAAATCCTTAACACAAAGGTATGTGTCTAGCTGAACCCTAGTGTTACGTACAAGTTACTTTTGATATATGGGATACTTAATGCCATCAATAATTCACAGAATCAACGTCAGAACACAGGAGAAGTAAACATCCTCTGTAGAGGCAACAAATAGGACGCCCCCCAAAAAACGAACTCTCAGGTGAGCAAACCTAGTTGAGTTTAGAAGCACCTTCTTCAATAATTCACACACCCCTTACTAAAACAGGCACGCCTTATTTAATTTTAGGTTGTCCTTCCCTCCCCTCGTCCTGATGAAGACCCGAACTGGTCGCTAATAAGACAGCACCGTATTCCAGGGTCGAAACGTCGACGTTATTTCACTAATTGGTCCTCGTTATATCTCAGCAGAAAAACAGAAATAATTGCACTGTTTGAGGAAATTGAAGCAATTGTTGGACCTGTGTTTTTAATTTTAGCTCTGAAAATTGTTTCACTGTATTGTACACTTAAATCACCTGATCACACTTATTCATTTGTGCACTTTGTTTTTTGATATTCTATATTGTGTGGACAACCGAACTTTTAATGGTTAAAAAATAACGTTTGCAAAGGGATTGATGAATAACAACTTTGCTTCTTTGATATAAAAAATGTGTGGTGTGTGAATTTCTTATAAATAATTCCATGTATAACAAAGTAAGAAATGTTATAGGAGTATACATTGTGTAACAAAGAAATTGACTATTATCCGACAGAACCAAATGTTATATAATATGTTTTTACCGACGCAGCACTGCCATGCGAGCAGAATCTCCATGCGTCACCGCAGAGACGATGCTCTGCCTGTGGCAGCTCCAAGAACCGACACAAATCGCAGGATCGCGACTGAAGAAATTGATGCAGTTCCGCTTAACGCTGCCAGATCAATCGTCAACACATCCCCGATTTCCACACATCATACCTGTACAGCAAGTTTTCCCGATGCATCACCCGCAGACCAGAACCTTTTTGAAGTCGACACATCTCTTCCCCAGTACAGACGGATTCGATGCATCACTTCTCCTACGTGTAGCAGAACTGTCGCATAGCCTCTCCAAGGACTCAGGAACTGACGCAACTCTTTGTTTCTCAACACTTCTCTTCTCTGTGCTTGTTTGGCCTTGTGAATTTTGATGCATCTACAGGTACTTTGTTTAGAATCACGCATCCATAGTTTTCTATGGACCCAGTTGCTTGAAACCTTTTAAAGTCATACTCTTATGTATGTTGGACTTTTGTCATTTTGGTCTTGTTGAGTTTAGACAAAAATACTTTACTTTTCCTAAAGTGGTGTGGTGTCCATTTGTAGTGTTATCACTGTATTACTGTGTGTTTTGAGACCAAATACTTTACACATTGCCTTTGGGATACGCCTGTTTGCTCGTGCTAAGCTACCCAGGGGGTGAACAGGGGTTATCTAATGTGTGTATCCCCCTTACCCTGACTAGAAGCAAAGGTCCCTATTTGGACAAAGGTACCTACCTACCTCTGCCAAGTTGAGACCCCTATTTCTAACAACAAAGCAGACTCTATGACTGACCGGCTGAGAGAATGGGCTGGATCAGGGAAATCTGCGTTTTCAAACTAGCACTTCATAGTCCATGTAAGTGTATGAAGAGCTGTATACATTTATGCGGCAAATATATTATTTATATAAATGCAACTACAAAAAAGGAAATATGGGAAAGACTGAAGGGTCAACTTCAACACAGCCTCTCTGTGTTCTTGGGAACTATAGGAATGGCCTGAACACCACCTTAATTGACTTAATTCTAAAAATAACTTAATTCTGAAAGCTGCACGAAAAGCTTTGAGATGATATCCTGTTGTGTTCATGGTTGTTCACTTCTGACTTAGGGCTGTTTCAGAGCACTCACGGAGTGCAGAAAACTCCACTCTTTGTAGTGCATAGGAGTTTTTACCCCGCTCATGCTCTTCAATGGTAAGTTGGCAAGCACGAGCTGCCGCTTTGGTACAATTTCTACTCCAGCGGCAGGAAGATCAGCATGAATAGCAGTTTGCAATGCACACCGCCACTTGCGGATCGCCACTGAGTTTTTTTGTCACTCTGCCCAGGCCTGGGTTGCACATGATTTATACTTCTAATTAGATGCTGTAAACAAACTTAAAACAATGTGGAATTCTCCCACCCCTGAATGGTATTGTGTGTGAGGTCATGAGCAGGGCATAACAGGAGTGCAAGTTAAGGTTACCTACCTAACACTAACTAGCGAATCTCAGTGGTTTTAACTTTTCATTTGCAACCAAAACTTAACTGTAACGTTTTCAGGGAATTTCTGAGTTCTATTTATATGAGTTACTGTTTTTTCAGTGAATATATACCACATTGAAAATTAATGTTTTAGATTGTTATCAACTTAAGCACTGGTTGTGAATCTACATGAAACTTTTCACACATTGGCAAAAATGGCTAAGGTTCGGCATGGCACATTTCATTCTGGGAAAAAGTCAAGAGAGGTGAGGGAGTGGGGTTAAAAAAAAGCATTTCTCATAGGAAATGTTGCTCTTTGCTACAGCAAAATATGTTGAACAGAATTACAACCAATGAGGCATGTTATAGTATAACATTACTCAGATGAGAGTTCTTGCTTGGATTGGTGTTAATCCATTCAGGAGTTTTTGAGAAATTAGCATTTGAAAAATATGTTTGGTTAGAATCAAAGGGCCCAATTCACAAAGGTAAACTTAGATGTTTGGTCTAAACTGAGATCAAACGTCTAAGTTTACGACTTTGGGAATTCACAAAGGGCATTTACGAGTACTATCTTTATGTCCGCACTCGAGACAGACATAGAAAATAGTACTCGTAAATGCCCTTTGTGAATTCCCAAAGCAGTAAACTTTAGTTTATATCTGCTCAGCACTTTTTATTGTAGCAGAGAGCAAAGAATCTAGTAGGAGTTAAAATGGGAAACGCTACTTTCTTCACCATCCCATTAAGAGTAATCCGCCCCTCCAGAGATTACATGAAACCGAACTTAATAAGAGCATACTGATATATGTCAAGTACTGTGCAGACTGGGGAAAAAGACATTAGAAAATCAATTATTTTCGATCCCCTACCCTTTAATTTTACCCCAGTTGTTCGATACGCATAAAACCTGAGATTCCTGCACTGGGCTCTCCATGGCAACAGCCTCCCAAATTATAGACTGATTCATTAAAGAGCGCCAAGTTTATTAATTCAACATTAATGCCATAAAGCGAAGAATCCTAAGGGAGTTAAATTGAGAAATGTCACATTTTGCCCCTCCATCCCTTTTGTGTTATTTGGACTTCCGCTTGACAGAACTACAAGAAGCTTACCATGCCAAACACAAGAGAAATGAAATGTTTATTATAACGTATTGTATAGATTCATCAAACGAATCCAAAATTATTAAGACATTAAAAGAAATGCCTTTTCAATAAAAGCTATAATCTAACCATAACTACATAGCCATTATAGACCTACAGAGGCTGTACGTGTAGTGTGTATGTAAATTGGCCTGCTTATAACTTATAGTGCTTTCTGCAGAACTTGCACAAAATCTGTCAGATATTTATCATGTTCAGCTCACTCTTAGTATTTTCAAATGCGTGCTGATTCATTGCAGGTGCTTGAGGGGGTGGGGAGACAAAAAGTGTTCACTGACTAATAAATGTCATACTGTTTCACCAATCCACATACAATTTGGCAAACTTTTCATGTTTAATTTTCTGCTGTTATGTTAAGTTTTAAGCTGCACAACCAGGGGAAGCAATTTTAAGGGAGGGGGCAAAAAATCTTTGATATGCTAATAACTTTGGTGCCTTAATAAAAATCTACACAAAATTTGGCAGGCCATTATCATGTTTTGTGAATATACATCAAAGAATGACGCAGTAAATAAGGAGTGGGGTCACAAAAGTGCAGATCTGGTAATAACTCTCTGGTTCATATATATCCACCGTAGGTAATACAGTACACAGGTAGTTATGGTTAGGCGACATTTTCCATTGAAAATGTATTTTTTTGTTTCCCTAATAATTTTGGCACTGTTCTACGAAGCTGTAAGAAACTTCCCAATAAATAGTACATCTATGTTGGGTTCCTCGTGGTACGTTTTGTGCAGATTTGTGATGTGGGAGCCATAACATAGGGGGAAGGGTTCAAAAGTTCCCATTTTCACTGTCACAGGATTGCCAGCTCCTCAATACAGAAAAAAAGCTGAATGGAAGTACACCAATCTTGGCATGCAAAAGTAGTGCCTTTGCTTAGTTTGCGTTAAATCCATTCAGTAATTTTCAAGAAATGTGCATTTCAGGTTAGGGCAGTTAACTGAGGTTTTCGGTAGACGTTCTACTTACAATTTTCTTCAAATCATAATTAAGTTTCAATTTGTTCTGTGTGTCAAACATACAACTGGCAGAGGACCTCATCATGTTATCCAGGTTTTGGTCTTCACAATGATATTTAAATCACAAGAACTGTTTTTTTTTTATAAATAACTGAAAGCTATAGAAATTAAACATATAGTTGATTACCTTTGCTTGTTTTTAGGCAACGCCTTGGCATCAACAGCAAACATTTTGGAAACAAAGATGATAACAGGAGCTGTATCTTCACTCTTGCAATTCAAAAAAGCTGAAAATAAAATGCATTTTAGATTATTTTAGATTTTCACTACAAGGTCGACTGCTTGGGATAAAAATGATAGGCAGTTCTTTATTTTATTACGCTTTTTGAATATTAGACAGTAAAATGCAAGGACATTTCTGCAGCATGCAAGAACACTAGCAGACCACTAGTTATGTATATAGTAAAGTTCTCATTCATACAGTAAAGTTGCCCTTGTTTAGATTGGTTACTTCTTTGTAGGTACAAAAAAAAGTGAGGTTTTCAAATAAAAGTACTCCGTTAAAACAAATTGTTGATGTTTTTATATTTTGATTTAAAAACGAGTTCTCAAGTAATTTATTGTGTGTTATAAGATTATAATCATTGATATGTGAAAAGATTTTAAGTATAAAATAATTTAAACTTACATTTGCAAGCCAAACAATCCACATGTATTTGTCTGGAACCAATATAAAGATTTACAAAATGAAGTACAAAAAAGAATGTACAATGATTTCAGCAATTTGAAGAAAAGTGTCTAACACTTGATAAGTGCATTATCAAAAACTCTGGACGGGGGGGCGTGGCTTGGACGCCGATAAGGATGGCGGCGTGAGCCCATAGCTCCGTGCCTGATCCCGCATTACTCCTGTAAATCCCTCACTTCTGGGCGCAGTGAAACCCAGGATTCGAGGGCTGATCGCCGGACGCACCACGCGAGACGATCGTGGGTCGGCAGGTGGCCGTAGACGGGGCGGAGAGCGTGGCACGGATTGCGGTGCCCCGAGACGGAAAACAAAGAGCCCAAGATGGCGATGGTGCCAAGCGGCAGAGCCGGAGTGTCAGGGCACTGAGGATCGCGGCCGCAGAGCGGGGTGGGCAGCGGCCCGAGGACACAAGCGGGCGCAGCCCAGCCAGGTTTGCGGGAGTGGAGAGACCGCAGGGGAAGGGCGGTGTCGGGGACCCCCGGCACGGACTCGCGGACGGAGTGCCCATCCCCCCATCCCCCCACCGCTGGCGCCGGCGGCCATAGTGCCGGGGAAGCGACATCTGCGGTGCTCTGGCATCTGAGGGCCAGCATTGTTTTTGTTTCCCGGCATCTGGGCCGGCGCTGTGAAGCTGGTTGCGGCGCGGCCCGGAGGCATTGAGGTGGCGGATCCAAACCGTGCGGGGTGAGGAGCGGACGGAGGGGAGAGCGCACGACCTGGCCGGCCGACCGCGATTGTTTGCAGGCAGGCACGGACTGGCGCAGTTGGTGTGGAGCCGGCCAAGGGAGCTAGAATTGGACGGCGGTGGGGGTCCGCTGAGCGGTGCCATCGAGGGGACACACCTGAGCCCAGTGGGGGCTGGACTGCGTGGAGAGCCTGAGGGGGCGCGGTGAATTATTGACCCCAGCGCCTGTCGGGTCCTGGTGTGGTGGTGAGGTGCGGGCTGACGGAGCCCTTGAGTCAAATGGAGCCGGTTGGGGCAGGCTCGCCAGGAGACCCGGGGGCAGGATCGCCCTGACCGTGGGGGTCCCTTTCTGAGCGGGGGGCGAGCCTCCTGGTGGGAGCAGCCAGGATCGGGCCGGACGCTTGGGCCTGAGGAGTGTGAGAAGGGCTTGAGGAGCAGACGCCCGGCAGTGGGTCCTTTGGACTGGCCAGACACTTGGGGGACCACCCAGCGTCGACACACGCGGTTGCCCAGATGGCCGCCACCGGCAGTACTGGGAGCGCGGTCGGGGGTGGCGGATTGTTGGCCGGGCCGGACGCGGACGGGGGATCACCAGCAGCGCAAGATGCGTCGGCGCAGGAACTCCGCCTGAACGCGCGGCTAGATGGCATTCTGGATGCAATCACGGCGACCAAAGAATCTCTACACCAGGACATTGCGCAGGTGGCCACTGGATTGGGCCTGCTGAGGGCGGATCACGCGAAATTGTCCGACAAAGTTAAGGATCATGACCGACTGCTCCTAGAACTGAAACCTGCGGTGGTCACTGTAGAACGCAAATTGTCTGATGTCATGGAGAGGCTGGCGACGCTGGAGAGACGGGCGGAGGACTCCGAAAGCCGCAACAGGAGGAACAACATACGGGTGGTGGGCCTGCCAGAAAAAATTGAGGGTGATGATGCGGTGGCCTACATGGAGGGCTTGTTGAGAACGGTCGTGGCCCCGGAGGGCTTGTCCCCGTTCTTCTCCCTGGAGCGGGCGCACAGGGTCCCGTCTCGTCCACCCTTGCAGGGGCGCCCCCCACGGCCGATGGTGATCAGACTATTGCACTTCAAGGACCGGGACTACCTGATACAAAGAGCACGCTCGGTGGGCCCCTTCACAGTGGATAACAGCTCGGTCACGATCTTTCCGGACTATACGCAAGAGGTTCAGAGGAATAGGGCATCGTTTCTGGCCGTGAAGAAAGAGCTGAGAAATGAGGGTATTCAGTATTCCCTACTCTTCCCGGCCAAACTGCGAGTAATCCTGGATGGGGCGACCCAATTCTTCCAGACCCCTGATGAGGCGTGGTCTTGGCTGGAGTTGTACCGCGCTGGCACGGACCGCCAACAAAAAGGCGACCGGGAACGACAGCAGCCGGTGCGAATCCGGAAGTCCCAGCGCATTCGTAAGAAGAACAAACTTAAACAGGCACAGCGAGCTGCCGAGATGGCGGAGGCCAGAAAGGGGGCGCTGGTAGCGACGGCGTTAATCACGGGTTCGCAGCAGGAGAATGAACTGGGAGACTCTGACTCGGAAGTGGAGAGCAGAAAGTCTGGGGAGGAACTGTCTGAGGCGGACAACGCTGTGGGACCGGAGGTCACCCCGCAGACGGCGGATGGGCTGTTCAACGAGTGATAATGGCTGAGTGGGCCTGCACTGCGGCTGCTGCTGGAGTGGACTACCTGGGGTATCTGGCGGACCGGCAGGTACTCTGATGTGACAGTCGTAAGGGATCTAGGGCTTGGAGCTGGGACACAGTCTGCCCCGGATCGGCCCGGGCCTCCCCTCATTGCCCTTAAGGCCTTCTGTGGTGACGACCACAGTATAGTGGATTGTGTGTGATGTTTTTGGTTTGGATGGGGGCTGATGCTTTGTTATTGGGTCCTGTTCTGGGGAGCGGGGTTGGGAAAGTTTTTGGGGATGTTTTACGTTGGGGGGAATGCTGCCGTGGTGTGGGGGTTCAATTGATGTTGCCGAATTGGATGGGAAATAGAGGCAATGGGAACGTTACCTGATTTAAAGGCCCTTACATGGAACGTCCGTGGCCTGCGTACGATGTCCCGGAGAAGCAGGGTGCATGCTTACTTGGTGAGGCGGGGCATTCAGATTGCATTATTGCAGGAGACCCACCTGACTAAGCAGGAATGTGCGGCGTTGCAAAAGAGATGGCGAGGACAGGTGTTTGGTACGACGTATTCGGCGTTTGCTAGAGGGGTACTGATATGGGTGAGAGCAGGAGTCCCGTTTCAGGTTACGAACCAATTGGTGGACCCTGAGGGCCGCTTTGTGGTGGTGGAGGGCAGGCTGTATGGCCGGGAGGTGGTGCTGAGCAGTGTCTATGTCCCTAATGTAGACCAGGCCAGTTTCTTTGACAAACTCTCCGGATTGATGGCTCACTTCCTGGCGGGCCCCATTATAGTGGGAGGAGACTTTAATTCCATCACGGACGTGGCGCGGGATAGATCACACCCGCCGCTGGTCGACTCCCCGGTACGGAGGTTGGCCGCGCACAGGCAGGATTGGCAGGAGAGGTGGGGCCTAGTGGATGTGTGGCGGGAGCAACACCCTGCTGTTAGGGATTACTCCTTCTTTTCGGCACTGCATGCTTTACATGTCAGAATAGACTCTATCCTTTGTAGCGGTAGTATGGCAGCACTGGTGACACATACGGAGTACCTGGCCAGGACCATCTCTGACCATAACCCCTTACTGATGACAGTACAATGGCGGCGGGTGAGGTCTGCGGTGCCGACGTGGAGGTTGGGCCCTGACACATTGGAGGATCCAGTGTTTAGCGCCACTGTCCAGCAGGGCGTCGAGCAGTATTTTGAGGTGAATGCGGATATGACCACTGCGAGATCGGTGGAATGGGATGCGATGAAGGTGGTGGTGAGAGGAGTGTGTATGGGCAGGTTTGCGAATGTCAGAACGACGGTAGTGGCGGATCTGGAGAAGGCTGAAAGTGCGCTAAGGGACCTAGAGAGGCGCAGGCCAGAACGACCGGAGCTACAGGGCAGGCTACTAGAGGCGAAAGAAGTAGTGGCTAGGGAAACGGAAAGGCTGCGATGCTATGATTACAAGTTGTACCTTCTCAAGGTGCACGGGGAGAGAGATAAGGTGGGCACGCTACTTGCCAAACTCGCCAACCCAGAACCTAGAGGCAACCCGATCATGAGCATTAAAACGGGGACCGGGGAAGTGGTTTATACCCAGTCTGCGGTCTTGAATCGCTTCCAATCCTACTATACGACCCTATATGAGAGCCAGTTGGGCGGGGAAGGAGCCAGGATAGATGAATACCTGGTTGCTGCTCAGCTCCCCTCATTAGATGATGAGACTGCGAAGGGGTTGGGCGGCCCGATAACTCTATCGGAGATTCGGGTGGCCGTTAAACAGATGGCTAGGAATAAGACACCGGGGGTGGACGGCCTACCGGTTGAATTTTATGCGAAATTCATAGATATTTTGGCTCCGAGACTCCTGGTGGTGTATTCAGAGGCCCAGACCTTGGGACGCCTCCCCCAATCGATGAGGGAAGCCTTAGTGGTGCCGTTGCTGAAGCCAGGGAAAGATGCCACAGAAGTGACCTCATATAGGCCCCTATCTATGCTGACAGTCGATTACAAGATCTTAAGCCGTATACTGGCGACCAGATTGCTGCCACACATGACCACATTGGTCCATGAGGACCAAGCGGGGTTTATCCCCACGAGAAATACGTCCCTTAATATCCGCCGCCTGATTCGTATACTGGAGGGTGCCCAGGCACTGGACGATAGATCCGCAGTGTTATCAGTGGATATAGAGAAAGCCTTTGATAGCCTGGAATGGCTATATCTTGATAAGGTCCTGGAGAAGTTTGGCCTTGGGGGTGGCTTTGGCCGCTGGACGAGGGTCCTCTATGCTGATGCAACGGCCAGGGTCAGATTGGGACAGGCAATTTCTCCTGCATATCCGGTGCGTAGAGGGACGAGGCAGGGCTGCTCGCTGTCCCCCCTCCTGTTTGCTTTGGCGATGGAACCATTGGCGGCGCAGGCGCGAACGGGAGTACTGTATCCAGGAGTCTGGAGCAACGGGGGACTTCATCACATCTCACTGTATGCGGATGATCTGCTGCTCTACTTGGAGGACACGGAAGGCGCCCTTGGTGGGGCGACGGAACTGCTCTCCCGGTTTGGCAGGATGTCGGGCCTTAGGGTAAACTGGAGTAAAACCTGCATTTTCCCGCTGAAGGGGAACGTGACGTACCCCCCTCTATCGATGGATGTGGTCTGGGAGGGCTCCTGCTTCACCTACCTGGGGGTCCGGGTTTATCACGTGGCCGCTGACCTGTTGGAAGGTAATGTAGGCCGTTGCATACGGGGGCTGCGGGGCTGCATGACTTTTTGGGCCTCTCTCCCCTTGTCGGTGCAGGGCCGGGTAGCGCTGCTGAAAATGGTGGCACTGCCGCGGTTGCTTTATTATTTCCGCACCTTGCCGGTATGGATCCCTCGGAGGATCTTTAGAGAGCTGCGTTCGATGGTAGTTGCCTTCCTTTGGGGCCACGGAAGACGCAGAGTGGCGTTGCATACTTTGCATAGGCCCAAGCTTGAGGGGGGGATGGCGGTCCCCGATTTTGAGTTGTACTACCTAGCGGCCCAGCTCCAGATCTTGACGCAGAACGTCGCGAGAGAGTTCAGGGGCCCCAACCAGGGACGAGGGAAGGGGATTCAGCGGCACATCCTCTCCTACATTGTACTGCAGCAAAAGCTGAGATTGGGCGATCTCACGATTGAAGAGAAAACCCTCAGGTCGTGCTGGCTTAGGAGCCTGAAGAGAGCGGGTTCTGCTCGCCCATATGCACCAGAGATCCCCCTGGGAATGCTGACGGCACTGCCTCATGGAGGTGATTGGTCTCCGTTGGCGGAATGGGAGGACCTGGGATTGCAGATGGTGGGAGATCTTTATGCGGACGGGGTGCTAGTACCCTATCGGGTGTTGCAGGACCAATTTGGGCTTGCGGATGGGAGCTACCTCTTGCATGCCGCTGTGACTACGGCGATACAAAAACACTGGCAGGGGGGTCTAGGCGAACCAGAAACGACTATGGCCTGCCAGTACGTTGTGATGGCTGCGGGTACGGTAAAGGCGGTGACCTGTCTTCATTCGAGAATGCTGAACGAGGGTCTGGCGCCGTTGTCCGAGCTGAAGGGGAAATGGGAGGACAGCATAGGTAGGCCCATACCGGACCCGGAGTGGGGCCACATCTGGAAGAGAGCGTGGAAGGGTTGTAGGAACGCTCGCTTCCAACAGGTCCATTTCTTCATATTACATAGAGCATACCTGACGCCAGGGAAAATCAGACGGTACTTTCAGGTACAGGATGCAGCGTGTCCGAGATGCTTGGTACCTGCAGTTGAGTTAGACCATATGCTGTGGGGTTGCCCGCGGTTGGGGTCGTACTGGGCAGAGGTGGGGGAGCTTTTGAATGCTGTCACGGACAGGGAGGTGGACTTTGACATGGCCGCAAGTATATTGCTGTGGTTCCCACACACAGCGAAGACCAAAAACACGAGCAAGTTTATCGACTTAGGACTTATCCTGGCGCAGAGGGAGATTACCTGGCACCAGAAGTCCAGGGAGGGCCCGTCTGTCCGGAGATGGTCGAATGAGCTGCGTAAATGGTCCCAATGCGAGAGTGTGCTCAGAATGCGGCAGGCTACGCGGACCGGTAATGAGAAGAGCTTAGAGCTTGCGAGAGCGTGGGAGATGATTGTGCAGGCCCTGAACGACTACTTGACCAGGGAGGAAGAGGAGGGGAGCCAGGACGGGGAGGTTCCATGAGGCTAGGGAGACCACAGCTTGACCCCGATGGGCGTATTGACGCAGTTTCTGGGACACATAGATACCACCCACATCTATGGCGGCAGGGGGGGGGGTCGGGGGGGATAGATACTGGGACACTGCTGACACACTGAAGGGGGCTTCCAAGTCAGGGGATCCCACCAGTTCACCTGCAGTCGGTGGTAGGGAGACACGTAGGGGTCGATGAGGAGGGAATGGTATTAGACGCGATCGGGCGACTGATCTAGTGGAGGACTAAGGTGGACATGCTGGGGTGGATACTGGGGGCCCAGACATGGCATACAGGAAAATGTGGGAAGTATCAGCGTTGGGGGGGAGTTTGTTAGGTGATAAAAAAGCAGATACATGATCGTGCTGTTGGCCGGATGTCCTTTTGGCCGCTATGTGGACCGGACGGAAAGAGATGATTGGTGCGCCGCCCGGCCTCCGGGATGTGGGCTAAATGGCTGTGTACTATTTTGTCACGATATGGTGCCTCGAGTTGTAGGAAGTTGTCTGGTCGTTTGACCTTGAAGTTTGTCTATAATTCTGCAATAAAAACAAATTTAAAAAAAAAAAAAAAATCAAAAACTCTGGACCGTTTTAATGCATACATTACTCAATGCATGAACATGACTCTTCTGTGCAACATGAATGAATTAGAATGTAGCTTCAAATCTATGCTTGCACCTTAGCTTTGATTCTAATAACTGACAATATCCAAGTCCATATGTTTATCTTACTAAATATTTAAAAATCAAGAAACATAAACCAATGCCCACAAACCCTACACCAGCGTCATGGAGATATAAGAGGAGTATATAGTTTACATTTGATTGAACAATATAGTTCAATATATGATAGTAACCCACTTGGGTTGTATATGCAGTTAATCAACATTGAAAGACTGAAAGAGCAAATATGAAATGAAATGCATTTATGCAAATATTTATATATTTTAATGGATGTATATTTGCACATATTTATAATCATTGTATTTATATAATGGTTTTATAATGGTTATAACATTGATTTTAGACATTGTGTCTTTTATTTAAATCAAAACTGTGCCATTATAAATATGTGTTCAGTTTCTATTGATTTACTGCTCTGAGCGTGGCCATTATTCCCCACCCTTTTAAAGTATAAGTACCCTCTCCAGTGTGTTGCAACATGTCATGTGATCAAGCCTCTGGAGCGAGGCGAAACGCATCATGGCGGACATGCTGGGCGATTTTTGGAAATTGCACTAATAAAGCACTGAATATCTGGCACCAGACATCGGGTTCACTCTTCGTCATTTACCGGCCAAAAAGCTGGGTACGTGGTTGCGTGTGGCGAGAACTACTCATTTTCGATGCACCAAGAGGCTTTGGTGGTGCGAGTGAAAACCCTGCCCTGTGTAAGGGCTCGGCGGCAGGAAGCTGTTGGTTCCGTACCCCGGAACTAATCTTACACGACTCCGGCGTGGAGTAAGCTGCGAGGAACCCCTGGATACTGCGAAATAACCTGCTTTGGCGAAGGGAGTCGGCACCTACCGAGTCTGCAGATCGGACGGCAGCCTGATAGCCCAGTCAAGGTAGGGAACAGACGTTCCAGTGGGGAGTGTGCCCGGACTAAAGCGTGGATATATTTTTGTGTCTCACAAGTTAAAACGCTAATATACGATATTTAGCACAGCATCAAAACTTGCCATATCGTATAAACAGCAATATTGTCTGCGGATGTGTTGCGAAACAGGGAGGATGCGGCCGAGACATTGTTTGTAGATTCCCCGGCTGGGGGGTCAATGACTCCAAGACAGGCTGCAAGTGCTGAGAGTAATCCCACAATAAGGGACATGTATAAAAAATTGATGAAAAAAGAACAGGCCAAAGGTAGGAGAATAATTCTCCATCCCGTTATTTACAAGTAGGCCGAGTGCCGAGGGGTCTGCGTATAACTCTGGCCCCCAGCTATGAAACCCTGGATCCGGCCACGTTAACTGAATGGGCAGAAACAAACCTAGAGTCCTTAAGTAAACTCATGGCCATTCTGGTGAAATATGCGGAAAGTGACCGCATTAAAATCCAATCTGAAATTGAACAGCTGGAAATAGAGATTGCAAGAACTGAAAATAGTGAACAGACGGACAAAATGAGAGCGGACATGATGAATAGGCTGGGTAAAGATGAGGACATTATCAAAAAATGCAAAGCCTTTAAATTCGAGCTAGATCGGATTGACTATCTTAATCGGAAGATATTCACCTTTGCCAAAAGGTATGATAATGCAAAGGCACGAGAAAGGAAAACACACCAAGACCCGACAGAGGAAACCTCAATCTCAGCATCATCAACGGATCTAAGCTCTGCAGCAGAAAGTGAGCCAGAGGGTGATGCAGCAGGGGCTCAGAAGGCGGGGTTTACAAAACTTTTTTTTGGCACAAGAAGTGAGCTGTCTGTGCCAAAACCGCCGGCACACCTTAAGACCTCGGATTCCAGCAAGTGGCAGGTTCGACAACAAAGGGCCAATCGTAAACGCAACGAAAGGCATAAATGCCACAAAAGAAAAATCAAACAACGAGAAAAAACCACAAAGGGGTCGCTGGAACAAACACAATCGCACTCAAGCGCAAACTTCCACCCCAGCTCAATAATTAATCTCACGGACATAAAACTCACAAAGAATGATGAGACAATCCTAGGTTTAGGATTGACATATTGCCCACCATGTAATTTCAACTACGCTGACACCAGGATGGACGTATATAGATTAGTGAGAAAATTAAAACTTAATAAATTCTTTTTGCTGCAACCCAATAGAAAAAAATCGAATTGAAATACCAGTAGTCCATCACTATTAAATGCAGGAGACCGTTTGGCCTTTGAAGACATGTCGTCACTACAAAAGGAATCAGACATGTCAACAGGCATGTCAATGACAACATCAAGAGAAGATCAGGAAATATGTAGAACTCCCTTCAAACCTAAATCTGTCTTCCAGCCGGTTATGACCCATGACAACTTGGATATGTATCAGGAATTGATTACTAAAGACTTGAAGAAACTCTACATTGCCACGAACAAAAAACATGCTGCAATAAACAAGAAAAACCAAAGTTACAATAATCTAATCAAAAAACTTGAATCGAACAAAAACATCATTGTTAGACAAGCAGATAAAGGCGGGAACATCGTTCTATGGCCACTCCAAATGTACATAAGTGTAGCAGAGACACAACTACAGGATTCCTTATGTTACAGAAAAAGCAATTTTCTAGCCAATAAAATCTGCATGGCAGGATCAGAATTTGAAATTGATGGCATGGAGGAGTGGCAACCTTATTTCCAATGAAGAATTTTGTTTCCTCAAGAAGGCTCATCCTGTAGTCCCTACATTCTACCTGATACCCAAAGTTCATTAAAATGTAGACATGCCCCCTGGTCGACCGATTATTTCTGCCATCATTAGTTCCACTGAAAACATTTCGAAGTATACAGACTATTTTTTGCAGGATTGGGTCAAAGGACTATGTTCCTATGTACAAGATACCTCAGATTTTTTTCGTAAACTGGATAATGTTGTTTGGAATTCAGAATGCCTGTTAATGACATTAGATGTGTCTTCATTATATACCTCTATAAAACACTGTGATGGTGTAAAGGCAGTACAGCGTTATTTAAATAAGCGTCCAATGAATTTTTCATCTCATAACAAAATGCTGTTATCAATGATACAGATCTGTCTAGAACAGAATTTTTTCTTGTTCAATAATCAGGTATACCAGCAAATCAGGGGGGTAGCTATGGGAGCCTGCTTCTCCCCCAGTTTTGCAAGTCTACACATGGGACCGTGGGAGGAGCAGGTCCTCATGGTTCAACATCAGGCTACTATGCGAGATCATGTACCCATTCACCTGAGATATATAAACGATCTATTTATGATTTGGCAGGGATCTAAAAGAGACGCACAGCAATTTGTGGAGGAACTAAATGATAACAACTTAAATCTACAATTTACCTCCACTATTGATGCCAAATCAATCTGCTTTTTAGACACAGAGGTGTATGTGGAGAACACAAGTCTGGCCACAAAGTTACATAGGAAGCCAACTGCAGGTAATACCATACTGCATGCGGCTAGCCAAGATCCACACCACCTGATAAGCAGTATTCCCTTCGGGGAGATGCTGCGTATCAGGAGGATATGTAGTTCAGATCAAGAATGTCTGAAGGCCCAGGAAGAAAGCAGATTATGATTCCTGGCTAGGGGATACTCGGAGGAGGTCCTTACAAGAGCCATAGACCATTCGAGAGCAGTGTTGAGAGAACAAGCTTTAACCTCCAAATCTAAAGTAGTGAGGTGTGAAATAAACGAGTCAAAAATACAGCCAAGAATCATATTAACATTCAATAGACAACACAATGATATCAGAAAGATTTTCTATAAGAACTGGAACCTGGTGGAAGGGGATCCTGTCATAGGGGGGTTGGTAACTAAAAAACCAGAGCTAACCTTTAGAAAATCACCATCAATGGCAAGTAAGCTAGTAAGCAATTGCCCAGAGATATCGGTACCTAGTACATGGATGGCACTGAGTAAAGGATTTAAGAAAGGCTTTATTTGTAAAGCATGTCGTTACGGCTGCAATAAGACTTATTTTTCAGTCCCATTCAAGGATACACCTGTGCCAATCAGAAAGAGACTTACCTGCAAGACAAATTATGCAGTCTATTTGCTGCAGTGTCCGTGTGGGCTGCGGTATGTGGGGAGAACCAGATTGCCCACCCACAAACGGATATTGCAGCGCATTAGGGCCATCACTGGAAAAGATCAAGCACATCCAGTGGCCCGTCACTTCGAAAATTTACATGATAGTGATCCCAAACATTTACAATATTTTTTAATTGACACTGTACTGCCATTGAAACGAGGAGGACATAGGGAAGCACAACTACGCCTCCTTGAGACAAGATATATATTGGAACTTGACAGTAAGACTCCAGAAGGTCTCAATGGAAGTGAAGATCTATATACCTGCTTATAGTTCCAAGGCGGTTTCTTAAAATGAAAATCAATTTATATGAAAATTATTGTTTATGGGAATCATTATTTCTTACATAGGCATTATGAAACAGCTTTATGGCCTGTTAGGGAGGAGGAAACACAACAGCAATAAACAAGCACCATAAACAGGCTGATCTTCCAGTCCCTTTTTTTTTTGATTTGCACAAAATTCACTTTATAGCAGTATTTGCACATAAACAGCACATTGGTTTTTACACTGTGAAGAGGAGTATATAGTTTACATTTGAATGAACAATATAGTTCAATATATGATAGTAACCCACTTGGGTTGTATATGCAGTTAATCAATATTGAAAGACTGAAAGAGCAAATATGAATTGAAATGTATTTATGCAAATATTTATATATTTTAATGGATGTATATTTGAACATATTTATTATCATTGTATTTATATAATGGTTTTATAATGGTTATAACATTGATTTTAGACATTGTGTCTTATTTAAATCAAAACTCTATCATTGTAAATATGTCTTCAGTTTCTATTGATTTACTGCTCTGAGCGTGCCCATTATTCCCCGCCCTTTCAAACTATAAGTACCCACTCCAGTGTTTTGCAACATGTCATGTGATCAAGCCACTGGAGAGAGGCAAAACGCGTCATGGCGGACATGCTGGGCGATTTTTGGAAATTGCACTAATAAAGCACTGAATATCTGGCACCAAACATCGGGTTCACTCTTTGTCATTTACCTGCCAAAAAGCTGGGTACATGGTTGCGTGTGGCGAGAACTACTCAATATACATATATACACACACATATATATACACACACACATATATATTTATATGTGATCAAGGAATCCAGGGCCCGAAACGTGTCATGGCGATCGTGGGTTGCACAGGATAAAGGAATAAGCAAAACCATCTGTTTGGGTCCGTTTCGTTTATCACATCCAGTGGAGGGTGTGGGATCGAAGTTCCTTGTGAGAGAGATATATATATCTATTCAGCATGATTGTAAAAGCCCAGCACAGACTTTTGAATATCCATCAGGTGCATGCTGGGACTCGCAGTTCAGCAAACTGCGGGTTTGAGTCCACTTGGAAATTATTGACACACCAGACTATGATTAAGGCGGAGACCCGCCGAAACGCGTCAGTCTATTTAAATTGTGTCATTACCTGCTGTGCTCGAGACGAATAAAGTCTGTTTTCAGGTGTAAGGCGAAGTTTGGGCTCTGTTATTTTCTTGGGAGCAACTCGGCGGCAGATTCTCCATTTCTGCCTTGGAGCCCGCCCTGCAGGTGTCATAGCCCCCGGTAAATGGAACTTTGTTGGAATCATATGATGGAGGGGGAGGACCCGCTTACATCGTGGCCAGTCAGTATGGACTTCCAGGGCTATTTGGTTCACGAGCACAAGAAAGGGAGAGGAGAAGGGGGTTGCCTCTGTCCTGCAAACTTCGCTGCCTGAACGTATATTTTGGTGAGCATCGCAGTGTAAGCTTAAGCACTTGGCAATCAGCATTTGACAAGTAATTTTACAACAGCATTTTCGCTGCACCTTTGAACTGGCATAAAGAATTTGGACATTGGGTGCACTTAACGCTATTCAGCATGATTGTAAAAGCCCAGCACAGACTTTTGAATATCCATCAGGTGCATGCTGGGACTCGCAGTTCAGCAAACTGCGGGTTTGAGTCCACTTGGAAATTATTGACACACCAGACTATGATTAAGGCGGAGACCCGCCGAAACGCGTCAGACTATTTAAATTGTGTCATTACCTGCTGTGCTCGAGACGAATAAAGTCTGTTTTCAGGTGTAAGGCGAAGTTTGGGCTCTGTTATTTTCTTGGGAGCAACTCGGCGGCAGATTCTCCATTTCTGTCTTGGAGCCCGCCCTGCAGGTGTCATAGCCCCCGGTAAATGGAACTTTGTTGGAATCATATGATGGAGGGGGAGGACCCGCTTACATCGTGGCCAGCCAGTATGGACTTCCAGGGCTATTTGGTTCACGAGCACAAGAAAGGGAGAGGAGAAGGGGGTTGCCTCTGTCCTGCAAACTTCGCTGCCTGAACGTATATTTTGGTGAGCATCGCAGTGTAAGCTTAAGCACTTGGCAATCAGCATTTGACAAGTAATTTTACAACAGCATTTTCGCTGCACCTTTGAACTGGCATAAAGAATTTGGACATTGGGTGCACTTAACGCTATTCAGCATGATTGTAAAAGCCCAGCACAGACTTTTGAATATCCATCAGGTGCATGCTGGGACTCGCAGTTCAGCAAACTGCGGGTTTGAGTCCACTTGGAAATTATTGACACACCAGACTATGATTAAGGCGGAGACCCGCCGAAACGCGTCAGACTATTTAAATTGTGTCATTACCTGCTGTGCTCGAGACGAATAAAGTCTGTTTTCAGGTGTAAGGCGAAGTTTGGGCTCTGTTATTTTCTTGGGAGCAACTCGGCGGCAGATTCTCCATTTCTGCCTTGGAGCCCGCCCTGCAGGTGTCATAGCCCCCGGTAAATGGAACTTTGTTGGAATCATATGATGGAGGGGGAGGACCCGCTTACATCGTGGCCAGTCAGTATGGACTTCCAGGGCTATTTGGTTCACGAGCACAAGAAAGGGAGAGGAGAAGGGGGTTGCCTCTGTCCTGCAAACTTCGCTGCCTGAACGTATATTTTGGTGAGCATCGCAGTGTAAGCTTAAGCACTTGGCAATCAGCATTTGACAAGTAATTTTACAACAGCATTTTCGCTGCACCTTTGAACTGGCATAAAGAATTTGGACATTGGGTGCACTTAACGCTATTCAGCATGATTGTAAAAGCCCAGCACAGACTTTTGAATATCCATCAGGTGCATGCTGGGACTCGCAGTTCAGCAAACTGCGGGTTTGAGTCCACTTGGAAATTATTGACACACCAGACTATGATTAAGGCGGAGACCCGCCGAAACGCGTCAGACTATTTAAATTGTGTCATTACCTGCTGTGCTCGAGACGAATAAAGTCTGTTTTCAGGTGTAAGGCGAAGTTTGGGCTCTGTTATTTTCTTGGGAGCAACTCGGCGGCAGATTCTCCATTTCTGTCTTGGAGCCCGCCCTGCAGGTGTCATAGCCCCCGGTAAATGGAACTTTGTTGGAATCATATGATGGAGGGGGAGGACCCGCTTACATCGTGGCCAGCCAGTATGGACTTCCAGGGCTATTTGGTTCACGAGCACAAGAAAGGGAGAGGAGAAGGGGGTTGCCTCTGTCCTGCAAACTTCGCTGCCTGAACGTATATTTTGGTGAGCATCGCAGTGTAAGCTTAAGCACTTGGCAATCAGCATTTGACAAGTAATTTTACAACAGCATTTTCGCTGCACCTTTGAACTGGCATAAAGAATTTGGACATTGGGTGCACTTAACGCTATTCAGCATGATTGTAAAAGCCCAGCACAGACTTTTGAATATCCATCAGGTGCATGCTGGGACTCGCAGTTCAGCAAACTGCGGGTTTGAGTCCACTTGGAAATTATTGACACACCAGACTATGATTAAGGCGGAGACCCGCCGAAACGCGTCAGACTATTTAAATTGTGTCATTACCTGCTGTGCTCGAGACGAATAAAGTCTGTTTTCAGGTGTAAGGCGAAGTTTGGGCTCTGTTATTTTCTTGGGAGCAACTCGGCGGCAGATTCTCCATTTCTGCCTTGGAGCCCGCCCTGCAGGTGTCATAGCCCCCGGTAAATGGAACTTTGTTGGAATCATATGATGGAGGGGGAGGACCCGCTTACATCGTGGCCAGCCAGTATGGACTTCCAGGGCTATTTGGTTCACGAGCACAAGAAAGGGAGAGGAGAAGGGGGTTGCCTCTGTCCTGCAAACTTTGCTGCCTGAACGTATATTTTGGTGAGCATCGCAGTGTAAGCTTAAGCACTTGGCAATCAGCATTTGACAAGTAATTTTACAACAGCATTTTCGCTGCACCTTTGAACTGGCATAAAGAATTTGGACATTGGGTGCACTTAACGCTATTCAGCATGATTGTAAAAGCCCAGCACAGACTTTTGAATATCCATCAGGTGCATGCTGGGACTCGCAGTTCAGCAAACTGCGGGTTTGAGTCCACTTGGAAATTATTGACACACCAGACTATGATTAAGGCGGAGACCCGCCGAAACTCGTCAGACTATTTAAATTGTGTCATTACCTGCTGTGCTCGAGACGAATAAAGTCTGTTTTCAGGTGTAAGGCGAAGTTTGGGCTCTGTTATTTTCTTGGGAGCAACTCGGCGGCAGATTCTCCATTTCTGCCTTGGAGCCCGCCCTGCAGGTGTCATAGCCCCCGGTAAATGGAACTTTGTTGGAAATATATATATATATATATATACACACACACACACACACACACACAAACACAAAGATTGCCCACAAAGGAAGGGCCCACACAGTTAAGTTTAGCACCACCTCTTTAATGGAGGTTGCAATGCGGGAGCAGGACACTGCAAACGCTGGAATTACACAGTCTTAGCCCAACGCGTTTCGTGCTACCAAGCACTTCCTCATGGGCTTTGAACATCAGTACAGCGGTAGGCAACGGCCATTTTCAAGCACCTATATATCCTCTACATCCCGCATTAGTGGGCCTGGCCACCCGCGTGGCCTGTTGGTTATTGTAGTGCTCCTCATTATTCTCAAGTAAGTCGCCATGCCGTTCCTTTAATAAAAGTCTCAATGAATGTCCCAAGTGGGTTGCGGTGCACTATCCAGCCACCTCACATGCACTTACCTGTGTGGGCCCTTCCTTTGTGGGCAACTTTGGTGTTTGGATTAAGAGCGGCTTGTGCCTAAAGCCGCGGAAGGAGTCCCGCTGCGTCCGAGCAGCCCCGCTGTGATGCCGATAGCTTGGGACAGAAAGCCGTTTATGGAGGTAGCTGGATATTGCACCGTAACCCACTAGGGATTTTCATTGAGACTTTTATCAAAGGAACGGCATGGCGACTCACTTGAGAATAATGAATGAGCATATATATATATATATAAATATATATATATATATATATTACCTACTGGCGGTCGCCAGTAGGTATATATAGTTAGGATTTTTTCTCTATGGGATTTTTGAAAATTCTATGTCTAATAACTTTGGCGTTTGTGGACGGAATTGGCTGAAATTTTCAGGAAAATGGAACATTTTGTTTCTGAGCAGCCACTGAAAATTTGGGGGGGGGGGGTCGTCAAGGGGGGGCCGAGAAAAAAGGGGGGTCCCAAAACGCGTTTTTCCCATGTTAATTTCCATAGGGCGGTTGGCCTCACTTTTAGCCCGAACGGCTGAATGGATTTGCACTAAACATGGCAAAATTGTAGGGACTGGTAGCCCGATGTGCCTTTGCTAGGTCTCAATATATGTGCTCCAATGGATTTTGAGAAATTAACGTTCCAAAAAATATATATATCTGTAAGCGCGCTCCGGGCAGAGCCCCGGTTCGCGTACCGGACGCGTAACGGAACTTCGCGAAGCGAAGCTGATTGGCTCTCCGGTGTCTGTCAACATTCTAAACAGCCCGGAGCGGCCGCCATCTTGTCTCTCGGTAGGATCGAGAGACAAGAGGAGGCCAAAACAAAGGGGGAAATGACCATAAGGGGGCATAGTAGATCCTCCCTGACCCCCTAGGTTTGATGTGGAGGCTTTAAAAGGGCCCCGCGGGGCAAAAAAAAACCAAAACAATTTTTTTTTTGCGTGGGGAGCGCCCGGTACGCGCACCGGGAAGCGGTCCGGGGAGCGTACCATAAGGAAAAAAGAATGATAGACTATGATATTTTGAAATATTGTATGTTTATTGATTGTTCTTTTTGTTGTTTTTTTATTTTTTTATTTAAGTAGCAGTATTAATGATTATTAAATATAAATGTATTTTTGGAATTGTGCACAGTATACTATAAGTCTGACTTTACATTATAATCAATTTGGTACTAGTTTATGAATTACATATAAAAATGATTAAAGACTCAAACAATTTTTTAATATTAAATATAATTTTATTTTTCGGATTGTTTTTCAAAATTTAATAGAACGTCTAACATTTGACTGTCCGATATGTCCTCTTGTTGAGTGAACATAACTTCCCACATTTGACCGTCATCATAATGAAGTAAATGATCCACAGATTCTACACATTGTAGAAGTTCATGGTCTCGTGATTCATCCATGAACTCCAAGTCAATGGGTTCAATTATTTCCTCATTGTTCATGTCTAGGACAATTTCAAAGGAAACGTTCTGTTCTCCTTGCATTTTTGTGCTGAAATTTGAAATAAAAATAAATATATCAATAGAGATAGGGCACTGTTGGGTTTAAGTTCAGACAGGTACTTTTGAGGCATGAAGTAGTACTATTAAAAAGTGCCTGTGAAAAAGCCTATGTAAATTCATATTTATACCACAGAAACCTAAATCAATCCATAATTATAATAAACAAGCCTTTCTCAATGTCTAACTCTTACAGAGGGATAGTATATAACTATCTGAAAATGTTTTCAAATTTATAAAATAATATCTTACCTTTTAAAAACAAGTTTAAGTTGTGAGTGAAAATGATCTTGCAATGTAGTTCAGGAAGTAGTAGTCAAAATGGCTGTGTTTTTCTCTCTTTTTTTTATATATATTCAGGTATATAACCAATCAAATGTCAGGTAAAATAAGTAGAAAATGAAAGTAACATTTTAATTGGTTGTCAATTCCAACACTTCAGATGTGTTTTGTGAAGTAATTTACCTCAGGGTATTTAGAGAGGTCTACAGGCTAAATGGCTAAATGGTATTCCAACCAAATTTGTGAAAATGGTAGGGATTGGTATGTAGTATGAGTTAATCTATATTTGGTGACATTGTCTCCAGGGTTTTTTCTGTAAATTACTTTCCCACCTTTTTTAATGGAGCGCTTCCCGGTGCGCGCCCCGGTACGCGAACCGGCAGCGTTACGGGAGTCCACCATTTTGTGTTTCGGTAGAATTGAGATACAAGATGGAGGGCAAATAATGTTCAGAATGGTTAGAAGGGGGCACGGTAGACGTATCTTGACCCCCTAGGTTTTCTGAGGGTGGCTGAGGAGGCCCATATGTGCGAGAAAAAAACATTTTTTTTAAAAATTTCGCACGGTTAGCGTCCGGTGCGCGTACCGGGTAGCGCTCCGGGGAGCGTACTTTTTTGAAAATTAGTGAAAAAAATTAGAGTAAAATAATAATTGTGAGTGATCAGATGTAGGGTAGCTCTGAAAAGAGCTTTTGGGTCCTGTGGCTGATGTAGGTACCTACAAGTAGGTAGCAATGCACAGTCTTAAATTGAGGATGAAAATTCTGTTCCCCTCATTTGAGAAGTGAACTCCATCTCCTCTGTAAATATCTTGCATGTAGTAACGCAAGTTATTGTTGTAGATGGAGCCCATTCCATGGTCTCTCATGTAAGCTGAAACAGACTTATTTACATGCTTCCTCGATTTCTCGATTTCTCAATTTGTGGACAAAATTGGTTCGACCACCTCCATTTCTGTCTTTGGCATATATTTGAATATACCAAGGCAGTTTGAGGAAAAAGTGCCATCAATTGCTCAAAGGTGTCCTTTAAAAGCATTTCCAGACCTACCCCAGTCAAAGTGCCCAAGTCATTACCTCCACAGTGCACAATTAACAGGTCAGGTTTTGGCAAATGCAAAAAGGTTTTCACCAATGGTATCAATTGGTGACATTTTAATCCTCTGTGGGCAATCCACTTGATTTCCACATTTTGTAAATTGAGGTTAGGTAAATTTCTGTTATCAGCAAACCTTTGAGCCCAGTGGATATAACTATGTCCAACAATCCAGACAGAAAACATGGTGAGAGGAGGTTCTGCTGCAGTCAGATGAAGTGTGGCAATGAAATGGCAGTTGAAAAAATAAGAGTTTAAAATGAAAAAAACTGTGGAGTTTCTGTGTTAATGAAGCAGTAGCATTGATTGGTGGATTTTGATTGCTGATAACAGAAAGTTAGGGTGCATGGATGAGTTCTTTGAAAGATATAATTTGAATGGTCAAAAAAAAATCATTTTATGAAAGATTGCACTGGATATGCAGGTGTACTGAGAGTTCAGAGTTCAATTGAAACATTGTTGTGTGAACTTGCAAACATCAGAGGTCTTTCAGGAGGTGGTTGCTATGCAAAAAAGGCAGAAAGGGCAGAGGGGGAAGGGTGTTGATTTGAAAAAAGTGAGGGAAGAGTTTTGATTGGGTGACATGAGAGATATGTGTGATGAATTACAGCTTTTCTGTGCTTTTTATGGCTGCAGACTCTGGAGTGCATACCTTTTGCTCTGCTAAAGACAAATTGGTGTGTTTCTGAGACTGTTTTGAAACTCATAAAGTATTTGCTAAGGTGAGAAAAGATTCATTTAATTTAGATTGAGAATAGTATGGTTTAGGGAGAAAATTATGAAGAAAGTTGTGTATTTAAAATGTTGCTTTGTGTCAAGTGTTTTACAAATAGATTTTGTTTCTTTGTGTTACATAGCCATGTTAAAAGTGACGCAAAAATAGTGCAAGGGTCTTACAAAAATGCTTTCATGTGTCTTAGGGTATTTTAACTCACTTCCCCATGAATGTATGAATATAATTGCTTTACAAGATGTGTTTAAAAACGTTTTTTGAAATCAATTAGGTTTCTTGATATGTACTGCTAGAGTTTCATAGGTTGCTTGGGGCATATTTATAAGGCATTTGAGTCTCTCTGATGTTATTTTTCCCATTTTAATTTAAGACCTTTCCCCGTGGTGCAAGTTCCTTGTAAATATGCCCCCATCTGTGCTTGGCAAATTTAGATTTTAATTCTTTGACTAACGTAGCCATGTTAAAAGCGACCCAAAAATGGTGCAAGGGCCTTAAAAAAACGCTTTCATGTGTCTTAGGCCATTTTAAGTCATTTCCCCTTGAATGTAGGTATATAATTGATTTAGATGATGTGTTTAAAAACGATTTTTGAAATCAATTAGGTTTCTTGAGTGCTAGAGTTTCATAGGTTGCTTGGGGTATATTTAAAAGGCATTTGAGTCCCTTTGATGTTATTTTTCCCATTTTAATTAAAGACATTTCCCCGTGGTGGAAGGTCCTTGTAAATACACCCCCATGTGTGCTTGGCAAATTTAGATTTTGATTATTTGACTTACATAGCCATGTTCCATACAGTTCTCACCTTCTGCGTAGTCTTTGATATGCTAGACTCCATCTGCACTATGAGATACCTAAGCAAAGGAAACACAGGTGATGTGATTGTGAAATGAGGAAAAGAAACTCCACATTTTTCAATTACATCACCTGTGTTTCCTAAGTTTACGAATGACATTGTGCAGATGAGGTTTAGGCCTGTCCACGGACACAGAAGAGGTCTGGCCTTTGTTCAAGAGTGAAGTGGACATTACTTACTTCATTGGTAGGCCTTTGAAATGTATTATCTCCTCTGTACTCTTCAACAAGCGTAAATTTCATCTGCAACCCTGAGTAGGCCTCACCATAAACAAACCTCTGGATAGGCCACACCTTATCGTCATCTGAATCAATCATTTAAAATGTTAGGGACAGATTTATGATAGGTGTATGCCTCTTTTGCGTCACTGTGCGTCACTTTTGTGACGCAGCGGTGGTGCAAAAGATTTGCTATGTGGCGACATATTTACAACTTGATGCATCTAGGCAGATGTGTCATGCTGTAAAGTCCCGTGCCACATGAAACCGATGCAGCAGTGATGCAAAAGATGCACCATGTTGCAAGACAGGCCTCACTTCATCTCCAACAAGATAAGAAGCTGAATCTTCTGTAAATGTCAAAATTGTTGTATACACTGCTGAACTTCTGTGTACTCTTTGATATGCTAGACTCCATCTGCACTATGAGATACCTAAGCAAAGGAAACACAGGTGATGTGATTGTGAAATGAGGAAAAGAAACTCCACATTTTTCAATTACATCACCTGTGTTTCCTAAGTTTACGAATGACATTGTGCAGATGAGGTTTAGGCCTGTCCACGGACACAGAAGAGGTCTGGCCTTTGTTCAAGAGTGAAGTGGACATGACTTACTTCATTGGTAGGCCTTTGAAATGTATTATCTCCTCTGTACTCTTCAACAAGCGTAAATTTCATCTGCAACCCTGAGTAGGGCTCACCTTAAACAAACCTCTGGATAGGCCACACCTTATCGTCATCCTGAATCAATCATTTAAAATGTTAGGGACAGATTTATGATAGGTGTATGCCTCTTTTGCGTCAATGTGTGTCACTTTTGTGACGCAGCGGCGGTACAAAAGATTTGCTATGTGGTGACATATTTACAACTTGATGCATCTAGGCAGATGTGTCATGCTGTAAAGTCCTGTGCCACATGAAACCTGCGTCAGTTTTCATATAGGTGTTTTGTTGCAGGGTATGCATTTATTTGCATGAAAGCCCTGTAAAACTAACAGTGAAATTTAGAAGATTTCACTGAGTCAGCTTTATAGCATTGCTGAATCAAATCCTTACGCCCGTTTGAAACAGGCATAAGGAGTGATGCACCATGCAATGTGAGGCTTCCTCCTGTGCATTGCAGTAGACATGTCGCGCTTACGACGTGATTCCTGCAATGTGCTGCTTTTGCAGCACAGATGCGTGACGCATCTGTGCTGTTTTTGCTCAATGGTGCTCCACATTGTAAATGCGGCACACCATGGGTGGCAGAGCAGCGGTGCACATGAACTGGTGCATCCGTGGGGATGCGCCAGTTAACATAAATCTGCCCCTTTACATTTAAGTATGAGCAGGGGACACAGAGTCGGTGAGGCTTATCCAAGGTTAAGAAGAGATGAGTCCTGTTCACTGAAAACTTGAACATAGGCCTCACCTCCTCAGCATCGCTGGACATGGCTAAATAATAGCTGCAAAATGTTACTCTTGTTAAACACTTTTACTATTATAATCTCTGAGATTTGTCTCTTACTCTGCAACATCTCATTGTTGTTCTCTTTCTTTAAAGATAACGACAACATCAACCATGAGTGATAATGAGCAATCAGTTGATCTCGACCTTATCATTGAACTTGTAATTGAAACGTCAGTGGAAGTAGATCCCTTGGATGATTTAAATCCTGAGGATGATGAAGAACATGATGAGGATGCCGATTTGTCAGAATTGTATGACATAGGATGGGAAGCTGACCTGCTTGAGCCTATGGAACTATAAACATTTATTTTTAAAATTTACTTGAAGTGAAAAGTAAAAATGTAAACCGTTTCATTTAAAATTAAACACAACTTCAAAAACAGGTTATGTGTAGTGTCTTTAATGAAATAGTAAAATATGCTCATAAAATTAGATCAGATTCACATATAAAACAGCACAGGTAAAATGTAGAAGCATTCCATTTCTTTGCTACTATTTGTGATTTCTAAATTTGCCAATGCACTAAAAATTATTCTATGTAAAAATAACAAGTAGTGTGTTAAATTTTTTATGACTGTTATTGATTTACTGTTTGCTAATAGTGGTTAATAACATTTTTTATTATATTGTACCACAGATTCAACTGCAGATCATTTCAAAATTAAAGAATGCCTTCGAAGGACAGAAGGCGAAAGGCTACCAAACATCAAAGACAGCAGGTTAAAAAATTATTGCTGCAGACCTCTACAATAAAAACTTGTCAAGTCACCAAGAAAGGTCCGGGTAAGATAAAGAAATCATTCATAAGAAACATTTGTAGAAAAAAAAAGTAGTACTACAGAAAATGTTTTAGTCCAGAAAAAGAGAAGCAATTTAAACGGAAAGGGAAGGCCAATCAAAAATGTTACTGCTAGAGCAGGAGATAACTCTGTGCATGGTAGTAGAAGGAAAAATCAGTTTAGGGACATTCGTAGACGAATGTTCCGCAACAGGATAATTGGCAATTTGTTAAAAAATATTAAGAAAGGTCAGCAGAAAGTGGTTTTTTATAAGAGAAAAAAAAAATTGAGAAAGTTATTGATCAGGCACTTGAAATTAAGCGAAAGTTATTTATTTTGATAATTAATAGAATTAGGAAGCTAAACAAGGCAATTTATGATTTCAAAACAAATAGTAGATGAAGAGAACAGTTAATCGTAGTAATTTTTGTGAAGTTTTTTCAGGAGAATGGATGCATAGTTCAAGTTGTGAGGCATTTTTTAATGAGAAGAGTTATTTCCAGGATAATGATTTGGTGCATGCAGTTGACACCAGTGGTCGAGCTTATGAGGTGAAAGATGGTTGTCCAGTTGAAAAAGAAAAACTTGTGACAACAGAGGCAGTAGAGGTGTTAGGTAATGAGGTATTAGGAAGACGTCCTAAGGGACCTGTGTACACCTGGAAGTGTAGTAGTATTTGCAGTGTGCGACAGGATTCCATCAATTTGCTTTGTGATTTTGTACGGACATTTAATAAGAAAAGTTTGAAGCAGAAAATGAAGTTGTTGCAAGAATTAGATCCTTGCAGAGTGAGAGAAGTGACAGGTTTGCATGGTCATTCACTGGCTTGTCTTTCCAGGAGAGTATGCCAGAGTGTTTTTCATCATTTCAGGATGCTAGCAGTGCATCATAATAAAGTGAGGAAATTAGTTAGAATGTTGTATTATGCTAAGAGTCCAGCAGTTATGCTTAAACAATTATGCACTGCTCTTTTGCATGGTTCTGAAATAGATGTGAAGAATATTTGTTAAGAAATTGAGTTTTGTTACTTTGGAAGTAAAGAGGAGAATGTTGAAATTGACCCAGAAGAAGAGGGTAATGTGGAAGATAGTGTACAGGTTTCCAGTACAGATAATTTTCAGAAGGAAATTGCCACATTTCAGGTGAAATCAAGTGAGAGGCCTAATTTCACTTGTGTGTGTTGTCGACGCACTTATTATAAGAATCAGACTAAGTTAGTGGATTTATATGCAAAAAGTGAAAGGGAAAATAATAGTGAATGGAAGGATTTCGCAACATACTTGATGGTAGAAAATTGTTTTGATTTGGGATTGGATCAACGTGTGTGTACTTATTGTTGTAACAAATTAAATCAAAACCGGATGCCTGCTAGAGCGGTTCATAATAATCTGGAATTGGTTGAGATTCCTTCTGAATTGAAGGATTTAAATACTTATGAATCTATTTTGATTCAAAGTATCCATCCCTTTCAGGCTATTGTACGAATGGAGCCAAAGACAGGGAAATTGCCTCCATCAGATTTACAGAGAGGATTAAAGGGAAGAGTTGTTTATTTGCCTCTAGATTTGAAGAAAAACATTAATACAATTGGAGTAGAAAAAGTGGAAGAGGAACCTCTGGTTATCTTAGTTAATGGGGTTCCGACAAAGAGTAAGAAAATATGGCAAGATTTAGTGGATGTTAGGAAAGTCAAAAAGGCAACATTGTATTTGAAAAAAAACAATAAGTACTATAAGAATGTATATGTTGCAGAAGAGGAAGTAAGTGAAGAAGAGGATAGCGATTTGTGTGCTGGTCAAATTGAGAAAGTAGAACCCTCTAAAAGTGAAGAAATATATGAACATTATAGTGTTCATCCTTTGCATTCCAAGGAAGTCATGGGGAATGCTATTGAGTTGTTTCAAATGAAACAAGCCAAAGGGAGTCCCATTAGTGTTTGGGAGGAAAGTTTGGAAGGTCGGTGTTTCCCACAGCTATTTCCAACAGGTCAAGGAGGAAGATATGATGAGCGACCTCATCAAATTCCTGCTTCTGAATACCGGACTTTACGATTGTATGCAGAAGATCCTAGGTTTCGACAATGCATTCCCTATTTGTTTCATCTCCTGTTTGAAAGCGATCTGTCTGGACTGTCATATGCAGTGAACCACATCTTGAAAAGTGGTATACAGCTGCAAAACATCTCGGCAAGTGACTTTATGGATAAAGTCAATGTGCAAGACAGTATTTTGGATTCTCAACTGATTAATCTCATGGCGTGTCAGCGTGGTACTAATGAGTACTGGTACCGTCGTCATGGTGATTTAAAATGTATGCTGAGGAACTTAGGAACTCCCACATGGTTCCTCACTCTCAGCTGTGCAGAGTATGGCTGGGAAGACTTACTTGAATTTCTACGAGAGGCAAATGGAAACATTGAAAATATCGAATTCAAGACACCCGGAGAACTGTGCTCTTTGGATCCAGTGAATGTATGCAGGTACTTCAATCATAGATTTGAAGCTATGATGTCTTTCATCATGAACAAGAGAAATCCACCTCTTGGAGAGGTGTTGGATTTCTTCTGGAGAAAGGAGTACCAAGCAAGAGGTGCTCCTCATATACATATGCTGCTGTGGATCAAGGATGCACATAAATTTGGAACAGATCCAGAAGACTTAGTGATGAGTTTCATAGAACAGTATTCTACATGTGCTGTTCCAAACGCAAAGGAGGACAAAAGCCTAAGAGAACAAGTTCTACGCTTCCAAAGCCATCGTTGCGGAAAGTACTGTCGTCGTAAATTCAGAAACAAGGACAAGTTCTACACCAAATGTCGTTTCGCCTTTCCACGACCGGTGATTTCTAAAGGAAGAGTGAACAGTTTGATGTCTTCGCTGCGACATAATGTGATGAAGAAATCACCTAAAAACACATACAATTTGAAAAGGAACGAAGAGTCCAAGTATATCAACGACTACAACCCAGTGATTTTGTCCATGTGGAATGCTAACATGGATATACAGTTCGTGGCTGATAACTGTATGGCTGTGGCTCGGTATGTGACATCTTACATCACCAAAAAAGAAAAGACAGAATTGAAGGATATGTGGGAGGACATTTCCCATGAAAAGAGCCTCAGTAAGAAGTTGTACAGTTTCAGTCTGAAGATGTTGTCACATCGAGAAATCGGAGCTTACGAATGTTCTGACCGGTTGTCTTCAGCAAGTCTCTATGCCAAATCCAGGAGTATCGTTTGGGCGAGTCTTGGTCTTGCTGCAACGCGTAATCGAGTTCTGAAACCTGTGCGGGAAATTGAGTATTTGGCGGAAAAGGAGCCAAACAGTACTGATATTTTGAAGACCAACATGTTGGATCCATATTATCCAAATAGAAGCAGACACCTCGAGAATGTTTGTCTGTATGAGGTTCTACAAAATTACATATTCAAGAGGAACATCAAAGAAGATATTGATAAAGGAGTGTATGCTGTAATTGGAAGTGAGGGATGTCTCGTCAAGCAAAGAAAATGCCACTTGGTAAACCATCGAAAATTGAGTGGCGAATCTCCTGAAAAAAAAGAGTTTTTCTATTTAGCACTTTTGCAACTTTTCAAGCCTTGGCGTGCAGAAGAGGAACTGCTTGGAGATTTCCTCTGTTACGAAGACTCTTTCAATGCCGCCAAGGAGACCATAGAATGTCCTGTTTTTCTCAAATATGTAGAAATGTTGAATGCGGAAATCGAGCAGGAAGCAACGATTGCAGCCGAGATTGCTAGAGACAGTTCTCAGGACAGTCAGAGTTCTGTTTCATTGAGTCAGGATCCACTAGGAGGACCAGTTATGCCATGATTGAAGTGGAAAGAGCCATGGCACATGCTCAGGAGGATGCGGTTAACTTAGAAGACTTGGAAAGAAAACTCAACGTTGAGCAGAGGAAAATATATGACGAAGTTACCAACCAAATTGATCATGGATTAAGTCATGAGAAGAAAGAGTGCTCATGTACGTCGTTGAAACCTGTCCGACTGTACGTGAGTGGAGAAGCGGGAACTGGAAAAAGTTTCCTCATTAAAGCAATTTCATGTTATTTGCAGAAAAGGACTGAGTCATCACTGTCTTGTGTTGTCACTGCTCCAACTGGACTGGCAGCACATAACATTAAAGGTATTACTTTGCATCGTCTAATGATGCTGCCAGTGGAGCATGATAACAAATTACAATACCACAAGTTATCTGGAGATGCTTGTTGTGAAGTTTCAAGAGTCTTGAAGAAAATGAAACTTCTTATCATTGACGAAGTAAGCATGGTTTCCAATGTCATGCTTGACTTTGTGCATTTGAGAATGCAAGAAGTTCTCAAAACAGAGCATGATGTGTTATTTGGTGGCAAACACATCATTGTTTTCGGTGATCTTCTGCAGCTGACACCAGTGAAAGGACAACCTGTGTTCAAAATGCTCACGCATGAAGATACCAGGAAGTGCCTAGGGAGCATTGGCAACGTTATTTTATTTATTTATTTATTTTATTTCAGGCTTGTATCGCGCTGGCATCGTCTCCTGAGGGAGTATCTCCGCGCTTTGACTTCTACCACAATGCAATCAGGAGTACGCTAGCTTTCTAGATGCTGAATAGGAATGTCTTTAACATTTTTCTGAAAGGAAAGTAGTCCTTACAGAGCCTAAGGGTATTAGGGAGACTGTTCCAGAGGGACAGGCCAGCAATTGAGAGTGCTTTGCTGCCCTGTCTTGCCTTCCTGGCTCTAGGCACCTGTAGAAGGCCTTGTTCGCTAGACCTAAGAGAGCGGGAAGGTTTATAGGGAACAAATTTGTTTGCCAAATATACAGGTCCCATACCATTCAAACACTTATGTATGACACAGCAT
Organism: Lissotriton helveticus; assembly: GCF_964261635.1. Lineage (NCBI taxonomy): Eukaryota > Metazoa > Chordata > Amphibia > Caudata > Salamandridae > Lissotriton > Lissotriton helveticus. The sequence goes on from NC_136062.1 coordinate 1,108,409, forward strand.
ACCTTAAATTTTGCCCGCTGTCTTATGGGCAGCCAATGAAGTTTCGTCAGGAGAGGCTTTGAAGGTGTGCGAGGAGGGACATTCAAGACCAGACGGGCAGCCGTGTTCTGGACCACCTGTAGTCTGGTCATGACTTCCTCATTGGCTGATAGTAACAAGCCGTTACAGTAATCTAAACGACTCATGACTAAGGCCTGTACTAGCATCTTTCTACTCCCGTCAGGTAGAAGGGGGAAGATTTTGCGTAGCATACCGATAATGTGGAAGCAGGATCCCACCACCTGATTAGTGTGTTGTTTGAGGTTAAGTTCCTGGTCAAAACGTACGCCTAGGTTCTTGACAGTAAGTTTAGGCTCCGGTACTGGGCCAAGATCTTGTGGCCACCAGTCCGGAGTCCAGAGTCGTTTTACCTCCCCAAACAACATGACCTCCGTCTTTCCCACATTACATTTTAGGAAGTTGGCAGACATCCAACTGGCCACTGCTTTCATCCCTAGGGAGAAGGAATTCTTTACTTCGGTAGTCAGGGTTTTAAAAGGAAAGAGGAGTTGAGTATCATCCGCATAGGAAGTTGGAACAAAACCATATGCTCTCAGGATGTTAGCCAGGGGTGCCACGTATATGTTGAACAGAGTCGGGCTCAGACATGAGCCCTGTGGCACCCCTTTGGAGATCTCAACTTCCTCTGACCGAAAACTCCCCATAGTTACTTGCTGGGTGCGGTTTGTTAGAAAGCTGCACAACCATGCAAGTGCTTCATGTTTCAGGCCGATGTTCTTTAGCCTGGCCATGAGGATGGAGTGGGATACGGTGTCAAATGCCGCAGACAGATCCAGCAGCACCAGGATAACGGAGAAGCCTCTATCCTGGTACCTACGTAGATCGTCTGCGACTGACATTAAGGCGGTCTCCGTATTGTGAAAAGTCCAATACTCCCGCCGATTCAGCATAGTTAGACAGATGTTTATTTACATATTTCTCAGCAATTTTAGCCATGAAGGGAAGTAGGGATATCGGTCTAAGATTACTGAGCTCATCCCAGGAAATGGTGGTGTTTTTCCGGAGCGGTTTGACCAGAGCTTTCTTCCATCCACGTGGGACCTGCCCCGTGCTTAACGAGATGTTTATTAGTTTCTGGATGGTAGGTCCCAGTTCCAAAGCTAGAGAAGGCATAACCCGTGCAGGGATAATATCTGTGGGGGAGCCACTCTTTATATGGGAAATAAATGCCAGTATGTCTTCAGTCTGTATGGGCGGAAATGCCGCAAGAAAGTTTTCAGGGATGGATGACTTATCAGAGTTCAACATGAATTCATTGTCCTTTCTGTTTGTGGAGTTAGATGCTAGGATTTTATCGTAAATGGCATCAATTTTCTGTTTAAAAAAGTCAGAGATGTTGTCACATAGATGTTGTGAGGCTACATCTTGACTCTCACAAGCTGTGGGTTTGGTAAAAGTCAGTAAGATCTGGTATAGCGTCTTGGAATTGTTACCCACCTCCAGTAACTGTGAGGCTATATGGGTTTTCCGTGCTAGGCGGATATCCTTGTGATAATTTCTCAAAGAGTCTTTGTAGATTTGTTTATCGCAATCTAGACGTGAAGCCCTCCATTTCTTTTCAAGCTTCCGTGTGGCTTGTTTGGACCTTCTTAAGGTTTCAGAGAACTAGATCTCCTGTTTAGGGGCAGGTTTGGGTTTGAAGGTTCTTAGCGGAATAGTCATATCTATTGTGTTAAGCAATGTCTCTTCATAATCATATAGAGCTTTATCAATGTTCTCGCTCCCCTCCAGTTGGGGTGCTGAGAATGCTTTATGAAAAATTTCCTGGGTCAGCTTACAATACAACCGATGTATTAGTACATGGACCAGGGGGGCGGTATATTAAGGCTCCCTTTCTGCTAGTTCTGTTAGGGAACTGTAGGTTAAAGATCATAAGTTCCAACTCAGGGGTAGATAATTCGTCCAATATTTTAACATTGATGCCTTGCTTATATACTACAGCTATGCCACCACCTGTTTTTATGGGTCGGTCTACTCTGGCGATTTTGTAGCCCATTGGAATTCCCAGCGTTATGACGGGAATTAGGTGGGGTTTAAGCCAGGTTTCCGTTAAGAAGCATAGGTCCGGTTCCTTATCTGTAATCAGATCCCATACTTCGACGGCATGTTTTGGCAGCGATCTAATGTTGCAGAGCAGATTTTTATCATTAAGGACGCATTCCTTAATGGTTTTATCTATATCTAAATCAGCAGGTGATGCATCCGGTATAGTGTTTAATTTCGGTAGATATACGTTAATATATGGTTAAACTTCAATTATGCTGAACTACATGAAAATATGCGTCAGGAGAAGGATGAAGATTACAAGAATATTCTACAAGATGTTAGAATTCAAAAGTGACCGAGCATGGGAAAGAAGCTTTACATGCACGATTACTGTCAAATTTGTATCCAGAACAAGACGTTGTGCCTGAGAATATTTTTCAGAAAATTACTGAGAAGAAATCTGGAATATGTTTGATGCCAACTCTTGCAGAATGTCCCATCTTCAACAACAAAATGTTGTATTTAGAAAACCAAGAGATTGTGAAACTGGAAGGTATTGACAGAGTAGAGCATATGGGATCAACAATTATTTTGTCTGAGAATTTGAAATCAAAATTGGATTCATTAGAAAAGAGTATATCTAAAACTGCGGGTTTTGAAAAGACTCTGAATGTGTGCTTGAATTGCCGTATAATTTTAAGAAGGAATTTACATGTTGAAAGAGGTCTGGTAAATGGATCAATGGGTAATGTTGTTGATTTTGTGAAATACAGAAATAGGGATGAAATTGAATTTTTAAAAATTAAATTTGATGGCATTGAGGAAGTACAGCTAATTGGTCGTTGCTCTGCTAGGTTTTTGCTTGTGAAAGACTTATATGTTCGCCGTAAGCAGTTTCCTGTTTGCTTGGCATATGCGGTGACAATCCATAAATCGCAAGGTTTAAGTGTAGACAGTGCATTGGTGAATATTGGCAGTTCTGTGTTCAAGGAGGGTATGGCATATGTGGCATTGTCACGAGTCAGAACTTTATCAGGATTGTACTTGATTGAGTGTGATGTCACAAACATTTGTGCGGATCTAGACTGTGTTAAGGAATACAATAGGTTAAGAAGAGAGTATGCGCCACATTTGCCTCAATATCCTTTGTTTGAGAAACGTGTGGTAGGCCGGAAACGAAGAAATGTGACCAATAGTAGGGAGGTTGTAGCAAAAAGACGAAAAGTCGATGAACCCGAAATTATAAGCAGAAAGAAAATGGATTCTGTTGAAGATGTTGTTGGTTTTCAATTTGAAAACAGTTCTGGTGTCAACTGCTATGCTAATGTAGTGGTTAGTGTTTTGTTTTCTCTAGAAACTTTAAAACAAGAGATTGTGGTCAATTCGGATCAGAGATTTTGCAGTTTGTTGAATTCTGTGTTAGAGAAATGTAGCACTGATAGAACAAAAATAGAAAGTGTGTCTGAAATTCGAAATCTGTTAGACAGATGTTCAGGTCAAACACAATTCTCTCAAAATATTCAGCAAGATTGTCAGGAGTTTTTAATGTATATGCTTGATGTATTGCATGATGAAGGTGTAGATGTAGATCACCTGTTTGGGCTTTCTTATCAATGGCAGCATGACTGCGAGAACTGTAGGGTATCAAGTACTACTAGTGTAGACTCAGAAAAATGTATATATTTAACTTTGCCAGACAGTAAATCAGTGTCTTTTAATAAGCTAGTAAAAGCAGCTGATCACAACATGGAGTGTAGCCAATGTAAGTCTGAAATGTTGTCAACATTATTTATACGAACATATGGCCAGTATGTTATTTTAATGTTCCAACGATGTAGGCCTGATGGAACAAAATTGACAACTTTGATTAAAAATGTTGTGGCTTCACAGTTGTCAATATCAGGAAGGACTTTTGTAACTGCAGCAATTATATATCATGACGGTCCTTCAATAACATCAGGACATTACACAGCTTATTTAAAGTCTAGAAATGGCTGGTCATTCTGCAATGATTCTGTTTTAACTTTTTTTTAAAAATTGCCTTTTGACCTTAAAAATTCTTACCTGGTGTTTTTAAAACCAAAATTTTAGGGAAGGAATCTCAGGATTTGCTCTGAGGAATTTCAAGAGGTTCTAATGGCTCCTACACAATTTGGCCTTGAGGATAAGTGTAGTACAGAGTCAAAAGTTATTTTTGAGTTTTAAATAGTTCCTGGAAAAAAAGAAGGTTTTCTTACAGAAAGTGGTGGGCACGGATTAGTTAAAGGACAACAGAGTATTTCCCAAAGCAAACGGTGTTCTTACCATAACACTTGACGTCATTGAAAAATAACTGCACTTTGAATGAGTTCAGAAAAACTGTTTCTTTTTATAAGCTAATTCAAGCAGCCAATAAAAACATGGAGTAGAGGTAATGTAAGTCTGCAATGCTGTCTAGATTATTTGACCAAACTTTTGGTTATAATGTCATTTTAAAATTCCAACTATATAAACCTGATGAAAGTAAGTCTTCAACTTTAATTACAAATGTTGTGGCTACACAGTCGTTTATTTTAGGAAGAACATTTTTAACTGCAGCTATTATATGACATGATGGTCCTTTGACAAGATCCGCTTATTACACAGCTTATTGAAAATGTAAAAAAGCTGCTGTTTCGTAAATGATTCCTATTTGACTACGATACAATGTTGCCTTTTTACTTAAAAATATTCTTACTTTCTGTTTTCAGAAAAGAGAAATTAGGGTAGGTAACTGGCCTATAATGATTCTAGGGGTTGATATAATTTTATCTACTGTTTTAAATTGCTTTGTGATTAAAAGTGATGTAGAGAATTAAATAATTGTAGTAGTCATAGAGGTAGTGTAAGTCTGCTTCATAGTAAGCCGTATCAGTGTCATAGGAAATTTGGAACATGAGTGAGCAAGAAGGGTAAGATATTACTAGTCCAGGATTGTGAAAGTGATCTTGAACGTTTTCTTTCTCAAAGTTGCGGAAATACAAAATGACGGGATTTGCTTAGAAGAATTCCAAGAGTTATAAATGGCTCTTACACGATTTGGCCTTGTGGAAACGTGTGGTAGAGAGCGAGAAGTCATTTATTGTATGTAACATATTTTTCAAAACGATGGAGGTTTTCTTTCAGAAAGTGGCGGGCTGAAAATAATAACAGCACAACAGAGTGTAAGCTGTTCATAGGACATCATTCGACGTCATGGAAAGTAAGTTCATTTTAAGGAGTTCTGATTTCTGATTTGTCATGTTGTATGGGTTTTTTAAACACAATCATTTTGATTGTGTTTTTTTCCCCCGCTGTTATATGATGAATACCTTCAAGTCACTGTTTTTAGTGAAATTTGATAAATTCTGAGAACAGCAAAAATAAACCATTTAACATGTATAATTAATTCTGTACTTTTTGTATTTATGATATACATTTAGAACTGTGTAGTAGGCATGGAGAAGCTGAGGCTTCTGTAAGTGTCAAAGTTGTTGCATACAGTGCTCACATTCTACGTAGTCTTTCATATGATAGACTGCATTTCCACAATGAGATACCTAAGCAAAGGAAACACAGGTGATGTGATTGTGGAATGAGCAAAAAAAATTGCAAGTTTTTCAATTACATTACCTGTGTTTCCTAACATTACACATCACATTGTGTAGATAAGGTTTAGGCCTGTTCCAGGAGATAGAGGAGGTCTGACATTTGTTGAAGAGTGCAGTGCACATGAGTCACTTCGTTGGTAGGCCTGCACATGTATTATCTCCTCTGTACTTTTCAAGAAGCCTAAATTCCATCTGCAAAACTGAGTAGGACTCACCTGAAAGAAATCTGTGGATAGGCTACACCTTATCAGCATCTAGAAACAATCATTTAAAATGTTAAGGGCAGTTTTATGAAGGCTGTGTGCCTCTTTTGCGCCGCTGTTCCGTCACTTTTGTGACGCAGCAGCAGTGTAAAAGATGCACCATGTTGCAAGATAGGCCTCAGTTCATTTCCAGCAAGATACCGTCAGTTTAAAATGTATATAATTAGGACTGTGTAGGGGGCATGCAGAAGATGAGGCTTCAGTAAGTGTCAAAGTTGTTGCATGCAGTGCTGCACTTCTGCGTACTCTTTCATATGCTGGACTACATCTGCACAATGAGATACCTAACCAAAGGAAACACAAGTGATGTGATTGTGAAATGAGCAAAAGAAATTGCACGTTTTTCAAATACATTACCTGTGTTTCCTAACATTACGAATCACATTGTGCAGATGAAGTTTAGGCCTGTCCAGGGAAACAGAGGAGGTCTGAACTTTGTTCAAGAGTGCAGTGGACATGACTCACTTTATTGGTAGGCCTGCACATGTATTATCTCCTCTGTACTCTTCAACAAGCCTAAATTTCATCTGCAACCCTGAGTAGGCCTCACCTGAAACAAACGTCTGGATAGGACACACCTTATTGCCATCCTGAAACAATCATTTAAAATGTTAGGAACAGTTTTATGATGATTGTGCACCTCTTTTGCGCTGCCATTGCGTGCCTTTTGTGAGACAACAGCAGTGCAAAAGATGCACCATGTTCCAAGATAAGCCTCCCTTCATCTGCATCAAGATACTGTTAGTTTAAAATGTATATCTTTAGGACTGTGTAGGGGGCCTGGAGAAGCAGAGGCTTCTGTAAGTGTCAAAGTTGTTGAAAAACTGTTTGTCCTTCAATCTTTTCCCTTGTCTTTTCTAATTTTTAAATACATGTTTTAATATTTTTCAAATGTTTGTTCTCTCTTTCACAGATTGAAAGTATAAAAATAACAAGTGACTAAGTTAACGACAATTATAAGGTAAATGTTTTGTACTCTTTTCGTTACATTTCTATCACATTTAACTACTATTAGTTCCACTGCTTCATTTCTTTAACCCTCACTTTCCTGCCTTTGCTACTTCCCTCATTCCTTTCTCTATTACTTACTTACTCTACTCCTTCCACTCCTTTTTTCTCAGTCCCTCTCTTCTCATAGTTCCTCACTCTTGTTCACTCACTCCGTCTCTATTACTCTTAGTGTCTCTGACTGATCACTCTTTCACTACTTGTTCATTATGCTTTCACTCTGTAATTAAAACACACTAAGGGGCATATTATGAACACAGCCAATAAAATTATTGCTGCTTTTATCGGCAGAAAACTGCTGCAAAAGCGGCTTTAGCGGCAGTTTTCTGCCGCAAAAGCGGCTTTAGCGACACATTTCTGCCGATAAAAGCTGCGAAACTTTTATCGCCTATGTTGATAATATGCCCCTATGTTATTTACATTTCTTTGCTGTTTCAATTATTCCTTTTCTGTTACTTCTTCTTTTCTGCTTTCTGTTTTTTCTCTCTGTTATTCCACATGTTTTAATCTTATTTTGAACATTCACTCACATTCTCTAAGAAACTCTTCTTTGTTATTCTTCTACTCTCCTTTTTTTCTTTCACTTCCTTATCTATTTTGTTTTTCACAATTATACCCTCTTCCATCTTTTCTTCGGTAAATAGATCTATTAAACAGTATCTCTGGTTTAGTCCCTATAGCTGTCTTTCTTTTAACATTACTCTCTGTTTACTTCCCTTATACTTACTCTTCTTTTTTTTTAAAAAGTTTTTTGGTTCGCTCCCGGTTCGCGTACCGGGGAGCGAACCGGGAAGCGAACCAAAAGAAATAGAGGTTGCCAGAGTGCTAAACATTCTAGCAATTTTTTTATAAAGGGGAGGTAGTTCTGAAAATAACTTTTTTTTAATGTTTTTGTTGTTTTATATATATATATTTTTTTTTTCTGAACATTTTTTGTTTTTTTGTATTTTTTGAACAATTTTATGTTTTTTTGGTTTTTTGGGGGGAAACAACAAAAAACAGGTATTAGAAAGGGCTCAACAGGAGCAAAAAAATATATATATTTTGGGGCGTTTTGAGCACTTGTGGTTTTCATATGCTCTGTTTATCAAATTAATACTCATATTTGCACATGAGAGTAAGTTACCACAATAAAGACACACTATCTTCATGTGCACAAAATGTTCTTGAATGTTTGGCACTGTTTCCCGTGCCTCTGGCCCCGACAGAGTTACCTGTGCCGATCTACTGGCCACAGGAGTTGGTGGGTTGTCTTGGAGGTCACGCATCTCTGCCATGCTGTAATTCAGTGGATGCCACCTGTGCATATGACGGTGCATAGTATAGTTGCCGAAACTATACTTTTTATCTGTGCCTCTAGATAAATCTTCTTTGCATATGAGGCATGTCACATAGCGAGCATTCACTTTTTTTTGTCCTTGAGGAAAAGAAAAAAACTGCCAAATAAAACTATTTTTGTGGTGAGATATCCGGGGCTCCTCACGTAAAAACTGTCTTGGCTGTACTTCCTCTTCCTCTTCTTCATCCTCTTCCTCCTCTGTGTTGGGAAGGAACTGTGGAGGTGGTCCTCTCTTCCTTGGTGGTGGTGGTGCACCAGCTGCAGCTACTACTGAAGCCATTTTCTACTAAGCAAAATAGGTCTTCTTTTCACAAAGTTGAAAGTCAGAGTGAGAAAAAAGGTGGGGGCTTTCATCATTTTGGAAAAAAAATAGTTCTAAACCAATGAAAAGTGTTATTTTTAGGTCACATGACCTAGCCTTACATCATTAGGAAACCAAAAGTGAAATAAACCAATGAAAAGTTTTATTAACAAGTCACATGACCTGTTACGCTTACGTTACGCGCTGCGGGCCGCGCCCCGGATCGCTTCCGGGGAGCTGCGCTTCGTGCCTCGGTTCGCGTACCGGAGCACTTCCGGGTGCGCTAACGCGGCGCGTCATAAGACGCATTACGCGACAACGCGGTACGTCGCGCTTCCGCGACACGTCACAATGTTGATTTCTAACGCGGCAGTTGCGCTAACGGAACGTTTACCGGTTCGCGTACCGAGTCGCAGCACCAAATTGAGCTAACGGGAAGCTACCCGGTTCGCGGACCGGGAGCGAACCAAAACATAATAATAAAAATCTTTTTTATTAATAAACATATAAAATATATTTTTGATTTAAAGAAGAATACATTTTAAAGCTTTTGATATTTGCTATTAAAAAACCATTGAAATTCACAGAAAAAACCATAGGTTATAGACCATATATAGTTAGGAATTAGCATTTACAAAACCTTGAAAATTCACTGAAAAAACCATAGATTATAGACCATATATAGTTAGGAATTAGCATTTAAGAAACCTTTTTTTTACTCACACAAAACCATTGAAATTCCATATATAGTTAGTTGTACTAACTATATATCACGCACCCGCAATCCACTGCTGATCATGTCACATATTACATCATTCATGACATGGTCAGTGACATCACTGATGACATCACTGATGACATCTCAAATGACATCTCAGATGACATCACTGATGACATCACTGATGACATCACTGATGACAACATCCAGTGACTGTATGTTTCTGTAAAGTTAAAATATGTCTTACATATTGAAGAATGAGTGGATTTATAAGTGTCTGGATGAAGGATTTATTAGGTGCATTGTCGTGTATTTCTATAGGTTCTGATTCGATCCCCCTATTCCTGACCCTATTCTGGTTAAACTTACTAGCTAGTTAACTAACAGTCAGCCCATGAGGCAAGAAATTCCCCATGATGCAGATACCGTTATCTGACGCAGTCACACTACGGCACAGGAACGTGTTATCTGATTAGGTCATAACGCTTGAGATCTAATTAGACAAGCGATATTCCTCCAGCCCCTGATAAGGCATACGACGTTCTCATAACAAATCAAACCTATGACAACCTGGATAATCCGTGCGGCCATTGTTTTGATTTCACAGAGAACTTTAGTAAAGAATGTGCTAACGAGCAAGTCGTATGACATCTTTATTGACGTACCTATGTCCATCCTTACGTCAATCCCGGCACCTTTAAGGTATAAATATTGCCGACCTTGCCCTATGCAAACACACGCGTGGTGACAAGACGGAGCAGCCATACTTGCCGAAGCCGAGAGCAGAAGCAGACCCCGCAGGCAGCAGCCCCGCCTTCCTGACGCGCTGAGAGACGCGCTGCTATCTCAAGCCGAGAGACCCAGCACCGGCGCTTCTGGGCAGCCCTCGCAGGCAGCCTGGAATATCGAGAGCAGAGAAAGAGATACCATTCCTCATTCATCCTAAATTCCAGGTACAGAACTGAATAACCCCTCCTAGAGAATTCTTTAGTTATTCACTTGGCAAAAACAAACTTAAACTAAACTGTAACTTTCTATTCCCGCCCACGCATTAGACTTAGGTCAGGTACACGGGGTAGGCGTATTTAGAAACACCAGTTGAGTACGTTTAGTCAAATGTATATATGTATGTAAATATATTTTATTCATTTTAAACATCATATGGCTCAGAAACCATATCAATGTTTTTACAGTATTATTTTATACTATTGCTTCTAATGTATGCACTTTACTTAACTATAAGTATTGCAATAATATCGATCCATTTCTCTTGTACGAGAAAAGAGACTGATCAATAAATAACATCTTTATTGAACACGCCCGTCTCTTCCTTTTCTCTACATTCTGATGAGACTAAGAATGCACGTACTGACTGAGTAAAATAATTGCCTTGTGCTCACACGACTCTCGAGATTGACTCTTGATTAGGGGAGAGCAAAGTTGTCATGTTCTATGGTTGTCAGAAACTGAATCCCTTCTTGTCTAATCAGGGGAGTTAATCCTTACTTGAACATTCGAGAAAGTTTCTAGCGAACTCTGAGCTTAGCTGGCAAACCCAAAAATTAAGTCTAGTATCGACAGTAGTAGACCTAGTTAACGTCTGGCCTAGGCCTTTACTGCTGTAGGCACTATTCCAATGCGCAGAGCCTATTGGGAAAATAGGAGCTACACTACAGCATGACTGACTGTATGAGTGACTGATTAAATGTGTCTCACTGAGTGCATGGGTTAGTGACTAAACTGTCTTAATTTGTGCATCATTATGTCTGTTGTTCTGTAAACTGCTGCATGTGTTGATCAGTAGCTATATGAGTAACTATATGGGTTATTGGTTGATTGCCTAAGTCTTTGTATGGGAGACTGAGTGTGTGTGTGGGTGGCTGGGAGGTGTATAACTCTGTGCATAGATCTGTGAGCAGTTGATTCACTAGATGTATGGGTTCAAAAGTGCATGTGGAAACAGCTGAATGGGCAGTTGACTGTGTGCATGAGTGTATTGGTGAGTGAATGGATATCTAAGTGCTACATGTCAAAGTAAGTACATATGTAAAACACAGTACATGTGAGAGTTGACATATATAAATAACTATGCATAAGAGCCAGTGAATGTGTGAGTGGCTGTATGGATCATTGTGAACTTGTATCAGGGATTGTATAAGAGAGTAAATATGTGTTAGTATATGTTTGAATAAGTAAGGTGTGTATAACTGTATAGTTGAGGAAATGGAGGTGTGATTGATTCTTTACATGACTGACTAGGTGTGTGAGTAACTCCATGGATGAGTGACAGTCTGTGAGTGTCTGTTTACACTGAGTGTATCTAAATTTTTATTAGAGTCTGAAGAGATTCATCGTATTATCACATGAATAATGTCATCAGTGATGTCATCAGTGATGTCTTTTGAGATGTGATCAGTGATGTCATCGGTGATGTCATTTGAGATGTCATCAATGATGTCATCAGTGATGTCATCAGTGATATCATCAATGATGTCATTTGAGATGTCATCAGTGATGTCATCAGTGATGTCATTTGAGATGTCATCAGTGATGTCATCAGTGATGTCATTTGAGATGTCATCAGTGATGTCATCAGTGATGTCACTGACCATGTCATGAATGATGTAATATGTGACATGATCAGCAGTGGATTGCGGGTGCGTGATATATAGTTAGTACAACTAACTATATATGGAATTTCAATGGTTTTGTGTGAGTAAAAAAAAGGTTTCTTAAATGCTAATTCCTAACTATATATGGTCTATAACCTATGGTTTTTTCAGTGAATATATATATATATATATATATATATATATATATATGTATGTATGATGTATGTATGTATATGTATATATATATATATGTATATATATATATATATTACCTACTGGCGATAGCCAGTAGGTATATATAGTTAGGATTGTTTTCCATAGGGAAATCGCAACATTCTATTGGGAATAACTTTCGCGCCGGTTGAGGAATCTTCCTGAAATTTTCCTTAACTTTGCCTCGCGGCGCTCCGCTCCTTCCCTGAAAGTTTGGGGGGGATTCGTCAAGCGGGGGCCGAGATAAAAGGGGGGTCCCAAAACGTGTTTTCCCCATGTTAATTTCCATAGGGCGGTTGGACTCACTTTTAGCCCGAACGGCTGAATGGTTTTCCACCAAACTTGGCAAAATTGTAGGGACTGGTAGCCCGATGTGCCTTTGCTATGTCTCAAGATATGTGCTCCAGTGGTTTTTACGAAAATTAACTTTGAAAAAATATATATTGGGCTACATTGGGCTATATATATGTTAGAGCCCAAATGTAGCCCGATGTAGCCCAATGTAGCCCAAAGTTGGCCACCAGAGACAAAAAAAACAAATGTAGCCCAAATATCAGACAGATGTAGCCCAACTATAGCCCAATGACAGAATGTCCCAGAGTGTTCTAAAGAACAACTAGAGCGCTAACAGTCTTACTTATGACAAAAGTATGGCACACCTGAAGTCATCTTGATTGGAATAAAGTGTTAACACTTAAGACATTTAATTTGCAAAGGAACAAAATGAGGGGGTTCATTTTGCCATAGAAATTATGATTAGTGCTGAAGAAAGAAAAATTAGGGCACATTTTGAGTGACTTCTCAAATCCTCTTATATTTCATTAAAAAAATTCTGATATGCAGTCTCCCAAGATGGCCACCAGAGACAAAAGAGCCCAAATGTAGCCCAAATATCAGCCAGATGTAGCCCAACTATAGCCCAATGACAGAATGTCCCAGAGTGTTCTAAAGAACAACTAGAACGCTAACAGTCTTACTTATAACAAAAGTATGGCACACCTGAAGTCATCTTGATTGGAATAAAGTGGTAACACTTAATACATTTAATTTGAAAAGGAACAAAATGAGGGGTTTCATTTTGCCATAGAAATTTTATATATATATATATATATATATTCACTGAAAAAACCCTAGGTTACACACCAGTTATAGTTAGGAATTAGCATTTAAAAAACGTTTGAAATTCACTGAAAAAGCCATAGGTTTCACACCAGTTATAGTTAGCTGGAAATTTTACTCGCATAAAACCATTGAAATTCCCACGTTATAGTTAGTTGGACTCACTATAACTTGCACGTCTGCAATGCACTGCTGATGACGTCACATATTACATCACTCATGCATATATTTAAATATTTAAACATTACTCGCTAATATATGTATTCACTAAGATACACTTAATAAGCCAGTTAACCAATCAATTTTTTTTTAAAAACACTGAAAAAACCATAGGTTTCAGGCCTTATATAGTTAGGAATTAGCATTTAAAAAACTTTTGAAATTCACTGAAAAAATCATAGGTTTCAGGCCTTATATAGTTAGGAATTAGCATTTAAAAAACCTTTGAAATTCACTGAAAAAACCATAGGTTTCAGGCCTTATATAGTTAGGAATCAGCATTTAAAAAACCTTTGAAATTCACTGAAAAAACCATAGGTTTCAGGCCTTATATAGTTAGGAATTAGCATTTAAAAAAACCTTTGAAATTCACTGAAAAAACCATAGGTTTCAGGAGTTATATAGTTAGGAATTAGTTTTTAAAAAACCTTTGAAATTCACTCAAAAAACTATAAGTTTTAGTGGTGTTATAGTTAGCTGGACATTTTACTCATACAAAACCAATGAAATTGCTCCTATATAGTTAGTTGTACTAACTATATTTCGCACACCCGCAATCCACTGCTGATGATGTCACATATTAGATCATTCATGACATGGTCAGTGACATCACTGATGACATCTCAAATGACATCACTGATGACATCACTGATGACATCATTCACGTGACAATCACATACACCTTTTCATACACTATTACAATTTTTCATCACTGTTTGTAAAATACAGAGTATCATATTTAAATCCATTGTCACAGCAATACAAGTATCTAAAAATCTACTCAGTGATTCATAGATGTATACACACATCTAATCACTTACCTATGGATTCACTCATACATGCTGTCAATGAACAATAGAACACTATCAAAAATACTTATACATCTATATCGACATTAAACAACAGCACGCATCCTATTCACATATGAAGTCATCCTACTCACTTATGCAAACAATAGATCATACTTACATATTTACTTAGCAAAACACTTATACAAACACCACTTCTTCTATTCATTTAGATAGTAAGTCATACTTAGTGAATTATAAAATCATTATTACAAGTATACAGTTATCCATACAGTCACTCACACAATCATTGTGTCTTATGTATACTTATTTATATACAACAACTGACACATACACTGCCTTTTATTTTTCTAGTTTGTTGGACCTGTACCATTGAGAAATATATTTGCTCATCACCACACCCATAAAGAGATTCCCTCACCCCAACTGTTAGAACATGTAGTGTTAACTTCATATATCTACTGAATCAACTGTTCACACATCTTTGGACAGTCACACACCCCCCACCGAACCACACACACTTTCACACTCCCATACAAATACTCAGTTAACTAATCAATAACTAATATAGACTTTCACATAGCTAGTAACCAACTGTAGAATCAGTTTACACAACAACTGACAAAGTGATACAGATATTCACACAGTTTAGTCACTATCCACTATATTTAGTGAGACATTATAAATTGGTCAAGTAAACAGTCAATTACACTGCTACTAAATCCTCCATCCAAATATTTATTTATATATATCCACTCATTCTTCAATGTAAATTGCTATATATATAATGCATATTTAAATAACGAAGCAAACCACATTCACTGGATGATGTCATCAGTGATGTCATTTGAGATGTCATCAGTGATGTCACTGACCATGTCATGAATGATCTAATATGTGACATCATCAGCAGTGGATTGCGGGTGCGCGAAATATAGTTAGTACAACTAACTATATAGGAGCAATTTCATTGGTTTTGTATGAGTAAAATGTCCAGCTAACTATAACACCACTAAAACTTATAGTTTTTTGAGTGAATTTCAAAGGTTTTTTAAAAACTAATTCCTAACTATATAACTCCTGAAACCTATGGTTTTTTCAGTGAATATATATATATATATATATATATATATATATGATGATGATGATGATAGTGATTTATATAGCGCACGGCTACTCGGGCAAAGTGTCCCGGCGCTGTACAGATCTGTGGAGGGAGCCAGAGCACACCTTAGCACACTAGAGGGCGAAAAGCCAGGTCTTAAGGCTTTTCCTGAAAGACAGGAGATTGTCTGTTCTTCTCAGTGAAAGGAGGAGCTTATTCCAAAGCTGCGGGGCACGAGCCCTGTAAGAGCGACCTCCAATGCGTGCATGCTTTACAACTGGGACGACAGCCAGGGCTTGAGTGGCTGAACGTAAAGATCTAGAAGGATGATAAAACTGAACATGTTTCCTAAGATAGACTGCACCAGTACCATGCAAGAATTTAAAGGTCAAGGTCAAAGTCTTGAAGATGATACGCTTCCTTACCGAGAGCCAGTGGAGTGAATCGAGGAGGGTCGAGGTGTGGGATCTGCGGCTCAGGCCAAAAATGGCCCTCGCGGCAGAGTTCTGTACAGTCTGTAAGCGAGCCAGGAGGTACTCTGGGAGACCTAGATAGAGCACGTTGGCGTAATCAAGCCTGGATCCAATCATTGCTTCTACAGTAATTCTCCTATGGGCGTGCGACAATAGTGGAAGAAATTTCCTGAGCGTGCGTAATATACCAAAACATTGGCCGACTAAGGTAAGGATCTGGGGTTTAAAAGTAAGACCAATGTCAAATTTGACACCCAAATTCTTGGCGACCGCAGTAGGGGAAAAAGGAGGATGCATATCTGCCGGCCACCAGGATTTCCATGGGTATCAGGAGAGCAGCCAAAAAATAAAATTTCAGACTTGTCTGAGTTACATTTGAGCTGGTTCTGCTGAAACCAGGAGAAGACCGCCTCCAAGCAGCTTTTGATGGAGTCACCTTCAAAATCTGAATTCTTATCGCAAGTGAAAAGCAGCTGCGTATCATCCGCGTAGGACACAATACGAGCGCCATAGGTCTCCACTAATTCAGCCAAAGGGGAAAGGTAGACATTGAATAAGGTGGGACTTAAAACTGATCCCTGTGGCACTCCCACATCAAGTGATGGAACTGTTGCTGAGAAAGGTGGAGACCAGATCATTTGTTGGCGCTCGGAGAGGAAGGACTTAAGCCAATTGAACACCGTCCCTCTGATTCCAATCTCATGGAGTCGATAAAGGAGCCGGTTGTGAGGGACGGTGTCAAAGGCCGCTGAGAGATCGAGTAATACCAGCATTGCCTTCCCACCGCGTTCTGTCACTTCCTTTATGGACTCAGTTACCTCCAGCAGTGCAGTTTCTGTACTGAGGTTGGATCGAAATCCTGACTGTGTCTGATGCAGAATGTCATGAGCTTCTAAAAATTTAGACAAGGTGGAATGTACATGTTTTTCTGCGAGTTTGGCAAGGGCAGGAAGCAGAGATATTGGCCTATAGTTGGAGTGCTCTAGAGGATTCAGATTCGTTTTTTTATTAAGAGGGATGACATGAGCCTTTTTCCAAGCCTTCGGGACCTCACCGGAGGTGAAGGAGGCATTAAGAAGAGGGTTGATCAAAGGATTGAGAACAGAGGCCATTTTAGAAAGGATTTTGGCGGGACACTGATCAGAAGGAGAACCAGATTTCAGTTTTTGTAGCAAATCAAGCGAAGCCTGAGAAGACAGGGGTGGAAAATCTGAAAGAGTACAGGTGTCTTGAGAGATGTTCATTGCAGATAACAGGGAATCAGGATCTATGGTCGAGGCAATGGGCGGAAAAGAAGCCTGGATGTTAAGAATTTTATTAAAGAAAAAGCTGGCCAGCTGATTGACCCAAGATTCAGAGGGGGAGAATTTAGGGCTTGAAGCAGGGGGGGGGGGGGGGGGAAGTAAATTCCCTGACGATTTTGAAAATTTCCTTACTGATGTTACAGGCTGTATCAATTCTTTTAGCGTAGAAAGATTTCTTCGCTGTTATGATTGCTTTATGATAGGTCTTAGTGAGATTTTTAAACCTTACTTTCAGAGGGGCTTCATAGTTTTTCCGCCACAATCGTTCCGCTTTCTTACAGCTTTTCCTAATCTCGAAGTTCGATGGTGAACCAAGGGGCTGAAGTACGTTGAAGTTTTTTAGATCTAGCAGGATTGGGCGCTAATTCCTCAAAGCGTTGAGCGAGCCAGGACTGAAAGCTAGAGAGATCCTGCTCAAGATTCCCGGTCGATTGCCAAGGATGGGATACCAGGGACTGCTCCAGCATATCGATGGTAACTCGGTGGAAAGGACGAGAAACCGTAGGTTGAGGGCCATTTTCAGTGCAAGAGGATTTAGAAGGACCCAAGATATCAAAGTTTAGCAGGCAGTGGTCTGACCAGACCACGGGGAGTGGTGGATGAGATTGAATTGGAATGGAGGAGAAGACTTGATCTAACAGATGACCTTTATTATGGGTCGCTGTAGAAAAATAAGGGAGGAGGTCAAACGTGTTAGTGACATCACTTAGTTTAACCGAGTCGGCTGACTCAGGTTCGTCCATATGTATGTTGAAATCTCCAAGAAGCAGGAGATGCTTATATTTTATTGCAAGAGGGGTTAAGGCCTGATGGAGTTTGTCATAGAAAGGGCCCAGATGGCCAGGTGGTCGATAGACCAATAGACCGGCACAAGAGTGATACGGGGAAAAAGATAGGCAGAAACCAAGTGATTCAGCCCCAGGAATGGTGTCAATTTCAAGGGCTGTGCAGGTGTATCGCTTGTCTACCACTATGGCCACACCTCCTCCTCGTCCTAACTCTCGGTCCTTCCTCACAATGTAGTAGTTAGGGGGAGGGCAATGGAGATGTCGGGACTGGAGGAGTCACATAGCCAGGTCTCCGTGAGAAAGAGACATGACGGCTTCTGCTCTAAAAGTAAATTAAGGAGGTCGAGGGCATGCTTGCCAAATGACCGAGTGTTTAAGAGCATGCATGGGTGCACGTGGGCCTTCTCAGGGGTCTCCCCAGCAGTATTAATCAAGCCGGAGGTATCATGCATGGAAGACGTGGTAGTGGACGCCCATCCGCAAACCTCGCAGATATGACCGACATTAGCCGGGTCAAATAGATGTTTAGGACACCCACTGCTAGTAATTTTCCCAAGCCTGAATAGAGTGGCGCGGTCATAGTTAATTACCCTCTCTGCAGTACAGCTCAGGTGAGACAGGTCTTCTGCAGGGCCGGGCGCCTCCGGGACACGGACGGGCGCAGACGGGCTTACCTCAGGCGCACCCATTTATATATATATATATATATATATATATATGTTCCCAAATTTGTTCTGCAATGAGAACGCACACCGCAGCAGCCAGGTAACAACCTTTTATTTGCTCATGAAGTTCACAGGACACCCTTATTATTTCAATCCTTCTGACGACGCGTTTCGAAGCTTCGTGCTTCTTTTTCATAGGTGTAAGTCCTCGGGAGATGGAACCCTTCTTTTTCCTGGGAGGCACAGCAGCGCTCTTGATGGAATGGAGGCGCAATTCAACCTCGAGACCCACTGGAGGGTTTTAAATGAAATGACTGGTCCTGTACTATGGTGAAATGCAGAACCTAATGAGGGGCAAATCGGCTTTGAAAACGGACTACAACTCCCAGTGTGCAAAGTGTAACAAATCTGATGGGTTGGGCACACCGGAAGCCCTTAAATTAATTGAACACACGAGGGGAAGCTGTGGATGCCATGAAAGGCTGCATTTGCACTTGCCTATGAAAAAGAAGCACGAAGCTTCGAAACGCGTCGGCAGAAGGATTGAAATAATTGGGGTGTCCTGTGACCCTCATGAGCAAATAAAAGGTTGTTACCTGGCTGCTGCGGTGTGCGTTCTCATTGCAGAACAAATTTGGGAACATTTCAATTACGGCGGGTTCGGCCGTAGAGAACTGCACCACTTGACAGAACAATGTAAGTCCTCGGGAGATGGAACCCTTCTTTTTCCTGGGAGGCACAGCAGCGCTCTTGATGGAATGGAGGCGCAATTCAACCTTGAGACTCACTGGAGGGTTTTAAATGAAATGACTGGTCCTGTACTATGGTGAAATGCAGAACCTAATGAGGGGCAAATCGGCTTTGAAAACGGACTACAACTCCCAGTGTGCAAAGTGTAACAAATCTGATGGGTTGGGCACACCGGAAGCCCTTAAATTAATTGAACACACGAGGGGAAGCTGTGGATGCCATGAAAGGCTGCATTTGCACTTGCCTATGAAAAAGAAGCACGAAGCTTCGAAACACGTCGGCAGAAGGATTGAAATAATTGGGGTGTCCTGTGACCTTCATGAGCAAATAAAAGGTTGTTACCTGGCTGCTGCGGTGTGCGCTCTCATTGCAGAACAAATTTGGGAACATTTAAATTACAGCGGGTTCGGCCGTAGAGAACTGCACCACTTGACAGAACAATGTAAGTCCTCGGGAGATGGAACCCTTCTTTTTCCTGGGAGGCACAGCAGCGCTCTTGATGGAATGGAGGCGCAATTCAACCTCGAGACCCACTGGAGGGTTTTAAATGAAATGACTGGTCCTGTACTATGGTGAAATGCAGAACCTAATGAGGGGCAAATCGGCTTTGAAAACGGACTACAACTCCCAGTGTGCAAAGTGTAACAAATCTGATGGGTTGGGCACACCGGAAGCCCTTAAATTAATTGAACACACGAGGGGAAGCTGTGGATGCCATGAAAGGCTGCATTTGCACTTGCCTATAAAAAAGAAGCACGAAGCTTCGAAACGCGTCGGCAGAAGGATTGAAATAATTGGGGTGTCCTGTGACCTTCATGAGCAAATAAAAGGTTGTTACCTGGCTGCTGCGGTGTGCGTTCTCATTGCAGAACAAATTTGGGAACATATATATATATATATATATATATATATATATATTCTCTCCAAAAAGGTTGCCCTTGTAGATTCACCACTCGCGCTGGGATTGCAGCACTCACTGTCACTGGTGGAAGGACGTCAGCGTATCCTCCGGCCTTCCTGCATGCCATACGCGTTTCGAGCTGGCTAATCGCTCTTGATCACTGGCACCCTGAATAACAAGGCAGGTAATGTTGACCATCAGATTTATTTAATTATCAGGTCCCGCCCCAGTGGGCGTGGCACTCGAGCATTCTGGATGCTGTAGTTGGTTACTACGCACGAGTGCGCTGCTTCTTCACACAGGGTTAAAAAATGTTTGCCCGGTTGGGCGGAAAGTCAAGGGGATTGTCTGACTGTCCCTCCAATATCAGCCGTGACTTAGGCTCCCAGCGCTCCTGAAATTGCTCGCATGTTAGAGCAAAAGGGATCCGCATAGTCCGCGGCGGGGCTCATCCGCGACCGGACAGGCCGCATGTATTCTCTCCAAAAAGGTTGCCCTTGTAGATTCACCACTCGCGCTGGGATTGCAGCACTCACTGTCACGGGTGGAAGGACGTCAGCGTATCCTCCGGCCTTCCTGCATGCCATACGCGTTTCGAGCTGGCTAATCGCTCTTGATCACTGGCACCCTGAATAACAAGGCAGGTAATGTTGACCATCAGATTTATTTAATTATCAGGTCCCGCCCCAGTGGGCGTGGCACTCGAGCATTCTGGATGCTGTAGTTGGTTACTACGCACGAGTGCGCTGCTTCTTCACACAGGGTTAAAAAATGTTTGCCCGGTTGGGCGGAAAGTCAAGGGGATTGTCTGACTGTCCCTCCAATATCAGCCGTGACTTAGGCTCCCAGCGCTCCTGAAATTGCTCGCATGTTAGAGCAAAAGGGATCCGCATAGTCCGCGGCGGGGCTCATCCGCGACCGGACAGGCCGCATGTATTCTCTCCAAAAAGGTTGCCCTTGTAGATTCACCACTCGCGCTGGGATTGCAGCACTCACTGTCACGGGTGGAAGGACGTCAGCGTATCCTCCGGCCTTCCTGCATGCCATACGCGTTTCGAGCTGGCTAATCGCTCTTGATCACTGGCACCCTGAATAACAAGGCAGGTAATGTTGACCATCAGATTTATTTAATTATCAGGTCCCGCCCCAGTGGGCGTGGCACTCGAGCATTCTGGATGCTGTAGTTGGTTACTACGCACGAGTGCGCTGCTTCTTCACACAGGGTTAAAAAATGTTTGCCCGGTTGGGCGGAAAGTCAAGGGGATTGTCTGACTGTCCCTCCAATATCAGCCGTGACTTAGGCTCCCAGCGCTCCTGAAATTGCTCGCATGTTAGAGCAAAAGGGCGGGACCTGATAATTAAATAAATCTGATGGTCAACATTACCTGCCTTGTTATTCAGGGTGCCAGTGATCAAGAGCGATTAGCCAGCTCGAAACGCGTATGGCATGCAGGAAGGCCGGAGGATACGCTGACGTCCTTCCACCCGTGACAGTGAGTGCTGCAATCCCAGCGCGAGTGGTGAATCTACAAGGGCAACCTTTTTGGAGAGAATACATGCGGCCTGTCCGGTCGCGGATGATCCCCGCCGCGGACTATGCGGATCCCTTTTGCTCTAACATGCGAGCAATTTCAGGAGCGCTGGGAGCCTAAGTCACGGCTGATATTGGAGGGACAGTCAGACAATCCCCTTGACTTTCCGCCCAACCGGGCAAACATTTTTTAACCCTGTGTGAAGAAGCAACGCACTCGTGCGTAGTAACCAACTACAGCATCCAGAATGCTCGAGTGCCACGCCCACTGGGGCGGGACCTGATAATTAAATAAATCTGATGGTCAACATTACCTGCCTTGTTATTCAGGGTGCCAGTGATCAAGAGCGATTAGCCAGCTCGAAACGCGTATGGCATGCAGGAAGGCCGGAGGATACGCTGACGTCCTTCCACCCGTGACAGTGAGTGCTGCAATCCCAGCGCGAGTGGTGAATCTACAAGGGCAACCTTTTTGGAGAGAATACATGCGGCCTGTCCGGTCGCGGATGAGCCCCGCCGCGGACTATGCGGATCCCTTTTGCTCTAACATGCGAGCAATTTCAGGAGCGCTGGGAGCCTAAGTCACGGCTGATATTGGAGGGACAGTCAGACAATCCCCTTGACTTTCCGCCCAACCGGGCAAACATTTTTTAACCCTGTGTGAAGAAGCAGCGCACTCGTGCGTAGTAACCAACTACAGCATCCAGAATGCTCGAGTGCCACGCCCACTGGGGCGGGACCTGATAATTAAATAAATCTGATGGTCAACATTACCTGCCTTGTTATTCAGGGTGCCAGTGATCAAGAGCGATTAGCCAGCTCGAAACGCGTATGGCATGCAGGAAGGCCGGAGGATACGCTGACGTCCTTCCACCCGTGACAGTGAGTGCTGCAATCCCAGCGCGAGTGGTGAATCTACAAGGGCAACCTTTTTGGAGAGAATACATGCGGCCTGTCCGGTCGCGGATGAGCCCCGCCGCGGACTATGCGGATCCCTTTTGCTCTAACATGCGAGCAATTTCAGGAGCGCTGGGAGCCTAAGTCACGGCTGATATTGGAGGGACAGTCAGACAATCCCCTTGACTTTCCGCCCAACCGGGCAAACATTTTTTAACCCTGTGTGAAGAAGCAGCGCACTCGTGCGTAGTAACCAACTACAGCATCCAGAATGCTCGAGTGCCACGCCCACTGGGGCGGGACCTGATAATTAAATAAATCTGATGGTCAACATTACCTGCCTTGTTATTCAGGGTGCCAGTGATCAAGAGCGATTAGCCAGCTCGAAACGCGTATGGCATGCAGGAAGGCCGGAGGATACGCTGACGTCCTTCCACCCGTGACAGTGAGTGCTGCAATCCCAGCGCGAGTGGTGAATCTACAAGGGCAACCTTTTTGGAGAGAATACATGCGGCCTGTCCGGTCGCGGATGAGCCCCGCCGCGGACTATGCGGATCCCTTTTGCTCTAACATGCGAGCAATTTCAGGAGCGCTGGGAGCCTAAGTCACGGCTGATATTGGAGGGACAGTCAGACAATCCCCTTGACTTTCCGCCCAACCGGGCAAACATTTTTTAACCCTGTGTGAAGAAGCAGCGCACTCGTGCGTAGTAACCAACTACAGCATCCAGAATGCTCGAGTGCCACGCCCACTGGGGCGGGACCTGATAATTAAATAAATCTGATGGTCAACATTACCTGCCTTGTTATTCAGGGTGCCAGTGATCAAGAGCGATTAGCCAGCTCGAAACGCGTATGGCATGCAGGAAGGCCGGAGGATACGCTGACGTCCTTCCACCCGTGACAGTGAGTGCTGCAATCCCAGCGCGAGTGGTGAATCTACAAGGGCAACCTTTTTGGAGAGAATACATGCGGCCTGTCCGGTCGCGGATGAGCCCCGCCGCGGACTATGCGGATCCCTTTTGCTCTAACATGCGAGCAATTTCAGGAGCGCTGGGAGCCTAAGTCACGGCTGATATTGGAGGGACAGTCAGACAATCCCCTTGACTTTCCGCCCAACCGGGCAAACATTTTTTAACCCTGTGTGAAGAAGCAGCGCACTCGTGCGTAGTAACCAACTACAGCATCCAGAATGCTCGAGTGCCACGCCCACTGGGGCGGGACCTGATAATTAAATAAATCTGATGGTCAACATTACCTGCCTTGTTATTCAGGGTGCCAGTGATCAAGAGCGATTAGCCAGCTCGAAACGCGTATGGCATGCAGGAAGGCCGGAGGATACGCTGACGTCCTTCCACCCGTGACAGTGAGTGCTGCAATCCCAGCGCGAGTGGTGAATCTACAAGGGCAACCTTTTTGGAGAGAATACATGCGGCCTGTCCGGTCGCGGATGAGCCCCGCCGCGGACTATGCGGATCCCTTTTGCTCTAACATGCGAGCAATTTCAGGAGCGCTGGGAGCCTAAGTCACGGCTGATATTGGAGGGACAGTCAGACAATCCCCTTGACTTTCCGCCCAACCGGGCAAACATTTTTTAACCCTGTGTGAAGAAGCAGCGCACTCGTGCGTAGTAACCAACTACAGCATCCAGAATGCTCGAGTGCCACGCCCACTGGGGCGGGACCTGATAATTAAATAAATCTGATGGTCAACATTACCTGCCTTGTTATTCAGGGTGCCAGTGATCAAGAGCGATTAGCCAGCTCGAAACGCGTATGGCATGCAGGAAGGCCGGAGGATACGCTGACGTCCTTCCACCCGTGACAGTGAGTGCTGCAATCCCAGCGCGAGTGGTGAATCTACAAGGGCAACCTTTTTGGAGAGAATACATGCGGCCTGTCCGGTCGCGGATGAGCCCCGCCGCGGACTATGCGGATCCCTTTTGCTCTAACATGCGAGCAATTTCAGGAGCGCTGGGAGCCTAAGTCACGGCTGATATTGGAGGGACAGTCAGACAATCCCCTTGACTTTCCGCCCAACCGGGCAAACATTTTTTAACCCTGTGTGAAGAAGCAGCGCACTCGTGCGTAGTAACCAACTACAGCATCCAGAATGCTCGAGTGCCACGCCCACTGGGGCGGGACCTGATAATTAAATAAATCTGATGGTCAACATTACCTGCCTTGTTATTCAGGGTGCCAGTGATCAAGAGCGATTAGCCAGCTCGAAACGCGTATGGCATGCAGGAAGGCCGGAGGATACGCTGACGTCCTTCCACCCGTGACAGTGAGTGCTGCAATCCCAGCGCGAGTGGTGAATCTACAAGGGCAACCTTTTTGGAGAGAATACATGCGGCCTGTCCGGTCGCGGATGAGCCCCGCCGCGGACTATGCGGATCCCTTTTGCTCTAACATGCGAGCAATTTCAGGAGCGCTGGGAGCCTAAGTCACGGCTGATATTGGAGGGACAGTCAGACAATCCCCTTGACTTTCCGCCCAACCGGGCAAACATTTTTTAACCCTGTGTGAAGAAGCAGCGCACTCGTGCGTAGTAACCAACTACAGCATCCAGAATGCTCGAGTGCCACGCCCACTGGGGCGGGACCTGATAATTAAATAAATCTGATGGTCAACATTACCTGCCTTGTTATTCAGGGTGCCAGTGATCAAGAGCGATTAGCCAGCTCGAAACGCGTATGGCATGCAGGAAGGCCGGAGGATACGCTGACGTCCTTCCACCCGTGACAGTGAGTGCTGCAATCCCAGCGCGAGTGGTGAATCTACAAGGGCAACCTTTTTGGAGAGAATATATATATATATATATAAATATATATCTCCAAACACACAAGCCTGCCGCACACAAGAACAGGTGCCTGTCAAACGGGGGTGTTCCCGTCCATAAATCAAAGCTCCACACTCTTTCAGGTATTGAGTACCTGCGAAAGACGACAGCACTCTCTGGGGGGGTTTCCAATCAATTTATTTGGAAAAGAGGAAACCTCTGCACATCAGACGCTTTTCGGCACACAACCTTTGTCAAATGTGTCACGAAGAACGCCGCGGCCGCCATCATTAAATACATATTACAAACACATGCGTTTTCGGCACATTCGCATAGAAAGAGGACCGCGTATTAGACTCAACATAATGTGTTAAACGAGACAAAGTGCCCCAGTAACGGGTGCAACTTGCCGCACCATCCCCTGTATTTTTAAAAGGGTAAAGTTCATTCAAAAATATATATATTATTGTGCATGAGTCATTTAAATAAAATGTAGCATACATAAACACATAATCAAATGGTCAATCTCGCCCAGAATGGGCATAAGCCTCTCCAATACTAGTCCAAGAACAATGTTCATCTCAAGCATGATTCATCATTCCAATGGCATAAAAACAATGCATACAAGGAAAAGACATTTGAAATCAAAGAACTGAATACTATTCTTAACACAATGTAAATATAAAATTACAAAATTACTGAATCCTCAAAGATCTTCTGATAAGCAAATCCAATACATTAGCCTAGATGTATCGCTAATTCTTCGCTACTGTTCAAACCTAACAGGCTTTTGCACTGTAAATCTATGATGTACCGTGACTCCAAACGCCTAAGTCTCTGTAGATGATCCCCCCCTCTGGGATTCACTGGGACACTATCCAAACCAAAGTACGACAATAGATCCCTATTGTTATCATGTACTTTGTTGTAGAGTCCTGCTACAGGGTATGTCTCGTCTATGTTCTTAATCGCTCGCGTATGTTCTAGTATGCGTATCTTGACTGGGTGGATAGTGCTCCCAATATATCTTAACCCGCAAGGATATGTTAAACAGTAAATTGCATATGCAGTCGAGCAGGTGAGAAAGTTCGTTATTTTCTTAGGTGTTCCCAGCCCGGGCACATCATAAGTTAATGTGCGTTTACTTGCTTCACAAGCTTTGCACCGACCACATGGGTAAAAACCGTTAAGTGGTCTAAGAGAAGAAAGAGAAGGTTTGACATCATGGTGGCTATGTACCAGGTGACCTCGCAATGCCCTGGCTCACCTAAAGGTAACCAGGGGATTCACAGGTAAATCATCTTTAATAATATTATCAGTTAGAAGGATATTCCAATTTTTACGCAATATCCGTTTCAATTGACCCGCATTATCAGAGAAAGTCGTGATCATTCTGAAGGTCCCACTGTCAGGTTCTTTCTTTACTTTAGTGGCCAACAGATCCTTTCTCTCAAGAGCATTCACCCTGGATTGAGCAAGTGATAATACTGCCTTACTGTATCCTCTCACTCTGAAACGTTGCATACTAGATGTAGCTGCCGCCTCAAATTCCTTATCACTCGTGCAATTTCTTTTAAGTCTTAATAGCTCTCCATAAGGGATACTGTTAATAAGATTTCTAGGATCGTTACTAGTGGCAAACAAGGTCGAGTTTCCTGCAGTTGATTTTCTAAAAAGTTTGGTGCATATCCGCCCATCCTCAATATACACTGTGAGATCTAAATAATTGACAACTGAGATGCTAATATCGCCTGAGAATCTCAGATTAACATCGTTATCATTTAGCCTTTCGACATATGCTGCAGCCATTTCCAGCGGACCATCAAATACAATAAAAAGTTCATCAATGTAGCGATGCCACGCTTTGACTCTCAGATTCCATTCCTGATTGGAGTCAGCCCATGCCACCAGCTCCTCCCACCAGCCAACGAAAAGATTTGCGTAACTGGGGGAGGAGCAAGATCCCATGGCTACTCCTGACATTTGCCTAAACAGTTGATTTTGGAACAAGAATATATTGTTCGTTAAGCAAAACACCATAAATTCAAGTAACATCTTGTTGTGTTCGTAAAAACTCAGTTGACATGTGTCTAGAAAACTCTTTATGGCTGCTAGTCCATCCTTATGTGCAATGCACGTGTAGAGACTGGTAATGTCTAGTACCATCATACAATAACCATCTTTCCAATCAATGTCGTTAATGCAATTCAAAAAATGTGTTGTGTCTTTTAGATATGATTTTAATGTGAGCACATGTTGGAAGAGAAAAAAGTCAATGTACATTGACAGATGTTCTGATAAGCCTCCCTGTGAGGCCACAATGGGCCTCCCAGGAGGATTAACAATGTCCTTGTGTACTTTTGGAACATAATAGAAAGTTGGAGTAGTGGGATTCAGGCATCTAAGAAATAAATGTTCTTCTGAACTCAGCATATTCTTTATGTACCAATTAGAAATCATTGAGTGATAATCCGTGATACTTTGACTGTATGTTTTATCGTTAATTGTGGTGTACCATGTCACATCATTCAGCTGTCTGTATGCCTCTGTTTTATATCGAGTTATAGTTAACAGAACAATATTACCTCCTTTGTTGGATGGTTTGCAGACAATGGAGGAGTCTTGGCATAGTTTATCCAGAGCTGTTTGTTGTTCTTTGGAAAAGTTCTTCATTTTGTTGCAATGCTTGTTGTCATTTCTTAAGCGTATCAAGTCTTTTACCACGGCATCCGCGAATATATCAATGGCATCAATTGCAATTTGTGGTACAAATCCAGATGTAGGTTTAAGAGTGCTCAGTCCTCCTTTTTGTTGACCTACCATTTGTGCCATAACTTGTGTGTTATTGAATAGCGTGGGGCTCAGCGAGGATCCCTGAGGAACCCCAAGATCCAAAGGATAGAATTTAGACTGATGGGGCGGGACGGTCACGCAAAAAGATCGGTCAGCAAGAAAGGAGCGGAACCACTGGAGAGCAGGGCCGACGATGCCAGCATCCTCCAGGTGCTGCAGAAGAATCCCGTGCGAGACGGTGTCAAAGGCGGCGCTAAGATCTAATAAAACAAGCACCGCCGTTTAACCCGCATCGAG
Source organism: Lissotriton helveticus (assembly GCF_964261635.1). Taxonomy (NCBI): domain Eukaryota; kingdom Metazoa; phylum Chordata; class Amphibia; order Caudata; family Salamandridae; genus Lissotriton; species Lissotriton helveticus. The sequence continues at coordinate 1,136,948 of NC_136062.1, forward strand.
CACAGAGCGCAGGTGTTCCACCATGAAGAGGAGGGCAGTCTCCGTGCTGTGACCAGCTCGGAATCCGTTCTGCGTAACGTCTAAGATGTTGCCCGCGAGAGATGGTCTGAGAGGGCAGTATTTACATGCGCCTCCGCTACTTTTGCCGGCCAGGGGAGGAGCGATATCGGGCGATAGTTCCCAGGTTTGCTGGCGTCCAAGGACGGCTTCTTCAGAATGGGCATAACCACTGCCTGTTTCCACTTGGCGGGAACCGAACCAGATGCAAGCGAGATGTTAATCAAGGAACAGACCGGCAAAAGGTCGAAAGATGCCAAGTCTCTAAACAAAGCTGGCCTTAAAGGGTCAGCCGGAGACCCAGACTTAACTTGCAGAGCAAGTTTCTTAAAACTTTCGGGTGTTAGGCTGGGAAAAGAGTGTAAAACATCCTGCACTGGGGGGCTGAGAAGCCCATCGCCAGAAGGCATAGCCATAGAAAATGCTTGGTAGATGGCTTGAACTTTTTCCAAAAAAAAGGCCGCCAAGGTTTCACAATGCGAAGTGGAACAAGATTCGTTCGCAGAGGCCTTTTTTGCCACCAGGTCTTTAAGAACCTTGAAAATGGTTTTTGATTGATTAGTGCTGTTGCGGAATTCGAGAGCATAGAATGCCGCACGAGCTCTGCAGACCGCGCGATGGTAGCATTTGACGGTGGCCAAATACATGGCTTTTTTACTGATGTCATAAGTTTTCCGCCATTCTCTCTCAGTGCGTCTACACGTGCTTTTAAGCGCACGCAGAGAGCCATCATACCAAGGACTGGGGTCCCTTGGTCCACGTTTGCTCAAGGCCACCGGGATAAGGGAATCAAGGGCCCTGGTAACCCATTCACAAAAGCGGTCATACCCGTTTCCACAGTGTCTAACGGGCCCAGCGGGTCCTTAGACAGAAGACGGTGGAAATCCTCGAGTTTGAGTTTATTCCAGTGTCGTCTGGGGACAGCTCGGACCGTGGGTTTAAGAGGGGGCTCATACAGTGGACACTGGATCCTCACCAGGAAGTGATCCGTCCAAGCCACGGGGGAAGGAGTAGAAACCCTTACCTCTGCGAGATTCGTAAAGAAGGGGTCCAGGGTATGTCCACCTACATGGGTGGGATACGTAATCAATTGAGACAGTTGCAAGGCCTCAAGATCGGCCAGAGAGCTACTCACGGCAGGCGCGGTTAGGTTGTCAAAATGGAGATTCAGATCCCCGAGATTAGAGAAATTAGCACACCCTACGGCCAACTTGCTAATAGCATCTGGGAGGGCCTCCCTGAATGCCACATCGCTGCCTGGAGGGCGATAGATCAGTAAACCCGAAAAGGAAAAATGGGGAGTGATGGAGATCTTAAACGAGGCACTTTCGCAGCCTACGATTTTTTGACCTCTCCAATCACAGGGGTAGCAAGATTTGACAGCAAGCGCTATTCCCCCACCTCTAGAGGAACGATTAAGTGTGTAGACCGAATACTCAGAGGGGAAAGCCAGGTTAAGAATAGCCGAGTCAGACTCCTGTAGCCAGGTCTCAGTCAAGCAGAAAATATCAGGTAGCTCCTTTTCAATCAGGTCATAAATGTCTTGATAATGTTTCACCATCGACCTAACGTTCAAGTTCCAGATACTAAAATCGTGCCGGGAGCGTTTTCTTTCAGAAACAGAATCCTCACCGATACAACAAGAGGAGGCGGGGGCCCCAAGCGACCACCTTCCACAGGCACACAGGTGCGGGCCACACATCGGACTCACCCGAGACACATCACATCTCGGGAGGCGCTGTCTAATGGCCACAAGAGCGTCCCTGGAGTAGCAGAACATCGCATCCACCAGAAAACCAAAGGCAGGAGTCCTGCCCTGTCCAACTCGTCCAAACGCGGACGGGCGCAGACGGGCAGGACTCTGGCACGACTCCGGCTAAGCGAAGGCGCTCCCGCTGCGCTTGGCGGGGAGCGATAAATAGGTGTCCCTCACTGGCTCCTGCGCACTAGAGCGCTCGCAGATGATGGCGCCTGATCTCACAACCACTCCACTCCAAGATGGCGGCTAAAAAATAACCCCACCCCGGGAACCGGACCCGCTCAAGCAACGGTGCAAGCCCGCTCAAGCAACGGTGCAAGACCGATTACAGTGCAAGTGAAGGGGCAGTTTAAAATCAGGGAATAATAACCCAAAAATAAAGCAAATACAAAATAGGATTTTTAAAAACAGCAGTTCAGCAATAAAAGCGTGAAGCGCTTGAGCAGCAGTGCGCTACCTTGTCAGGGCGAACTCTGAGACGGCTCGCCTTAAATAGGTGTCCCTCACTGGCTCCTGCGCACTAGAGCGCTCGCAGATGATGGCGCCTGATCACACAACCACTCCACTGCAAGATGGCGGCTAAAAAATAACCCCACCCCGGGAACCGGACCCGCTCAAGCAACGGTTAACGGTTTTTACCCATGTGGTCGATGCAAAGCTTGTAAAGCAAGTAAACGCACATTAACTTATGATGTGCCCGGGCTGGGAACACCTAAGAAAATAATGAAATTTCTCACCTGCTCGACTGCATATGCAATTTACTGTTTAACATGTCCTTGCAGGTTAAGATATTGGGAGCACTATCCACCCAGTCATGATACGCATACTAGAACATATGCGAGCGATTAAGAACATAGACGAGACATACCCTGTAGCAAGACACTACAACAAAGTACATGATCACAATAGGGATCTATTGTCGTACTTTTGTTTGGATAGTGTCCCAGTGAATCCCAGAGGGGAGGATCGTCTACAGAGACTTAGGCGTTTGGAGTCACGGTACATCATAGATTTACAGTGCAAAAGCCCGTAAGTTTTGAACAGTAGCGAAGAATTAGCGATACATCTAGGCTAATGTATTGGATTTGCTTATCAGACGATCTTTGAGGATTCAGTAATTTTGTAATTTTATATTTACATTGTGTTAAGAATAGTATTCAGTTCTTTGATTTCAAATGTCTTTTCCTTGTATGCATTGTTTTTATGCCATTGGAATGATGAATCATGCTTGAGATGAACATTTTTCTCGGACTAGTATTGGAGAGGCTTATGCCCATTCAGGGCGAGATTGACCCTTTGATTATGTGTTTATGCATGCTAAATTTTATTTATATGACTCATGCACAATAATATATATATTTTTGGATGAACTTTACCCTTTTAAACATACAGGGGATGGTGCGGCAAGTTGCAGCCGTTACAGGGGCACTTTGTCTCGTTTAACACATTTAAAGATGGCGACAATATGTTGAGTATAATACGCAGTCCTCTTTCTATGCGAATGTGCCGAAAACGCATGTCTTTGTAATATGTATTTAATGATGGCGGCCGCGGCGTTCTTTGTGCCACAATTGACAAAGGCTGTGTGCCGAAACGCATCTGATGTGCCGAGGTTTCCTCTTTTCCAAATAAATTGATTGGAAACCCCCCCCCCCCCCCCAGAGAGTGCTGTCGTCTTTCGCAGGTACTCAATACCTGAAAGAGTGTGGAGCTTTGAGAGATATATATATATATATTTCCTATTTTTATAAATTGCTGTTGGATTTTTATTGTGCATTGTGTCTTCATTATTTACTGAATTGGTGTTTTTAAATGCTTTACATACCTGTCTTTGAAGTTAAGCCTGCCTGCTTGCAGCCAAGCAAACAGGGGTTGAGCATATGAATAATTTTCCGAGACCTATTCTGAACGCTATACTGTGTTAGTGGCCTTATTGCTAGTGGCAGATATACCTTTGCCCCTACTAATAATCCACTTTCCAACATTTGGTGCTCAGCGGTGTGGATGAGGACTTGTGTTTAAAAAGTATACTTTTCAGTAAAGTAAATTAAGCTTGTAAAAATACACTTAATTACCTTAGAACAAAAGTTTGATTTCGGGAATTTGGACTAAACTGTTTTTAATCCATTGTTTTGATTTGTCCAAATTCTTCTAAGTCTGTTGTGCCTAGTTGTTGTGACCCAAAACTAGGGACCCATGGAGTTGGACCTGGCTAAACTGTCCTTGTTCAGGAAGGCTGATCTTAGGATACAATGTAGGCTGATGGGGCTGCCTCCTGCCCACACGATTAGGAAGGCAGGGTTGCTTAACTCCCTAAAGGCCTGGGCTGGGATAGCGGAGGAGCTTCAAGGGGGATGGAGGGTGTTCCCCCCAACCTCACCCAAGAGGAGGGTGAGGATGGTGCCTTTTCCATTTTCTCTAGTGTTAGCCATATGAGTCCAGATGGTGGGAGGGGCAAAGGGTCCCTTGCTCAGCAACCACCACTGTCCCTTGCAGAGAGACAGCTTGAGGCTCAATTAGCTTTGATAGCTTTGGAGCAGAGGAAACTGGAATTGCCTGAGAAGAGATGGGAGAGAGGGGAGGCTTTCAAAGAAATGGTGGCAGTGAAATAATGAAGATTTTGAGATGTCCAAGGGTCTAGTGCCCAAGTACATTGAGGGGGATAACATTGATAAGTGGCTAACAGCCTTTGAGAGGGCCCTTAAAATTAGTAGGGTCCACTCTAAGTATTGGGGTGTATTCCTGTGGCAGTTGATTCCAGTAGCTGGGTGGGATAGGCTTGTGACTCTGAGGGGTGAGGATGCAGAATCATACCAGCAGATGAAGGCATGCTTAGTCAAGAGATTTGGTCTGACTCCAGAGCTGTACAGGGTGAAGTTTAGAGGCACCTCGAAAGTGAGTTGTAAGTCTTGGGTACACTTTGTGGACGTTTCATTGAAGGCGCTGGAAGGCTGGATTGTTGGTAACAAAGTTGACACATTTGAGGGATTGTATCATTTGTGTTTGAAAGAGCATATTTTGACTCATTGTACAGAAGAGAAGTTACACCACTATCTAGTGGACTGTAAAGCTGACAGACCCCAGAGAGCTGGGAGAAGCAGCTGATGAGTGGATGAGAACATAGGTTTCCATTCAGCACCAGGGGGATGACCAGAAAAAAGGAGGACAGTTCCATCCCCAGGGGATAGAATGTCAAAAACAGAAGGAGTCCTCCAATGACCCACAAAAACCTGAACAAGCAGGGGGGCGGAGCCAACCAAAATTCACAGGGAGGGAAAGAATGGTAGGTTCTTTGATCCCTCTAAGGTGGGTAAGTGCTTTGACTGTAACCAGCCAGGGCACAAACAGGGAGATGCTGTCTGCGCCAAGAAGCGCCCCCCTAAGGGGCCATCCACAGGTATTTCCAGTCTAAGTGTGGGGGTGGAGAGTGGTGCCACAGAAGGAGGTAGTCAGGTGGTGGAAGCAACCTTAGTATCCCTGGGTGGGGTGAATAATGCAATCCTTGCTGCCTTACCGCTGGACAAGTACAGACAGAGGCCTAAAGTGTATGGGACTGAGATTGAGGCTATCAGAGACACAGGGGCTAGTGTAACTATGGTCCTGGATGAGCTGGTGCCTCCAGAGAGGCTGCAATCTGGTGAATTCCACCAGGTGACTTATGCAGACAGCACTACCAAACTTCATCCTATGGCTGGGGTGGATTTTGAATGGGGAGATGTGACAGGCCCTATGAAGGTAGCTGTGTCAAAGGTGCTCCCAGTCCAGTGTTTACTGGGCAATGATCTTGAAACCTCTGAGTGGTCAGAGTTGGAGAGAGGACTCCATATGAAAATATTGGAGCTCCCTGAGTGGGTATGTGCTGTGACCACAGACTAGCCAGAAGGGAAGGGCTGGACACTTGGACCCTGGGACAAAGGGCCAAGCGTACAAGGGTACTGTGCCTGGTGAGCAAGCCCAGGGATGGGAAGAATCTAACCCTGTGGGGAGGATCTGGCCTATGGGGGAGGGACTCCATCCTGCTAGAGCATTCAGATTTGACAAAGCTGACAGGAGCAGGTGGACCCTCCAGAGAGGAGTTCAGTAAGGGACAGAGAGACTGTCCCACCCTTGAAGCTGGAGGAGGATTGCCTCTAACCAAAAGGAGGGGGATAACAGTGGGTTTCACAAAATCTACTGGGAAGATGGACTGCTTTATACTGAGGCCGGAAACCTCAAGGAGAGGGCCACCAGGAGGTTGGTGGTGCCCCAGAAGTACAGAGAGTTCATCCTGACTTTGGGTCATGATATCCCCTTGGCAGGACACTTGGACCAGACAAAGACATGGCCGGTTGGTGAATCATTTCTACTGGCCCCATATGTCTGAAAAGGTAGAGGAGTTTTGCATCTCCTGTGTCACATATCAGGCCAGTGGCAAGGCAGGGGGCAAGACAGGGGCTCCCCTAATACCACTGCCTGTGTTTTTTTTTTTAAAGGATGGGGATGGACATTCTTGGTCCCCTGGACTCACCTATTGCCTCAGGGAATAGGTGTATCTTGGTGGTAGTGGCCCATGCCACTAGATACCCTGAAGCAATCCCTCCTAGAACCATTGATACTCCTGCAGTGGTTAGAGCACTGCTTGGTGTGTTCACCAGAGTGTGGTGTCAACTACAAGTTCACCACTCCCTACCACCCACAAGCAAATGGTCTAGTTGAGAGGTTCAACCAAACTCTGAAGGGCATGATAAATGGGTTGTCAGAGAAACTCAGGAGGAGATGGGATGTTCTCCTCCCATGCCTAGTGTTTGCCTACAGGGAGGTGCCACAGAAAGGGGTTGGTTTCAGTCCCTTTGAGTTGCTGTTTGGACAGCCTGTGAGGGGGCCATTGAGCCTGCTGAGAGTCTTTAGAGAAACCTTTTAAAGAAGCAAAGGACAATGTGTTAGCGTGAGCTCTAGAGTGGCAGAGTAAAAATACAAGGCAAGCAGGAAACTGGAGGCTAGCCAGGAGCTCATGAAGCACTGGTATGATCACTATGCCTGAGTATACTCCAGGACACATTGGTTCCTAGGGCAATCCATGACAAGTGGAGTAGGCCCTATCCAATCTTAGAAAATAAGGGTGAGGTTACCTATTTGGTTGACCTTGGCACCCCCAGAAACCCTCATAGGTTCCTGCAGGTGAATAGATTGAAACCTCACCATGACAGGGCAGATATGACCATGTTACTGGTCACTGATGAGGGAGTGGAGGAAACTGAGCCAGTGCCCAACCTCCTCTCCACTAATGTGCAAGATGGGTCAGTAGAGGGGGTTGTACTCTCTCCCAAGTTGACAGACCAGCAACACACTGTAAGCAAGGGCCGGAGCAGTTTGCTGGCCTATTCTATTTGATCCCAGGCATCACTGAGTAGTGTGTGCACCACATTGACACGGGTGACAGCCTACCTGTAAAACAAAAACTGTGCAGGTTGTCTGACCATGTCAGAGCCAGCATTAAAGCTGAGGTTGCTGAAATGCTGGAATTGTGGGTAACTGAACCGTCTGAGTCCATGGGCCAGTCCAGTGGTGCTGGTACCTAAACCTAATCCAAAGGGGGGACCCACGGAGTTAAGGTTCTGTGTGGACTACAGAGGATTGAATGCAGTCAACAAGACTGACGCTCACCCTAGAGCTGATGAGCTCATTGGCAGGTTAGGGGCTGCTAAGTCCCTGAGCAATTTTGATTTGACTTCAGGTTACTGGCAGATTGCCCTTACTGATAGAGCAAAGGAGAGGTCAGCTTTCTCCACATCAGAGGGACAATATCAGTTCAAGGTAATGCCCTTTGGCTTAAAGAATGCAACTGCCACCTTCCAAAGGTTGGTGAACAGGGTCTTGTCTGGGTTGGAACAGTTCAGTGCAGCTAATCTGGTTGATATAGCTGTATATACTTCTATAGAAGTGATCACTTAAGCCACCTAAAGAAGTGCTTCAGGCCATGCAGCAGGCAGGCCCGACTATTAAGGCAAGTAAGTGCCGAACAGGGCGGAGTTCTGTGGTGTACCTGGGCCACCTGGTAGGTGGGGGCCATGTACATCCTCTCCAAACTAAAATCCTAACTATTTTAGATTGGACAGATCCTGTTACACAGACTTCGGTCAGGGCATTCCTTGGACTGACAGGGTATTATAGAAAGTTTGTTCAAACTTATGGGATTATTGTGGGGCCCCTAACAGAACTTACTTCTAAGAAGTGAGTTCTGTTCAGCACCAGTGCTCTGTTCTGCTGGCCCCTGACTACACAAAATAATTTGTGGCAGATGCTTCAGAGCAAGGGATTGGTGCAGTGTTGTCACAGTTAAATTACGAGAGCCTTGATCAGCCAGTTGCCTTTATTAGCAGGTGACTTCTTCCCAGAGAGCAGAAGTGGAGTGCCATCGAGAGAGAGGCTTTTGCTGTGGTTTGGGCCCTGAAAAAGTTCAGACCATATTTGTTTGGTACAAACTTTCATGTTCAAACTGACCACAAGTCTCTCAGATGGCTCATGCAGATAAGAGGGGAGAATCCCAAGCTGCTAAGGTGGTCTATTTCCGTACAGGGAATGGACTTTACAGTGGAACACAGACTGGGGCTGCCCATGCCAAATGCGGATGGACTTTCCAGGTTTTTCCATTTATCTGACGAGGACTACCAGGGTGTAGGTTAGTAACCCATCACCTTTCATTTTTTTGGGGGGCACCCCCAACCTTTGACCAGGGCCAGTGCCATGCTGAAAGAGACACTTAGAGTACAGTGAAAACACCTACATACACTAGGGTACACTATGGGTTGAGGTACCCCTGTGATTGGCATGACCTACCCTATAAGACCCTAATAAATAATAGGGCAGGGGGATTAAAATGACCTCTCAGTCCCTAGTATATAATAGGGCATGGCAGTTTAGAGGCCAGCAGTCCTTTCTGCACTTGCATGTGTGCACTGCTGAGCCTTAGGTCAGTTAAAAAGTAGCCCTGTGTAGCAGGACTGCTTTTAAAAAGTAAATTATGCACAAACTTAACTTTGGTGTTTGGAGCACTTAAAAATGGATAACCTACAATATTTGGGCATATTAGGTACCCCCAGGGTCTCCCCTAGGTGTCCCAGGGGTGAGGGGTCAGGACCCTTATAAAATATAAGTTTTATATGCCCTGGGTTAAGTGAAATTGCACATTTCACTACCCACATTGTGATAAAGTGCTGCAAAAACTCGACTTCGGTACTAGGAACATTGTGGAGGGAGGATCTGCAATATTTCGACATACTCAGAACCCCTAAAGTCTCCCCTGGGTGTTCCAGGGGTGGGGGGTCCTGAAGATATAGGCAGAGTACTTATAAAATATGTTTTCATAGACACTAGTGCTGAAAAATTGCCCAAGTCATTTTTCCCATTGCAAATCCCCTGTCACAAAGGTTAACATGGCACAATGTTAATAACTACTTACTCTTGATAGGAGAAGGCTAAAAATACAATTCGAAGACTTCCCAGAATGGCTCAGCAACAATATGATATTGCTGAATTTCTCCTCAAATGTACAGACAAGAAGTTATTAGTCAACAATATGATATTGCTGAATTTCTCCTAACATGTACAGACAAGAAGTTATTAGACTTTCTTGTCTGTAAGCTCAGATTCAGCCTTCTAGTGGTCTGTCCTGAGTGGTCAGAGTTAAGTGGATTAGCCAGGCTCCTTTGAAGAGGTGATAAAGAGTCCCGGGGGTTGACCAGCACTGCTGGGAGGGCAGTGTTCTGTTACACAGTAATGCCAGAGGAGGGGGAGGAGTAAACAATGGACTTCAAGGGAAGGGGAAGTAATCAGTGTCATTTACAACTCTACTCTTTTGAACCGAGCTAGATGCTAGGCTTAAGGAAGGTGTGAGCAGATGCAAAGGGCAGAGACTATGGAGATTAGCCAAGCTATGGGTGTGTTTAGGCAGCTCTATTCCCCCTGCTGGAAAATAAGTCATTATTAATTTGGAAGAATTGGTGCACTCTGGGACAAAAGAGTGCCACACTCTGCAGAAAGAGGTCATACCTTGGGGCGGTACCCTAGTCCCATCGGACAGGAGTGACCCAGGGAACTTGGAATAAGTATCTCAGAGGGGCAGAGCCTCTCAGATCTGCTGCTTGAAACCTAAGCAAGCAAGAAGGGCCATGCTGAGAAGTTTGATATGCATTTCCTAAGGCCTGCACTATGAAGATTGCACTTTCTGCACCATCTGGAACTACAGCCCTGTGGACTACCTTGCTGTAAAAGGACTAAAGAGTGGACTCCCTGCAAGTTACAGGTTAAGAGATCTCACCTGGAACATCACCACCAGGAATCCTCAACCTGGAGCACGACCAGTGGATTTCTAAGGGTTTTGTCCAAGTGGATTGTGGGAACTGAAGTCCTCAACTTTCAAGGACCATCTTGGAGCTTCCAGAACATTGGAGTGAGTTTGAGACACTTTGGGACCCTTTCGGGGACTTCAGAAAGAAGTTCCAGAAGTTTGGAGAAACTTTGGAGCAACTTTGGAAAAAAGCTCCATAAGGGGACCAACTCAACCTGGCCAACCAATCCGCTTGTCTTTAAACGCGAGTCAGCATGCCGTCCAGGTTTGTACCACTGAAAAGCTCCGTAGGTCCCACTTCCAGAGTTTGACCGGGAGTAGGCCAAATGTGAGGCTGGCGAACCCTCACCGAATCCAGCCTGGTGAAGAGCATCGAGGGACCCGCGAGGTAAAGCTCCGTAAAAGTTTCTAAGTCTGAACGAAGAAAAGGTGACCGGGAGCAAAAACCAAGCCGCCCGCCTTTAACTGCATGTCGGCCTGGATCCTTGGTTCGTCCTGCTGGAAAGCTCCGGAGAGCAGACTCCCATAAGTTTGACCGGGGGCAAGGCAATCCACCGAACCCTCAACAAATCCGGACTGGCTGAGAGCTTCGAGAGACCCCGGAAAGAAAAGCTCCAGAAAAGTTTCTAAGTCAGAAGGTAAAAACTATGACCGAGACCTACAGCGAGGGGTAGCTGCGCAGAGCTCCATCGCGGTCGGCCTGAAACTTTGACCCGGTCTATCACTACCAGATGTCCCGATGAGGCACTATAGTTTTCTATGTGGTAGATAATGGTAAATCTTTGAAAATTCATATCACCAGTTCCCTACATTGGAATGTTTGTCATTTTGGTGTCATTTTAAATTGGTTAAGGATTTTTATTGTGCATTGTGTCTTAATTATTTACTGAATTTGTGTTGTTAAATACTTTACATACCCGTCTTTGAAGTTAAGCCTGACTGCTTGCAGCCAAGCTTCCAAGGGTTGAGCTTATGAATATTTTTCTACGACCTATTCTGAGCCCTATACTGTGTTAGTGGCCTTATTGCCAGTGGCAGATATACCTTTGCCTCTACTAATACTCCACTTTCCAACAATATTGTAATTCATTATGTCGATGCATGTGTATTGATATAGGGTTAATATTCTGCTTTTACATGATTTGCCCACTTGGGCAGAATCAGTCAGGTCTCTTGTTTTGCATGAACTTCACGCATGCGCAAGACAGTCCTACATGGCTTTAACTGTCTGTTGGTTTAGTATATTATTTATTGGTTTTGAGGCATGGACATTTTAGCATGCATTGGATATATGCATATTTGTGCATATCTCAATAAAATAACTTTCAGAATGATTTTGTTATATTTTTGCGTTTACGACTGATGTTCATGAGATTTGTATGACAAGAGTATTGCTGATAATTTAACACTAGCACTACATCCAATGATAACTCAATCTACATATGTTTTGTTAAGGAAACTTTGTGTTAACCATGGTTCATCATATCAAGATGGATTACTAATATAACTAATGTTATGGCGGTATGTTCCAAGATAGAGGTAATTGCTGCTCTGGTTTTTGCACACATGCATGTATAAGTCCCTTTTCACTTTTCTTTCTTTATTTCAACCCAGAAGTGCTTGGCTTTTGCAATTTGCGTGAGCAAGGTGTAATGCCGAAATGCGTTGGAGAAGTTATTACATTTAATTATTTGGCATACAGGAGCATCCGAGTATTCTTCAAATACGAGTGAAGGATTGTTGGCAATATTGGTGGGTTCCCGGTAACCTGTATCAGAGAGAGTGAGATAGATAGATAGAGTGTGTGTGTGGTGTGTGTGGTGTGGTGTGGTGTGGTGTGGTGAGGTGTGGTGTGGTGTGGGTGTGTGTGTGGGTGTGTGTGTGCGCGCGCACACACACTACGGTTTATAATGGCGGCAATTGCGCCTATGTAGTTATAGTTAGGCCACCACTTCCACTGAAAAGGCATTATTGTCTTTTCATAGTAACCTTGACACCATTTGAAAACTCTGCAGAAACTTTTCCAATAAAAATGCGCATTCAATTTGGTTTTGGTATAGCACATTTTGAACAGAACCGTCAAGCTGGGATCAAATAAAAGAGGGGTGGGAGTCAAAAAAGAAAAGGGACATGTCCCATTTTATTCGTCAAAGTATTTTTTGTTCTTAGATGCAGAACTGAATTACACCCAAACGTATAATGAAAGTAGAACTTTGCTGTGCTTGGCGTATATCCGTTTAGTAGTTTTGGGAAATTACAGTTTCATTTTTGTTTCCCTTGGACTTGAAAAGGTGAAATTATAGAGAAATTTGGACTGTTAGTATGGAGAGGTTCATGATCCTGGAATCGGCAACGCTCTTCAGAACCAAATCCAAAAAATATTCAAATTTGTTTGAAAGATGAAGCTTTTTCTACAATAGTCCATTAAGGGTCTACAACCCCAAAGTGTTTTCTGCAGACACAAAGCTGTTTCGCTAGTTGCAACTTCAAATGAACTGTTGCAGTTGCCATTACAAGACTCGAGGACTCGGTCCCTGAGTCCTGAAGGAAGAGAGAAGAGAATGATCTGCGGACTAGGAATTGTGACCTGTTTTAGGCCCCATCACACTCAACTCAAACACGGGGTCCACATATGAAAACAGGTTTGGCGGGAGAGGGACTCCTGTTTTGGGTTCACGGAAGGGAGAAATGTCACTTGTGGAAATTATGTATGCTTCACAAAAAAATACAAGTCCCAGCTTGTTTAAAACATCCTGTTTGTGTGCATGCTATTCATTCTGTCTGTGGATACTAGGCTATAGAGCTATCTGAACTAGCTCATTGTAAGAACATGTCAGAAACTGGAGATTAGGCAGTGACAATGCGGAGGATATAGAGGAGACCACAGAGTCAGCATAAACAGATACAGATAAAATGAGGGCATCGGCACGAAGGCGACCAATGTAGAAATTACTACCTGTGTATGTGACCTTATCAGTCACTTACCGGTTGAAAAAAAATAAATGCAAGGAGTGTTACTTGAAAACTTATGACCTTGTGTTAAGCTGAATATATGACACACAAAGTGCCTAAACCACACTTACTTCAAACAAGAACGATTTCGAGGATGGAAAAATATTTATTAAATCCCAACCAGGCAAACTTATTAAATGCCAATTATTTTGTTATTTTTTGCAAATTACTTTCACATACATTAGCAGGAAAGACAAACTGTACATTGAAATATTTACACTCTTGTACATTATATATAAACAAACAATGTCAAAAATAATATATCAACATCAAACATCATACAAAGAAATTAATACAGTACCAAAGGACAATAATACACACATATAAAATCAATGAATGAACAAAGTCAAAGAAATTTGGGGAATATTGTCAAATGGATGACACAAAATCAATAATATCTGGACTAGAGAGTCCTAGTTTTCTTTATAGATAAAACTTTATTCCACCAAAAGCTGCCGATGCGTTTCGAGGCCAGGACAGAGGTCCCTGGACTCTCATCAGGGCTTTTATTCTTTGTGTCTGAAAGATGCAAAGAAAAAAGTGTTTTACTATCTTAATTTCTTGATAGCCTCTATACTGTGGTTAAATGAGCTAATGCTTGGAAAATGAGGAGTCTTGACATACAAGGCTCTTTGCTATCTGTTCCTAGAATAAAAAAAGCGCGTAGTGGTGGCAAATCTTTTTCCTACCTGGCTCCAAGATTTTGGAATGGTTTGCCTTCTGCGCTACGTCTGGGACAAAATTTGTCTCAATTTAGAAAAATGTTAAAAACTCACCTTTTCTAAAACTAATAAAATAATATCCTCTTCCTGAATTAGGTTGTTTCTCCGTCCGAAGCGCCGAGATACCCTCATGGGTGATTCAGCGCTATATAAATAAATAAATATCATATCAATATCATATCATAATATCATAAGGAGGCTTGTGGGACTTGTGGTCAAATCCGGGGAACAGAGTGACTCAATCGGTCAGCGTAGAAAATCTAATCAGAAAGATCAGAGTTTTGTGAACACTAGCGCGTCATTTGAGAGCCTTTCAGAAAAATGAAAGAACGGGAGGCACTAACCTTTACTCCGCCGGTAGCCGGCTTGATGGCTCAAAGGGTGTGGCCATCTATGGTGTTCCTGAAAGGAACATAATGAGTAAATATAAGTGAAGCTATAGAAAACATTCCTCGTGCTAAAAGTCTGTACCGGGTGTTCAAAGGCAAAGGAAGGAGCCTACCTTACCCTTGCTTTGTTTTTCTTACATACAATGTATGGTCGACGCTCGCAGTCCTGCCGAACGAAAGAAGACTTATGAGGCCTCTTACAGACCGAATACAATCACAAAAACGAGAGAAAAGGCCCCCTCTCTGATCAGGCATTACCTTCTCCAGACGCGCTATCTCCGCAACTGTTTCCTTCACGATCTCATTCAAGATGGCCGGCTGGCGTCTGGACTTAATTTATGTAAGCTTGGCCCAGATGCATTGTGGACCTTGCAGTTTGGGTCCAGGTGACCAGGCACTAATTAAGTGAAAAACGAGTCTCGAGTTTGGACATACGAGTCTCGAGTTTGAAAAAACGGGTATCCTTGCGGAAGCTCTGAAGTGCTCGTGAAGTACTATTGAAATGTGTAATCAGAGCGCACCCCGTAACTAGCCCTTACATAACATGTATCATGTTTGAAAAGGTGATTGACGGATCTAGTTAGCGGATTGCCCCAAAACACTCGGTGCTGTTGTTAAGATAAAATTGACATGAATTAGAGGAACAGGGCCCACTGGCCCGACCAGGCGCGTCACTCTGTCAACCAAGTCACTCCTAGAACGGGTGCAATCATTTATAAGCGCGCTACCTCCGAGAGGTTGTTCAACCCGGTTTGAACGCTATTGAATTTCAGAATTAGGTATGCCTCTTTTTGAAGCAAAATGCGCTCAACATCATGGAATCGATTCATGGTATTAACTGTACATAGGACTGACCACTTGAAGTCATGCTCGTCATGTCCCTTTTCTTAGCAGTGCTTGACCATGGGAGCTGTTGTCAGTTTCTTCTTAATGCGGGACCGATGCTGGCTGATTCGGTGATTGATCTGCTGGCTAGTCTTGCCCACATAGATCTTCCTGCTGGGGCACAGTATCGCGTAGACCACATTCTTGGTCCGGCAATTTGAAAACTCAATGTGAGACCATTTCACTCCTTGGTGGATGAATTCCTTGCCTTCGATGGTATTCGGGCAGGCGACACAATTCCCACACTTATGGTGGCCCTCAATGGATTTCAACTTCCATTGTGACAACAAGTCACTTTTTGGCTTCGGTGTTGCAATGTCGGCTCTAATCAACTGTTGCCCGATGCCCTAATTCTTTTTGTAGGCGAAAATGGGTTTGGGGAAAGGGCAATCAAGTCCTTCCAACAATATGCCAGTTCTTCAGCACGGCCTGTCTAAGTTTGTGTGTGTCAGGACAGAATGTGGTAACGTACACAAGTTTCTCAAGCGGTGTGCGTTTCTTGACTTGAAGTAAGCATTCGCGAGGAGTATATCTAGCTCGTTTGAATGAATGTTTCAAGAGCTTTTTAGGATAGCCTCTTTGTTGCATGTCAGAGCAAAAATTGCAGGCATGTTTCTCATACTCCTGTATGTCAGAGCAATTCCTCCGGATCCTAAGTAGTTGCCTGTAGGGCAAGTTAGCTTTGAGATTTCTCGGGTGTGCGCTTCTGTGATGTAGAATCGCGTTTCTGTCTGTTGGCTTTTTATAAAGGGATGTTTTAAGTTGTCCTTGATCGCATGTGAGCTCAACGTCCAGAAATGTCATGCGACTAGTGCTGTATTCAATGGAAAATTGGATGTCTCTGTGTCTTGTGTTAAGCCAACCATGGAAGGCCAATAATTCAGTCTGGCTCCCCTGCCACAGGAGCCAGACGTCATCAATGTACCGGTACCACTGTGTGATATGATGTTTAAAGGGGTTGTTCACCTCTACGAATTTCTCTTCATACTGTGCCATAAAGAGGACAGCCATCTCTGGGGCGTAAGGACACCCCATAGCAGTCCCCTTAATGCTTTTTTCTTTGCATCTTTCAGACACAGAGACATTCAATTTTCCATTGAATACAGCACTAGTCGCATGACATTTCTGCACGTTGAGCTCACATGCGATCAAGGACAACTTAAAACATCCCTTTATAAAAAGCCAACAGACAGAAACACGATTCTACATCACAGAAGCGCACACCCGAGAAATCTCAAAGCTAACTTGCCCTACGGGCAACTACTTAGGTTCCGGAGGAATTGCTCTGACATACAGGAGTATGAGAAACATGCCCGCAATTTTTGCTCTGACATGCAACAAAGAGGCTATCCTAAAAAGCTCTTGAAACATTCATTCAAACGAGCTAGATATACTCCTCCAGAATGCTTACTTCAAGCCAAGAATCGCACACGCTTGAGAAACTTGTGTGCGTTACCACGTTCTGTCCTGACACACACAAACTTAGACAGGCCGTGCTGAAGAACTGGCATTTGTTGGAAGGACTTGATTGCCCTTTCCCCAAACCCATCATCCGGCAACAGTTGATTAGAGCCGACATTGCAACACCGAAGCCAAAAAGTGACTTGTTGTCACAATGGAAGTTGAAACCCATTGAGGGCCACCATAAGTGTGGGAATTGTGTCGCCTGCCCGAATACCATCGAAGGCAAGGAATTCATCCACCAAGGAGTGAAATGGTCTCACATTGAGTTTTCAAATTGCAGGACCAAGAATGTGGTCTGCGCGATACTGTGCCCCTGCAGGAAGATCTATGTGGGCAAGACTAGCCAGCAGATCAATCACCGAATCAGCCAGCATCGGTCCCGCATTAAGAAGAAAGTGACAACAGCTCCCATGGTCGAGCACTTCTTAGAAAAGGGACATGACGAGCATGACTTCAAGTGGTCAGTCCTATGTACAGTTAATACCATGAATCGATGCCATGATGTCGAGCACATTTTGCTTCAAAAAGAGGCATACCTAATTCTGAAATTCAATAGCGTTCAAACCGGGTTGAACAACCTCTCGGAGGTAGCGCGCTTGTAAATGATTGCACCCGTTCTAGGAGTGACTTGGTTGACAGAGTGACGCGCCTGGTCGGGCCAGTGGGCCCTGTTCCTCTAATTCATGTCAATTTTATCTTAACAACAGCACCGAGTGTTTTGGGGCAATCCGCTAACTAGATCCCTCAATCACCTTTTCAAACACGATACAAGTTATGTAAGGGCAAGTTACGGGGTACGCTCTAATTACACATTTCAATAGTACTTCACAAGCACTTCAGAGCTTCCGCAAGGATACCCGTTTTTTCAAACTCGAGACTCGTTTGTCCAAACTCGAGACTCGTTTTTCACTTAATTAGTGCCTCTGTCACCTGGACCCAAACTGCAAGGTCCACAATGCATCTGGGCCAAGCTTACATAAATTAAGTCCAGACGCCAGCCGGCCATCTTGAATGAGATCGTTAAGGAAACAGTTGCGGAGATAGCGCGTCTGGAGAAGGTAATGCCTGATCAGAGAGGGGGCCTTTTCTCTCGTTTTTGTGATTGTATTCGGTCTGTAGGAGGCCTCATAAGTCTTCTTTTGTTCGGCAGGACTGCGAGCGTCGACCATACATTGTGTGTAAGAAAAACAAAGCCAAGGCAAGGTAGGCTCCTTCCTTTGCCTTTGAACACCCGGTACAGACTTTTAGCACGAGGAATGTTTTCTATAGCTTCACTTATATTTACTCATTATGTTCCTGTCAGGAACACCATAGATGGCCACACCCTTTTAGCCATCAAGCTGGCTACCGGCGGAGTAAAGGTTAGTGCCTCCTGTTCTTTCATTTATCTGAAAGGCTCTCAAATGACGCGCTAGTGTTAGCAAAACTCTGATCTTTCTGATTAGATTGTCTACGCCGACCGATTGAGTCACTCGGTGCCCCGGATTTGACGACAAGTCCCATAAGCCTCCTTCTCCCAACTTAAGAGCCTGGTATGTCAAGACTCCTCATTTTCCAAGCATTAGCTCATTTAACCACAGTATAGAGGCTATCAAGAAATTAAGATAGCAAAATGCTTTTTTCTTTGCATCTTTCAGACACAAAGAATAAAAGCCCTGATGAGAGTCCAGGGACATCTGTCCTGGCCTCGAAACGCGTCGGCAGCTTTTGGTGGATTAAAGTTTTATCTATAAAGAAAACTAGGACTCTCTAGTCCAGATATTATTGATTTTGTGTCATCCATTTGACAACATTCCCCAATTTCTTTGACTTTGTTCATTCATTGACTTTATATGTTTGTAATATTGTCCTTTGGTACTGTATTAATTTCCTTGTATGATGTTTGATGTTGATATATTATTTTTGACATTGATTGTTTATATATAATGTACAAGAGTGTAAATATTTCAATGTACAGTTTGTCTTTCCTGCTAATGTACGTGAAAGTAATTTGCAAAAAATAACAAAATAATTGGCATTTAATAAGTTTGCCTGGTTGGGATTTAATAAATATTTTTCCATCCCGAAATCGTTCTTGTTTGAAGTAAGTGTGGTTTAGGCACTTTGTGTGTCATATATTCAAGTATAAGGTCTAGCCTTTACCACGTTTCAAGACCTATCTCCTTAGGGTTACAACTTGTGTTAAGCTGGGCACACAGAGGACGGACTATATCTATTTTGAACCTCCATGATTCTACGCATCTGAAAGCAAGACAAGCCAAAGAGTTTTTAGCCCCTTGCGTGCTGCCGTTGGCCGACGGGAGCACTACCTCCCTAGTGCTGCCATCGGCCTACAGCCGACGGAGCCCCGCCCACCCTTTAGAACGCCCGCACCGCGGCGGAAAAACCACTGCGGTTAAGGCGTTAAAAGCTGAGCCCGAATGTTAGAAGGAGATACAAAAGACACAAAATCCCTACCCAGTGGAGGTTTATGATGTCATAACAGTTCCTACACAGGTGCTGCAGGAGAAGCAGCAGGAAAATGTTCAGTTCAGTTCTGTTTTTTCACTCTACTGCATGGCATGTGAAACAAGCATTGAAAATGCAATAGGTCTCGCACCTTTGATTAAGTTAAATCCATTTGCTTTGCTAATGGTATTGTTTAGCAAAGCAAATGGCTTTAACTTAATAAAAGGCGAGACCTATTGCATTTTTAATACATGTTCTAAAGACGGGAACAATAAGTACTGGCAGGTGCCGAACAACAGAGCCCCTCACCAACCCTCCCAATGCCCCCATCCCACCACCTCCACTCAATAACAACCGACATCAATCCCGGCCACTGCCAGCCCTTTCTTTTCCATCACTGGGGCAGGCACACTGCCCTGCCAATGCACCTCAACCCTGCCCTCAGCCTCTCACTCCTCCTACCCACAACCAACCTCATTGCCCCCCGCCCCAAAACTCTACCACCCGACCTAACAAACCTAACTGCAGTTGTACTGGCCTCCAGCAGACCCTCCTATTTCAGCCCTGCCTAGTCAGGATCGGCCTTTGCCAGGATAGCGCCCTGGGAGGAAAGAAATTTGGCGCCCTCTCTTTTTGTGGATAAAATGAGTCCCTGACTGTGTACCCCAGAATTGTGACTGGCCTCTGAACCCAAACATCTCGGCAACTCATCCAGCTCACCTGAATCACTCATAAATTAGCTTCTCACGCTGGTGCCAAGTTTTTTGTAGAAGGGGCAGGGTTAAAAGTCTGTGGAAGCAGGAGGTGAAGAGGTTGGAGGACAAGAAAGGTGGTGGAAGGTGGGAGTGGGTGTTAAAAACAGAACTTTCACCACTGGGGCCAGGTAACAGCGTCTCTGATGTCTGCATGACCTGCATGGAGACAGTTACTTACGCCACGCCCCCTCTGAAGATTGGCGCCTTGGGCCCAGCTCGCCCATGACAAAATCCGGTCCTAGGGACCCTGCACCGCAATGCTGCCCAAAGCAACCTCCCCCCTCCTCCCCTGCCGGCCACTACTCCAGACCTCCAGCAGACCCTTCTGTTCCAGGACTGGGACACGCACACTTCCTTGCCATTCACCCCCAACCCTGTCCAGCCGCTCTCTTTGCTATTTCAGAACGAGGGCTAAAGCTGCACAATGCCACTCGGCAGGGCGCGCTGCTGTTCCAGTACTGTACGGGGACTTGCAGGACTCAGTCGGTGCGCCTCTAGCCCTGCCAGCAGCACCTGGGCAATCATTGCCAGCTCTCTGAAAACACAACACCAGTCTATTTCCCTCTCACCCTATTCTATTTCCCTCTCTCCTTCCACCTTCCTTCGCCTTCTCCCTGACTCCCTCGCATCCTGTAACTTCTTTCCACCACCCCCTCGCCCCCGTCCTCCCACCTCTCCAGCTAGGTGGAGGCCTTCATTCGAATATCTGGTATTGTGATATCCACTCCCTTGGGGGCTGTAATGCGCCCTCTCTTCTAATGCATGCACCGGTGTCTTCTATTTCAGTTTAGCTGTGGTGTGGGCTGATTGTGGGATGTATTCAGTGACTGAGGTTGTTTATTTCACTGTATGCACGGCTGTCATTTTTTAAATTCTTATTCATTTATTTATTTATTTATTTGCAGCTTTGTCGCAGCGAACTTGACCCGAAGGTATTGGAGCGATTTATATGAGCACCAGTTACGTTACACAATGACACATTCATCTGACGTAGGCACGGGGAGATGAAAAGATTTGCCCAGAACAACAGGGTTTTGAGCCAAAGCCGGGACTCAAACCGGATTGCAAACCTCCAAAATCTGCAGCTCTGGCCATTAGGACGAAAATGACGGGGAAGGGGACAACTACATAAAAAGCTACTTTCGGATCTAATGAAATTGTGTTAAGAAAATACACATTTACAGGGGGCGGTGAGGCAACGCCAACGGGGAACAGCTGTGACAAACACCGGGTACTTGAGTGAGTGCGGGGGTCCGTGATACCCCCAGTGTGCAGCGGCTGTAGGGGTGGTGACAATGGGCACTTCAAGTTTAAGAGGGTGGTGAATCACGTTAAGAAAAGACACATTTAAAGGGGGCATTGAGGATACGCCGACGGGGATCAGCGGTGACAAACACTGGGTACTTGAGTGAGTGCCGGGGTCAGTGGTGCCCCCCAGTGTGCAGCGGCTGTAGGGGTGGTGACAATGGGCACTCCAAGTTTAAGAGGGTGGTGAATCACAGAATAGTTCTGGGTGATTATTATTTTTTTATTGGGGTTTTTGACATGCACTTAACTCCAATAACCTACACGGAAAGTGATTACGGCATGAGCGCATCCTATGTGCATGGGGCGAGAACAGAAGCATGTGGGGTCCAGTTGATACTAGGTAGTGCAGTAAATGCACGCCTGCTGAAATGAAAACTGCATTGTGCTTTCCCGAAAGTGAAAGAGGATCTCTTGCCTTTATGGGGCCGTGTGTTTGAAACACATGGCCCCATAAAGATAAGAAACTTTTTACGACGCACGGCAGGCAAGTGGGCCGTCAGAAAAAGAGAAAAGTGCACGTCATGGAAAGCTCTTTTCCAATGGCTGGCCACCGTTTAGCATAAACGGTGACGCCGGCCAATGGAAAAGAGGGGCGGGGCTTAAAGCCCTTTACTGAAGCTCCTCCAAAACATAGAATCTCGCCGAGCGAGCTGCGCATGTGCGCAGCCACGCCAGCCGAGACCTAAAAAGCACCTAGAGTGGAGAACACAATTGGGAAATATAAAATGAAAGATGGTGGAACCCTACTAGTTCCATGCATACTTTGAGCAGTTTCTGATGGAATAAGTCCTGTTTCGAGTTCTGTGCTGTGCTTCATGATTCGGTCGGCATTTGTATCATGGGTTTAATTATTGTTTTACTTTGGAGGCCATTCACCTTTTAGTGACTTGCCCACTTTCATTTTCACATCGCATCTTGTTGCCTGCTTGTGGCAGCCTGCTCGCCCTGTGCCGTCTCTCCCTTCACCACGCCTTCACCACCCCTCTGGGATCGCTGCTTGTATTTTATGTGATTTGCCCAAAATCACAGTATGTTGAGCTGACGCCGAGACTCGACGTCCCGAGTCGGCAACTCTGACCACATGTCCTTCACAGCATGTTTGCTGGCATTTTATTGCTGTTTTTTTAAATGCTGCCAGATGGAGTCATTTATAAGCTCAAATGTTGTTCCAGTCACATTGCGTGCCCTTCTCTCACCACCCCCTCACTGCTTGCATTTTCACCAACACAAACTGTTTCTTCCCACATCCCTTCACCATGCCCCAACCAGCCCTCCCAGATCGCTGCTTGTATTTAAGTGATTTGCCCAAAATCACAGGACACAGCTTGCTCATCAGCGACTCAGCACCCTGAAAGCTCCGGGACCGCACAAAATGCTGCATTACTAAATCCTTATAAGGTCCCAAAGGCAAGACCTATTGCATCACAAATGCTTGTTTCCTAATGATGTTACTTATTTTCCCTAACAAAATAAATCCAAGCAGCATTCTTCTGATTGTATCTATTATTATTTTGCTTCTGATGAATGCTTCCCAATATGACCACATATCTTACAAAGAAAATCAAACAGCAATATGATACAATTGGATTCTAATAAACCTAATACCAGTCTCACCACCTGCACCCCAGATAACCACCACAGGTCAATAGTAACGATTTATTTAACACTCAATTTCTAAATGTAAGGGAACTGCACTATATTTTCAGACTAACATTGTAGAGATCACTGCATACATCTTGAAAAAGAAAAACAACACACTGCGTTTGTCTGTAGCTTTCATACACATATGTGTTTACTGCTGAATGGGCTGCGTTCTGTTGAAAACATACTTTCACATACATAAACACTTTTATGGTTCATATCTATTGGCAAAAAAAAAAAGTGTTCTGTTTTGGTTTTCGGCGCCACCTTCACACCAATGCTCACACGTAAAAGTTCTTTGAATTCAAATGCGACCAAGGATGAATTATGGTTCTAGTGCAGATAATGAACTTGACTGGATAATTCTTCCGTTTAGCAGAGTTCAAGTAGATAAGAACCAAACTGCCCCTTAAAATATACAATTATTCTTGTTTTAAAGTTTGTGAATACTTAATGACTGCTATCACCACATGGAAAAACAAATCACGGACATTATGGAAAGTATGCGAAACGCATTTGCAGGTTTATTATGAAGTCAGTGGGTGTCTCCAAACAGCACTATCTAAGATTGTACCTTGGAGGCATCAGAACGCTTGTTGCAACATCCACGTATCTAATACGATGACAGCGAAAAAAATATAGGACTCTACTGGAAAAAGAGAATTGGGCGGATTCACAGAAGTATTGGGTAGGCGTGGAGACTGTATATAATGGCAGTCAATACGGACTGATAATGAAATTGAAATTCAGATCTAACTGCTGATTCGCACACATTCATATACAGATAATTTTGCAATCATCCCCCTCGCCTCAGGGATGGAATCTTCACAGCCTCTTATATCAATGTTTTATTCTGTACAATCTACAATATTATAAATTGTAGATGCTGGCTTATATATCCTTTTAACAAGCTTCTCAAATGGTTACCAAATCAGATGCAAAAAGGTTTCATATATTGTTCCAGCTGCAACCAATGCTTTCTCCGGAGAATGTGCTCACCCACAATAAGTATATTGTGCCAGTTCAAACCTTCTTTGTTCGTTTGTGTTTCAATCAGTTCTAGCATACTAGGCCTCCCTTTGTCCTGTGACTCCGTGATGCCTTCAGGTATCTTTCCCTCGCTCCCTTTCTCAGCTTCTGATTGACTTGGTTTGTGGTGGTGTTCTATGGCTCTCAGCTGGTATCCAGATCTGTCAAAGGCTCAACACACCAACACCCCATGCTGACAGTGGTAAGCCTCTCAACAACTGCTGGCCTCTGTCTTCCTAACAGCTTGTTCCGGGACCTTCCATCTCTCTGGCACCGAAGTAGTTCTGTGCACAGCCTGTCACTAGAGATAAATCCATTCCAAACAGTGAAATTTGGTCCATTGTTGCTCAGTCTCACTTTCCTTGCCCAGTTACCCAGGTTCCTACCACCAATGATGGTAACATCATTCTCACCTGCATAGGTCTTCAGAGATGACAAGTGCTTTCAGCGGGTCTGAACATCTGGATTTTGACACCTTTCTAAATTAAAAGTCTTTTTTGGGTTTCTATTTAGACAGAAATGACAGATTAAGTCACCAAACCACAAAAATACATTTCCACTACAGCGCGTTGGCTTCCACTTTCCTAAGGTGCACCAGCTTGACCAGTCACTGCTCAACTGACAGCTGGTCATGTCTGTTTCATCATAAAGAAATCCTCTGCAGGAAAAATACAGACGTCTAACAGCAAATGGTTTGAATGGCTTAAGGTTGGCAACAGGGTAGTCGTCTCTTTTCATCATTGCAGATTTTTCATTTCTGAAGGGCATAGAGTGTTCAGTCAAATTTTTTCCTGCATGTTGTTTTTATTATCTTTTTGAAGGCGCTGGATAACATAAATGAAACAACCGGATTTGCATGTTTGATGGTGTCTCTTGCCAAAGGTTCGTCCTGCAACAGAAACTGTGACTGGCTAGCCTGTAGACAATCAATTAAACAATATACTTATCTTTTGAAGACGTAAACACTTGACTATGTTGTTTTTAACAGCTACTTCCACGACGCCGTAATGAATTGACCCTTTTTTGTACAGAAGTGCAGGGCTGCATCGCTATACAGCTATGGTAATCAGTAATTAAGACAATTACCAGTTGTGGTTTCTAGAGATTCCATTCATGTTTCAATGCTGTCTGCAGCACTAAAACTACTATCTTTTGCTCCTCAAAATTCCAATCTCACAAAAGCTTCCAGTCACTCTTGTGCCACTATAATGCCTTGCCATTTCACGTTTGTCAGCCTTCTTAACATGACACCTACAAATCACTTCCTAGGATCGTACCTTTCAAATAAGTTTTACTCTGCTAATACCATCCTTCACGGAAACGACCACCACATGTCCTCTCTATTCAACAAAACACTGTCTTCCTAGGATCGACGAAATCTGCAGGACTCAGTGGTATTAAATTATCCCTTTTCTGGCAAGCTTTGGACAACAGGAAATTTCACTCTTTCTAAACCAAACCCTTGCCTGGATACAATGTGGTTTTGTACCATAACAAATGAACTTATGACATATCTGCCTTTTCGGGTCAATTGTAAAGCACTGTCCCGATAATAATGTACTCACCCTTTTTAAGTTCTTGTGTCTCAGGTGGAAGGGAATCAAACCTTCTTGCTCCAACACACATCAGTCTTTCCACTCGCTCAGCAGCAATATCCAGTGGACTCGGGAGTTTGTTACAGACCATTGCTGAATCAAAGTGTTAAAGAATCACAACACAGCAGAATGCACACTACTTCCCATGAGCAAAGAACATTTTAAGAAGCAGGGTTCTCTCAATTTATCATTTGTGAAAATACTTCTCATACTTTACAATCAGAGGACTGGGTAATCTAGCAAACATTATTTAAAAGCATTTGAATAATTATACAATAATTAGGCAGGACCTCATCATATGACTAAGGACCAGATGTACAAAAATTTGATTTGTAAAAAGCGGGCACAAAGTGTGCACAACATCTTTCTAATCCAGTGAGATTTTGTGAACTGACCTATGTACTAATGCCATCGCAGAGAGGGTCAGCAGACCACCGCAGTTGTGATCATATTTAAATAAAGTAACTTTTTGTTAACATAGCCTTTTCCCCTTAAAGGCAATGGGTATAAATTTAAGAGCACACCATTGACAATTCTCAAGCGATCTTGTTTTCCTTTTAAATTCAAAATGTGCAAACTGTACTTAAACGATCCCATCCCCTTTGCCAATGAGTTATCACCTTGTTGGAGAATGAAAAATGTCCTAGTAACCATGACGGAAAGTTTCAATTCTATTAAGGACTCGGAGGCGAGGTTTATGCTGTTCTTTCTTTTATTTTTCCTGTACAGCAATTTTAACTTTCATCAAAAAAACAACGACAAGTGCCATCGTAACTGTAGCCCATCATGTAACTCCAGCCAACCAATCAGCAGTGACCATCATCCTCTAGGGCGCGCTGTTGCTCCCGTCCTTCCTCTTTCTTGACTGCGATCCATTAGACACCCAAGAATCTTCGTCTGTTTTGGAACCCTCGGACCTAGAGGAAGTTAAACGAGAACCCATGAAACCATTCTCCGGAACATCGAAGAACACAACCTCAAATTACACAACGAAGGTGAATGCAATCGAAGATGATATCTGGGAGAAGAATACTTATCCCATACGAGGATCTTAGCTGGAAAGATTGTAAACCAACCTATCCGAAAACTCCATGAGGGAGGGAACAGGTCTCCGTGAGCACAGGGTGGGAATGATCCTCGCCTCCGAGTCCTTAATGGAACTGAAACTTTCCTTCATGGTTACTAGGACATTTTTTCATTCTATGGCAGGACCGGAGGCGAGGATTATGCTTGTTCAAAGCTTATCCACCACCAATGACGCCATATTCTAAAGTAGAATCTTTTAAACAGAGTCCGTAGACCAATCTGCTGCATTGAGAATGTCTTCCAGTCTGTCACCCAGTGTAAAGGCTTTAAATGCCATAGCTCCTCTTACTGAGTGTGCTCCGAACTGCGATACATTAATGCCCGCTTCCTGCATCACCCATCTGATCCAACAAGCTATTGTTGGTGGTCAAACCGCCTTGAAGGGCTTCCTCAAGGAAATTAAGAGCGGACGCTCACCTGGAGGACGATGTTCCTCGGTCATGGTCTTGTACTCCTTAAGGCAACAAACAACACACAGCTTTGGTACTTTGTCAAACGCTGGATATGAGATGACTCTTGTGTCGGATTTAGTCCTTCGCGTGAGGTGAAATGTAACCACATCCGGGGTAAAGCTGCGACCTGTAATGTCCAGGGCCCTGAAGTCTGACACCCGCCGACAGGAGACCAAGCAGAGAAGCATAGCCAACTTGGCTGAAAGCTCCTTGCGAGAGAGGTACCTGTTAGCCGGCCACGATTGAAACAAGTGCAAAACATTGTTGACATCCCATAAGGAGGAATATCTGGTTTCTGGAGGAAGAGAAAGAAGAAATCCCTGCATCAACTTGCATATGTGAGGGTGTTCTCCAGCCGGCGTGCCGTTGATCGGAAGGTGACCAGCAGAAATCGCTGATCTATAAGAATTGACGGTGTGATAAACCCGACCTTGTGTCGCCAGAGAGGCTAAGAAGTTCATGATATTCACTACTTCGCACCCCATGGGATCGTGACCGCCCCGAATACACCAACGAACCCATCTGGCCGAAGCCGACTTATACCTCTTGTTGGTGCCATCAGCCCTGGCTGCTCCCAACAAAGACTGAGCCACTGTCGATAGGCCAGGGATTTTCCACCGATGCAGCCATGCTACCAAGGACATTCGACCTTGCTGGATTAACGGGTGTGACTCGCCCTGAGGGTTCTTCAGGAGAAGAGGATCTTGGTGTAGAATGATTGGAGAATCCCAAGAAAGTTCCAGAAGAACTGGAAACAACACTTGAGACTTCCAATAAGAAGTGATCAAAACCAGCTTTGCATGTTGACTCCTGAGTTGCGTGGTTAGTCGCATGATCATTGCGAACGGAGAAAGGCATACCCCGACTCTTTGGACCAGCCCTGGAGGAACGCATCCGTCGCTGTCGCGAGCTGGTCCGGTTTCCAAATGAAGAAGCGCGGGAATTGATGGTTCAACCGGGACGCAAAGAGGTCCACTGAGAAGGGACCCATACTCTGTTGAGGCGCTGGAATACTGAAGGAAGCAGTTGCCAGAGACTCATGTCGGACTAACTAAGAGAGCCCCAATCTGCTATCACATTGGATTTCCCTGGTAGGTACTCCACTGTCATGGAGACATTATGTGCCAAGCTAAAGGTCCAAAAATCCTTGGCCAGGTCCGCCAACGCTTTGGACTTCGTGCCCCCTAGGTGATTGATGTATCGGGCGGCCGATACATTGTCCATCTACAGAAGCACGCTGCAGGTTGCTTTTGTCCTTCGACCAACACTGGAAGGCGAAGGAGCCTGCCATCAATTCCAGGAGGTTGATGTGTAGAAAACTCATCTGCTGACCATTTTCCTCCTGTAAAGGAGTCCCCGTAGCGGGCCCCCCAGCCTGGCATCGGATTCTATCACTAAATCCGGTTCACAGCGGAAAATGGCCCTGCCATTCCATGCCTGCAAGTGGTTGAGTCACCAAGTCAACTCTACTCGCACTTCCTCGGGTGGGGAATCTGATCCGAATATTGGAGGCCTTTGCGAAGGTGCGAGGCTTTCAGGCGTTGTAATGCTCTGTAATGGAGCGGGCCGGGGAAAATCACCTGGATCGAGGCACTCAAGAGGCCTACGAGACGCGCAATCTGGCAAAGTGAGGTGGACCGGCGCGCCAACATACGACGCATTTCCCTGCGGATCTTCGTTATCTTGGGAGCTGGAAGACTCAAGGTACGTGAAACCAAGTCCACTACAAACCCGAGAAAGGTCATCTGTTTGGAAGGGATCAGGATTGATTTCTTGGAGTTTATAACAAAACCCAGGCTTTGTAGAAGATCTATTGTCTCTTGCAAGTTCTGTGCGAGCTTGACTGGACATTGATCTAAGAGAAGGAGATCATCCAAGTAAATGATGAGGCGTAAACCCTTCGCTCGATGCGTCTCCACCACTGGTTTGAGAACCTTGGTGAAGCACCATGGGGCCGATGACAGGCCGAAGGGGAGCGAGGCAAACTCGAACGCTCTGTCTTGCCAGATGAACTGAAGGAACCGACGATGAGGGGAGAAGATGGGTACAAGTCAAGTCAAGTCAAGTTTAGATTTGTATAGCGCACTACTCACCCAGAGGGTCTCAAGGCGCTTGAGGGAGGGGGGAGTTTTACTTATCAAATATCCAAGTTTTTAGTTGTTTTCTGAAGGAGAGGTGGTTCTGTGTGAGGCGGAGGTGGGTGGGGAGGGAATTCCAGGTCTTGGCCGCTAAGTAGGAGAAGGATCTTCCCGACATGGTGGATCTTTGGATGCGTGGAACTGCGGCGAGGGCTTGATTGGACGATCGAAGTTGGCGGGTGAGGGTGTAGAAGGACAGGCGCGTGTTGAGGTATTCTGGTCCTAGGTCGTAGAGGGCTTTGTGTGCGTGGGTGAGGAGGCGGAACGTTATTCTCTTGTTGACGGGAAGCCAGTGGAGGTCTCTCAGGCGACCTGAGATGTGATCTTGGCGGGGGATGTCTAGGATGAGTCTGGCTGAGGCGTTTTGGATGCGTTGGAGTTTTTTCTGTAGTTTGGCTGTGGTTCCGGCGTAAAGGGTGTTTCCGTAGTCCAGTCGGCTTGTGACTAGTGCATGGGTGACCGACTTTCTTGTTTCGGTGGGGATCCAACGGAAGATTTTTTCGAGCATACGTAGTATGTTGAAGCATGATGATGAGACGGCGTTGACTTGTCTGGTCATCGAAAGGGAGGAGTCCAGGATGAAGCCCAGGTTACGTGCGTGGTCCGTTGATATGGGTGCGGTTCCCAGGGCCGGTGGCCACCATGAGTCGTCCCAGGCGGAGGGGGATGATCCTAAGATGAGGACTTCCGTTTTGTCCGAGTTCAGTTTTAGACGGCTGTTCTTCATCCACTCGGCTACTTCTTTCATCCCTTCGTGTAGGTTGGTTTTTGCGGTGTTTGGGTCTTTGGTGAGGGAGAGGATCAGCTGGGTGTCGTCTGCGTAGGAGATAATGTTGAGGTTGTGTTGGCGCGCAATGGATGCGAGGGGACTCATGTATACGTTGAAGAGGGTGGGACTGAGTGAAGATCCTTGGGGTACGCCGCAGATTACTTCTGTGGCCTCTGATCTGAAGGGGGGGAGACGGACTCTCTGGGTTCTTCCGGAGAGGAACGCGATTATCCAGTCCAATGCTTTTCCTTGTATACCGATGTTGCTGAGGCGTTGTATAAGGATGTTATGACAGACTGTGTCGAAGGCTGAGGAGAGGTCAAGTAGGATGAGGGCAGCTGTTTCTCTGTTGTCCAGTAGGGTTCGAATGCCGTCTGTTGCTGCGATGAGGGCGGTCTCGGTGCCGTGTTTGGCTCGGAATCCGGACTGTGAAGGGTCGAGGGATTTGTTGGATTAGAGGAAGGCGGCGAATTGACTGTTGACGGCTTTCTCAATGACTTTGGCAGGGAATGGGAGGAGCGAAATGGGGCGGTAGTTCTTAAGTTCAGTGGGGTCTGCTGTAGGTTTCTTCAAGAGGGCGCTGAGTTCGGCATGTTTCCAGCTTTCCGGGAAGGTAGCGGAGTTGATGGAGCAGTTGATGACGTCTCGGAGATGGGGTGCGATAATGGAGTCTGCTTTGCTGAATATGTGGTGGGGACATGGGTCGGTTGGTGATCCTGAGTGAATGGTGTTCATCAGGCGGATGGTGTCTTCGGTGGTGATTGGGTTCCAGGCGCAAAGGTTGTTGGGGGGGGGTTTAAGTTCGGAGGTGGGTGGGGTGGACTGGTCTCCGAAGCTGTTATGTATGTCAGCGATTTTGTTGTGGAAAAACGAGGCTAGAGAGTCGCAGAGGTCTTGGGAGGGAGTGAGGTCATTGGTGCCGGCGGTGGGGTTAGTAAACTCTTTGACGATGTTGAATAGTTCTTTGCTGTTGTGGGAGTTGTTGTTGAGTCGATCCTTGAATGATGATTTCTTGGTGGACCGGATCAGTTGGTGGTGTTTGCGGGTGGCATTCTTGAAGGTGGCCAGGTTGTCAGAGGTTGGGTTTTTTCGCCATGCTTTCTCGAGGGTGCGGCAGATCTTCTTGGATTTCTTAAGGTCATCATTAAACCAGGGGGCTTTTTTGCTGCCTTGTTTGATTTGATGGTTTTTCAAAGAGAGCTAATTCGTCAGCGCTGTGGGTGATCCATTGTGTGAGGTTGGTGGCTGCTTGGTTTGGGTCCGATGATTTTGCAGGGGTGAAGCGATGTGTAGAGTTGGTCGAAGGTAATTTTGTTCCAGTTTCTCTGTGGAATTCGTTGTGGGTGGTTGTGGGTCGTAGTCTTTTTAAAGTTGAAGTGTACGCAGCTGTGGTCCGTCCAATGGAGAGCTGTGGTGTGATTAAAGGAGATGTGCTTGCTGGAGGTGAAGATTGGGTCGAGCGTGTGTCCGGCAAAGTGGGTGGGGGTGTCAACAAGTTGTTTGAGTCCGAGATTGGCGAGGTTGTCCAAGAGGGTGGTGGTGTTGCTGACGTTGATCTTTTCCAGGTGGAAGTTGAGGTCTCCCAGTAGAATGTAGTACTCTGAGGGGAGGGCGTGAGGGCTGATGAAATCAGTGATGTCTTCGCTGAATCGCAGAAGCGTGGCTCAGTGGTTAGAGGCGGCAGACCCGGAAGCTGAGACCGGCCGTGGACCAGGGTTCGATTCCCCGCCTCGGCGGGTCTCGGGCTCAAAAATTCCACGGACTCGACAATTCTCGCTCCGGTGCCTACTCAACTCACAGGGTCACACTCTGCGACTCTGGGCAATAGCTTGCTTAATCTCCACTACGGCCCCTCGCGGCGGGATGCCTGGCTTTCACCTTGTGGATACCCTGCCGGGGTATCTCACAGGGGAATACCAGGACGGGTTCCCTAAGCAAGCGCTTAGATACCGTGTCGGTGATTTGCGCTATATAAATACATGTACATTGTGTGCGGGGTCCGGGTGGTCTGTAGATGAGGGTGCCTCTGAGTGTGGTCTTAGGGTCGGTGTGGATTTGTAATGAAAGGGGTTCGGCGGTTGTGAGGTTGTCATCGGAGCTGGTTGTAATGTGGATGGTGTTCTTGTGGACGATGGCGATTGCTCCTCCTGTTCGCTTGGTGCGGTCCTTTCGGATGATTTTGTAGTCGTCCGGGATGGCTATGGCGATGTCGGGCGTTGATGAGGTGTTCATCCAGGTTTCTGTAAGGAAGGCGACGTCCAGTGAAGTGGTGTCGAGAAGGTTCCAAAGTTCAATGGCTAGTCTGTGGACCGAGCGGGTGTTGAGCAGGATGCACTTCAGGTGGTTAGTGTTGGAGCTCTGTTTTGGGTATGTGGATTTGCTGTGGCTCTTAGTGCAGTCGAACTTGCAGGAGTGGCAGGTGAAGGGTCCATGGGTGTGTCCTGGTGCGGCGTGGTAGCAGGTTGGGAGTCGGCCGGGGTTAAGTGCAGAGAGGGTAGCGGCGTTGTACGTTATGCGGGCAGAGTGGATTTTGCGGGGGCCAGGGAGTCTGGCGCTGGGCGCGGTCCAGGCGCGGACGGGTGTAGACGGGCTTACCTTTGGCGCACCTTCGGCGCGCATGGGGCGCGACCGCTGCGCGTCAACGCTGCGCGCAAAAGCATCTGTCATAAGTGGATAGTGGAGGGGGAGGGGCGAGGGAGGAGCAGCTGGGAGGCGGGAGCGGGGTGGAGAGGCTGGCTACGAGGCACAACAACAAATATGGCGGCGTAAGCAAAACCGAAATAGGACGAGATTGGGGGCACAAAGTTGGATGTCGCAGTGGCACCGGCACAATCAGGCAATAAATGGTTATTTTAAAATCAGGCAATGCGAGCGCTCCAATCATAAAGAAATTGCACAGATTAAAATGCGAGCAGCAGCAGTGAGCAATAGCAGGCAGCAATTCTCCACAAGTAAAGCGAACCAAGCGCTACGATACCCAGGCACCAATTCGTAGCAGGCAGTGCGAGCAAAGCGCTATCGATATCCAGGCAGGGAGCGACCGCTTCTCAGAGAGACAGGACGGTCACAGCGCTACTGCCACCAGGATGAGCCTTATCAGTCAGTGGGAGGGAGGAGCAGCTGAGAGGCGGGAGCGGGGAGGAGAGGCTGGCTACGAGGCACAACAACAAATATGGCGGCGTAAGCAAAACCGAAACAGGATGAGATTGGGGGCACAAAGTTGGATGCCGCAGTGGCACCGGCACAATCAGGCAATAAATGGTTATTTTAAAATCAGGCAATGCGAGCGCTCCAATCATAAAGAAATTGCATAGATTAAAATGCGAGCAGCAGCAGTGAGCAATAGCAGGCAGCAATTCTCCACAAGTAAAGCGAACCAAGCGCTACGATACCCAGGCACCAATTCTTAGCAGGCAGTGCGAGCAAAGCGATATCGATATCCAGGCAGGGAGCGTGGGGAGCGACCGTTTCTCAGAGAGACAGGACGCGTCCTTTAGGTCCAGACGGACCATCCAATCGTCTGGTTGAAGAAGATCCCGAAGGGGATGGATGCCCTCCATCTTGAAATGTCGATATACCAACCATTGGTTGAATTCCTTCAGGTTGGTTACGGGGTACTGCCCTCCATCTGTCTTGTCGACCACAAAAATATTGCTCAAGAATCCCCTGGGATAAAGTGCTGTTGGGACCACCGTTCCTTTTTGCAGCAATTGGGACACCTCGCGATCGACGAGGGAAACCTGATCAGCTGCAAAAACCAGCAGACCTGGGCGAACCTCTTGTTTGGGAGACCCGTAGAATTCTATATGAAAGGCTTGGACCGTCTGTAACACCCATGCGTATGAGGTAATAAGCCGCCAGTTGTCTACGAAAGCAGCCAACCTGCCACCCACCTGGAAGGGGGACAGAGGAGGAGAAGGTCTCTCCTGGATTAGGGACGTTGTGGCCTCTGCCTGCGCCTCACCCACCACGGCCTCTGGAGCCCCGACGGGACTGAAAGAATTCTTGTCGGCCTGTGTCTTGTTGTCTTCGCTCATTGCCTCGCTGGGAGCCTTGGTTGAAGGAGCGACCGGTCGAGCGTCCGTGCCACAGCCGGCCCGATGAAAACCATAGGGTGGAAAACCCGCTTTATTGAAGCTTGCGCCTTATCAAGCGAGGTCAATATTGTGACCTCCTGCACGAACGGCTCCCCGAAGAGGCCTCCCTGAGCCACTGCTCCCTCCTCAGAAGTGGAGAAGGCGCCCAACTTCGGGTACACCTTTATCAAGAAGGAGCGTCTCCTCTCAGTAGATAGTGCCCAATTAGCGTTGCCTAGGAATACTATGGCCCGCTGTGCCCAGTTCGAGACTCTCTCCGCCGAAAGAGGAGCCCAGAAGATTTTGCCTGCTCTGCTAATTCTAAAACCTTGGTGAGGGCTCCCGAAATGTCCAACAGCTTATCCTGGCAGGAGCGGTCTATCACTTTCTTGGGATCCCGGTTATATTTGTGAAGAAACGCGACCATTCTCGGGTCCACCTCTGGGGAGTGCCCACACCCAGAAGAGCAGGGCGTGGGCACTCCGCCTCGAGTTACGCATGCACCTCCTTCTCAAGAGGTTTTCTTAGGCGCCCCGCCACAAACGCAGAAACCTTAGCAAAGGTGGTCCATTCCAATGAACGGGGGTGGACCAGGTCCTCTGAGACCAACATGTCAGACTGATCGACACCCTCCAGTGCGTCTGTGACCGAATGCTCCGCAGGGCGCCAGCACCTGGAAGGGCCTGCCTCGTCGGCTGACTTCTCTAAAGAGTCCTCGTCATCATTATCTTGCCTGGGTGGTGAAGCTGGTGGTGCTGTTGGGATGGGGTGAGGTTCCCTTTTCGACCTAGCCAAAAACACCCTTTTGAGGCGATCAAAGGCACCCAAATCAGCAGCTGCTTTGTTTTTCCTTTTTTGTGGGCGATGCGACTGTATCGCAAATGCGTATTGCATGATACGCTGCTCAAAAGACCCCATGGCCTCATTAACCGCCTGATGGATGGAGACATTCACGGCGTCACAAAACTCGTCATCTAAAGGTATGACTTGGACAGTTTCTTCATCAGTGCAGTCCTCCATCGTGATTAAGCGGAACAGACTACCTTGCCACAAACAAAGCAGGAAGAAAAGCCAACTCCAACGCTCTAGGCGCTAGTAGAACAACTACCTGCAAGGGGATACCAATTTGGGCATATATCAATTTGGGATAAAACCCGCATGGGCGACTCACCCTTCAATCACTGGGTATCAGCTTCTAGGCCTGCCCCTAATCTCCTGACCGTGCTAACTAGCGCTGTGTGCACCGCAAACATGCACTTCAGACAAACACTCACTCGCTTTTAAAACCGACCCGCAATGCGGGCGTTCACAAGGAGATTCCGGTATTTATTGTACGGACCTGCACGAAGCAGGCGTAAGGCCTTCCAGAACTCATGCGGGCCGTGCACGACGGGCGAACGACGGATCTCTCCGATTCCGCCGCGTCCCCCTGTCCGCGCAACACCACACAGAAATATCATCGGGCCGCATTTGGAGTGTTAAGGCTCCAGGGGCCCTCCTGTGGAGAGAAAAACATTATAAACTCCGCCGGAGCGAGGGTAAAATAGACTTATCTTGTGGTCGAGCAGGAAAACAAGAGGAAGGACAGGAGCAATGGCGTGCCCTAGAGGATGATGATCACTGCTGATTGGTTGGCTGGAGTTACACGATGGACTAAAGTTACGATTGGACTTGTAGTTTTTGATGATATTTGAAATTGCTGTGCAGGAAAAATAAAAGAAAGAACAGCATAATCCTCGCCTCCATTCCTGCCATAGAATTTGGTAAACTATCAGTGGTTTGAACTGGAATTGCAGTTACAATGGAAGACACATATGATTGAGAAGAACAATGTGGAAGGGACGCCCTAAATATGCCCATTCCAAACTGCAATTTGTATGCATTTCTAAACCCACTTTGTGAATCAGTAAGTAGTTACCAAGCCATTTAAGCAGTTTGCAAACCCTGTGATTTAGAGAACTGCTGGGTTTGCAACCGATACACTTCTTCCTACTTCTAGCTAGCCCCTAATATTAAATTTCACCTACTGAAGTTACTGCTTTCCTACAATTTGAAACGATTTTAGAGAAAGAAGAAATCATCATCAGTATATACCAATGAAATGCTAAAATATTCCTGCATTATTTACAAATGCCATTCGGTCTTGTTTCGGAACAGGTCCTTATTGTCACTAAAGCATTTCAGTTGAGAGTTAGACAAGAATCATTACTGCGCTTTAATTTAGGCCACTGAGAATGTGAAGAATGTTCCTTGTGATGGATAAGTAAATTAAATTAGGCTCTGTTTAGCAGAATAGTTAGTCAACACCATGTATATAGTACAGACATGTATGAGGTTTTTCAATGCGTCTTGTACTTCAGAACATAACTTAATGGGTAAGGTTTTGTTATGCCATCAAGCTCATTTTCTTAATGATGCATATATACCATTTTGTAAGCAGTCAGTAGATCTTGGTATAACAGGATGATGATTTGTATATTAATACTGGGGTTGCATCAAATTTATTTAAGGCCAACATAAAGGTTTCATGTATGGGAGCCGAGGATGAGATAGCAATAAAACACTTGTATAATATGCACCTTCAGTAACGCTTTTTCTGTTGGATACATTATTTAACTCCAAATTCCTGACCTTAAAATACTCCCAAGGTGCCTGGATCGAGGAAACATTTTACAGCAGTGCTTTTGCACACCGCTACGTGGCAATGGGTCGGTGCCGGCCTCACATAAGTGCTACTCCTGCATGCTAACTTCAGTTTCCTATCTTTTTCCCTGTCCACACCACCAGGCATGAAGTGTGAGCAACTGCTAGTACCAGTGTGCTGAATACTGACTTGGCATCTTTTTTTAATGTATCCACCAGAAAGAACTTTACCAAAGACAAGTACCTTGTTTTGCTTATTGATGCTTCTAACCACAGATGCATCATCTTAGAATAGATACTCAAGTTGTACCTCCCCAGGTGGAGGGTCTTTGGAGTGCACTCAGGCCAATAAGTCTTGCAGGACTGAGCGGATGAAATGAACTTTCCGCAGCACCTGACTATCAAGACAGTAGTGCTTAGTGAATGTGTGCAGTGAGGCCCATGTCAAAGCCTAGCAGATGTAGAGGACAGGAACTCCGAGTAACAAAGCAGTGGGTGGCATCGTTAGCTATGGTGTAATGGTCTCTTGGACCTCCCGGAGGCTTTTTCTTAGCCAGTGCATTGCAGATCTTAATTACGGGTGGTTATTCACATCAACATGATCCTTTTCTGTACCATCATACCTTTCTCTGCTATGAAGAACTCCGCAAAAAGTCAATTGTCTACTCAATGGTCCTTGGTATGACCAATATAAAAACATAAAGCCCTTTTGGGGTTCAGCCAGTGGAGCCTCTCCTCCTCTTTTGAAGAGTGAGGGGGACAAAAGAATACAGATAAAGAGAAGGCGATGCAACATGCAAGGGTGTCACAACTGTTGGCAAGAATGCTGAGCAAATTTCAGCACCAACTTGTCTGAGGAAAAGCTGTTTGCACTGAAATCACCTGAAGTGCATACTTATGAGAAATGTCAAGCCAAGTTAAGGTCCCAGTGAACCACCTCAAAAGGTTTGGGAGAAAAACATGTCAGGTCTGCAATAAAACTCATCACAACAGGTGATTTAAACTAGGACAGTCGGTCCGACAAACGTAGAAAGGTCGAAAGGGTCGATAAATAACTCTTAATGGAGCCCACTGCAAGCCCTTGTTAGGCCAAAGATAATTTAATTTTTTTTAAAAAAGAAATCCAACAACTCTGCTCTGTGGATAATCTTGGGAATGCCAGGCCACTGATTTGTCCCATCAACCAGCATGGACGGATTTCAAGAAAGGGCACCTGGCAGCCAGGATGACATCCACCACTTCAGGCAGCAGATCAAACAAAGTTAGCTGCCGCCACTGAATCTCCACACAGGTAGGTGTGGATTGCGCAGCTTCAGGTGGAAGAACCTGCCCTGTTGCTGAGAAAGAGATTTTCAGGAAGTTGTCGCCCGACTGGAGGACACATGCTCATGTCCAAGAGTTGCTGGTAGCACACTCCTGTGGCCCAATCCAGAGCCACCAAGATGATTTTGGCCCAATCCAAAGCCACTAACATGACTTGGGCCTAGTCATTCATAATGTTCTTCAGAACTTGGGGCGCGAAGGTACACAGGAATCCCATGTTTCATTCCAGCCAGAATGCACCTTCTAAAGTGTGCTCTTGTGAAAATTCCAATGCACAAAACTTTCAACACTGCATGTTCTTAACAGTGCTGAAAAGATCTAACCAGGGTTCTACACATTGTTGGTAGATGCCACATTTCGAGATGAAGACACCACTCACGATTTGCCAGACACCTCCTCAACAACTGGTCCACTCTGGTATTCAGGGACCTTGCTAGGTGGCTTGCGACCCTGCAGCTCCAACCACCTTCACTGACCCTACTAGTAGAGGACCCAGAAATACATTTTGCCCAACTTGTAGTAGTACCACATGACAGTGATGTTTTCAGTGAGAACCAGTACCAGCCTCCCTTTGATGAATGTCAGGAAAGTCTTCGGACCCAGGCGACTGGCCTGAAATGCTTTTGTGGAGCTGGCCTTCTTCTAAACACCATATTCCCCTGACTTCCACATCCCCTATCTGACCTCCCCAGTTCAGAAGTGACACGTCCATCACCACCATCAGCTTTGGGTGGGGATTGGAGAGGCGCCTGACACTGTTCCAATTGCATTCAAACAGCCACCACTGCATTTCTCAAGCCATTTCCTTTGAAATCTGGATGGTATCAGTCACATATCCTCGGTATTGGGCCCAGTGGAACTTCACATTCCTCTGCAGAACCCACATGTGCCACCTGGCATAGCTGACGAGTAGGAAGCAGAAGGCTAAGTGGCCAAGAAGCCTCAGATCCACACTCACCATGATCGAGCCTGAAACATCTGGATCATAGCCTAAATATCCTTGACACATTGCAGCAGAGGGAAATACCTGAACTCCACTGTGTCAAGGATTGCTCCAATGAATGGAAGCCTCCATGTGAAGGAGTCAGGTGGGACTGCAACTCATTAACAGTGAACTCCAACAAGGTTTGCCATCACCCGACGGTGGTCCACAATGACCCACCTTCTGCAGAGATTCGGGAAAACTGGTATTCCGACCTCCAAACATGGGCAGGAACCACTGCCATCACTTTCTTGAATACCTTAAGGACAATGGTGAGGACAGGGAGCACAGCAAACTGAAAATGCTCCTGGCCTACCTTGAAGTGCAGATAATATCTTGTTACTGCAGGATGGTTATATAAAAATGGGAAAGAGTGGGAACACCACGGTCTGAACCACGAGTGTTCCGACTTCGCAAGCCCTACTACGCATGCCTTAACCACGCATGTGCGTGGTTAAGGCAATGCGTGGTAGGGCTTGCAGACAGACGGAAGAAGGAAGAGATCGTGTGAGGTAAGTGGGGCTGGGGGAGGAGGTGTTTTGTGGGTGGTTTGTTGTTTTGTGGGTTGGGGTGTTGGAGTCTACTTTGTGGGCTTGGGTGGCTCAGGGTTGGTTTAAGTAGGGCTGGGGGGGTGGGTCGGGGTACTTTGGTGGGTTGGGGTTGTTTTGTGGGCTGGGGGTTGGTCAGGGGGCAGTTTTGTGGCCTGGGTGGAGAGTCGGGGTAGTTTTATGGGTTGGGAGGTGGGTCAGGTGTAGTTTTCTAGGCAGGGGCAAATCGGGGCTAGCCTTCAGGCTGGGGGGTTGGAGGTAGTTTTTAGGGTGGGGGTTTGAGGTAGTTTTTATGGTTGGAGGGATTGGGGCTAGTTTTCAGGGCTGAAGTGAGGGGGAGTTGGGTGGGGGGGGGGAGACTAGTTTTCAGGCCTAGGGGGGTGCGGAACGTTTTCAGCGCTGGGGGTGTCAGGGGTAGTTTTCAGGGTTGAGGGTTTGGAGTAGTTTTGGGGGCCAGGGGAGTGTTGGGGTAGTTTTTTAAATTAGGGGTTAGGGAATTAGGCCTCAGGGCAGGAGAGGGGAATGGGTAGTCAGTGTAATTTTTAGGGCTTAGGGGAGGGCTGGACAGTTTTTAGAGCTGGGTCAGGGCTGGCCAGGGTCAGGTTAAAGGACAGGATTAAGGGGCAGGCTTTTAGTAATTATGGCAAGAGAAGGACACAGCGTGGGGTTCGGGATGGGGTAGGTGTATTTGCACCTCAGGGGGTGGCGACCTTAGGAACGCATACCCCTTCCCGTGCATGCCATGGTAAAGGCATGCGTGGTAAAGCAATGTGGGGTTAAGACACGGTCATTATTCAGACCACGTGGTTTAGGCATGCGGGGTTAGTGGAACTCGTCTTTCCGTCATACCACCTATAAAAATACACATCCTGTTGGACCATGGACACCAACAGTCGCCCAGGTCAGACAAAATCTGTTCCAGGTTAAGCATTCTGAATTTGTCCTTTAGCAGGAAGGCATTAAGAATGTCAGAGGTTCAAAACAGTCCTGAGGCCAGAGGCTTTCTTTGGAATGAGGAAATAGGGAGAACAGCAACCTGCTCCTCTTTTAGAGTCTGGAACCCTCTTGATGGTACCTATGGAGAGCAACAACCGCATCTCCTATTAGAGAATGGACAGGTGTCTATCTGACATTCTCTCTGGTGTGGGAGGAATAGTAGGCAGAGCAGATATAAACTGTAGTTCATAACCATTTTGAATAATCTGTAAGACCCATCTGTCAGACGTGATGGATCGCTAACCTGGGAAGAAATGTTGAATCCTGCCACCCACAGTTTGTGTATGGGCCACTAAAGACAAACTAAAGTGGTTTGGTGGTCGCTGTAGCAGGGAAAGAGACACTAGAAGACTGATACCTGTCAGACACACGTCGACAGTCTCAAAAGGGCTGGAGAGTGTGATACATCAATTGGGAAAGGAGTCTTTGTCTGTAGACCAGCCCTCTTATATAACCTCTAAATGTTTTGAAAAAAATGCAGAAACTGTTTGGCCCTAAAGGGTGCACCGTAGCTCTACTGTCCAAACAGGTGAGACTCATTAAAGGTCATATACATGACAGAGTCCTGTACATCTGTGGAGAATCCTGTGAAATGCATCCATGTGTGTACAACACTAGAACCAACTGCTCTCCCCAGGCAATAAGTCTTGTCGAGACCTGCACAAATAACATATTTGGTTACGTCCTGTCCATCACAAACCATGTGAGATAAAGAGGCCCTAAGGCCTTTTAGGACTGCCAGGAAGATCTTGCTGGTCATGTCCTATAAGGCATTTGTGTAAAGACCAAGCAAACAAACAGTATTTATGGATCGCAGTGCCAGTCTGGCTGAAGAAAACATATGCTTAGCCCCAATCTTCCTAGATTCTCTATCCAGATCAGTATTTACACTTTTAAGCCTGCACAATAAGGCTCTCGGGCGGGGTGCCTGGACAAATGAAATAAAGCTCTCTTGGGTGGGGTGCTTGGTGAGAAACCAGTCTCATCACAGTGCCAGACTGGCTGAACAAAACATATGCTTAGCCCCAATCATCCTATATTGCCTATCCAGATCAGTATTTACATTTTTAAGCCTGCACAATAAGGCTCTCAGGTGGGGTGCCTGGTGAGAAACCAGTCTGTACTTTCTTGCCACAGGTCTCCAATACTCCCTGATGTTCCCGGCCCGGCTGCGTATACTCCTAGATGGGAAGGTTCACTTCTGTGCTGATCCTA
Organism: Lissotriton helveticus; assembly: GCF_964261635.1. Lineage (NCBI taxonomy): Eukaryota > Metazoa > Chordata > Amphibia > Caudata > Salamandridae > Lissotriton > Lissotriton helveticus. The sequence goes on from NC_136062.1 coordinate 1,178,566, forward strand.
AAGGGGCCTGGGATTGGATCGAAGCTTACAGAAGGGAAAGACCGCAGGTAACTCAGAGAACAGAGACGCAGACCCAAGACCACGAACCCAGGAAACGACCCCGGAGGCGACTGAGATGTAGTGGCTCAAGTCCCAGTGCCTCAAAGAAACCGAGCCCTTCACAGACTGAGAGGGAAAGGGCAGAGGCGCTGCAGGCAGTGGCTGCACTCATGCAAGACAGGAAATCCACGTCAGATGTAGGTTCACGCTCGCTAAAGGGGACTGAGGTTTCGGGATCGGACTCCTCTCGAGCGGACAGTTTGGTTCTTTCGGTGGTTACTTACCTTCGGTAACGATATATCTGTAAGAAACAGTAGTTAGTATTAGATTCCTTACCTTAGAATATCCCCAGGCGTCAGACTGGATCCGGAAATTTTGCTTAGCAGTACCCTTGCGCGTCGGTAGGCGTCGTCTGCGGCCCCGCGTCCGTCGTCGGCGTCGTTGGCGCCGGGATGACGTCGCCGGAGTACTTAGACGCCGCCCTCGCGCGCTGACGTTAGTTCTTATACACAGCTTTTCCGCGCCAGAAAACGCAGAGCCATGATAAAAACCAACACTGGTGCCATACAAACTAGGGCCCTGAAAGGGGATGACCTTAACCCTAGACATCGGTTCGCAGAACGGGGAGGATGGGTGGGGCCGTAAGGAATCTAATCCTAACTACTGTTTCTTACAGATATATCGTTACCGAAGGTAAGTAACTTGTGCATCTGAAAGAAACAGGTTAGTATTAGATTCCTTACCTTAGAATAGAGACCCCAGCAATACCAACCCCGGTGGTGGGTCTGCGAACCAATAATCACACCAGAAAGTCCTGGAGGACGGAACGGCCAAAGAAGACATCCCTCCGGACTTGGCTGTCCAGGCAGTAGTGTCTTGTGAACGTGTGCAGCGAGGCCCACGCAGCTGCCTGACATATGTCCTGTAATGGGACTCCCCGGCCCAGGGCAGTAGTAGCCGCCGTGGCCCGAGTGGAATGGGCCCTCAGCCTAACAGGAGGTTCCTTCTTAGCCAAAGAGTAGCACGCCTTGATGCACAACACGACCCACCGAGAGATGGTCCGTTTGTGCACCGCCCGTCCCTTCTTAGCGCCCACGTAACCAACAAAGAGTTGGTCATCCACCTGGAACTGGCATGTGCGATCCAGATAGTATGAGAGCGCACGTTTTAGGTCCAGACTGTGGACCCTCTCTTCCTCTTTCGAGGGATACGGAGGTGGATAGAAGGTGGGCAAGGGGATGGACTGGAAAGCAGTCTTAAGCGTAAGAAGACGGAGAGGACAGTTATGAAGCGGCTCTTTCGCAGAAGAACCTAGTAAGTGTTGGTGTTCGCCTTTTGTATCTCCATCCCTCCTTGGCTTGCCCAACGTCATCCTTCCTAATTTCAAATTGTTCTCCCACAGAACCCCCTCAATTGCGCAAGTCTCCAACTGAAGTGGGACATCTTCAAACGCCATAATATATGTAGGTACACCTGTTTGTGGGCCATTTAGTGATGCCCTTTTTAATTCATCCAACTGAGTGATATTCGTATTTATTTCCGTAGGTGCTCAATACTTCTATAGTCCTGATGAAGACCCTAGACTGAGGTACTACCTGCCCTTACCATAGGGGTCGAAACGTCGACAGCATTATCTTCAACATACACGCTACAACAGAAATAGCCATATATGGCCCCCGTGTAATGTTTATATAGGGAACCTTGTGATCTATTGAAGACTGGAAATGTTTTCAGATTGATACAGAATTGTTCACAGGACACAATTCCTTTTCTATGTCCCCCTATCTATTCCAATCACACCCTACCTAGCTGAATCCAACCCCTTTTTCCTTTGACACCCACCGAGCACTGTATTGAATGATGACTTCATCAATTGCTACGTATTGTATGAAATGAAATATAATACTTGTGAAAGTACTGGACGTCACTGTTTACAGCTGAATTAAATTCAGTTTCATATCTAAACCTTTTTTTTTTGTGTGTACCTTTTAACAATTATTGATGAAATTAATTTTAGGAAATGTTATGTAACCGACCACCCTTTTTTGTAACTACATGTTGACCCAGGTCGGTGAGTAAAGGGTTTACCCCGTTATTACCTACCACTCAAAAGGAGCGCACATCAGGTAAGTTAGACCCAGGTTCAAGTCCCACTGGGGCATCACGAAAGGAACAGGGGGGAACATATGAGTGATGCCCTTCATGAATCTGTTAACAATCGGGCACTTGAACAAAGAAGGCTGATCAGGTAGCCTCAAGAAGGCGGAAAGGGCAGAAAGGTAGCCCTTGATAGTGCCCAGAGCAGAGCCCTGCTAGGCAAGAGAAAGAAGGAAGAGGAGAACCTCAGAAAGGGGGGCAGAGAGTGGATCCACAGCCTTTGCTGTGCACAATGCCACAAATCTGTTCCACCTGCAGGCATATACCGACTTTGTGGAGGAACGCCTGGCTGCCAGAATCACATTACAAACTTCAGGAGGCAAGTCAAACGGCCTCAACTGCCGCCGCTCAATCTCCAAAAGGGGGTGATGATGGACGGAGCATCTGAACCAATCAAACACTCACACCCAGTCAAAAGATGTGGGTTTGATCCATCACCGTTCTTTAGCCCACTCTGCCACCCCAGTTCAGACATGGCCAAGCATGAAGGTGGAGACTGGACAAGTTCGGGTGGAGGACTGTCCCCTGCTGCTGCGACAGAAGGTCCTCCTGAAGAGGCAGACGAATCAGGGGATCGACAGACATGCTAAGTAGCTCTGGATACCAATATCTTCGTGCCCAGTCCGGAGCCACAAGGATAACTTGGGCCTGGTCGCGCCTGATCTTCTTCAGCACTCTGGGCAGAAGTGGTATAGGCGGAAAGGTGTACAACAGACCGCAGCTCCACTCGCGACGAAAAGCGTCTCTGAGCGAGTGCCGCCTTGTAAATTCCAACACGCAGAACTGATGACATCGCGCGTTCTCTTCTGTGGTGAACAGATCTAACCAAGGCCCTCCCCATTGCTGAAAGAGGCCTTGCGTCACGTCCGAGTTCAGATGCCATTCGTGATCCATCATGCACCGACGGCTGAGTTCGTCCGCCCTGGCGTTCAGGGAACCTGCCAGGTGTTGAACTACCAGGGTCACGCCCTGATGTTCCAGCCACTGCCAGAGGCGCAAAGCCTCCTGGCATAGGGTCCACGACCCCACCCCACCCTGTTTGTTGCAGTACCACATGGCGGTGGTGTTGTCTGTGAACACCTGCATTACACTCCCCCGGACAGAGGGGAGGAATGCTTTCAGTGCAAGCCGGATCGCCCGTAGCTCCAGAAGGTTGATGTGGAGCCGGGACTCCGCCGGAGACCAGAGGCCTCTGATCTCCGTCTCTCCCATGTGGCCCCCCCAGCCCTGGAGGGACGCGTCCATCACAACTACGTGCTCCGGTTGGGGTAGGGAGAGGGATCTGCCGTTGACCCAATCGCGGTCCGTGAGCCACCACTGCAACTGTCTTGCAGTGCCCTCCGAGATCAAGACATGGTCGGACAAGTTGTCCTGATGCTGGGCCCACTGAAACTTCAGGTCCCACTGCAGAGCCCGCATCCGCCACCGGGCGTGATGCACCAGAAGGATGCAGGAAGCCATCAGCCCCAGAAGCCGCAGCGTCAACCTGACCGAGACTCGGGATAAAGGCTGAAAGATCGGAATCAGAGCCTGAATATCCCGAACCCGCTGTTCGGGAGGATAAACCCGAAACTGCGCCGAGTCCAGAACCGCTCCGATGAAGAGGAGCTTCTGAGAGGGACACAGGTGTGACTTCGGCACATTGATGGAGAACCCCAGCAGGTGCAGGAGGTTGGCCGTAGTCTGGAGGTGGCCGACGACTGTCTGGGGCGAGCCCGCCTTCAACAATCAGTCGTCGAGGTACGGGAAGACTGAAAACCCCTAACCTGCGCAGATGAGCTGCGACCACCGCCATCACTTTCGTGAACACCCGTGGGGCGCTAGTAAGGTCGAAGGGGAGCACAGTAAACTGAAAGGGCTCGTGGCCTACCGTGAACCGCCGGTAACGCCGGTGGGCCGGCAGGACGAGGATGTGAAAATAAGCGTCCTGCAAGTCCAACGCTACCATCCAGTCTCCAGGGTGTAGGGCAGATAAGACCTGAGCCAATGTCAGCATCTTGAACTTCTCCTTCCAGAGGAAGCCGTTGACGTTCCGTAGGTCCAAGATAGGGCGTAGGCCCCCTTTGCCCTTCTTGGGTACCAGAAAGTAGTGGGAGTAACAACCACACCCTACTTCTGGCCCAGCAATGCGCTCGATGGCCCCCTTGGCCAAGAGGGCCGTAACTTCCTCCTGTAGAAGATTCAAGTGATCCCCCGACACGCTGTGGTACTGCGGTGGCATGGCTGGAGGGGGCGCCTCGAAGTGGAGGGAGTAGCCCCTTTGGACGATTTGCAGCACGCACCTGTCCAATGTGACAGTGCGCCAGTGGTGGTGGTGATTGCGGACCCTGCCCCCCACTGGTGTCACATGGGCCTGAAAGCACGGACTAGGAGGGTTTTGAGGCAGATGCTGCAGGGGCAGGTGTGGACTGGCCTCGCAGTTGTCCCCGACCGCCGCCACGGCGGTTTCCACGTCCGCCACCACGCTGGATGGTAGTCTGCGGCCTGTGGCTGGCAGGACGTGTGGGGGCGCCCCTTCCTTGGCCACGAAAGGGGCGAAAGGCAGACGTTTGCTGGCGCGGGCCGAGAGGCCCAAGGACTTAGTCGTAGCCCTGGAGTCCTTAAAGCGCTCAAGCGCATGGTCTGCCTTGTCGCCAAAGAGGCGACGGCCATCAAACGGCATGTCCATAAGGGTGTTTTGGACATCAGCCGAAAAGTTGGCGGACCTCAACCAGGCATGGCGACAAATCGCCACCGTTGTTGCCATCGCTCTGCCCAGTGAGTCTGTGGTATCCAGCCCACACCGGATGGAATACCGTGCCGCATCTCGACCCTCCGCAAGGGCTTGGGCGAGTTTAGACCGGACCTCCTCCGGACATTGTGGCAGCACGTCCGAGACCGTGTCCACAGAGAGTGGGTGTAACGGCCCAAGAGGCATGCGGTGTTGACTGACCGCAATCCCAAACTCAGGGAGGAGAATAACTTCTTCCCGTATTGCTCATACCTCTTGGATTCCTGATCGGGGGGAGCCGACGGGAATGCGGTCTGGGACTTGGAGGCCTGGATAACCAGGCTCTCGGGAGTGGGGTGGTTGGGCAGGAAGCAAGGGTCGCCCGGAGCCGGGCGGTGGCGCCTGGCCACGTTCCTATCTACAGGCTGACCTGTAGCGGGCTTGGACCAAGTGCCCAGAAGAACGTCCGACAAGGCCTCATTAAAAGGCAGCAGAGGCTCTGCCGAGCTTGTCTGCAGTTTAAGGACCTCTGCGAGGAGGTTAGTCCTCACGGCCGCGACGGGGAGCTCAAGGCCCAAGGCCTTGGCAGCCCCCGTCAGCACCACACTATAGGCAGCCCCCTCCTCCGTAGCCATGGTAGGAGGGGAGACAAAACCAGTGTCCGGCGAAGTGTCCAGACCACTGGCCTCCCCAAGCTCACCTGTCCAGTCCTGAAAAGACTGACCTCACCCTTCGCCTGATACTCAGGCTCAAAGGACGGGGCCGGGTCGTAGAAGTAAAAGTCTCCCATTGGCGGTGAGAGCGGCGCCACTCCGGCGCCGGACCCGAATCGATGGTAGGACCGGGTCGGCGTCGTCCTGGGAAGGCCCCGGGGGCGACACCCTGGGGGCCAACCTGGGGGCCGGCGAGGTCGTGAGGTCGACCGGCGGCGACCCGGATCCGGATCCGGCGGGGCCCTGTGGCGTCGGGACCGAAGTCGCCCACGGCGTCGGAGCCAAAGCACCCGACGGCGCCGGGGCCGAAGCACCCGGCCCGCTGGGGGACCCAGTCGGGCCGCGGAACCGGACAGAGGAGTGAGCGACCTCATGGCCGAGAGGAAAGCCTTGATCTCCTCCGGCGACGCGTGCTGCCCAGGGACCAGCGGGTATGGAGCAGGCCGCGACGCCTGCGGCTCCGGCGGAGCCGCGGGGCGGTGTTGCCCGAACCCCCTGCTGCGTCGCGCAAGCGTCGGGGGGAGTCAGAAGAGCGATGTCCCGAAGACTGATGACTCCCGGAACTGTGGTGACTCCTGCCCCGCGACCGGTACCTCGACCTCCTTCTGGACCGGGACCTCGAGCGGCGCGGGGCTGACTGCCGGAGCTCGAGTCGCTTGCAGGACCGCTCCCGTCTAGCTTTAGACGTCAGGGCCCGGCAGTCGGAGCAGGACTTGTCGTCGTGGTCTGGGCCCAGACAGTGAAGACACCGGCGATGGGGGTCGGTAACCGACATTGGTCGGTTGCAATCGACGCAGGGTTTGAACCCGGGCATCCCTACCGGCACCGTTGGAATCAAGAGACTCGAAAGATGATCAAAAAGGATCGAAAAAGTTAGTCAAAAATTGACTAGGGTACAACTTTTTCCGGATCGGCGCTTGCTGGCACGGAAAAAAGAAGAACTGACGTCAGCGCGCGAGGGCGGCGTCTAAGTACTCCCGCGACGTCATCCCGGCGCCAACGACGCCGACGACGGATGCGGAGCCACAGACGACGCCTACCGACGCGCAAGGGTACTGCAACGCAAAAATTTCCGGATCCGATCTGACGCCATGGGATATTCTAAGGTAAGGAATCTAATACTAACCTGTTTCTTTCAGATCCCAAATACAGCAGATGAGATTGCTTGAATTAGTGGAGTGCCGTTGAACCTTGTGGGCTTCTGCTGGGTTGGGTGGCTGGAAATGGCCAATTTGGGCTGGTGCTTTATGCGCAGGGCTCTTACTCCTGGATAGTCCCTACATTTGCTACTCCCTCCTACGGTCCCTCTTTTCGTGGGGTTTGGACCTTACCTAACTGACAATGGTTTCTGCATGGTTCGGGCATCTGGCTGTTGCCAGACACTCCTGGGATCGGGGAGTTGTACAAGTTGGGGGTCTTTGTGTGTTTTTTGTTATTTGATATGCGGCAATAAGATGGAGCCTGTGATTGGAGGGTCAATGATGCGGGAGGGCCACAAGGTTTGGGTTGAAGGATATTGGTCACTAATATGGCACCATCACAAGTGGTAGTAAGGTTTCTAACCTGGAATATTAGAGGGATGGGGTCTACGTCAAGGCACCATAATGTGTACACCTACTTAAAGCGAAGAGGGGTGCACATAGCCCTCCTTCAGGAGATCCACCTAATTAGAACCAAAGTTGATAAGTTTTGTCAGAGGTGGAGAGGGCGGCTGTTTGCAACCAGCTTCTCGGCTTATGCTCGAGGGGTATTGCTTTGGATACGACCAGGGGTCCCCTTTGAGCTTACACATTTGATGATTAACAGCAAAGGTGGATATGTGTTTATTGTGGGAAGACTGGCGGGCCGGAAGGTGGTGGTGGGCAGTGTGTATGCACCTAATTATGATCAGAGTGCTTTCTCTGCTACTCTCTCGGCTCGAAAGGCTGAATGTATGGGGGTATGCTGTGATTGGGGGAGATTTTAATTGTGTCGCAGATGTTGTGGTTGATAGATCCCACCCCCCTATACCCGGTGCACGGACTCACCGGACAGCAGCAGCCTTCTGGAACTGGATGAACCATTGGGGGACAGAGGACATCTGGAGTGTGCAGCACGTGACAGATCGGGTATAATCCTACTTCTCCACTAGACACCCGGTACATACCGGACTAGATGCCCTTCTATGCACACCGACCTTTAACGGCTCAGTCACACACACAGAATACCTTGGACGGACTCTTTCAGATCATAGCCCACTCCTGATGCATCTCCAGCCTCTGAGGAAACGCCCAGGGGCTGGATTCCTTTGTGCAGGCTGAACACCCTGATACTAGAAGATACCCCTATTAGGGAGTCCCTGGGCACACTGATTGAAACGTTCTTTTCCACTAACGCTTACACAGCATCCTCAGCCTTGGTGGAGTGGGAGGCATTCAAAGTGGAGGTGAGAGGTCACTGCCTGGGTCAATCGATCAGTGTGCAGCGAGAAGTTTGGCAGGAACTGCTGGATTTGGAGGCTAAGATTAAACAGTTAGACAATTCTCAGGGGAGGGATGACACAGTCATATTGAGTTTGCAGGCAGCTATGATGGCAGCTATGGCAGCTATGATGATGCATTAGAATGGGGCTGCGATGTCACAACTACCGGGATTACATGGATAAAGTGCACAAGGTAGAGGGGAAAGCAGGGCACTTACTGGCATGGCTGATCAAACCCGAATCCCGGGAAGCGTTGATTACCCTTGCTCGGACGGATGCGGGTGAACCGGTCTACTGCCGAGGCAATTAATGCCCTATATCAAGACAATTATGAGAAGCTATACACAGCCCCTCTGTCGGTCCCTCATTCCATTAAACAAGACTTCCTTGATAGTCTCCCACTCCGTTCACTAGATAACCAACTACAGGATGAGTTGGGGGGTCCGGTGACACTGCAGGAGGTTCCTGTGGCCATTGTGGATATGGCATATGGTAAAACACCGGGACCGGATGGTCTACCAGCAGAGTTTTATGCAAAATACATTGATAAGATTGCACCACATTTAGCGATCATGTATGAAGAATCCATGAATCTCTGCAGACTCCCCAAGTCCACCCGGAGCTCGTTGGCGATCCCCCTCACTAAGACCGCGAAGAAGGGAGCTCGGGTTAAGGAATGTAGACCACTGTCTATGCTTAACTTGGACTTTAAGATACTCAGTAAAATCTTGGCACTTCCGACTGCTACCGTATATGAATGAATGAATGAATGAAAAGGCTTTTATATAGCGCATGGCTACCCGGAGGCACCCCAGCGCATGCAAGCCCTCATACACACTGATCAGAATGGTTTTATCTCTTCCCGTAGCACCTCCTACAACCTTTGTAGGCTTTATTCTGTCCTTTACCAGACCGAGGTGAGATCCATGCAACACTCTGCAGTATTGTCGGTTGACCTTGAAAAGGCTTTTGATATGGTTAGTTGGACCTACCTGTTTGAAGTGATGCAACGCATGGGCCTGGGCAAAGGATGGGTAAAGTGGGTACAACTTCTCTACGCTAGGGTCAAGACTGGCAGAAATGTATCCCCTCAATACCAGATTACCCACGGACCACGTCAAGGGTGCCCCCTCTCGCCCCTGTTATTCGCGTTGGTAATTGAACCACTTGCAGAGTTGATTCGAAAGGGAGGTGAAGGGATGGGACTCCAGTTAGATGGACAGAAACATCACATCTCTCTATATGCAGATGATCTGCTGATTTATTTAAAGGAGGAGGTGACCGGTATCGCCTCGGCTCTCAAGCTTCTAGAGAGCTTTGAGCAGATCTCAGGTCTGCAAGTTAATTAAAAAAAATACATATTTATTCCCAATGATAGGACCACTGCCTAGACCTGAAACGCTCCCTGCGGACATTAACTGGAACCCACATACCTTTAAGCACCTGGGCATACCAATATTCCACACTATGAATGATATAAAGGAAAGGAACTTGGACAGAGCGCTTCGTTCCTTACAGGCCTGCGTGCTCTTTTGGAGTAGCTTACAGCTACCCATCATGGCCAGAATTTCCTTATCCAAGATGGTTATGTTGCCTCTTCTCTTATATCTCTTTGTTAATGTTCCGGTTCTGATGCCCTCTGAGTGGTTCAGACCTTTGAATTCCATTCTAAGAGACCTGATTTGGGGTGATGGATGACGATGGGGTCTCACTGAAAATATTGCAGCGACCTATGATTTAGAGAGGGCTAGGTGTGCCGGATTTCGAGTTGTATATGCTGGCAGCCCAGCTGCAGATGTTGGCGCAATGGCTAGAGGAGGTGAACTTCGACGGTCACTATTTGATGGAAGCCGGTAAGCATCCTCATCTATTGGTGGCTAAGCTGCTGGAGCCGACAACTCCTGTCCCGTACCATTCAGTGCTACAGAGCATAGCCCTACAAGCTTGGAAGCAATGCCTGGACCGACTGAGTGTAACGCCGAGACATACCCTCATGTTACCACTAACAGGCCTCCCTCACAGAGTCCCTGTGAAAATCTTTACAACTGAGCAGTTGTTGCCCTGGACAAGGGCAGGGTTGGAGACGGTAGGCGACCTATACCAAGGGGAAACCCTTTTCCCGTTTTCAGAGCTGTTGGAGAGTTGCGATCTCCCACCAGGTCAGTTTTTGATATATGAGGCCTTGGCCCGTGCTTTCGGCCCGCTGTGGGGCAAGGGTAGGGAAGAGCAGGAGTCACACCCTGTGTTGCACTCTTTGTTTACTTTAAGAAACGCTTCACACCAAGTGAAATGGCACTATGTCTCCGTGCGATCCGCGACCCTTACCCCAATGGGAGAACTACGGAGGAAATGGGAGAGAGTAGTGGGGAGAGGATTAACGGACTCGGAATGGGGTAAGATACTTTGATTTCCTAAAAAGATCTCTCAGAATACTTGCCTCAAATACACACAATTTAACTATCTACACATAACCTAAAGGACACCACATCGTCTCAATGTCATGTATGGAGGGGAACAGCGGAAGTGTCCGAGGTGTGCTCACCCCGATGCTGACTTTGTGCACATGATGTGGGACTGTCCCCATATTAGGACATACTGGGGAGGGATATTAGCAAAGATTAAAGATGTGCTACGGAGAGATTGGCTCCTCCAGTTGAAGTTTGCCTGTTGGGGCTTTTTCCGCGACCACAAGCCCGGACAGTACTGAATAGGCTAAAAGACCTGGCCCTGGGTTTAGCCAAGAGGAAAATCGCAATAACATGGAAGTCCGCTAACGGACTACAGGTCACCAGTTAGAACCAAGATGTTATCAACTGGGCAGGGGCAGAAGGCAGAGCACCAAGCTGGGAAGAGGCGAAGGAAATGCGGCAGTGCCCTATAGTAGACCACTGGAAAGAAGTCTTGAGGTCGTGGGAAAACCCGACACATACATGTATTGAAAATGAAGGAAGCGGGAGTACCTCGGAGTGATTGGTACGCATCAGCCTAATACACTAAATATTAGAAAGGTGTGCCTGACCGGGGGGGCACTACTGGATCATACCTAATTACACGGCGAAGGCGAGCACCAGGAATCATAGTAGACCAGGATTGGTAAGCTGGTCCCTCCTGAAACACTTGAAATATTTATTAGCAGATACCCCTAGGTGGATACCTCCTCTGAGGGGTTCCCACAACCCCCCACCACATACGTTATGTTTCTTTCATTTATTTTATCATTTTGTTATTTCTGATGATAATCTGGTTTGGAAAATAGATTCCTCAGTTATACAAGACACAGTCACACCCTGATCTAGAGAAAATGTCAAGCTCACAGAGGTGGACTGAGAACATAAGAGTCATCCAGACACATGAGTAACTGTGTATTGTTGAAATGTTTATAAGGCGTGCTTATAAAAGGGTGATAGGTATAAGTTGATTCTCAGACTGATGAAAAAGGATGAATCTTGTATGCTAATGCTCAATGTTACAAGGAAGAGTATTGTAATCTGAAAAAAGTGCTTTCTCTGTATACGATAAAACGTTTAAATGTAAAATGTCAATAAAGATATGTTTAAAAAACAGAAGCAAGAAACCAAGCCTATGCTGGTATGTGCGATGTGGCGGAGGCATTGGGTTAGAGTCAGGTTGCATGATTACCGGTTACACTTTTGTGATTTCATAGTTCAACATTAGTCAAGCTTGAGCTGTAGTAGGGTCGGGTCCAACATTGGCATCAGATCCTCTACTGGTGCTGGCGGCATTGGCACCAGTATCAGTGCAGAATGGAGCAGCGTGAATCTTGGGACCAGTAAACAAGTCTGTATAGGCATCGGTACAGGTCTGGTAATGGGTCCTACAGGAAAAGACGGTGTTGGGGTGAACCAGGCAGCAAAAATTAAAATAGAGGCCTCAATGGTTTCTTATGGGATGAAAGTGTGCCAAAGGAAACCTGAAGCAGATTGAAAATCTACAGCTCTGCCTCCTTCAAAGACCTCAATTTGCTGTGGGGTCGATAACAGCCTGAGAAATTAGATGAGTATCGGGAGTTGTTGAGAAACTAGTTCCGTGGCAGGAGACCTCAAAGGGGTACAACTAATATCATGACGCCCTCGTGCCTTCTCGCAGTAATCAAAGTGGAGGGATGGGATAGAGTATTGCTTTGCTTTTTTTATGCTTGTGCTTAGGCTTAGCAGAGGACTACTGGCATGAAGCTTAGCAGTCACAGGACTGGCCTCAAGGTCAGGACCGAGTTCGTGCCTTGGAATGGGAGCTGGACTCACATGAAGTCTGCAAACTTTTTTTAATCCAGCGAAATACAGCTTCACCTCCAAGGTTCGAATTGAGTTCGGGTGCATGAGGGTTAGGGTGACCAGGCGTCCAGGATTGGATTTGTAGATCAAAATGGTCAGGAGAGCACAATCCCACAATAAAAATATAAACAAAACTAGTACAGTATGAAGTCTGAACAGCTGTACATTCAAGTAAAGTAAACAAATCCTCATAGTATGCAGGACAAATAGATTGGAGTGCCATTATCAAGTGGTGCTAGACTCTATGATACGCCTAATTTATTTCGGAGGCGGGCTTATAGCCTCACGCATTTCTGAGGTGCCAGTATAGTTGTTTGCCATACCCATTGGACAATAGTGCAATTCACGATTGGTATTAACGCTACGTGCTGCTTTTATCTGAGCAGGACGGTTTTGTTTTTCTTTCCATACAAATCGCCAATTAGTTTAGTTGGTGTCAGTTTCGTGGTCTCATCAGGATATATCTACTATATTCTTATTATAGAAATTAATGGGGAGAAACCCCTTCTGATTTTCGACCAGTTCTGTATTATCGATCCACTTGTTCGGGCAATTTGATTTGACTTTTGTCCGGTATTCCAATCATTGATCATCGTTCATGGGACCCGACATCATATATGCTGTTATTTATTTCCACATTTGGCCTTGAAAAAGTCCATGTACTTATTCTCAGTACGGACGAAACACGTGCCGGCTGGCTGTCGTTTTATCATTTGGGAAATGACCTTTAAGAATCAATAAAAGAAAAAATGATATAAAACATGAACTCTACTCATCTATTTGTCCTGCATACTATGAGGATTTGTTGACTTTACTTGAATGTACAGCTGTTCAGACTTCATACTGTACTAGTTTTGTTTATATTTTCATTGTAGGATTGTGCTCTCCTGACCATTTTGATCTATATGTTTTTTGTCATTCCTTCTGGCTTGATAAATTGTGTTCCCTCTTGGTAGTGGGGGATATTGGTCTTTGTAGCACTCCGTCATGTGATAACAAGAAAGTTTTTATTGATTGTCCAATACTATTCCTTACCTTATTAGCATTTTGTGGATGTGCGGTCTTTTCCCAAAAATTTTTTGGGGGGAAACACCACTACCGTTCTTTGTTTTCAGGATTGGATTTGCCCGGACCGTCCCAGTTTTTCAACAGTTGTCCTGGCAGACTTCGGGAAAATTGGCTCATGTTACGTTTTTTTGAGTGGGTAAAATGAAAACAGTTAGAGGCACTTTTTTATGTTTTCCAAAGCAGGGCTAGTAAGCAGCTGTTATGAGTAAGCAATTTTATTAACCGGTATGATGCTGGTTTTACAAATTACATTTTATTTCTTTTCTTAGTGCCTCTTCTGTGTTTCTATGAGGAGGAGGGATTTCATTATTTGCCACTTTATTTATGTAAATGTGTAGTCCTTCCTCTATTTTTGCGAAATGTCCCGGATTTTGGGTCGCACCATTTAGTCTCCTTAATGAGGGTGCACTTATCACACAACGTAAGAGTTGTGGCCCGAATCTAGACACTTAAGGCACTTTCTGTGCAAGTTTGTGAAAGCATCTGCTGCCTGCGGTTGTGGCATGGAACATCAACTATCAGATTGGTTTTCAAATCATTTTAGAAGACAGAAAACTGACAACCTTTGGTGAGAGCTCCAGCTCCATGTCGGTAAAGTCGCGGAAAGAAAGGATCTGAAATCAACGGCACCGTCAGTGCATAGGCGCCTGGCCTGAGAGCTCAAGACGGGGTCCATGAACATTGTAGGGGGGCCGCCTCAAGTTTTGTAACACCACTGGACCGGATATAAATATCACCTTATACGACTATAATGCATTATGATTTTTTTGGCCACTGAGATAGCATATGCTGTATGTCTGTTTTCACAGACCAGTGTGTAGGAGGCAGGAAATATTAGCTCACACACACTGCTATTGTGGAAGAGAGTAGCGCATATACTTTTGGTGCAATGTCTCCAGGGCTCGAGTCAAGGTACCACGCGGGAGGACAGCGTCCCCCCACTTATTTTACAGGGTGGTCGCCGTCCCCCTTGCCAAACAGCTGGACTTCACCGTGACGAGATCGGAGCCACCTTTTGTGAAATCACTTTCTCTGTTGTGACGTCACTTCCGGTGACAGCGTCTCCTCCACTTCTTTTTTTAGGACTTGTGCCCTGAATGTCTCCAATACGCACTATATTACCTAGTAGATGTCAATAAATGAAACCCTCAGGTAAAATGTAACAATGTAATCAATTTTGCTACCAAAGTATATGAAAAGACGTTATTACAGTGAATAAGCATCCTGTCTGATGGGCACTTCTAAACAGACCCTCCAGGATTTCGTGATTTGCCGCGAAACCGGCACTTTTGTAAAAATGCGGCGATTTTTACAAAAGTGCCCGCGAAATCAGCACTATGTTCACTCGCAATGACATGATTCTTGTGTGAATCACCCTAGGTCCTCAGAAGCGAACTGAGCTCGCGCTGGAGGCGTGCGCCGGTATTTACCAGTCACGGAGGGGGCGCACATTCCAATGATGTGATCTTCAGGATTGCTGCTAAGGGACGAAAGCGCCAGCCTACCAAAGAACAGAATAGCAAAATAACACAAGACTGGGAAATATCAACGAGTCTGAAGTAGATACGGTTACGACCAGATGCAAAGTGCTGTAAGAAAAATACTGAAATCAGAAGCCGTCTCTAGACTGTTCTCATTTTTAAGGGAAATCTCGCACCTAGTTTTTTGTGCATTCTTATGTTTGCAGCACACATTGGATATTCGAGTTAACTGTGTACCTGAACGATTGTATGTTACCAAAATACTGCAGATAAGATTTTCATTTCTATTCAGTAGACTCATCATACTGTGATTACATGAATGTGCTTGTTGTCATCATGCAAAGCTTACACTCTTGCAGAGGGAAAGATGTGAAGCCTAATGTTACTTTCTGCTGCATGCCTCACATCTATAGTGCCGGTGCCGTAGCTTGCAAGCTCCTCAGAGGGTCACAAGCCGCTATTACAAAATATAAAACTGTTATCAATATAATGGACTCTGTCAGTGTTACTTGAATAATCTTTGAGTGTGCACTGAAGGTGAACGAAGGAAGGCATGTGATGGACAGAGAATGTGCAAACGTGTGCTGGGATGTGTGTCTGCAGCAGGAGACCGACTCCTCGATAAGCTGGCTTTTTATTGCTCACCCTTTATGGACTAATGGCCATACTTCCAAAGAGCACATGTATTTGGATTCAACCTGTGACAGGTTATTGGCAACTGGTGACCCAGAGACCCAACTTGCCTTCTGCGCCCTGCTAAACACTCGTCTCTGGCCAGTTTTTACCAACACTGCAAGCACCCACTATTTTTTTGTCATTGTCTTTTTGTGGCACATTTAGTGGCACTTCCATTTTTCTAGCATTCATCTTAATACTGTGTGGAGTTTGTTTTGGGGCCCGCCGCACACTAGGCACGCGGAAGGCCCCGGCTGCCATATTTTTTTTTACAAATGTTTCTTGGTGGGCCCGCTGCGTGCCCAGTGCGTGGCGGGCCCTGGGGGCATTGCTTTTGGGGCATTTATTTATTAACATGTTTATGTCCTATATGTAGCCTTGAAGCCAAACAAAGTGTCTACATTGTAAATAAACCAAATATACATAGCTTCATGTTGTTAAATGACTGAAAAAACTAAGATATCTGTGTTTGTTGTAGGGAAAATGGCCAAATAAAATGCCGCAAAATTGCCTCTAAATTTCCATATTTGTGCCGCTAAATTTGCTAATCCATGCCGCTATATCCTGAGGGGTCTGTAAATCACACACTTCCGAATAAACAGGTTCCATGATGCACAGCCTTTGTTTGACCCATTGGGATCTCCTTACGTCCAATTCTGACGCAAGAGAAGTATTGGATATGCAGTATGAAAAAATACAGGCAGGTGGTCTTAAATTCCTCATTTGTAAAATGAAAGCAAAATCTGCCCATCTATTATTGTTGTACTACTCGCCGCTTCTTGCGTCTCGGTAGGTGATTCTGCTGCAAGAAATTTCAAAATGTCACCGGCTTCAGGGCAGGTTCCATACAAACCTCACTAACGCTCACTTCTCCTAAAAACCTTCAAAAGTCATAACAGGTGTGTCTCTTCAATACATCAATTTTACATTTAACACAAAAAACATTGTTCAAAAAAGTGGCAAACCATGAATAGGATACACAGCACCGCCTGGGAAACGGGTAACCACTGACTGCAGATCGCGCGCACATGGACTTTGGGATCCGAGTGGCGAGACTCCCGGGCACCGATTTTTAATCCCAGTAAACTCACCATTTTTTCAATTTTCTCATTCTCCCTAAACACGAAAGAAAGGAGGGCAATTGTCAAAATGTTACGCTGCAAAATGCTTGAAACAGTTGCCAAAAAGGAAAAAGAAAAACGAAGGATTTATTACCTAGTCATCACTGCATCATATAAACTCCAAATGTTGTCCAGCACCAGCTGCACAAAGAGAGGTTTCTTTCCTTTCGACTGTTTGAAAACAAAAATGTTACTAGCAAGATCAAGGATCCAAAATTAATTCGAATTGTAATCTGCAACAAATGGAATGCAAATGTATCCTCCTAACTACAGTTGCCTATAACAGATGCCCCATTAACCTCACCCTCGGTGAAATGTATGCATTTATATGCAGATACACTGCCTATAACTATACTTAGCGTGTAGGCCCTTCACAAATGAAGAAAAAAAGCCCATATCTGGTGCTAAAAAGCAGTATCATAAGGTTATGACGAGCTGACTCTGGCCATTCAGTGTCCTAGAAAGGTTAATTAAAAAAAGAATGGCAGATACACAAACAAGCATGCATCTCAAGAAATAACACGCGTGTGGTCTCAACAAGTGTTGAGGCTAAACCTGTAACAGCTAACACCCATACTGACATTGGCCAAGGTTAAGGAAAACGCTGCGTGAGAGTTTTTTTTTTTTAAAGTAGACAATATTGTATAGAGTTTAATGCCAAGGGACAAAGTAAAGGAAAACAAGAATTTCACTGTCAATGTACAAGGTCAACAAATGGAAATACAGTACCAGAAAAACTAAAAACAAGCTATGAGATTAAACAATAGTACTTCTCACATAACACTATCAAGTATACGAGTAAAAACAAGGAGCAGGGGAAACAAGATTAACCGGTATTGTAGCGATTACAACGTTCTAGATGCACTAAACGCATTTGGAGGGAATCCAATGGCACCTCCATCGGCCCAATAAGGCTCTCTTCCTTAACAATCCATAAAAGTGTGCGGAGGGGGGTGGGGGGAGGGAGAACTATGAAATTGTCTCAACTGTAACTCTTGTGAGGTGAACAGTCAGTGTTTGTTTATTTGGAAACTGCTTGGCAATGGACTGTGCTCAAGTGGGACAGAGCTCTAACTTTACTTTTGTTTGCAGAATGTGAGCATAGATGATATGCTTTGGTGTTCACAATTTGACTGTGGTCTGTATGTGTGAACACTGTAGGCTTTTCCTCAGGGTACATTTTAGGCTCAACACAAACGAAGGTGAGGAGGAGAGCACCTTACATCGACCTCCTCGGGGCAAACATATACACACATGAATAAGTAAGGCTTCTGAAGTCGCAATTTTTATCGAGTGATAATTAAAGGTTAAAGTGTAGCAAAGTGCAGTACTTTGTAAAAACTGCCCTCACCCACAACGAATTGTGGCATGCTCCATCATAGGGCTGCTGCGACACCTCAGCGCAGACCAAAGTTTGAGGCAGAGTAATAGGGTGGGGAAGACATTACAAACACACAGAAAAGGATCCAAGGAAAGATTGGTGCAGATTAAAAATCTAAAACTAACTAAGGGATACCCTCATAATAGGTTTATTCCTGGATTCCCCTGTTAGGGTTAAAAGGTAACTCCCTACAAAAGGATGGTGGTAAAGTGAGGGTGTTATGCTTCATCATCGGGTTCACCCTGACTCCTAAAGGTCAGGGTGGGCTCAACTGTATTTCTGGGAGCTCTTGGGAGATGTAGGCCAGGGGGTCTTAAAGATAAAAATCCTACTGCACCCCCAGGTATCCCTTGACGCATATGAATTGCGACATAGGTTGTTTGTGTTTTATGCGGGTGTGGTGCAACTGGAATAGGCGAATCACACAATCTTTAAAATTGTACGCTATGTTAATACGCACGCTGCCAATGGGCAGGTTTGGAATAATAGATTCATAAAGGCTCTGCCGTTTATGGTCACATGAACACAGACATGCATGAAAAGGACATGTTCTCCCATGCATTCTGGATATAGTTGCACTTTAAGATTGCTATGGTAATGCAATGTGGTTTTTGTCCTTCTCTTCTTTTTCTCCTTAAAGGTGGAATTTTTCGTTAAAGGAAGAAGGGAGATAAGTATTCTTCCTATTGTGATTTTTTTTACTGTCACTATTGTCATGAAGGTTGCAGCTTTCTGCACCTTCAAAACTAATATATAGGTCAGCAAATATTTGTCTTTTGATCTACACCAGGGAGGGGATTTCATTGTGCCCTGACATAAGCCCAAGACCATTTTTGGCCACTAATCTTTGGGCTGAAACATGTTGGCAGTTAGGGTCTTGGGACCATAACCTCCAAAAAAGACCCACTTTTATTATCTTTTTAACATCCACTACATCCCCATTATTAAAGGGATACCTGGGTGTGCAGTAGGATTTTAATCTTTAAGTCCCCCTGGCCTACATCTCCTAAAGAGTTCCCTGTAATACAGTTGAGCAAACCCTGACCTTTAAGAGTCAGGGTGAACTAGATGATAAAGGATGACACCAATAGGGTGTGCGAGGGTTAAATAAAAAAAATTAATCTTTTCCTTTCCGCTGTTGCGGTACACGCCACCATAAGGAGTTGAGAAGGCTTTAGGAGCCACTTTGGGGTCCGGATACACTGTTGTGAGTAGAGACCAGCCAGAGCTGCAGATAGTCTGTGGTGGGTGACATAGCAGAATGTTGAAGTCGTTCAGTGTGAAGCAGTTGGTAACAGAATATTGGGGTACAGCTGAAGACTGGGAAAGGAACTGTTTTTAAGATCTATAAAAGAGTTTTTATTCAATGTGGTGTCAGGCAACATGTTTTGCTAAAAAAAAAAAAAATCATCAGGGACCCCTCTCATGTTAGCTCAGAGGTTTTCAGACTGCACTGCGCGGCACGGTCCGTTGCTGTATTGCCAGGGGGTGCAAATGCCTAAGTACTTGTAAATTAAGATGTCCAGGAAACGCAAACTTATTTATCTGGAGGTGTTCCAGGCTTTCTTCATTTACATCCTCAGGCTGAAGTGCATAAACAATGTAAGGGAACTGTTAAGTGGAGGCAGGATCTGTAAAGTCAAAGACGTAGATAAAAAGAATAAAACATGTTTAACTAATACGTTTTTTTTAATTTCCCTTCAAGTAACAAAAAAATCAAATAAAGCACTCAACTTACATTAAAAATAATTGAAAGTTCACTTTATCAGTGGGGAATACACTCTTTCAACTTACGAAAATCAAGTGGTTAATAAGATCAGTGTGTATCACTGAACTGAATACTGGCTGGCGCAATGGGGAATGATGACTTGTGATTTTATAGTGCTACGAGGTGGCAGCCTGTGGCAGAAAGCACAATGAATATGTAAGCCATTTAACAAATGTATTAGACACCTGCTGCATCGCCAGCATTCCTCCCGCTCTTACATACGGCTGCGGGGTGACCGCCGCACGGACCGCAACGGGGGTCAACTAGTCTAGCTGTGCCACTGGCCTAGTGTAGACATTTATATTATTGCCCACGAAAAAAGCACACACTCCAGGTGGCAGTGAGGCGACCATCAGGGTTGCATTCAATTGCAGAGTCTCCATGTCTGGGCCCCTACAGCTTCGTAGTAATGACCCCGTAGAAAGAGGATCCATGGATAGATAGCGGCAAACAGACGGGCAAGAGAGGGGGGTGACATGTAGGTGCTTTTTTTTTTTTACAAACTAACACAGATAGCTTTCTGGGAACAGAAGAGTTAAGGGGGCTCTTTTTTCTTTTTCTTAAGGGCCAGCACAAGCATTAGTGCAGCAGATGCAATGGCACTGACGCCAGAGGAGTGAAGGCCACTGCATCCTGTTTATGGCTGTTTTACCACCAAAAAGAGAAGCGGAACCCCGTTTTCCTGACTAGCATTACCAGCCAATAGGGTCACCCTTGCTGCGTAGGGCCAAAGCAAGATGGGTGCAAAATGCGGTTTTTTTAAACCAAAAGGACATGCAGCCTGCTTTGTACCTCAGGTCTAGAGTGATGGTCAAGTGGCGAGGGCTAGATGAGACTGGCTACATCGCAGCACTTTAGGTATCATTAGTGCTACAAGTGCAGCGGCACTTGGGCCCATAGCTGTGAAGGGCCCAGTTAAACACAATTATGGCTGCTTTTCTATCCTTCCTTGCTTGCATTAGGGCCCAGTGCACTCTTGCTGTGCCAGTGCTGCTTTGGGCCTCAAAAAGCAGCGACCCAAGCAAGACAATTGAAGCAAAAGAGAAAGCTTAATTTGGGCCTCAAAGGGATGGGTGTGCAAGGGTATTAGACAAGATGTATGCATATATTTAAGAAAGAGCAGAGGAGCTATCTTAAGTGAAGCACGTGCAGTGGGGCCCAGGGGTGTGATGGTCCCACTGCATCACAATTATGACTATCCTATTTTACAAAAGGGTCATGGGAACCCATTTTTCTTGCATTACGGCCAAGGGCACCGTTGCTGCAAAGAGGGGAGCAATATGTGGGATATAATTTTTTGTGCAAGAAAGAACCTCTGCTGGTCAGTTTCACAGCTATCACTAGTGCAGCAGGTGCAGATGCATTGGGTTCTAGGAGAGTGAGGGGCTCCCAATGCTCCAGTTATGGGAGCAGTGTTTTCTGATCCGTATTTCTAGGTTTGATGTGTTTGGTGTTCTATAAGTCTCATATTTAGTGTGGATTATGAGCTATCGAAAAAGTACCCCAGTAAAGATCTAATATGCCAAGACCTCTGTCCCTCCCACTTCTAATCATAACGTTTTACAGGGGGCCCAAGTTCAAAACATTTTTTTGAGGTGTCTCAGAGGAAAAATGTTTGAAGACCCCTGCATTAGCTAATGGGAGTGGCCAACTGAACCAAACTTAGCAGAGCCAAACCCATAAATTAATGTGGCCCTCCGAGTTGAGAGAAGGACCCGACAATGACAGGATCACAGATGAACCCCAGAAATCCTGTTGAGACAACTTCAATAGAAGATTTCTCCCTATCATGCTGACTGATGAGCCAGCAGGTAGGACTGAATTCCTAGAGAGTAAGTGCGATGGTGAATGAGTGGTTCCACACCAAAGAGCTGTGACTATTCTCAGATATAAATACCAAAGAGTTGTGAACATTCTCAGACAGCAGTATCCTGAGAGAACGATGAAGTTTTACGTGTAAGAACGTACAAATATGAGTCCCTCATATGTCCAATGGGGATAATGGTATAACAAAGTCAGCTTTTAGAGTACAGTGGAGTTAATAGGACCCATAGTCCTTGATATTCTGGTAGTGTTTTTATTTTTCAGAAGAACATGGGAAAAGGAGTCATCATGCTGCAAGAATTAAACACAATCAGTTATGGTACTTGTGTTCTGTGAACAACTGAAGGAGCTATTGGAATTACGTATATCATTTGGTTTGGTCTCATTTAGACTTATGAGTTTTACTAAGTTTCTTGCACTCTAGACTGATTATTGGCATTGTTGTCATGTAGCTACCAGGGCGATGTGTTGAAAATGTGACACTAAACTGTAGAACGGAATGCAGTTTAAGCTTTAGTTAATCCTGCATAAGTGGACTGTTATTTACATTTCCGTTTTCAATGTGTTATTTCTCAAAGCTGAAAAGTAAATCAAGTGAGCCCAGAAGGCTCTGATATATTAACCGGTATTTAAGGGAAATACTGGTGAGAAAGATACTTATTGATGTGGACATTAATGTTAACAGAGGTAGTAGATGCTGGTAAAGGATTTTGATGTACAATGTTTCAGTTAGTTAATAAACAGAATACTGCACATTCAGCTACATGATGTGAATGATATTTTCTTATAACTGAACATCCATGTCTTTGTCGGGTTGGGGATGATAGCTCTTTCTCTTTATTGCCCCGTTTACATTCTTAATCTAATCTGACCGAATGGAGGCACTATACTTATTTACAGTGCTATGAAAAAGAAACTGCAGACTGCTCACATTGTACTGTGCATGTTATCCATTAATTTCACCAGGTTTATTGAGGCTGCCCAAGGAGAATGGTTCATTGCGAATGTGAGAAACTTCTGAAGGAACCATTCTCTCGCAAAGCTGCATTTTATCATGAATTCAAGTCTAACCAATTTGTTTCAAGGCTACACTAAATAATTGTATGCCACATTATGGATCTCTTATTGCATTCTACCTATGAAGATGTGTGGTATTTATCAGGGACATACAAGTCAGTTGTGATGTTATATATGAAGTTAACTCTCTGTTCCACTTAATAATAGAATAATTATTACTGGTAGACGATGCTACTTCTCTATGATGTAGCAAGTAACCGGTCCTAGGATGCTTGATTCCGGTCCAGGGAAGACATGGCTTGGTAGTTCGGGCTGGACTGTTCCCATGAGGCACAGGGCCAAGGCTGATTTGCACATGGCCATGTCTGAACTGTGGTGGCTTGGTGAGCAAAATAATGATGGATTAAACCCAGATCTGTGACTGGGGGTGAATGTTTTGCCATTGTGCAACATTCAGTCCATCATCTTATGGGTTTTGCTGTTCACCCTAAGTGGGAAGGGTATGCCCAGACGTGGGTCCCGTGCTCACTACGCCACTGGAGTCAAGCTATCCTGGCTGAAGACGGCTGATAGCCAGTAACCGGTCCTAGGATGCTTGATTCCGGTCCAAGGAAGACATGGCTTTGGTAGTTCGGGCTGGACTGTTCCCATGAGGCACAGGGTCAAGGCTGATTTGCATATGGTCATGTCTGAACTGGGGTGGCTTGGTGAGCAAAATAATGATGGATTAAACCCAGATCTGTGACTGGGGGTGAATGTTTTGCCATTGTGCAACATTAGTCCATCATCTTGTGTGTTTTGCTGTTCACCCTAAGTGGAAAGGGTATGCCCAGACGTGGGTCCTGTGCTCACTACGCCACTGGAGTCAAGCTATCCTGGCTGAAGACGGCTGATAACCAGTAACCGGCCCTAGGATGCTTGATTCCGGTCCAGGGAAGACATGGCTTGGTAGTTCGGGCTGGACTGTTCCCATGAGGCACAGGGTCAAGGCTGATTTGCATATGGCCATGTCTGAACTGGGGTGGCTTGGTGAGCAAAATAATGATGGATTAAACCCAGATCTGTGACTGGGGGTGAATGTTTTGCCATTGTGCAACATTCAGTCCATCATCTTGTGTGTTTTGCTGTTCACCCTAAGTGGGAAGGGTATGCCCAGACGTGGGTCCCGTGCTCACTACGCCACTGGAGTCAAGCTATCCTGGCTGAAGACGGCTGATAGCCAGAAACCGGTCCTAGGATGCTTGATTCCGGTCCAGGGAAGACATGCCTTGGTAGTCCGGGCTGGACTGTTCCCATGAGGCACAGGGTCAAGGCTGATTTGCATATGGCCATGTCTGAACTGGGGTGGGTTGGTGAGCAAAATAATGATGGATTAAACCCAGATCTATGACTGGGGGTGAATGTTTCGCCATTGTGCAACATTCAGTCCATCATCTTGTGTATTTTGCTGTTCACCCTAAGTGGGAAGGGTATGCCCAGACGTGGGTCCTGTGCTCACTACGCCACTGGAGTCAAGCTATCCTGGCTGAAGACGGGTGATAGCCAGAAACCGGTCCTAGGATGCTTGATTCCAGTCCAGGGAAGACATGGCTTGGTAGTTCGGGCTGGACTGTTCCCATGAGGCACAGGGTCAAGGCTGATTTGCATATGGCCATGTCCGAACTGGGGTGGCTTGGTGAGCAAAATAATGATGGATTAAACCTAGATCTGTGACTGGGGGTGCAAAGAGCCATGTCTGAACTGGGGTGGCTTGGTGAGCAAAATAATGATGGATTAAACCCAGATCTGTGACTGGGGGTGAATGTTTTGCCATTGTGCAACATTCAGTCCATCATCTTGTGTGTTTTACTTCTCTATGATGTCCCTTCTCCTAAAGCACACTTTTTTATCAAGCAACATTGTCTAAAGTGTGCAACACGAGTGGTAAATAAGGTGGAGTAAAGTTGTGAAATGGTACCCAGGTTAGTCAATCCACTTTAATTTCTTATACAAAGTACTTTTCAGAATATTATCAGATGGAGTTACAAATATTGACTCTTAAAGGTTGCCATTAACTGCTGCTTATCTTTCCAGAAAGAAAGCAATATCAACATACTACAATATAGTAAAAGCTTTTTAGGCACCTAGAAATATGTTTCTACACTGGAAGGAAAAGGGGAACTGGTGATTATGCTAGTTCACGAACAATTCCTCATCATTAGCGTCAGTAAAATTTCTTCTAAATATGTGTGGTTGTAGAAAGTCTTAAATTATTGGAAGATGTTATAGTCTCTGAAACAACCTGGGCAAAATATGATGTGTTACCATTTAGAGCGCATTTTGGAAATACCGTTTATTTATATTGGTGATATATTTGCATTCTAAAATATGTATTCCTCCTCGGAGTCAAGAAAAAATATTTACCCTAGCAAAAAAAAAAAAAAAAATATGGCAAGAATACATACCCATAAAGTTATTGTGATATTTAAGTTATATATTCACATGACGTCAGGGGTAGAATGTAGTGACATCCTAATGATGTCAAGTGGTGGAATGTAGGACTTGTGAGTGAGCAGTTGGGAGAGTGAAGAGGACAGCTGAATTGACAGGTTGGCTGAGGGTATTACCCTGTACTTGGTTATTATAGAATAAATCTCTTCTTGGAAACCTTTCGTTTGGTGTCACCTGGTGTCACAATTATCAACTGCTGGAATTCTTAAAGGCAGTAAGATGAAATCTAGGGTATCACAAACAAAGTCATGAAATAAAGAGCCACCATTGTAACGATCTGTGAGATATCAAATAGTTACACATCTACTCGAAGGTATAAGGTCAACTTTTCATTTCACAAAACCAAAAGGGCAATATACATTACCTGAGCACCTTTCATGATCCTCTTAGCTTTTGTATTTAGATAGTAATCTCCCCACAGTGTCTTCAAAAGCACTGAAGCCTTGATGCCAATCTTTTGGCTATAAAGCTCTGCAAACTGGTCAATGCTACAAAAAATAGATAAGTCATTCTTAGATTAGACACACAATTATGTATGTATGTATATATAAATATATATTTCAACATGTGTAATATATAATATTTTATTTGAGGCAATTGACACCAAAAGCCTAGCATCAT
The DNA here is from genome assembly GCF_964261635.1 of Lissotriton helveticus. NCBI lineage: Eukaryota > Metazoa > Chordata > Amphibia > Caudata > Salamandridae > Lissotriton > Lissotriton helveticus. Next base: position 1,204,384 of record NC_136062.1, read on the forward strand.
CCTGTAAGGTACTGATTAACACCATGTGCGTCCTTCATCAAACTGATTTGCAATGTTTATATCTAATTAAATGTAACTTTTTGGAATCATTTTTGTCCATTTCCAGTCAGTTTCTATACTGTGAGAAAATTGATCATTAATTGGGATGGATAGTAGTCCACAACAAGTAATAACGTCACTATTCTTGTGAGGTCCAGTAAAGTTTCAGTAATTTAAACCTTACCTCAATCTCTGGTAGCTATGGCACATAGCAAACAGGCGTAAGAAAATGTGTAAAGCACTTTGAAGTACCAAAGCAGTTAAAACGTCTAAAAATACAATAGAGTAAAAAACCGGTTCCAATTTATAAAGATAGGGAATATTTTAAAGAACAAAATGACACAAAAACAACAAAGATCAAATGAGGGGAACGAAGATATACATTTTTAAAATTTTCGAGCCAGATAGTGCTATGTCCCACCTAAGTTCTAGGTTCTCTACAGTTTCAAACTCTGTTTTCCCTCATCTTATGTATGATCATTCCTAGTGCTCAACACCTAGGAGCAATTGTCTACCTCGTACAAAGTGACTTCAACCCTATCTCTGTCAGGCTGATGCGGAAAACTTACGTGCAAGGTATGATGCCTCTTCCCACTCTATCAAATCAGCCTCCCTAAATCCCACTCATCTAGTTAACTATAATAAAACAAGCATTTACAATGCAACGGTTTCGCCTTTGGAAAAGTTAGAGCTATTGGCAATGTAAATGACAATGCCATTTATTTATCTGTTTTCAAAACCAACACATAAATACAAATGTCATTTACAATGCCAATAGCTCAAACTTTTCCAAAGGCGAAACCGTTGCATTGTAAATGCTTGTTTTTTTTGGCTGTTTGTGACTGATTTATCGCGGGCTGGGTCTGATTTTAGAGTTGATTTACCTTATATGAAACATGCAGTCTGCAACAAGCTTAAACGCATGCAGTTTTCACACCTTGCAAACACTTGTACAAATTTTTTTTGGGTCACTCTTTTAGCTTTGAAATTCACTTACAGGGTGACTTTTGTTTGTGGCCCAGGCATATTGAATGTCCCAGTCCGAGCCTGAACAGCGACATGGTCATTGACAGTGACACCGGGGACGCGACGCGAGTACTTATGCTGCCATTTTAGGTCAGATGCCCAACAAGCCCAACGTTTTGGATGCACACGAAGCATCGTCAGTACGTCCTGAACATGGAAACTGCAGTCCCTTCTGCGGCAGGGGCGGTGGTTCACATATAAAGCCTCATCCTTCGAGCCTTTTGCCCCCGTGCTTTGTAAATGCGCAGTAAAGGCACACAGGGAGCCTCCTTGCAAGAGTAGCGACATGGTAAGCCAGGTGTTCTGAGCAGCTACCCCCCAGCTCTGCTATTATCGGACACGGCGCGGTATGTTGCATGATCGGTGCGCACCTGAACCCTTCGGTGCGCCCCTGGCACAGACCACGCCTCGCCCCGTCGCTGCTCGCCCCTGGCACACACCACACCTGGCCCCTTGGCAGCTGTCCCTGGCACCCGAACCCCCGCAGCTTACCTGGGCCGCGCTTGATGGAGTGGATCATTTCCGCGGGTGACACAGGCGCCTCCGGGACCACCGGAGGCGCGTTCAGGATCCCGAGGGCCTCACGCGAAGAGGGGCAGATAAGGAGCCATGCACCGCCAGTCCCAGGCCAGAGTCGTCGTCTTCACTGTGCAGCACTCTGGACCTGCGGACGCTGCCGTCCCTTCTCGAGACACTCACCCGGAAGTGACAGGAGAGCGCTCTACTCCCACAGCCTCGGCTCAGGGTGAAGCCAGGGCTGGGAAAACAGGTTCAAAGCCGAGCAGAAGCCGAAGTGTGCCCGTTCACGTGCGGTGTCAGGCAGTTGGGGGCTTCTTGTGTGAGGAAAGTGGGAGGGGAAACAGAAGGTCATGTTCAGCAACTTAGTAAGGGGCTCAATGTCCGTAACAGCTGCAAAGAGGGAAGGACGGTCGGGCATCTCTGTATTTTTGCGCGGCCCGGTAAATGACGTCACGGGAGTGTCCCCCAATCACAGCGCGGCCCGGGACAAAGGGGCGGGGCTTAAAAAAAGCCCGAGAAACGCCCCCGAATCGCGTTTTCCCCGAGAAAGCGTGATTGACAGCCTCTGTCTCCCAATGGCTAGCCTCCATTTATGGAGCTAGCCAATGAGAGACAGAGGCGGGTCATCGATCCGACATAGAACTCAAAAGGTTTTTAAGCGCATGCGCACTACGTGCGCACTTGCAGGCAAAACCTAAACAGACTACGGAATATTTCATAGACAAGGACAAAACGTCAGACCTACTCAACAAAGTCCTTGCCCATCTGGAACATAATTCCTATTCTAATCAAACACCAGGATACACCTTAAACCAAAACAGTCACTTCAGTGTTACACTGTAGGATCTGTAACTGAAAATCAGCAGTGAATCACAAACTGGAAACTAGGGACACAATGTCACACTACAACTTTGAACTACTAGACCTGGTTTATCGATGGATCTTACAACATAATGGATCTTCTGTGCCTTCCTTACGATTCTACAAAATTCAGCTGTCAATCACTTTGCCTCGTTCCTTTGTGGTAATTATCTGATTCACCCCGAGACCAACCCAAATGAAAGGATCTATATTAGACTTAATAATATCCAAAAGAGACCTTCTTTAAGTAGAAAAGCCCATACTGGTAGATTGGTCTGGCCATTCTCTTATCCCTTATTCTCTGCTGCTCACATGTTCTGTGACTTTGGGCAACCGAAAAGGGAGATAACTTAGTTTCCCAACACCAAGAATAAGTTTATTGTAAGAAATGTGATTATTATTTGAGGTGGTGTCAGGGTGAACCCTAAACGTCATTAAATTAACCTGAGCTTCACCCGTAGTAGCTATGGTACAGATCAGATAGTGTAAAGTATTTATGCAGTACTAAAACAGTAATTTTTTTTATTTAAATTTATTTATTGTTCAGGTCATAGCATATAACAATTATAAATCATACATTTAGCACATTACTGTGAAGATATTACAGAATTCAAATAAACATCAGCACATGAATAACAAAAAAAAGCATAATTTCAAATCACCATCTCCATGTGTTGTAGCATGGGCTGCCAAATGTTGATACTGAATTGTTTTTTCCTCAGCGATTTAATACGATACAAACTAAATTCAAGAAACACATAATAAAACTTGGCTCGCCACATTTCATATGTTGGCGCCTCTGGTTGCAGCCACATCGAAGCAACACTTAGTCGAGCAACAGCCAAAGCCATAAAAATAACATATCGAAATGGAAAGCCAGTCTACGTGGGTTCCCTGTCCTCACCCACACCTAATAGCATCATCTCTCTGGAGATAGAGACATCAACCCTCGTTAACATATCGAAATGGAAAGCCAGTCTACGTGGGTTCCCTGTCCTCACCCACACCTAATAGCATCATCTCTCTGGAGATAGAGACATCAACCCTCGTTACTTGCAATAGAAATTGTGCAATACATGAAAAAAAGTGTCTTAACGCACTACAATCAAAAAATATATGTACAATGTCTGCTTTCTCCGACTGGCACCTGAAACATTTCCCATCATAAGGTCCACCCCACTTCATAATTTTAGCAGGTGTGTGATATAAATTAAACAGAGTTTTGTAGTGTTGGGTACATAAATTTACCATCAGTATAACATTGCTAGCCATTTTTATTGACTCTTGCACATATAAGCCAGAATTACCAAGTCTATCCCTCCACTTCTCTTCATGCATCTCAATATCATCCCGCTGAGTTGCCAGTAATATATCATACAGAGCCCTAATCTTAGCCCTTTTAATCAGAGCTTCTAACAGTTCATTAGTTGAGATAGACAAATGTCCACAATGTTTATAAATAAAATCCCAACTTGTAAATATTTAAAGAAATCATTCTTGGCTATTTTAGATAGTTCGGCTAGCTCTGAAAAAGAAAAAATTACCCCAGCACTGTACATATCCCATAGACGTCGCATCCCCTTGTCCCTCCAAATCGTCATCTTTGTATCCCAAAATATCGAAGGGAATATTCCTGTGGAGTCAAAAGGCGTGTAATAGCAAATCCGATTTATTGATATAATTTTGCGCATCCACTTCCACGCCTTATATACAGCAAGTACAGTTTTGAATCGTGTTCTTTTAAAATAACTAGGCTAAAAAAACTTAAACAAAACCTCACTCGCCTGGGCCCCTAGCAACATCTGATAAATATTAGGGGATTCAAACGGCCTTATTTCACCCCCTACAATCAAGTGCTGCATATTCTGCAGGAAACAGGCCAGGTAGTAAAAAGCAAAATTCTAGCATCATATATTTTGAAGCACGTCGAGCTTTCTTCCAGCCCCAAATAAATCTGTCTGCAACAGATTGCAGCTGCATTAATTGTGCATGTGTCAGCTCGAGCGGTACCGTCCGGAAGTAATAAATTGCCCTGGGGAGTATGCACATCTTTAAAACATTACAATGCCCTACCATTGACAAATGAAGACAATCAACCTTTATCAGTTGTCTCCTAGCTGACTCTAGTATATCGGCCCAGTTCACATCAACTATCTCTTGGAGTGACAGCCTAATTTTTATCCCCAAATACCTTGCTTCTGGTGTAAACACGAACCTCACCAGGGCACAGCCCCTCAGTACAAACGACCTGGGTTTTCGAAATGTTTAGCTTATATCTAGTAACTTCCCCAAACTGCTGGGTCTGATGCTCAATCTCCCTTAATGCTTGCTCTGGATCAGATGTTACGACCGCTATATCGTCAGCATAAGCAAAAACACGCGCTTGATACTGTTCCGATACCATTGACTGTATACCATTGGTGGTCTCCAATATTTGCAGCAATGGGTTGATGTAAATGGCAAAGAGTAAGGGCGAACATGGGCATCCGTGCCAGGTGCCCCTAGTTATATATAAAAAAGATGACTCCTGCCCCATTGTACAAATCTCGGCCCGCGGGTGTTTATACATTGTCTGTAATGCTAACAAAAATTGGGGACCAAATCCCATCTTGCGCATTGTAGCCCATAATAACACCCATGATACACGGTCAAATGATTTTTCAGCATCTAAAACAATTATACCTATATGTTTTTGCAATGTAGTGGCATAATCCAGCAGCGCTATAACCCAATGTAAATGATTAACGTACTCCTGCCAGGCAGGAAACCATGTTGGTGCCGAGACACCAGCAATGGGATGACTTGCACTAGCCGAGTTGCTAATATTTTTAATACACCTTGCCATCAGCATTTATTAATGATATGGGTCTGTATGACCCCGGAAGTCTGGAGGGCTTATCCTTCTTCTTAAAAATCACTATATTAGCATTGTCCCAAGATGGTAGGGGATTCCCACATTGAGCTTCTATAAAAGTGGCAAGCATATCCTCCTTTATAATAGGAAAAAGCATCCGATAAACCTCCAAAGGAAGTTTGTCCGGTCCAGCGGCTTTCCCTAGCGCTAAACCATCTACTGCTGTCTGAAGTTCTTGCATAGAAATTGGAGCTTCCAGCTCTTCCCTTTCAACCGGCCCTAGCTCAGATAAATCAAATTTACGAAGGTACTGCTTGATCTGGCCCTGCTCAATAGGATCTTGAGTATATAATTCTTTATAGTACGAGTAAATTACCTCCATTATGCCTTCCACAGTCTCAGCTGTACCACCTCTACCATCCTCCAAAATTTCAATTCGTTGAGATGCCTGCCTGCCACGCAGTCTTTGAGATAGGCATCTACCAGTTGTTTCTCCATATTCATATCTTTCTGCCTTATATATATCTTAAACTGGGCAGCTCTCTCTTGACTCCAAACCCTGTTAGTCCTGGCCTTGCTACAGGCGACCTTGGTTTGCGCTGCTTTACTATCCATATTTGTACTAACCGCTAATATAAGTTCACGCTCAGCCTTCCTCAAATCCTCAAGTTAACCCACCATTTGTACTTTCTGATGTTTCCGCTTAGCCCAACCATAACTAAGTGTTTCACCCCTTAAACCCGCTTTCAAAGAATCCCAAATCATTGGTTGGGCAGCAGATCCTCTATTACTTTCCAAGAACCGTGTAGCCCATAATCGAATATGACATATATATTCCTCATCGCTTACAAGTTTTTTGCTAAATGTGAAGGATCGCTGCTCCCTCTGAATCTTAAAGCAAGCCAGATCCATAACCACGGGTCCATGATCAGAAGTATTACGGGGCATTACCTGCATCCTTGCACCCACGGTTAAAAATCGAGGTAGAAAAATGTAGTCCAACCAAACAAACTTATTGTGTGGAGATAAAAAGAATGTATACCCTGGATCACCATGATTCACTGCCGTCCACCCATCCACAAGACCATGATGCTGTAACAGCTGATATAGAGCCCTAAATACGTTCGGCTTACGACCTTTGTACTCAGCAAAGTGGGGTTCCCACGTCTGTGAATCCCCATGTATATTAAAATCCCCAAATAATTTCAAAGGGGTCCCCAACAGTGCTAGCTCAACATTCAAAAACTCCAAGATCTCGGCTTCATCTAAGTTTGATCCATACACTGTAAAAATTGTAGTCTTGATGTCCCCTAAAATACACTCAATAATAGCCCATCTCCCTAGATTGTCCACCCTCTCTCTACCCGTACCTATTACACCCCGACGCGCTAAAATTGCTACCCCCTATTCATGATAGATTGTCTAGATGTTGATAATAATGTAAATCCCAGCTCAGATAATATCTTACGGTTGAACCAAGGAATATGCGTTTCTTGTAAGCAAAGAATGTCAGGATTAATTAACAGCAACTCAGCGATGTCGCGTTTCCTCTTGAGAACATTGTTCAGCCCACTGACATTAAATGAACATATACGCAGACTCCTATCTGCCAGAGTATTTATATCTCTGGCCATTAACACACATTGAGAAATACAAATATACACTAAAATTCCTACAGCACATAATATGAACTGACTTTTTACCCTTTTTATCCTTTAGCAAATGCCCACCCAACCCTTTACACCGCAAGTGTCCCTCTACAACCCCCTCCCCCACCCAGCAAATCCCCCCCCCCCCACCCTGCACGTGACCCTCCCCCTTCAAAGAGGCCTTAGGGCCAATCGCCCTTGTGATGCTCGGTGAATGGCTCACTTGGTACTCGGCCCTCCCGCGAACTTGAATATTCACGGCTAGAGACATCAAAAGAAAGTTAGCACAAATAGCAACAAAAAAAAAGCATATCATTGCATACAAAGTCCATAGCTTTATACTGATCCTCAACCCAGAGAGTGAAGGTATTCTTTAGCTGCAACTTCAGGTGTAAAGAACCGTGTCTGTCTTTTATTGACAGTCTTTAAAGTAGCCGGTTGAAGTAGAAATACTTGCAGGCCTTTTGTTTGGAACGGGGCGATTAACTGCCGCAGTTGCCATCTCTTTTCCACTGTAGAGTGGCAGTAATCAGGTCTCACAAAGAATTGCGTCCCTTTATCAGTTCTCTTCTTATCTGGTCTAGCCAGATCGTACAATGCCTGCAGAGCCAGGAAGTTAATCAGGGAAATCAATATGGCCCGCGGCTGTTGCACCGCTTGCCCACTCCTTGCTGGCCGTTGTCGAAATGGAAATCTATGCACCCGTTGAATTTCATGCGCCCACTTCCATTCTTTCAACTCAGGAAGTGCTTTTTTCTCAAACAGCTCAGCTACGAATTTGCGGATATCATGCCCCTCAAGTCCTTCTGGGACCCCAAGAATACGTAAGTTATTACGGCGCAGACGATTTTCTAAATCAGCTAGCTTGTCGTGCACATCCTCCTTATGCGGTTTTATGTCTGCAACTGCATCTTTGTGGGTCGCCATCTGGTCTTCTAGCGATGATATGCGGGCCTCGGATTCCGCCATCCTGTCGGTAAAGTCTTTGCATGTTTTGGCCAACCGTCTGACTGTATTCTGTAATTTCCTACATGCGGTGTGCGTTTTTAAATGCTCCGCACGTGCTTCCAGCCTGTGCTCAGAAATTGATTTATATATTTCTTCCAGCGATACTTGAGTTGGTACTTCCACTGCCAGACCCCCACTTGCTTGAGCAGATAGGTCCAATCCCTCTAGCACCTGCTCCCCACTAGAGAGATCCCAATCGGGTGATTCTGTGGTTGCTAGGCCAGTAATACCTTCCCTATCTTTCTTCCAAACCGTGAGTGCCTCTACAGATACACCCCCGAAAGAAGTGTTCTTGCTGTGGCTGTCATCCATGATAGTTGGGGTAATGTCTCCAGACCCTTCTTCCTGTGATTGCAAATCTCCTTCCAGATCAGACCCTTCTGAATGTTCTGAAAGCGAATAAAACTCACTATCTTTCCTGCTTATAAGTTTGTTCGCATCTTCACTAGTAATGCCATTGGCATCATCCGTTAAAATGCATTCTTTAACAATATTAACCACAGGCTGGGATGTTTCATCATGCACTAACGGTCCTTGTCTCTTCTCAAAAGGTACATCAGTCACTTCGCTTCCCTCTAACTGGGCATCAAGATTACAGGATTTAACAGAGGGTGTCACAAGCTTTTTTACCAGCAACATCTGGAACATCGGGGATATCTTAGGAGTTCCATGTACCAAGCCTTTGCTCTGCCCGGTACTTTCCAAGTCCTCTGCACCAAGCATTTCTTTTGACATTTTGGCTGCAAGTGCTGCACGTGCTCCTACCACACCTTCCCCAGTAGCTCTTGTTTTTCCTCCACGACCAACCTTGGGTGCCATAATCAACGCCCAATAATATCCCAGAGCAAGCCAAAGGTATAACACACACCAACTGGGTGTTCAAAATTAATGAAGTTAATGAACTCCAGCAGAAAGTATCCAATAATAAATTGCCTTTACAGCCTATAGCACACGCACTCACTAGAGAAGTCTCGGCTGTTCTTTCAAAATCCACCAGCTGCAACTTCGCATCCAGCAGCAGCGTCAATGTTGCCGGTAATTTCCAGGTAATTATCATAGTGTCACTCTGTACCCAATATTGTAGCACGGCTACTGCCTTTCCCCAAACCAGCAAAGATGAAGGATGAAAATAAGGCGCTACTGCTCTCCGCTACTCAGCATGCAATGAGTTGGGCTTCCCAAGCCCGCCCACGAGTTTCTCCGCAGCTCCGCCGGCACCAAGCCTGCTCAGGTGCGCTGTAATTCAAACGCTACACCCTAGCTGTCGTTCCCAGCCGCCGCCGCGCTTCGTTCGTTTGTGGACACAGCGGCTCTCCCTCTCGCAGAGAACAGAGTCAGTACTTCAAAACGGGCAGCAATGAAAGCTTCAAAAGGAAATCCAGCCGCATTCATGGCAATATCACAGCTGCCATTGTCGCCACTGCGCCAACATCTCCGTAAGTAAAAACGGGAGAGTCAAGTTAGAGAGGAGCCCCTCACACACACGTCCGCCATGTGGACGCCATCTTGCCTCTCAAACCCAGAGATCTCTCAGAACTAAAACAGTAATAAAGTCAAAATGCAAAACAAAAACAACCCCAAACCGAAGAAAAAGTTACTTACCTTCAGTAATGATATATCTGTGAGAGATATAGATTAATTATGGATTCCTCACTTTAGAATTACCCCCAGATGTCAGACTGGATCCGGAGAGGTTTTCTTCAGCAGTACCCCTGGGCGTCGAAAGGTGTCGTCGGTCGACTCCGCTTTCGTTGTTTGTGTTGTGGTCACCGGAATGACGCTGCGGTATCTACTTAGACGCCGCCCTCACGAGCTGACGTCAATTCTTTACACAACATTCCACACCAAAAGCACAGAGCCATGCAATGCACTGACCACTGGTGCACAAACCTAGGGCCCTGAAAGTGAGTCCCTTACCGCCGCTCGCAGGCGCAGGATACTGGGTGCTTTTAACTTTATCTTTACTGCATTTCTCCTACAGAGCAACGGACTAACGGAGGCTGAATCCTGCACACTTTCCAACTGAGGGGTAGAGAACTATTATGAAGCCGGTTCGGGACTGCGAGGACCAGCGGGCCTTGGGTGACATCATTGGCCACAGCTGGGGCCTCTTCCCGCTCCCTCCTCCCTCCTCCCTCTCCTACATAACGCCTCGCGGCCCCCGCTTCGCGGGAGCCGCTCGCAGGCACAGGATACTGGGCGCTTTTAACTTTATCTTTACTGCATTTCTCCTACGGACCAATGGACTAACGGAGTCTGAATCCTGCACACTTTCCAACTGAGGGGTAGAGAACTATTGTGAAGCCGGTTCGGGACTGCGAGGACCAGCGGGCCTTGGGTGACATCATTGGCCACAGCTGGGGCCTCTTCCCGCTCCCCTCCTCTTAACTATTTTAGCAACGCCCACACCCGCGCACGCGGGACGTGCACGGGACGAAGTCCGGGGCGAAGCCCGGGCAAAGGGCGGGCAGTCTACGGCCGTCCAAGGCCGAACAAGGCAGGGCAGGGCCACCCTATTTGGTTTTCCGTGGCAATATCAGTACATATAATATATAAATTGATCAGGGAGAATTGCTATTATGGCCTTACGCTCAGGGAAAAACAGACAGGTTACTGTGAAAACTAATGCTGGTCTAGTTACGGGTACCCTGGATCAGTTCTTTGCAAGGACGACTAGAATATTAGAGTAGAATATTAGAGAAGGAAATAGCACTAACTGAAAAACTTTATCAATTGATCTTTTGACTGGTAAACGGTCATCCTTAGGCACGATAGGGTATGCTGCAACACCTGCCCGTGAAAATGACTTGGCCCCTTTGGTAGTTACTAGCCCTGTTAATCGTCTTTTAGAGGAGGGGTCAGTCGGCCTGAACAGTGGCACTGTATCGAGCCTAATTGCTTTTGGTTCTCTTTCTAGCGAACAATCACATAGAACATCAACCCCTATCTTATCTACCCCTCCGGTTTCTGTTTCCCTGTTAGAGCTAGTATCCGACCAAGTAACGGTCGGTGGTACACAAGATAGCTCTGTGATTCCTAAATCTAAGAAAAAGAAGAGAGGGGGTAGACATAGAAAAAAGAGTGGCCCTACAACAAATAGATTATCCAAAACCCCAGAGTTGTCAGTAGAGCCTAAATCTGATAATACAGTTTTACCAATAAATGTTTCATCCCACAATCAACAGACTCTTAACGAAGAACTTCTTGCCAAGATGGAAATATTGGTGAGATCATTAGTATTGCCCCTGATTACTCGAACAAAGATAATTCAAGAAAAACTTGACCAGTTAGAGTCAGTTGTCAAAGGGAATACGTTAAAAATGGATATCCTGATTAGTGGTATGAAAGTTAATGAAGCTAGATCCCATTCTGCCGTTCCATCAGTCAAGGTTAAGTCCACTAAAGTGGCTCATTCAGTGAATAAGGTTATAGATAAGAACGTACAACCTCTTATAGTGGAGAATGGAGCGGTAAATAGGAAACCTACAGGTCCAATAGTTCCCCCAAAAAAGGTTTTAATTTCTAAGCAAGGGTTGAGACAGTCTCCTAACAAATCATCCCAGGCTAGCAAGCAAGGGCTGAGACAGTCTCCCAATAAATTACCCCAGGCTAGGTACGTAATAAAAAATAAGTCCCCATGTATAAATCTTCCCCTGGAATCAAATCTCTATACTATCATCTCAACAGGGGTGCCAGAGTTAAAGTCAGAATCTTCAGAAACAGATAGGGAACTTAGGAATAAGGTCATTTTCTGGCTTAGTAGGAATAGGCGATTACCCCCGGGTTGTAACACGGAGATTCTTGGTGTGAGGAGGGTGGCCTGGCAAGGTTACAGCACTAAGGATCTCGAGGGGGACTGTATAATTGTCAACCTCAGAGATCCTTGGGCTGTTGAACATATTCGAAGGAAACCACGGTTTGGCAGTTTAGGTGATGTTCAATCAATAGGCCTACATTATTTTTACCCTCAACTTGATTTGGGCCTGGCCTGTATGTCACATGACCCTGCTAGGGGTAGACCCTATGGCTTTGACAGGTTGGAGGGGGTTTCGCACTTTCTTCCATTAAAAAATAGGTTTGAGCCATTCATGGGAATGGAGGGTGTGGATTGACTTAGGAGAGATTCTAACGTCAACAAGGGGCATAAGGAATCTATGGTTAACTTTATTATTAACAGCCCTAGGAAGAAAAGACGAGATGAAGTAGTAGGACCTAGGGCTAAGCGGGATAATAACCTAAGTCGATCGTCTACCCCGCCCACTGCTCATATAGCATTTTCTTCCCAGAGGGAAGGAAGGGATGCTCAAAGAGAAAAGGTACCCCTGGTTAATGAAAAGTTTAGTAATCATAATACTGTAAATTTTAAACCATCATCTCGGGATGTCCAAACTAACAATATAGGAATAAATGAGGGAAAGTGTGACATCTCGTACTCAAATCCCTCAGACCCTTTGGGCAAGGGAGACAATCAGGTAGGGGGCTGCTTGTTTCGCCTAATTTCTTGGAACATAGCTGGTTTGTCAAGGAGGTTGGAGGATCCAGTATGGGTAAAATTTATTGAATCCTTCGATATTCTATGTTTACAAGAAACTTGGTCTAGAGTCAACCACAGTCTGGATGGTTACTATATGTTTAATGTACATGCTGAATCCTCAAGGGCAGGAAGAGCTAAAGGTGGTCTCATCACAGCATTCTCGGTTAAACATAACCAACTAAAAATTGCCATATTGGTGGATTCCCTATGGTATCAAATGTTTTTGATTAAGGATCTATTTACAGTACCTTTGCTTTTAATAAATTGGAATTATAACATATTTGATGTAAATGATACCTTGGTCATTGATAAACTACAGGAAGAGATTGTAAAAGTGTCTAATATGGTTTTCCCCCTTTTTATTATTTGGTTAGGTGATTTTAATTGTGTTCTGTGTGAGTTTAGTGGGACCAGAGTGTGTGGTCTGATAGATTCGGGTGATCAACCCCTGGCCCACTTCACACACTCAAAACAGGGGGATGCACTAAATAACATAGTTTTGACCAACAATCTATGTGTTCTGGATATGCCTAGTTTTTCTAGACCATTGGGTATACCCACCTTTCAGGGTTTAGGGGGTCGGGTGAGCACTATTGATTTTGCCTTGGTTTCCATCAGGTTTGTTCATCTTGTTAAGGATTTTCAGGTTGATGTAAATCCCGTAAGCGATCACAACCCCCTAATTGTGAGCTTTAATCCTGTTTGTGAGACAACAGAACCATTGGAACAACCAATAAAATATAGCCAGAATAGGGGGGTTACTTTAAGGTGGAACATGGTAGATGTAAGGCAATTAGAGGCGGATATTTTTAAGGAAAATAAGGTAGGCATAGATGTTTGTTTAACGACTGCTAGTGAGCCGGATTTAATAATCAAAACATTTCAGGCGCTTCTAGATAATGTGGCCTCTCACCTTATAAAAACTGTGAGGAGGAATAAAGATAGTGGACCAAAATGGTTTGACGCAGAATGTTCTGCTGCGCAAACAAGTTTATCGAAGGCTCTGCATCAGGTACCTCGGGATAGAGAGCTGGTCAGGAAATCTAGGAAGATGTATAAAGATGCGATTGATAGAAGAAAATTAGAATTAAAAGCTAAGGCTTGGGATGATTTGGGGATAGCGGCAGACCTAAGGGATAGCAGGCTTTTTTGGGAGGTAATTAACCAACCTTTTTTAAGAAGTGAGGCAAAAGCCGATATTCTAGTACATATTCCGGGGGATCTGTGGGTATCACATTACAGTAAAAAATTTTATCCAAAAGAAGTACCCTTAAATTCTGATGAGGGGGCTGTGGAATTTAATTTGGAAACAGCCAAAACTTTTAGTCATTCAATTACTCTCTCAGAGATAGAGACTGCCCTGAGGAAAAGTGCTTCTCTAAAGGCCCCCGGCCCAGATGCTGTACCGCTGGACCTTTTCAAACATAACTCAGAGGTGTGGGCTCCGCTCTTATTAAATGTTTTTAGATCAATAGTGGTGGGGCGTATTCCAACTTCTTGGAAAGATGCGGTAGTTATACCGATTTTTAAAAAGGGTAATAAGGCTGATCCGTGCTATTACAGGCCAATATCACTAATTGATGCGTCCTGTAAATTGATGGGGAGAGTGATATTGGCACGACTTGAATCATGGGCAGAGTCAACAGGCATTATAGTGGATTCCCAGTACGGGTTTAGACGAGGTATGGGTACCACTGAGCAGTGCCTCAATGTTGCACTTATTATGGGCAAGTACATGGGGGCCAAGCGCAGTGTTGTGCACTTGGCCTTCATGGACTTGTCCAGTGCTTTTGATACAGTATGTAGGGGTAAGTTGTGGCAAATGATGGAGACTATGGGTTTTGAGGAACCGTTGGTCGTCTTGCTTCGCAGACTCCATGCTGCCACAACAGTATCAATCAGGTTTGGTCGTGATGGTGAAAAGACAAAACCCATCCCATCCACCGAAGGTGTTCGTCAGGGATGTATCCTGGCCCCGTTTTTATTCCTGGTTTACACCAATGGCTTAGAAAGTTTTCTGTTAGAAAGTGGAGTTGATTTTCCCCAGGCCAATGGAAGACGGATACCAATGTTGTCCTACGCAGACGACACGGTTTTAATGACTCTAACTGCAAATGGCATGCAGACTTGTCTAAATGCCTTTGAGATCTTTATGGAGGGTTTAGATCGCAGGGTCAATTTCGCTAAATCATTCGCTATGTCCTGCGGCCCAAAAGGTTTAAGATCTCGCAGGTACCTTGTGAAGGATGCAATTATTGCGAAAGTTGAAAATTTGAATTACCTGGGTAATCTATTTAATAGAAAGCTTAATTGGGATCCCCTAATAACTGCTCGTGTGCAAAAGGCCACACAATCAATCGAGGGCCTTTTTTGCTTCTCTAGTAAACTGGGCCAAAAGCCAATTGCGGAACTAATTACCCTATATAAAGCTAAATGCCTCTCTGTTGCAACATTTGGGGCAGGGGTGTGGGGGACTCAAAATTGTAATAAATTACAAGTTATGGAGAACAGATTTATTAAACGTCTCCTATCTGTCCCATCTGGTACCTCAAATAGCTTCTGCCATGGGGAGGTGGGCATTGATTTTGTGAGTAACATTATTCATGTGTCCCCTTTGTTATTCTGGTCGAAAGTTTGGCGATCTGAAGATTTGAAATTGTCAAAGGAAATTTTACAAGATTGTCTTAAGCTTGACCATTCCATGAAGATCCCATGGTTGCTATATGTTAGGGATACATTCTACAAGATTGGGCTGGGATATTTATTCCAAAAGCCGGATATGATTGGCAAAGACTCTAAAATGATTATTAAAAATGCCTATCAATCTAGCTTAGGTATCTTGAGGGATAGTGAGCATGCAGTGTATAAGAGGGATAAGTTGCAACAACAGTTCTACCTGTCAAATATTATGCACACCCAATGGCGTTTCTATTTGACGAGATTTCGCCTTGGCACATTACACTTCCTGTATGCTTTTCCAAAGCAGGGTGGGTGGTGTGAGAGGCTACCCCCTTGCCCCTGCAATGGTAGGGTTTCTCAAAATACTCTGCACCTTATCCTTTTTATGCTTTATATAGGGACCCAAGAAACCAGTTTATTAAACCTGTTTTATTATCACTTGGTTCCCGTTTTTATAAAGAAGATTATAATCACCTACTGTCCCTTTCAACCCCAGTGATATGTAGCGCAGTACTTAGTTTTATTAGAGTGGCCCTTGCTATCAGAAACCGCTATTGAATGTTACTCCTTGTGGTGTCACTGATACATTTACATGCATTTTATGAAATGCTGAAACAGTTAAATTGTTTATCCTTAAAAGTATCCTGATCCCAATATGTATTATGTACTGTGGAGTCCAAGATGAATTTTATGTCTTTTAAATATGTTAAATGTTTTTTGTTAAATATATGTATACTTTTATGATTCTAAAGTTATTCTAATGATGATGATGATGATGAGTCCCTTACCCTAGAAGTCAGTTTGCAGAACGGGAAGGATGGGTGGGACGGTGAGGAATCCATAACTAATCTATGTCTCTTACAGATAAATCGTTGTTGAAGGTAAGTAACTTGTTCATCTGAAAGAGACAATTAGTTATAGATTCCTCACCTTAGAATAGGTACCCTAGCAATACCAACCCCGGAGGTGGGTCTGGGAACTAAGTTCACACCAGAAAGTCCTGGAGAACAGAACCGTCAAAAAAGATGTCTCTCCAGTAGTAGAGGTTACAGTTGCTCTGGTAGAGTGGGCAGTCCTAATGGAGGTTCCCTTTTTGCCAAAGAAAAGCAGATTTTGATGCACAGGACAACCCATCAAGAGATAGTACGTTTGTGCACGGCCCGACCTTTCTTGGCACCCACATAACCCACGAAGAGTTGATAGTCCACCCAGAACTCTTTAGTGCAGTCCTCTTTGGAAGGGAGCGGAGGCAGGAAGAAGGTGGGCAATGTGATGGTCTGACCTATTTGGAAAGAGGCAACCACTTTGGGCAGAAAAGAGGGCCTAGTGAGAAGGACCACTTTGTTTGGATGAACTGCAAGAAAAGGAGGCTTCGATGGAAAGAGCTGAAGCTCAGTCACCCTGCAAGCAGATGTGATGGCAAGCAGGAAAGCGGTCTTCAAGGTAAGAAGACGAAGAGGACAATTATGTAGTGGCTCGAAGGGAGCTGATCAGGAAGGCGCAGAAAGGGAGAGATGGCCGAAAGGTAGCCTTTAAGAGTGCCTAGAGCAGAGCCCTGCTGAGACAAAGATAGAAAGAAGAGGAGAACCTCCGAAAGAGAGGCAGTAAGGGGATCCACAGCCTTTGCTGTGCACCATGCCACAAATTTGTGCCATCTATAGGAGTATACCATTTTAGTGGAGGGACGCCTGGCTGCCAAGATAACGTTACAGACTTCAGGAGAAAGGTCGAAAGCTGTCAACTGTCACCGCTCAATCTCCTCGCAAGGGGGTGGAGGCTGGACTGGTTCAGGTGGAGGACCGTCCCCTGCTACTGCGATAGAAGATCCTCCTAAAAAGGTAGTCTGATCGGAGGATCGATGGCCATGCTCAAGAGCTCGGGGTACGAGACTCTTCGTGCCCAGTCCGAAGCCACAAGAATGACTTGGGCCCGGTGGTTGCGCGTATTCTTCTTCGGCACTCTGGATAGAAGTGGTACAGGAGGCCGTAGTTCCACTCATGACGAAAAACGTTGATGAGCGAGTACCGCCTTGGAAATTCCAACGGGCAGAACTCAATCAATCAATCAATCAAGGACATTTATAGAGCGCACTACTTACCCGGAGGGTCTCAAGGCGCTAGGGGGGACGGGGGTGCTGCTACTGCTCGAACAGCCAGGTCTTGAGCTTCTTCCTGAAGGAGAGGTGGTCTTGGGTCAGGCGCAGGTCGGTCGGGAGGGAGTTCCAGGTCTTGGCGGCCAGGTGGGAGAAGGACCTTCCTCCTGTTGTCGTTCTTCGGATGCGGGGGACGGCGGCGAGGGCGTGACTGGCTGATCGGAGGTGGCGTTTGGGAGCGTAGAAGTTGATGCGGTTGTTGAGGTAGCTCGGGCCTAGATCGTGTAGGGCTTTGTGTGCGTGGGTGAGGAGACGGAAGGTGATTCTCTTGTTGATGGGGAGCCAGTGCAGGTCTCTCAGATGTCCGGAGATGTGGCTGCGTCGGGGGATGTCGAGGATGAGTCTGGCTGAGGCGTTCTGGATCCGCTGGAGTCTCTTCTGGAGCTTGGCGGTGGTTCCGGCGTCATTGCGTGTTCTCTTTGGTGGCAAACAGATCTAACAAAGGCTCTCCCCAATGCTGAAAGAGACCTTGCACCACCTCCGAGTGAAGACGCCATTCGAAGGTCGAAACGATTCGGCACCACCCTCACTGAGGCCAAGGGTTTCCCTGTGTGGAATTACAAAGATACTAAAAGATTTCTTACTAAGCTAGATTGAGACAGCTTTTCCTTGAACTTTGACAGGCTCTCTCTGACCTTATCATTTGGACCTAAGAATGACCACAGTATCAAGGGCGTACAAATTAACAAGACCCGATACTTTACAAATTTATTTATCAAAAACCAACTAGAGGAAGATCCATGAAATTGATGCAATGCATGACTTTTTTTTGCTGTCACTATATATATAACTTTATGTAAATTGTCTGTTGAAAAAGTCTTTGTCATGTTTGTATATTAGTGTTTCTGTCAAAAAAAGAAAACCAAAGAAAAAAGAAAACAAACCCTTTTAATAAATTGAACTGAGTTTTGGTTTTTAAACTAATGACTGTATGATGGCTTCAATGTAAATGTACCAAACGTCGTTGATTAATTCAAACGTACCTGAAGGCGAAATCAAATGACCTATGGTAAAAAAGAATTGAGCATTGATGGTCCAAGAGGTACACACTAATTGTCTTACTCGTGATCCATCAGGCACCGGCGGCTGAGTTCATACTCCCTGACGTTCAGGGGACCTGCCAGGTGTTGAACTACCAGGGAATATGACCTGATGTTCCAGTCATGTCCATAGGGGAAGAGCCTCTTGACAAAGGGTCCACAACCCAACCCAACCCAACCCAACCCACCCTGTTTGTTGCAGTACAGCATGGCAGTGGTGTTGTCTGTGAACACCTGCACTACTCTTCCTTTTACAGAAGGAAGACATTCCTTCACTGCAAGACGGATCACCCAGAGCTCCAAAAGGTTGACGTGGAGACCGGAACCCACTGGAGACCAGAGAGCCCTAATCTCCACCTCTCCCAGGTGGCCACCTCATCCCAGGAGCGACGCATCTGTCACTACTGTGAACTCTGGTAGGGAAAGGGGGAGGGATCTACCACTGACCCAATCCTGGTTTATGAGCCACCACTGCATTTGACATGCGGTCCCCTCCAAGATCTGGACGACATCGGAAAGATTCCCCTGATTCTGCGCCCACTGGGAATTCAGGCCCCACTGCAGAGTCTGCATATGCCACCTGGCATGATCCACCAGCAGGACGCAGGAGGTCATGAGGCCCAGCAGCCTCAGGGTTAGCCTCAGCGAAATCCGGGATAGAGGCTGAAACATTGGTATCATAGCCCAAATATCATGGACTCCCTGCTTTGGAGGATAAGCCCAAAACTGCGAGGTATCCAGAACTGCTCTGATGAAAAGAAGCTTCTGAGAGGGAATCAGGTGTGACTTCGGCATGTAGATATTGTACCCCAGCGAGTGAAGGAGGGAGGTCGTAGTCTGGAGGTGGGATGAGTTCGCCTTCAACAGCAAGTCGTCAAGATAGTGGAAGACTGGAACCCCTGATCTGCGCAGATGCGCTGCGAAGACTGGAACCCCTGATCTGCGCAGATGAGCTGTGTCCACTGCAATCAGTTTCGTGAACACCCGAGGGGCACTTGTAAGGCCAAAGGGGAGCACGGTACGCTGAAAATGCTCTTGGCCTTCGCAGGTAGCCCCTGTAGGCTGGCAGGACTGTGGAAATCGAAAATAACTTCTGTTAGCCTTAAGCTGAAGCCATCTTGTTTGTGGCATCCATTTTGTTAGCTTCTGTCTTCACTGTTGCTTGCCTTTCTATTCTGCTTGTGTCATCAACTTTAGTTACCTCCTGTATTGAACAAAGGCCTGTAGCTGCAGAAATGCACCTGGTTAAAGATGTAAATGTTGACTGGCTGCTGTAAGCAGTTCTGTTCTCCCTCCCACTTTGCTGACTAAGTGATCTCTAATTTGCCCATGTTTGTTGGTAACAATTCCTATGTAGGCCTGTACTTTCTATTTGTAACTACAAGCTTACTCTGCAACAAACTCTGTATATAAGCACCATGGTGTGTGTATTCAATGTACTACCTCCTGGAACATTTGTTAGCTATGTAATTCTACTGTATTCACTGTTGCTTGGCTTTCCATTCCGCCTATGTCATCAACTTTAGTTAACTCCTTCTGTACTGGGCCAAAGCAATGTATGTGCTGAGCAACGGCCTGTAGCTGCTGAAATGCACCTGAATAAAGATGTAACTGCCGACTATTTATGGCTGCTGTAAGCAGTTCTACTCCCCATCCCACCATCCCACTATGCTGACTTAAGTGATCTCCCATCTGCCCATGTTTATCAGTAACTATTCCTGTGTAGGCCTGTACCTTCTATTTGTAACTACAGGCTTACCCTGCAACAAACTCAGTATATAAGCACCATGGTCTGTGTATTCAATGTACTACCACCTGGAACACTTGAGGGTGTTGTATGGATGTGGTCCCACTCATGAGTGATTAATAAACTTGTTATTTGAATTCCAGCGTCAGCGCCAAACTCTATTTTGTTGGTCTACGGACCCGTAGACAGAGAAGGGGGACCCCTGCACCGGTGTGTTCATTAAAAGGCACATTTCCACAGTTTGGTGCCCAACGTGAGGCCTCATCGGAGACGCGGCCGTCCAGAGGAGTGGTCTTGACAGAAGAGTGGAATTTTGCTGAGGAGATGTCCTACATGAGGAGACCCTTGTCTTTGCAGACCGAAATTATTTTTCCGGTTTTCTCGATTTGACCCTCCAGGTGGTGGCAGGTCCAGACTGTGGTATCCTTTGGCGTTATTTTTGCAGTGACCATTAGGTCGACCAAGAGATCGGCAGTTGGAAGTTGGAGACTCTTGTTTGGTAAGTCGCTGAAGCGGCACTCTTGACTTGCTTGGCCAATATTCTGGTTTTGTTTGTTTGATTTATTTTTTGCAAAAGATAAAGGCAGGTAATGTGGATATTTTTCTCTACTTTTGAACATTTTGGAAAAGTAATATATTACAAAAACTTGGTAGCATGCCTGTTTCCAGCACACCCTGTAGGCTGTGTTGCTGTCTTGGAGGTAGCAAAATGGATTTAGACAGAAGTCAGCTGGCTCCCCCAGAGGGGACACTTAATAGGCATATGTACATTAAATACGGTATTTCTTCCATAAAGTATAGTACACTGTGGAACAAATATACGAAAAAGGATCCTGATCTCTATTGGCCAGTAAATGGGTAATTTGACTTTAAAAAGATTCAATATGTAGAACAGTGTTTGTTTAGAAGAAAAAGTTGACAAGATATGTTTGATTGTGTACGACTGTGGGAGAAAGAAGTGTAAGAGAGAGTGAGGAAAGAAGAAGCTATAGCAGGAAAACAACAGCATAAAACAATATATCGAAAAGCGTTAGAATTTAAAAATAAAGAGAAGAAGGTAATAAAAGAAAAAGAGGAAAGGGAGCGTTGTTTAGAGGTAACTGGCCAGTACCCTATTAGGCGCCCCATTTATCCTATACTTAATAAACCTCAGGATGATTCCATCTTGTTAGGTCGACCTCCGCCCCTTATAAGTTTCCCTCTGCCCCTGAGGATGATTTTTCCAATGAAGAACATATTTCTTTAAACGATAAAGACATAGATAAGCAAGATGTGCGTCAGACTCGCTTTACTTTGACTGTTGACGAAAAAGCCAATATTAGATCCACTGCTCACAAAGAAGCTTATGGGACTACTTCTACTCCAGACTTGTAGCGATGGTACAGCAGTGGAAAGATTTAGAGCAGTTTTATTTTGCAGAGAAGTTTACCTGGTAAGTAATACTTGGTTTTAGAAACGTTTCTAAAAACTTAGAGCCAAGGATATTAATTCTGGTTATAAACAATTAAGTGATGGAACTTTCCTTTTGTCAAATATATCTGATCTAATTAGGCGAGTAGTTAAATTAAGACATGATACACTACGTTTAAAAGCGGAGCAAAAATCAGCTAATGAAGTTAAAACTGTGCAAACAGTTCAGACCCCCGCGCCAAAAGAAGAAGTTTCGGGGACAGACAATGACCCTAGTGATACTGTAGTTGCTGTGAGACCTTTGCGTGACGATGAGCCTTTGTATGTTCCTCCGAAGGGTGCAGGAACAAGTGCTGATAAAGATTCAGAAGATGCAAAGGGATATTTTGTTTATAATTAGGTATATGCTCCTTGGAGTAGAGCAGACATTATGGCTCTTAAAGCCACTTTGCCCGATCCGCTGAAAAATCCTGCCGCTTTCTATGAAGAACTGGAAGGAGCCATTAGCTCCTGCACTATGACCTTGCCAAATATCGATATGTTTTTTGGACTTATTTTGAACCCTGATATGTGGAGAACAATTCGGAAAATAGATGATAATGTAGCATATGGTGATACTTGGGTGCATTTAGAAGAAATAGATGCGGCTAGGGAACCTGCTCAGAAACCACAACAGGAGATATTAGATCTTCCCAAAGCTATCGTGACTAAGTTAAAAACTCTCATAACCCCTAAGAAAATAGATTGGACAATGTTAGCTTCTTGTAAAGAGAAAGCGGATGAGTCCGTTTCTGTTTTCTTTACACGATTTGGAGAGACATTCCATAATTTTAGTGGGTAGTCATTGACAGATGACACAGATAAGCATTTGTTCGTACACAAATTTGTTGCTAACATGTTGCCAGAAATAGCTAGTCGCCTCAAGGCCAGCGAGAGTTCGAGGACTACGTCTTCCCCAGTCTCCATTTTGACTATGGCCCAGTATTATGAGCGTCAGGAATTGGAAGCAAAAGGCAAAGAGGATAAGAAGGTTAAGGATTTAAAGACTAAAGTTATGTTTGCTCAAGTATATAGTCTACCATTCAGAGGTGGTGGTAGAGGCGGACGTGCAGTATATACTCCTTGTGTACTCCCTTTCTCTCGGGCAACTTTGTCTTCTGATCAGTGTGCTTATTGTAAAGAGATTGGACATTGGCGTTCCGAGTGCCCCCTTTTGCGAGGTCAGCAGTATCAACGGAGTAGAGGAAACATGAGAGGACACACAGGGTATTCGGGACAAAGGGGAGGAATAGGAAGTTGTCCCAGGTTTGAGGCAGTTGAACATGGACCAAATTATTCTAATACTTTTGACAGACGGAATCAATATCAAATGTCAGATTATTCGGCTGATGGTCTTCGGGATTCTGATTATGTATAGGAATGCCTAGGATGGGGTAAGGAACCGGTTGAGGTCCCAGTATATCAGAAAGTTCCTTATGTTGATGCAAACGTCTGGTCTCTACTGATCGGTTTCTGGTTGATACAGGAGCTACTCGTAGTGCTCTGTCTAAAAAATTGGTTCCTAGGGCTCCCCTGTCTGGCGCAATGATAACATCGATAGGATTCGATGAGACACCTATATCTAGCCCACTGTCAAAGCCATTTGCATTTAGCCTTAATAAATTCACTGCAGAATGTCCATTTTTGCTTTCCCCTACTACGACAGATAATATCGTGGGCATTGATATGCTTAAATATTTTCATGCTACAATACGTTGTTCCCCAGAAGGTGTGCGTGTTATCTTAAATTATAACTATCCAATGGTTGAGAGGTCTTGTCTCTTTAAAGAAGATATTGCTCTGGCATCTTTACCTAGTACTTTATGGGCTACATCAGATACCGATGTGGTACAAATGGTTATCCCACCAGTAAATATTCAAGTGAAGGAAGGTGCTTTATTGCCTCGACAACCCAAATATAAAATATCTTGGGAAGGCGAAGAAGCATTGACGCACATTGTTCAGGATTTGATCAAGGTGGGGGTTGTGAAAGAAGTCCCTTATAATACCTGTAATAGCCCTATCCTTCCTATTTTGAAAAGAGACAGTGATACTAAAATGTATAGATTCTTTATTGATTAACGAGAGATTAACAAAATTGTGGTGCCCCAATACCCGGTAGTCTTGGACATCACAACCCTTCTTTCTATGGTTCCGCCTACTGCCACTACATTTAGTCTAATTGATTCAATACCTATTCACCTCGACAGCCGTTATTTGTTCGGCTTTACTATGAATAATAGATCATACAGATTCTGTAGAGCTCCAAAAGGGTATACAGAGAGTCCTAGCACTTATAGCCAGGCATTGAAAAGGCAGCTTGATTCTTTTCCTGTACTGAAAGGGGGGGCTCTTATTCAATATGTCGTTGACATCTTGGCGGCTGCCGATACCCCTGAACAGTGTAAAGAAGGAACACTATCCTTGTTATCATTTCTTGCCTCTCATCATCACAAAGTCTCTCGGAAGAAGTTGCGATTTTGTAGACAGCAGGTTACCTATTTAGGTCACCTCCTGTCAAAGGAGGGAAGTGCATTCACACCAGATCGCATTCAGACCATTTGAGACACTCCTGTACCCCGTACTCAGAAGGATGTCCGTGCATTGATTGGCCTTACTTCTTTCTGTAGGGAGTGGATCCCTAGCTTTTCGTACATTATTAGACCCTTGTTAGCCCGTTTGACTAAAGACACTCCGATGCCTCTCCCATGGTCTACTGAATGCCAGAATGCGTTCCAACAGTTACATCTCTTTGTTCTGCACCAGTATTAGAAACTCCAGACTACATTAAGACTTTCACACTCTATGTACATGAGAAGGAAGGTTGTGCTCTCTCGGTTTTAACAGACACGCGGTGATAAACAACGTCCTTGTGCATATTTCTCAGCTGTCCGTGATCCAGTTGCCCGTGCGCTGCCTGGTTGTTTTTGAGCGGTTGCGGCAGCAGCTGTGTCCATACGACAGAGTGAGGGAATAGTGTTGTCACATAGATTGTTTGTGTTAGTACCTCATTCAGTCGATGCCTTGCTAAATCAAAAGAAAACACAGCATCTGACTAGTGCCCGTTTGACAGGATGTGAATTGATACTTTTGGCCCCTCATATCACATTGAAAAGATGTTTGACTCTGAATCCTGCTACATTATTGCCACTTCCAGCTACTCAGTCTCAGTAACATGACTGTATATCCCTTACTGAAGAACCAACAAAGGGTTTTGTTGACGTACAAGATACACCTCTTTCTAACGTTGATGGGGAATTGTGGGTTGATGGGTCCTGCCTGAAGTTGCCTGATGGTACTACATCTGCTGCTTATACAATTACAACACTTCAGACAATAGTTGAGACAGCTCCTATCGCACACAAGTCAGCTCAAGCAGCCGAGTTGATAGCACTGACAAGAGCATGTGAGCTTATTACAGATTTGCTTATTAACATTTACACTGATAACCAATGCACCTTTGGCATGGTACATAGCTTAGGGCATCTTTGGAAATAAAGAGGCTTTCTTACTTCACATGGGACACAAATAGTGCATGGGGACTTAGTACATAATCTCCTTGCATGCCTTGACCTATCCTAAGAAAGTGGCAATTGTTAAATGTAGCAAACACAAGAAAGTGATCGATAAAATTGGAGCAGGTAATGCCTTTGCGGATTACACAGCTCGGGAGACCGCAATGCAGAGAAGTGCCACATCTATGTATGTAGTTAAATCACAGGCTCAACCTTGGCATGATGCCAGGCAAGAAGTGCTGGACATGCAACAATCTGTGTCTGTCAATGAATTAGACCAATAGTTCAAGGAGGGAGCATTGGATGATGAGGGCTGCTGGAGGAATTAAGAAATGTCAAAATGGAAGTTACCCACAGCCTATTTACACCCTATGATTCATATGCTACATGGGCCAGCACATGTTGGAGAATCCTCAATAGCAAAGCAACTTATGCAAGTTTGGGATCATCCAGATATTGTCGGTATGGCTCAGAAAATACTCCAGTCTTGTCTGATCAGTCTCCAGTATAATCCTGGAAAGGGAGCACAAACTCCAACAGGAGGGTTCGCAATACCTACTGCACCTTTTGAGGTTCAGCAAATGGATTATATCCAGCTTGAATGCTGTAATAATCTGAAGTATGCTCTGGTAGTGGTTTGTGCCTTTAGTAAATGGGTGGAGGCATACGCTACGAAAGATAATACAAATGCAAAAAGAACAGTTGATGGACATCCCCTTTGGTTTTGATACAAAAGATAATACAGCTCTTACCACAGCATTCGGCATTTGTCGTGTTTTGTGGAGTGACAATGGACCCCATTTCATTGGGCAAGTTGTTGAGTATCTCATGAGAGGGTTGGGAATTAAGCAGAAATTTCATGCTGCTTTTCACCCACAATCAGCAGGACTAGTGGAATGTTAAAACTCTACCCTCAAATTGAAATTGGCTAAGATACAGGCTTTGAATTGGCCTGATGGCCTTTAGCATTGCTATCCATTAGATCGATACCACATACACGATTTGGCCTCACACCGTATGAGGTCGTTTTTGGAAGGCTAATGAATATTTGGGGTATTCCTAAGCCACGTCCTATACATGATGTACCCAATGTATTAATGAATGATTTTTTGTCTCAGTTGACTGGCAGTTTGTCTTCTATTTATCAACAGGTTCGGGAAACTCTTCCAGACAGGTCGCAAGGTGAGGGCCACTGCTTGTGCCCCGGTAACTTTGTGGTTATACAGTCCTTCCAGAGAGCCAGCTCCCTAGCGCCGAGATGACGAGGCCCTGAGCAAGTGCTGCTGGCTACCAGGACTGCAGTTCGAGTGGCGAACCGGAAGAACTGGGTTCATGCGACACATTGCCATAAGGTGTTGCAAGACCTAGTAAGCCCAGCTGGGTTGGAAGATGCGCCATCTTGGTCACCAAGAATGGACAAGCTGTGTCACCTGAAGGATCTGAGGAGGTCTTCCCGGACTACACGATTCCTGGTACATCCCGATATCAGTTGCAACCCAGGAAGAAAGACACTTCATCTTTGAAAAAGACTGTTTGAGCCACTGTCCTGGGTGGTTAAAGCCGGACTACAAAGGGGGGTAGCCTTTTAGTGACTACTCGTCTCAACCTCAGTGAAGAAATCAACGCCTGCCCAGGACTTTAGGGCACCATCTGTTTTGCTGTTTGTCAACGAAATGAATATGCCTAAAGAAAAGAAACCAGCTGCTGCAAGAGTTTGTAGCAAAAGAACAATGATTGTTACTGGACTCACTTTGACTGTTGTTGTTGTTGCTGCATTAACATGGATTGTAGAGGAAGTAGCCCCTGTCCGAAATCTACCAACTGCTACTACTCCTGTCCCCATTGAACACCATTACTGTCAGCTCTATGTATATTTGTTGCTATTCTTTTCACTTGTTGCCTATATATCCAATGCGGCCCGATGTTCTGTTCCATTTGTGTTTCTACTTGCACCTCGTGTATACCGACTAAACAAAATGCTAAGAATGTAAATGCCCCATTAGCAAGTAATCAAGAAATCAATGAAATGATGCAGATTGACATAAATGATATTTTTCGTATTCCTTCGAAAGTATAAGAACATGTCGTCAGCATATGCTAAAAGGGTCGTCTTCGAAAACCATTTCTGTTAGCTTAACGCTGAAGCCATCTTGTTTGTGGCATTCATTTTGTTAGCTATGTAATTCTTCTGTATTCACTGTTGCTTGCTTTTCTATTTCGCCTGTGTCATCAACGTTAGTTAACTCCTTCTGTACTGGGCCAAAGCAATGTATGTGCTGAGCAACGGCATGTAGCTGCTGAAATGCACCTGATTAAAGATGTAACTGCCGACTATTTATGGCTGCTGTAAGCAGTTCTACTCCCCATCCCGCCATCCCACTATGCTGACTAAGTGATCTCCCTTCTGCCCATGTTTATCGGTAACTATTCCTGTGTAGGCCTGTACCTTCTATTTGTAACTACAGGCTTACCCTGCAACAAACTCAGTATATAAGCACCATGGTCTGTGTATTCAATGTACTACCTCCTGGAACTCTTGAGGGTGTTGTATGGACGTGGTCCCACTCATGAATGATTAATAAACTTGTTATTTGAATTCCAGCTCCAGTGCTAATCTCTATTTTATTGGTCTACGGACCCGTGGAAAGAGAAGGGTGACCCCTGCACCGGTGTGCTCATTAGAACGCACATTTCCACAGGAAGAGTAGGGGTCCTGCAAATCCAAAGCTACCATCCAGTCTTCGGGCTCGAGGGCAGACAGGACCTAAGCCAACGTGAGCATCTTGAACTTCTCCTTCCGAAGGAAGCGGTTGAGGTCCCTGAGGTCTAAGATAGTACGCAGGCCTTTGTCCTTCTTGGGTACCAGGAAGTAATGGGAGTAGCAACCACAACCTACTTTTGGCACAGCTACACTTTCGTAATCTCCCTTGGCCAAGAGAGCTGCAACTTCCTGGCGGAGAAGGGCCAAGTGATCCTCCGACATGCAATGGAGTGCTGGTGGCATGGAGGAAGGAGTAGTCTCGAAGGGGCGGGAGTAGCCCCTTCAGACTATCTGCAAAACCCACCATGTCCAACGTGATGTTTTGCCAGTGGGGGAGTTGATGGCGGATCCTGCCGCCCACTGGCAACTGGTGGTCCTGAAAGGTCGTAATAGGAGGGTTTGAAAACTGCTGAAGAGGGGTGATGGATGGGCTGGCCCTCCCACTGCCCCCTAAACCCACATCGCTGGTTCCCACATCTGCGGCTATGCAGAGGCTGGGTAGCTTGCAGAGCCCTGTGGCCAGATCGGGAGGAATGTGCAGGGGGGACACCCTTTCCGTAACCACAAAAGGGGAAAAAAGCAGATTGCGGGGGCGAGAGGTTGCCGCGAGGCCCAAGGATCAGGCCGAAGCCCTAGAATTCTTGAAATGCTCGAGCCCTGAGTCCGCCTTGTCTTCTGACAAGTGACGGCCATCAAAGGACATGTCAAAAAGGGTGGCTTGGACATCTCCAGATAAATCAGATGCCCTCAAGTAGGCGTAGCGCCTTAAGGCTACTGATGTGGAAACAGTTCTGCCCAGAGAGTAAGCAGTATCCACTCCACTCCGAATGGCGAACTCAGCTGCGTCTCGACCCTCTGCAACTGCGCAGTTTAGAACGTCCCTGGGCACTGTGGCAGCACTTGCACAACTGTATCACACACTGTATGGGAATAGCGACCAAAGAGGCATGTGGTGCTCACCGACTGCAGCGCTAAGCTGGCAAAAGAAAATATCTTCTTCCCAAGGTGGTCCAGCTTCTTAGATTCCTTAACGGGGGGGTGCAGTAGGGAACGCGCCCTTAGAAGACGAGGCTTAGATCACCAAGCTCTCAGGGTAGATTGTTGGGAGAGGAAAAGTGGGTCATCCGGGGCCAGGCGGTGGCATCGGGCAACCATCCTACCCAGAGGAGCCCCTGCACTGGGCTTGGACCTCGTGCCCAGAAGGACATCAGTGAGGGCTTCATTAAAAGGCAGAAGGGGCTCCGAAGAGGATGCTGCCATTTGAAGTATCTCTGTTAGGAGGTTAGTCCTGACTGCCACCGTAGGAAGCTCCAGGCCCAAGGCCTCAGCCGCCCAATGCAACACCACCACGTACGAAGCTCCCTCTTCCATAGCCACAGTGGGGGGGGGGTGGAGTGGGGGGAGGGGAGAAGAACATGCCGAGGTCTGGGGAGGTTTCCAAACAACTGGCATCACCCAGTTCTTTTTGCCAGTCTGGCTCCTCAAGCTGGTGGGCAAAAAGGTCTCCAGACTCCTCCCAGTCCTCCCCACCCTCCTCTGGCTGTCACTCAGGGTGCCAGGGAACACCAGGGATGAACAGCGGTACAAAAGTACCCCCTGGTGCCAGAACCGACGTCGGGCGACGTCGGTCCGGCTCAGAGTCCAAGTCGGGGGTGAGGCTGGGGTCGACGCCTGTTGGGGGAATAACCGGCGTCGGGGTGTTGTCACTGGAATCGGTGCCGGGGAAGGTACCGTGAGGTCAACCAGTGACGATACGGATCCAGGCCTGGTTCCTCAGGGGCCCTCTTGGAGCCGAAGCCACCGGCATCAAAGGCCTAGGGCCCCCAGCTGAGTTTGCGGGCCTGAAGATGCGCTGGCGGAGTCGGGCAGCCCAAAGATGCTGTGAAGCGCTTTGTAAAAAGCTTGAAGCTGGGCAGGGGGGCGCTCCTACTCCTGGAAATGGATGGAAGCGTGGAGACGTCCCAGAAGCGGACTTTGAAGACAGAGCCGAGAGCGACGACACTCCAGGTCCCACGTCGCATCAGCCGACGGACGGGGAGAAGGTGAAGAGCGACGATGCTTCTTCGCATTCTTCTTGTGCTTTTACTTACCCAAGGAATGCAAAGACTTCGATGACGAGTGGTGGTGGCTCTGCAACTGGTGCCGAGACCTTTCTCTCGACCTCGACCTGTAACGACGTGGAGCAGACTGCCGGGTCTCCAAAAGCTTTCAGGACTGCTCACACAAAGACTTCAGATACATGGCCCGGCAGTCGGAGCAGGACTTTGGGTCGTGGTCGCGGTCGCGTTCCAGGCACCAAAGGCACACACAGTGTGGATCCATAAAGGACATCAACTTGTGACAAGAGTCACAAGGCTTGAAGCCGGCCTGATATTGAGACATCCCGGAGTCAATAGACTCAAAAAAGATGTCGACAAAAGTCGTAAAAAGTTTAGTCGAAAAATGACAAAGGGCAAGCTCTCTCCAGATCTGCGCTGGCTGGTGCTGAAAAAAAAGAACTGAAGTCATCGCACAGGGGCGGCATGTAAGCAGACACCGCAACATCATCCCAGCGACCAAGAAGCAGACGACAGACTCAGAGTCGACCGACTTCACCTACAGACGCGCAGGTGTACTGCTACAGAAAAATCCTCCAGATCCAGTCTGACGTCTGAGGGTAATTCTAAGGTAAGGAATCTATAACTAATGGTCTCTTTCAGATACAATAGAGTAAAAGGCAATAAACTAAATAAAACTAAAATGACAAAAAAACAATAAGTGAGACTAGAGATCTGAAATTCTTAAAGTTTTAAGTCGGAATAGCTCCAAGAAGCATAATTTTATATATATATATATATATATATATATATATATATATATATATATATATATATATATATATATATATATATTCACTGAAAAAAACATAGGTTTCACACACGTTATAGTTAGGAATTAGTATTTAAAAAACCTTAGAAATTCACTGAAAAAACCATAGGTTTCACACATGTTATAGTTAGCTGGAGATATTTCACTCATACAAAATCTTTGAAATTCCCCCGTTATAGTTAGTTCTGCTATATGACGTCACATATTACATCACTCATGACATGGTCAGTGACATCACTCCTGACATCACTGATGACATCTCAAATAATATCTCTGATGACATCACTGATGACATCATCCATGAATGTGTGTTTTTCTGAAAATTAAATATGTTTTATATATGTATATCTCAAGGTCGATGGAAGAATAAATGGGTGTATAAGTGTCTATACGGATGATTTTTTGTGTAAAATTGATTGTATAACTGTCTGATTAATTGTATCTTAGTGAATACATGGGTTACTGAGCACTTTGTGTATAAGTGGCTGCATGGGTTGGTGAGTAGCTACATGAGTGTCTATATAGGTTATTAGTTGTTTTTTGGGTATCACTATGAGTGTATGAGTGTCTGTATGGATCGGTGGGGGATATTACTTAGCACATGGATGCATGAATGAGTGACTCACTGTTTGTATGTATTTTGAAGACAGCATGTGTGCAGGACTGTATAGGTGGATGAGTGTGTGAATGGGTGTGTTAGTGAGTGAATGACTGTCTCAATAGTGTCTTTATGAGTAAGTACATATGCTTTAAACTACTATATGTGAGTATTGATGTATGTAAGTGAGTATATGTGAGAGTGAGAGATTGGAAGAGTTCCTGTATAAATAAGTATGTGTTTCTATAAGTGATTATTTAAGAGAGTAAGTATGTGTATGTTTCTGTAAAAGTAAGTGTAGTGGTTTGTGTATATCTGTATATGCAAGTAAATGGATTATTTGCATGTGTGAGTATGTGTGTGAGTAACTCTATGGATGAGTGTCGGTGTCTAACAGCATGTATAGGGGTATGAGTACATATGAAGAGTGATTACATGTATGAGTGACTATATAGAAGTGTTGGTGAATGAGTGGATGTGTATGTAGACCGGTTTCTGGCATTCCAGCCGTCTTCAGCCCAGCTTGCTTGAATCCAGTGGCAAAGTGAGCAAGGGATTCACGTCTGAGCATACCCTGCCACACTTATGACGGCCAAAAGCGGTACAAAAAGGGGTGGTGATGGACGGAGCATCAGAACCAATCAAACACTCACACCCAGTCAAAAGATCTGGGCTTGATCCATCACCGTTCTTTAGCCCACTCTGCCACCCCAGTTCAGACATGGCTATATGCAAATCAGTCTGACCCTGTCTCTCATGGGAACAGTCCAGCCCGAACTGCCAAGCCATGCCTTCCCTGGACCGGAAACGGACGATGCTGGCAGCGGCGGTCCCCCACCTGGCTGCAGGCGGTCGGAGCACTACAGCCAGCGCCTCTTCTTCGCGGCTGTGGCCAGCCGCGCGCCGCTTTGATTTCTCAGCCCAGCCCTGCCGGCCTCGTGGCCCTTCCCCGTGACGTCACAATGCCTCCGCCCCGCACCAGTCCTTCCGACTCCTTCCATTGGTTTCTGAAACTGTACTTTTTCGTTACGTCACGCTCCGCCCACTTGTTCCCTTTGCCCGGGAGTTACTGTGTGACGTCACACTAATTCCGCACACTATTTCATACGTTTGGCAAAACGTGCTCAGGCTGCGGGGTGACGTCGTAGCCCTTAGCCGCCGAAGTATCTTTGTGAGTAACGTCGTCGTAAATATGTCCTACTCTACGGTCCCCAGAGCTGCCAAAGAACGTTTTTACACTGCTTCACAAGCCCTTGTTTCCAGGTGTTCTCCGGAAGTGCTGTGGTGACATCACGATACTTTTATGGAAAGGGAGCAGCTGTTCTGGTCAGCAGCCCCAGTTCAATATCGCCGGGCGCGAAACAGCGCGGTGGGAGCGCACGAGACAACACGCAGTCGCCGTGCGCGTACACATCAGCTAGAGCGACGCAAGCTGAAGATCGCCGGAGGAGACACGCCGACCACTGAGTCTGCCTGCTGCCGAGACTGACCCGCTGCGGTGCGGAAAGAGCCCGGTGAGTGGGGGGGGGATGTGTGTGTGCCTGTGTGTGTGTGTGTGTGAACAGCATGCCATCTCTTGTCTCACTGTAAGCAGTGAAACTGAATGCTGGTTTGCCTGCGGGACAGTAGATGTGCGTGCGCGTCCACGGTCCGAATCGCCGCGCGTGCCCCGGTCTGTCTTCCTTGAGACCCAACTCCACAGCAATAGGTCTCGAGCGAGACCTAAAAAAGCTGCTTTGTTGAAAAAGCAGTCACAGACATGGTGGTCTGCTGACCCCACAGGCCACCAACCCTCTGAGTGCTAGTCATTCCCAAATGGGGTTGCAAATTTCGACTGCCTCATGTATATTAATGAGGCATGCAATTTGCAACCCCATTGGGAATCGCAAACAGTGTCTGAGACACTGCTGTACATTTAATTCAGTCGCAATTTGACGCAATTTGCGATTCTCAAATGTGAATGTTCGTACATTTGGCCCTAATTGTTTCATTATTTTCTAGCTAGTCCCACTCCTGAGATGCAGTATTGGGATTTTTAGTTTGTACTACGTAGAGCAGATAGGACAGTCACATGGAAAATAGATTCTGGTTGCTAGTCCCTGCAAGAACATGTCAAGATTAAATTTCTACATGTCCTGCTTCATCATCATAAAATCTTTATTTGGTTGACAGAAACCACCGTCGAAGAGTACAAGATACATAAATATAAAATATTCTTAGTAAAATGTATCCAATAAAAAAGATAATCAATAAAACAGCTGCAGCCCAGCAGCCAGGACCGTACATAAGCTTATCTGGTCTCAATCTCCTGGACACCAGGGCAGCTCGTAAGAAGCATAAAACAGCAATCATGACATATTGATAAGAGAGCATCTGGAGGTAGACCAAGGCTGGCCTTACCTAAGAGAAATTCGGGGTTTTAACAGGGGGACTAAAAACAACTTCCTATGCCTACTAAAATAGCTGTAAAATATCACAAAATGGAAAGTGTGCTGTGGGACATATTGTCGGAGCTGCAGGGTAGCCGAACATCAGGCAAAGCCCAACCACTATAAGAGGCCTAAAGATGATGAAGTGAGTTAAACCTGAACCTGGCCAGGGGGAACCATTCTCGCTGAAGGCAAACCTGAGTTAGATACTGCTCCATAACCTGAACGTTTTTCAGGAGCATAGGTCATAGAACCGATGATTTCTGCAGCTCACGCTGCTCTCTATCCATGAGGGCTCAATCCAGGAACAACCTCTTTACACACAAACATTCTCAAGAGGACAGCGACTTGAGGTCATCAAAGATATCAGCCCTCCCCAAAGAGGCAAAAGCAGCCTTCACATAGGTTAGCCATTAGATTTAGTCCGCCCGATAGAGGGACAAACAGTTTGCGAGAATCAATCAGTTAAGTTTGAATTAATCCCTAGTACACACCTAGATCCAGCACAAGAGGGGGCTGAGGGCCACCACATCCGACACTTGGCCAAGGCAAAGCTCCGCCTGGACTGAGTATGCAGGGATGGAATGTCAGACCTGCATTACCTGACAAAAGAATTGGTACTCTGCGATTTGGATCTTTCTCATATTAGCATACCACCAGACCTTATTACCATACCGTAACTGGGACACACATTAAGCCTGATACATTTTCAAGAGGACCCTCGATGACCAGGAACTTAGCCTGCCCGCAAAACTAGAAACTGCCACTATGGTTTTAATGAGTTGCCTCAATTGATGGCTTCCAGTTATTTTTAGCATCAAACCCCCAAGTAGGGCAAAGCCAAACTTTACCAAGCTTGGGTTTAGCCACCTAAAAAGTATTGCGCCTCGACCGGACCACCGACAACATGACCGCCCTCAAACACGCTACCCGCAAGCACCACCAGCTCATCCGTACCACCAAGAAGAAATCCCTGAAGGAACGACTGGACAACAACGCCCACGACAGCAAAGAGCTCTTCACTATCGTCAAGGAGTTCTCCAACCCCAGCACCGGCACCAACGACATCACTCCGTCACAAGACCTCTGCGACTCCCTCGCCTCGTTCTTCCACCGCAAGATCGCCGACATCCACAACAGCTTCGGCGCCCCACCCACGCACCCAACCGTCAAACCAACGCCCCCCACCGCCACCCTTCGCACCTGGACCACGGTGACCACCGAAGACACAGCCTGCACGATGAACACCATCCACTCCGGATCACCGACCGACCCCTGCCCACACCACGTCTTCAACAAGGCCGACTCCACCATCGCACCCCAACTCCGGAACATCATCAACACCTCCTTCTACACCGCCACCTTCCCGGAGAGCTGGAAGCACGCCGAGATCAGCGCCCTCCTGAAG
Source organism: Lissotriton helveticus (assembly GCF_964261635.1). Classification (NCBI taxonomy): domain Eukaryota; kingdom Metazoa; phylum Chordata; class Amphibia; order Caudata; family Salamandridae; genus Lissotriton; species Lissotriton helveticus. Next base: position 1,239,520 of record NC_136062.1, read on the forward strand.
AAACCTACAGCGGACCACACCGATCTCAAAAACTTCCGCCCCATCTCGCTCCTCCCTTTTCCTGCTAAAGTCATCGAGAAGATCGTCAACAGACAGCTGACCGCCTTCCTCGAGACGAACGGATCCCTCGACCCCTCGCAGTCCGGCTTCAGAGCCAACCACAGCACCGAGACCGCCCTCATCGCAGCCACCGACGACATCCGGACCCTGCTCGACAAGGGGGAAACAGTGCCCCTCATCCTCCTGGACCTCTCCGCTGCGTTCGACACGGTCTGCCACCGCACCCTAGTCCAGCGCCTCAGCAACATCGGTATCCAAGAGAAGGCACTGGAGTGGATCATCTCGTTCCTCGCTGGAAGAACACAAAGAGTCCGCCTCCCCCGTTTCGCTCCGAGGCCACCGAAGTCATCTGCGGCGTCCCGCAAGGATCTTCACTCAGCCCCACCCTCTTCAACATCTACATGAAACCTCTTGCAGCCATCCCACGCCAGCACAACCTCAACATCATCTTTTACGCCGACGACACCCAGCTGATCCTCTCCCTCACCAGAGACCCCGACACCGCCAGAACCTGCCTACACGAAGGGATGAAAGACGTCGCCGAGTGGATGAAGGACAGCCGCCTGAAAGTGAACTCGGACAAGACGGAAGTCCTCATCCTGGGATCTTCGCCCTCCGCCTGGGACGACTCCTGGTGGCCCCCAGCCCTGGGCACCGCACCCAAGCCAACCGACCACGCACGCAACCTGGGCTTCATCCTTGACCCCTCCCTCTCGATGACCAGACAAGTCAATGCCGTCTCCTCATCGTGCTTCAACACCCTGCGTATGCTTCGCAAGATCTTCCACTGGATCCCGACCGAGACCAGGAAGACTGTCACCCAGGCACTCGTCACCAGCCGACTGGACTACGGAAACGCCCTCTACGTCGGAACCACAGCCAAGCTACAGAAAAGACTCCAGCGCATCCAGAACGCCTCCGCCCGACTCATCCTGGATGTCCCCCGACGCAGCCACATCTCCAGCCACCTGAGGAACCTGCACTGGCTCCCCGTCGACAAGAGGATCACGTTCCGGCTCCTCACCCACGCACACAAGTCTCTCCATGACCTGGGCCCTAAGTACCTCAACGACCGCCTGACCTTCTACACGCCCACCCGCCAGCTACGGTCCACCAGCCTCGCCCTCGCAGCCGTACCACGCATCCGAAGAGCCACCGCCGGAGGAAGATCCTTCTCTTACCTGGCTGCCAAGACTTGGAACTCCCTCACCATCCACCATCGGCTGACCCAGGACCATCTCGCCTTCAGGAAACAACTCAAGACCTGGCTGTTCGAGCAGTAGCATACCCCTCCCCCCAAGGGCCTTGAGACCCTCACGGATGAGTAGTGCACTATACAAATGGCATGATTGATTGATTGATTGATTGCTGCTAGCGGACTTTGGGCCAACTATCATAACACAGCAATTTAAATAATTTACAGACAAATCCAAGTCCCCCATAAATGAGATAAAACTGGTCAGCATCCAAACCCTGAGCCGTGCAGGCCATAAGAACCACATCGTCAGCATATAATAAGACTGGGAGGTGTAAAAAGTTCAATCGGGTCGGGGACAATCGATATTTGCCCGGCGGTATTGCCTCTGTGACCCCCTAGTTATTTAAATCAATGAAGAGGCAGGCGCTGGAGACTGGAAAGCAGGAAACAAGGTTTTTTATTCTCTCCGGAGGAGAACACAACGAAACGGACAGAAGGTATCGTTCTGAGGTGCTCTAACTGCATCCCCGAGGCCTGGCCTCTTATACACAAGTTTATCTCTTTATTACATGTAACACATTCTCGTTGATACTTTGATGTACGGAAAGACATCCTCAGAATCCCCCCCTTCCCAGCCCGTTCCCATGCAAGGCTACAGTGGAAGTCCCCGCCCCGTTCACAACAGGTGATGATCATCGCGCAGCTGGGTATTCCGCCGATTCACGGAGTGTGCGGGTTTCGATCGGATCTCGTGGGATGGGGGGGGGGCTTTGATCATCTCGGGGGTCCTTTGAGGAGGGAAGCTTCCTATTGTATGGGGAGGGGCAAGAGGTTGGTATCGGCAGAGCTAGGTGTCGGCCTGGGAACGGGGAAGACAAACGGGCACACGGGAAAAAGGGGTTTGCATCAAAAGGGCCGGAGGTCATGACGGGGAAGCAGGGAGGTGTCGCGCTGGGAACAGGATGAGGGCCTGGGGCAGAGCAGCGCCGAAGAGGGGTTTATGACTCAAGGCAGGTGCAAGCAGGGGGGTTGCCAGCGAAGTTAGGAGAGAGAGAGAGAGACGCGCTGGCTCTCGGCGAGAGCAGGGAAGCCATGGTGTCCAAAATGGCGGCTGTTTTACGCGCACAAAAGGTTTAAGGAGAGCAAGAGGGCGCCGATAATGTTGACGGTTTTCAGCCTAACTTTTAACAGTCCTCCCTTTTCAACATATCTAGCCAACTTGCTTACTCAATGTCAATTTTCATCAGATTCCTAACTTCGGTATCATATAATGCCCTCATATGTTCGCTTCCAATGTCCACAGTTTTGGGAAAAATACAACTCGCACATAAAGAACACATAGGTGGCAAACATTGAATTCCTAAGCATAGGCCACATATTACAACTACGGGAATCAGGATAATGGTGAGCAGTCTCCAGCCCCAGCTTTTGACGGTGTCCCAGAACCAACCACCAAGCGACCATTCTTCTTGCTCTTGGTGAACTTCCGAAGAGAGTCTGTGAAGATGTTCGATGGCTTTGTACACTGAGGGTGAGTTGTCCGGTATGTATGTACAACAGCTGGCCCCAATAATGCGGCATGCTCCTCCACGGTCCGCCAGAACCACATCTAGAACGAGGCGGTTCTGAAGAGCCACCAAACGGACCGCTTGGAGCTCGGCAGTGTTGTTGGCAAAGATGCCCGCTGTGATGTTCATGGTTGTCTCGACTGCCTGAGTCAAATGTCGGATGGCACGGCTGTTTGCCATCGGGCCCCAGAGGGGGACGAGTCCTTTCATAGCATCGAGGAACTGTGCCCCTGTTGAGTCGGCTTGCTCAACGTCTTTGGCTCGTTTTTGTCTGTGGTGATTCGCTGGGGCCACATAAGTTGGAGGAAGGACGAAGGAGATGTAGCAAGTGCCCCCCCAGCCTTTGGGGAGCCAGGTGTAGGCCTTCGTGCCACAGATGAAATACATGCTTGGGGATGACACAAAGGAAGGTGGATCCGTGGAGTCCAAAGTTCTGGTAAAGCGGCAAGCGCTGTGACCCACCAGCTGTGTCCCAAGTCCTTCTACACACATGTGGCCTGTGACGTTGATGACCGTCAGGGCCACAGTCAGAGTGGCAGCCGTTCGTTTCCGCAGATAGGAGAAGGTGGGTCTGGTTGGATTGTTGAACACCTGCATTTCGATTCGTTCTTTGGCCGGAATGTCCATTTGGATTGAGTCGCTGGGGGTCAGCGGGCAGAAGTGTGTCTTTGTCTTGTTTCGCCCGGCCCCATGAGAAGAATGTGCTGCAGCTCTGCTGGAGGTGGCATTTCCCGTATAGCTCTCTTGCAGGAGGATCAGCCAGGCAAGGCAGGAGCCGTGGACGGAGAAGGGTGAAGGGATGAATGGTATTGAATGTCCAGTGGCATGGGGTAGCAACCCACAGATCCAGCAGTTGGTGGCGTTGGTGGCAAGATTGTGCTGGTGAAGTAGCTGCACGAAAGAGTTGTTCCAAAACTCCTTTCGCCTCTCTCTTAGTTGAGGAGAGAGCGAAATTAGATAATGTTCCTTCATGGTGGTAGGCTGAGCAGTGGTTAGGAATGTTTCGTGAGCAGGTGCGTGTTCTTCCATAATCCAGAGCGTAGTCATGAGGAGAAAACAGAGGAGGATTACGATGAAGAGTGCAATTGTCTTTGAGCTATGGAGTCTGTCTGTTCTCGGATTTCTGTAGTGGGTATTTCCTGTTGTCTCAGTCGGCTTCTTGTTTGGTGCTTCCATCATCTTCTTATCTGGCGCTTCCATCATCTTCGTCTTCAAGGTGCTCGGTAGTGGGCAGGACCACAGACTTAGTTTCAGCCTCTCTCCAGGTAACCCTTGGTAGTTTGGGTCACCGTTCTGAGATCCTTTAACCTAGTCCGTGGCCTACTTAGCCGAAGCTCCCTCCTTTCGACGCAGGAAATACCCTTCTTGAGATGGCACAGTGGGGTCAGGATGTTTTGAAAGTTCAAGTGTCTCTGTATCAGGGTAGCAGTTCAACGATGGTCGGTCCTGGTTCAGGAGCTCTTCTTGGGTGTTGACGGTGTCTGTCGTGGCCAGGGCTGGAGAGACCTTTTTGCAGTGATGAGCGTGCAGCCAGTGTTTCTTCCCCTCCACTCGAAGTGCGGTCCGAGTGGTGATCAGCACTTGCCAGGGGCCCGTCCACCGGGGTTCCAAACTCTTTGATCGCTGAAAGTTTCGGATCAGCACGAAGTCCCCCGGCTGGATGGCGTGACCCGGACCCCTGGAAGCATCGGGGATGGCCTGCTGCACCTGCTGATGAAGGACAGACAAAGTTTCAGTCAATTTGTACAGATAATCAGACATTAGGACATCCGGAACGTCATGAATGGACGTTGGTTTCGGGGCAGACCAGACGCTCATGGGTCGACCGAAGACAACTTCATAAGGGGTTAAGTGATGTCGGGTGGGGGTAGAGCGCATCGATAGCAATGCCAATGGGAGGGCGTCTGGCCATTTCAGGCCCGTCGTAGCCACTATTTTGGCCAGTTTAAGCTTTAGTGTGGCGTTGTGTCGTTCGACAAGCCCAGCAGATTGAGGGTGGAAGACTGCGTGGAATTTCTGTTTGATACCCAGCCCATTTAGGATGAGCTGGATAACGTTGGCTACAAAGTGGGGGCCATTATCACTCCATAAAACACGACAGAGGCCATAACGGGGGAAAAACTCCTTTAACAGGACCTTTGCAGTGGCCATAGCGGTGTTGTCACGGGTTGGATATGCTTCCACCCATTTGCTAAATGCGCACACCACGACAAGTACATATTTCAGGCCTTGGCATCTGTCTAGCTGGATGTAGTCCATCTGCAGGACTTCAAATGGGTGGTTTGGGACCCCAAATCCCCCCCGGGGTACTACAGTTCCCTTCCCGGGGTTGTGTTGCAGGCATATTAAGCATTGTTGGACCAGGCGTTTGGCGGAATCTGGGATCTTGTCATTGTGCCAAACCCTGGAGACAAGTTCGATCATGGGGGCTGATCCTATGTGGGCAGGGGAGTGTGCCATGGTTAATATGGGAATCAAGTATGAATCAGGTAGCAACCATCTGTTCGTGTCTTTTGTCCGCCAGCAGCCTTCATCGTCTTTCAATCCCACCCGTGCCCATTCAGTCAATTCGTGTTGTGTGCTAGCCGTTTGTATGTCTCTAATTGTGTCCTTGGCGTCAGTCCAGTTTTCTGCTTGTGACCTGGTCACGTACATGCGTGTTGTCGTTCTATTTTCAGCTGTCGTTCGGGCGGTGATGTCGGCTAGTGCATTTCCCTGTCCAATAATGTCTGTCACCTTCTTATGTGCCTGGCATTTGATAACGGCAAGTTTGTTGGGGAGGAGGACAGCTTCGATTAAGGCGGAGACTAAATCCCCGTGCAGAATGGGTGTGCCGTGTGAGGTCAAGTATCCTCTCTCCCTCCAGAGGAGCCCAAAATGGTGAACCACCCCGAAGGCATACTGGCTGTCGGTGTAAATGTTCGCCGTGGTTCCTGTTGCCAGGATGCAGGCTCTCGTCAAAGCAATCAGTTCCGCTGCCTGGGCAGATCGCTGGGTGATGCGGGCTGTTTCTACTACAGTTCGAGCCGTGGTGACTGCATAGGCAGCGGAAGTGGTACCATCGGAGAGTTTGATGCAAGAACCGTCCACCCACAACTCCCCGTCGGGGTCAGGGAAAGCTGTGTCTCTGAGATCGACCCTACTCCTGGTCTGTTCGTCCGTAAGAGTCACGCAGTCATGTACGGGGTGCACATTGGGGTCGTTCTCTGGCAAGGGTAACAGAGTTGCTGGGTTCAGTGTGGTGCATCTTTTCAGGGTGATATGGGGGGCAAGCAAGGTTAGTTCGTATCCAGTCAGTCGTGCACTCGTCAGATGTTGCGTCTTGGTTTGGTTCAGGAGGGTGTCGACTGCATGGGGTACCAGTACCGTGAGGGAATTCGAGAGTACAATCCCCTCACTCTGTCGGATAGAGACTGCAGCAGCAGCTACAGCTCGAAGGCAGGCAGGCAAGGCTCTGGCGACAGGGTCAAGAGTGGCAGAGAAGTAAGCGCACGGTCGTTGCTTAGGACCGATGGCCTGGGTCAGGACAGATAAAGCGCACCCCTCCCTTTCGTGAGTGTAAAGGGAGAAGGGCTTTCTGTAATCAGGGGTACCCAGGACAGGGGCTGAGCAAAGGGCATCTCGTAGTTCTGTGAAGGAGGTTTGACACTCAGGAGTCCAAGGGAGTGGGAAAGGGACGTCTTTGTTTAGGAGAGAGAGCAGTGGTTTTACAACGAGGCTGAAGTTTGGCAACCATTGTCGGCAGAAGGAGGTGAGGCCTAATAGGGAGCGAACCTGCTTCTGGGTTTTAGGGACAGGGGTGTCTAGAATGGTCTGGATTCTATCAGGGGTGAGTTTCCGTCCATCTTTGGACAGAAGGTGACCCAGGTAAGTGACCTGGGGTAGGCAGAATTGCAACTTCTTCTTGGAGACCTTGTGGCCATTTTCCGCAAGGAAGTGCAAGAGTTGAATGGTGGCGGTAACCGCTAGAGGGGTGGTGTCGGCTGCCAAAAGGATGTCATCGACATATTGTACCAACACCACCCCGTCGGGTAACCGGACTTGGTCTAGTTGCCTTTTGAGAGCCTGGCTGTAGATGCTAGGGCTCTCCGTGTAGCCTTGAGGGGCCCGGCAAAACCTATATGAGCGGGATTTTAGGGTAAAGCCGAAGAGATATCGGCTGTCTGGGTGGATGGGGATGGAGAAGAATGCGTTCTTGAGGTCGATGACGGAAAAGGTGGTGGCAGTGGATGGAATCAAGGTCAGGATGGTGGTGATGTCTGAGACCACAGGGTACTGGGGTACCACCACTTTGTTGATCTCTCGGAGGTCGATGATGAAACGGTATGCTTTCTCATCTCCCTCTCCCTGCTTCTTGATAATGGGCAAGATAGGGCTGTTGCAAACGTTGCTAACCACTTCCTCTACCACTCCTGCGTCTATCAGTGACTGGATAATCATTACCAATGCCTTCTCGCCCTCTGGCGATATCCGATATTGTGGGAGTTTTGGGAGTGTTGCATCTGGTCGGACAGTAATGTGCACTGGGTCAATTAACATACGCCCTACGTCCGAATCCGCTTTGGCCCACAGATACGGAGGTAGGGTGTCAAGCAGGGACGCGTCGACGTCGGTGATGGAAAACATGTGTCGGGGGGAACAATGTTTAAGCAGAACGGGGTTGTCGTAAAGAAACACTCGAACTCCATCTTGAGAACACCTAATCGTCGCTCGGAAGTGTTTCAGTAAGTCAAGTCCCATAATGGCGTCAGGGCTATTGGAGGAAAGCAAGAACGTGGTGTCGGTGGTGTTGTTTTCTACGTCAAAGAGAATCGGGGCAGACAAAGGGTTGGTGGAGGGCGTTCCATCGAAACCTGTCGATGTTATGAGTGAGCCAGACAAGGGTGCCCTTGGAATCAGTCGTTTAGATAACGCACTACGTGTTGCGCCAGTGTCTACCAGAAATGGAGACTTGGTACCCAGGACCTTAGCAGTGACATAAGGGCCCTGCTGGTCAACATAGAGCTCGACTGGATCCCTCCCTCGCCCTTGGCTGTCCTATGCAAAGGTGTGAGTGTCGTCATAGTCAGATTGTTGATATTGGTTCTGTCTGGGTCGATCGAACGTATTCGGTCTGCTTGATCTGTCATTAGTCGCGTCATTTGGGGGCCCTCGCTGTGGTCCCTTAGGTCTCGGTCCGTTTGCTACATCCCTGGGGTCTCTGTTCCTGATCATTTCCAGGAGAACTGGGCACTGGGATTTTCAATGGCCAGTCCCTTTGCAGAAAGCGCACTGGTCATCTCTAAGGTCTGTGCGTCCACTGTAGGGAGTCAGAGTGCGGTCCTGGGGAAATGCAGTCTTAGGGACGTTTGTCTGGTAGTTTCCCCGGTATTGGTCTCGTCCTATAGTCACCCCTTGCAGTTTGGCAATCATCACCCTCTCTTTTAAGTCTTTCTTCTTTTTCTCTGTCGCCCTATCGTTTTCATTTTTCTGATGCTCATAATATTGGGCCATTTGGAGAATCGCTGTAGGTTTGGAGGCTGCCCAACTACTCTCGCTGGCCTGTAGTTTCTGGGAGATGTCCAATGATAGGCCCTTAACATAATTCTGGACAAACAGATGGTGTCCGGTTGCAGTGGTCATGTCCTGGCCGCTGTAATCGGAGAACACCGTTTCAAACCGGGAGAAGTATTCCGATACATCCTCCTGGGGTTTTTGGCGACAGGCTGTTACTATCGACCAGTCCACTTTCTTTTCTGGGATTAGGGTTTTTAATTTCTCTACAATTTTATCTGGGAGGTCTAGAATGGATTTCAACGGCTTTTGTCCTGGTCCCCGTTGTTTGTCCAAGTCACCGAGTTGTGACCAGGTATGTCCGAACAGCTCAAGGTGGTCGACTTTCCGGATTTGCTTCCACACATCAGCTGGTAGACATAACCCGAAGAACAAGTCGATGTCAGCCAGGGTCATGATAGTTGAACCCAGGGCTGTACCCAATTCAGTATAGAAGGCAGTGGGGTTTTTACGTAGGTCGGGTAGAGATTTCCGGAATGTCAGTATCTCTTGCCGGTCCCATGGCTGGTAGACCCAGTTGTATACTACCCTTCCCTTTGCATCTTGGTTGTTTGCATCATCGTGAGTCCCTGTACCTCGAGGGGGAACCCAGTAAGGGGCAGCCTCACGTATCGGCATCATGGTGTTAGATTGCTCGGTTGGTGGTTCGGTCACTACGGGGGCCGCGGATTTAGCTCCCGGCTTTTGTTCAGTGAGGTGGCGGAAAACCTCAAGCGTACGCGTAAGGAGGTCCGACACATCACACTCGCCCTCATCCCCGATATCGACCTTCCGGTACAGAGTCCTTAGGCTCTCGGGACCTTTGTCTCGATATCGGTCCTCGTATGCATTCAAGACATGATAACACAGTCGTACGGTAAAATGTCGTCTGTGACTCCCTGTATACGAGCTGAACATATCTGTGATGTACTCTTCATCATCCTTCCTTTCTACCAGTGTCCTTGCTATTTTGTCGAGCCCCGCTCGCTCATCTTTGTCTAGCCTGTTTGTTCTTGCAAGGCCAGCCCCTCGAGTCTCATGCTCGTTTAACGTTGTTGTTGATGCGGGTTTTAATACAAGGGGTTCGGCTGGCACAGAGGCCATTGGGGCCGACGCTGTGGCGGTACCTTCGTTTGTACCTGGGGGTGGCGCGTGCTGCGCCAAGGGTTGAGAAGGGGCATATGGAGGGGGCATGTAGATGATAGGGGGACCTAACAGCAGGTCCTCATTGGCTTGTCGTTTCGAGGGTAAATCAGGGTAGAGCATGGAGGGGGTTCTAACCGGACACTGGCTTGGCGTTTCCCTTTCTAGTTTCTGTTTAGCTTTCTCTCTTTCCTCTATCTCCTTTTTTAGTTTCTGAGCAGCTAGGTGGGCTGCTTTTTGCAGCTCTTTTTCCAACCTACTCTCAGTTTTCTTTTTACGCTGTTCAGTTTCTTTTCGCCACATGCCGAAGCTATCAAGCATAGTAGGTGTTGTCTTGTTTTTACCTAGGGCAGTTTCTAGCGTTTTTATTTTATCATCATCGAAGGATCCTATCAGGGGCCATTGACTTTCTTGACCCTGTTTTGTATATTTATGCCATAGTTTACTATAGGCAATAGCGGTCAATCCATGCTTCATGAACATGTCCTTATTAGGGGTGCCTTCCAGTGGGGCTGGATGGTCCATCTCTAATAAGCGGTCCGGGCTAAACAGGCTACTAATCAGTGGGGAGAAGACAGACATGACGGCTCGTAACGAGGGACTAAAAAGTCAGCACTGCCTATCTTATCACTAGGTGCAAAGACTAGACAGAATATTTCTATTCTACGTTGTTTGCAGGCAGTGAATACCTCATGGATCACAATAACCAAAGACCAACAAATAACAATGGGGAGAATGAGTAGGTCCGCAAAGATCTGCGTTACCTACCTTTTTCACTATCTGCAAAAAGGGTGGTCTCTTCCCTGTTTGCAGACAGGGAATCTCCAGGAAACAATAATTTTGCGAACAACAGTTCAGTTTCAAGCAATTATAGGGTGGGGGAGAAAAAAATAAGCACGGCTGCTACCCTACCTATCCTCCACTGCTTGCAAAGAGAGAGACCTTTGTTTCTCCGTTTGCAGACAGTGAATCCCTCATAGATCAAGATAACAAAAGACCGATAAATAACAATGGGGAGAATGAGTAGGTCCGCAAAGATCTGCGTTACCTACCTTTTTCACTATCTGCAAAAAGGGTGGTCTCTTCCCTGTTTGCAGACAGGGAATCTCCAGGAAACAATAGTTTGTGAACAACAGCTCAGTTTCAGGTGATTATTGAGTGGGGGAGAAAAATAAGCACGGTTGTCTGCCCTACCTATCCTCCACTGCTTGCAAAGAGAGAGCCTGTTGTTTCTCCGTTTGCAGACAGTGAATCTCCAAATAAACAAAAAGAGCAATACTAGTATTTAACAAACAAGCAATCAAGCAATTTTTTCGCAATTTGTCGTGGTAACACGACCTTACCCGGACCGCATGGACAGTTTCCTGACTTCCGAATCCAGCGCCCGATCGTCCTCTCTTCTTCGTTATCCTCGCGGCACTCCTGATGGTTCCCAGTCAGGACCGTAGATCACTCGAGAGAGGTCTGTTCGGAACCAGTGAAGTTCGGATGATCGGCTGTCAGACGAGGGTCTATCGGACAGACGCGTTCCCGATCGTTGCAGTCGTTCACTTTGTCGTCAGGACCTCTCCCACTGGATCCATGGGTCGCTGATGGGCCCCACGCTTGGGACGCCAATTGTAAAAAGTTCAATCGGGTCGGGGACAATCGATATTTGCCCGGCGGTATTGCCTCTGTGACCCCCTAGTTATTTAAATCAATGAAGAGGCAGGCGCTGGAGACTGGAAAGCAGGAAACAAGGTTTTTTATTCTCTCCGGAGGAGAACACAACGAAACGGACAGAAGGTATCGTTCTGAGGTGCTCTAACTGCATCCCCGAGGCCTGGCCTCTTATACACAAGTTTATCTCTTTATTACATGTAACACATTCTCGTTGATACTTTGATGTACGGAAAGACATCCTCAGAATCCCCCCCTTCCCAGCCCGTTCCCATGCAAGGCTACAGTGGAAGTCCCCGCCCCGTTCACAACAGGTGATGATCATCGCGCAGCTGGGTATTCCGCCGATTCACGGAGTGTGCGGGTTTCGATCGGATCTCGTGGGATGGGGGGGGGGCTTTGATCATCTCGGGGGTCCTTTGAGGAGGGAAGCTTCCTATTGTATGGGGAGGGGCAAGAGGTTGGTATCGGCAGAGCTAGGTGTCGGCCTGGGAACGGGGAAGACAAACGGGCACACGGGAAAAAGGGGTTTGCATCAAAAGGGCCGGAGGTCATGACGGGGAAGCAGGGAGGTGTCGCGCTGGGAACAGGATGAGGGCCTGGGGCAGAGCAGCGCCGAAGAGGGGTTTATGACTCAAGGCAGGTGCAAGCAGGGGGGTTGCCAGCGAAGTTAGGAGAGAGAGAGAGACGCGCTGGCTCTCGGCGAGAGCAGGGAAGCCATGGTGTCCAAAATGGCGGCTGTTTTACGCGCACAAAAGGTTTAAGGAGAGCAAGAGGGCGCCGATAATGTTGACGGTTTTCAGCCTAACTTTTAACAGAGGGATCTAGCTCCAATCATACGACAGACCACCGAAACTGAGAGTAATGAAGTCTCCAGCCCGTTCAAGTATAAAGTAAAGCGAAATGGGGCGAGAATACATCCTTGATGGACAAGACTACTAGTGAAAAATCATCAGGTGCAAGCAGCACCCTGTGAAAAACGCACAGAGGAGGAGGTTTCTGAGTGAAGGTTTGCTAAAAGGACCACAGTATTAGAGTCAACCCCATCTGAACGAGCAAGGCCCAGATTTTTGTACGGTTGATACTGTTCAATGCAGACATTAAGTCCATGAAAGCTAAATGCGGACAGGGCAACCAATTATTTATTGATTATAAGGAGAATATTCAGGCAATGGTCAGAAGTGGACCTACCTGACATGATACCATATTGGGCATCACTCATAATGTCATTCTCCTCCGCCCATTCCCACAGCCTATTCAGAATGCATGCCTTTACAACGCAGTTTTTACATCGCAACATCCTTTACAACGCATTATTATACAAAGCATAACATTACATCGCATTTTCAGAAACTAAATTTACAACACATTCCGTTACATCGCATTGTACCTTTACAACGCATACCATTACAATGCATACGATTACATTGCATTTAAGGTAAGTGTTGGATAGTATAGGGGTAATATTTACTATTCTAACTCCAGTGAGTGCAACAGTAGTGTAAGTGTTGGATAGTGTAGGGGTAAAAATTACTATTCTAACTCCAGTGACTGCAACAGTAGGGTAAGTGTCGGGTAGTGGAAGGGTATTATGCATTGTAATGGTATGCGTTGTAATGACTTGCAATGTAATGCCTGCGTTGTAGTGACATGCATTGTAATGACATGCATTGTAATGACATGCGTTGTAGTGACATGCAATGTAATGGCTGAGTTGTAATGACACGCGATGTAAAGGATGTTGCGATGTAATGACTGCTGAGTAAAGGTAGTGCGATGTAATGACTGCGTTGTAAAGGTTGTTTCCCCCGGGAGATTATCTAAATGCATGCTACACCAATCCTAAACGTCTGATACTTATGGGTATCGCTAGAGTGGGAGATCTCTGCTCCAACGGGACAGTAGCCCCGTTCGCGGAATTACGGAGAGAATATGAGCTGGCGACTACAGAAACTTTTCACTATCTCCAAGTTTGACATGCACTTTGGGCGGTGATCCCCTGGGGAGAGGTCCTGCCACAGTCCTACTCACTGAAGGATAGATTGCTAGAAGATCACATTAGCAGTAGAGTGATTTCCCTCACTTATAGACAGTTGATCAAAAATTCCCCTGATACGCTCCTTTTCTTACACTACCGTTGGGATGATGATTTGGAGGCCTGGCTGACGAGGAGTGGCCCGGGTACTTGGCTTCCCCCTAGGAGGTAGCAATAAGAATGCCAATTTCAGCTTATCAAGCTAAAGATACTTCATAGATCTCACTTCTCCCGCAGCGCTTTGGTTAAGATGGGCAAAGTCTTTGATCCAGCTTGCCACAGGTCGTGTAGACAGTAGGGATCCTTTTTCCATGTTCTTTGGGAATGTTCCACAATTCAGACCTACTGGCAATTGGTTGTGGTGTGTTTGAGTAGTGTGTGTGGTGATGAATTAACTCCTTCCGCCAATGGTGTTGCTTAATGTTTGGGATGAGACGGGCATTAGTAGTATGGCGCAATTATGGGTCACCCTTGGGATGATGATTTCCAAACGTAATATTGCCCATCTTTGGGGAGAGGAGTCTTAACCGAGCCTCAGAGACTGAAAGAGAGATATGGACTCGTGTATGGTAGCGGAGAGAGTGGTTTACAATAGTAGAGGCTGCGAAAAAACGTGAGATGTTCTAGGGCAAAGTGAATGTCTATAGGGGTAGTCCATGTGCCGCCCCCATAATGCTGTCCTTGAGGTTCGAATCTGCCCCTCATGTGAGCTCTGATCGTCACTAGACAGTCTATGTATTTTAATATCAGTCGAAGGGTGGTTGGGGGATGGTTGGGGACTGAACTACACTGTATGCATTTGTTGTACTTATGCACAACTCCTGTGGTATTCGTGACTGCTCTGTTTTATAAGCATGTTTTAATTTAAAAACATTTCTGTTTTTAAACTTGGCTTTTTCAGCTGCCCTAATGTGCCTGATCAATAATCCCAAAGAGCTAGGATGCCATTTTGGGGTGGTGAGCTTCATTAATATTCCAACGTAACATTAAGAATCTTAAGAGGACAGGCCATCTTTTAAACATCTACTGTAGGTCCCAGCTGATTGCTTGCTTGCCTTGAATGGTGGAGGAAGCTGTTCTCTTTTTATTTTACATGATATGTATACTTTTTCGCATTATGTTACTTCTCTGATGCACTTAGACAAATCCATACCTGAAAAGAGCTATGTTCTCTGGCTTCACAATACAATGCACAGATAAAACAATAAAACATATAATAAATCACAAATTCAAAAGATTACTGTACCTAAAGCCCCATCCATCAATTGCGCTGGAAAACACCACATTTCCTAGCTCCGGTGAGAAGTAAAGGAGGGAATCGTCAGTCTCTTCCAAGCCTGCACTCCAGTCGTAGATGTGTTCTCCATCAGTATCTTTTATAACTTGTGTTTCGGTATCTCGCTCAGCTCTCTCTTCTAAGACTTTAGATGTAAAGAGAGTTCCAGTGATTGCATTGACCTAGGATAGACAAAATATGATTGATGTTGGCGACTAACTATTTTAATGTATGGTGAAAAGCAATTTGTTTATTCATTAATTCTTTGTGAGGCAGCCATTATTTTCCCATGATGGTTTTATAATAAGCAAACTCTACAATATTCATTTCCTAAAGCAGAAACATACAACTTTATGGTACACAGAGAAGACCTGGTCCATACTGTCTGGCCAGATAAAATTAGGACTTTAATGCTTAAGTCCTTTGTACTACATGATCCTGGAAAAAATGTGTTACATAATCCAAATCATTACTCGTGGGCCCATTAGTCAATAACGTCCTAACGAACAGGTTATTTATCCTCGGTAACGCCTTATTTGGTAGAGACTCTATATATCCACAGATTCCTTACCTTACAATATTCCTCAGGCATCAGACTGGATCGGGAAATTTTTTAAGCAATCGGTGGAGTCTCTCCCCTGTGAGCTTTGGCTGGGAAAGGTTGAGGGGTCTGCCGCTGATTCAATCACGGCCTGTGAGCCACCACAATAGATCTATTGCAGTTACCTCCAATATCTGGACCAGGTCGGAGAGAATCCCCTGATGCTGTACCCGCTAGGGCTTTAGATACCACTGCAGAGCCCACATATGCCAAAGGGGATGCTTCACCAGCAGGATGTAGGAGGATATGAGACCCAGCAGCCTCACAGTCACTCTAGCTGAAATCTAGAATAGATGCCGAAACATCGAATTCAAAGCCTAAATATCATGAACTCGCTGTTCTCGAGGATATGCCCAAAACTACTTTATCCAGAATAGATTCAATGGAAGGCAGCATCTGAGATGAATTCGGGTGTGACTTCGGCACCTTGATAGTGAACGCCAGTGAATGCATGAGGTCCGCTATAGTATGGAGGTGGGAGACAATTGCCTGGGGCAAGCTCACCTTCAACAGCCAGCCGTCGAGTTTGGGGAAGACCAGAACCCATGACTTCCGCAATTGTGCTGCAACCCTTGCCATCACATTGGTGAACACTAAAAGGGTAATGGTAAATCCAAAAGGGAGCACAGTTAACTGAGCTCAGAGCTACCTGAATTGACCATAGGCAGCACTTGTGCAACTGTATCCCTCACAGTAAGGGAATAACAACTCAATAAGCATGCAGTGTCGACAGACCACAGTGCAAGGTTGGTGGAAGAGAAAAACCTATTTATGAAGGTACACAGCCTTTTGGATTCTTTTTCTGATGGTGTGGTAGGGAACATGCCAGGATTTATGTTGGAGGTTGAGGCTTGGACCACCAGCCTCTCAGGGGTTGGGTACTGGGAGAGAAAGGCTGGGTCCTCAGGCACGGGGCGGGGCCTAGCCCAGAGTAGGAAATCAGTGAAGACTTCACTAAAGTGGAGCAGCAGTTCTGCCGGGGATAGGTTGAAGCACCTCTGTTATTTGTGGCATAGTTTCCTCACCTTGTCCAATGAATGGGACCAACGCGGAGAAGTCAAACAGTGCTTCGACTTCTTCAACTTCTTCTTGTAGGACTTATCTGAAGAAGTCCAGGATTGCAATGATGACCGGCGCGGGCGACTCTAAAAGCAATCCAAGGGCCTCCCTGGCAAAAAGGACCTGGAGTGGAGCAGAGTCGCGTGGTGAGCAGCAAGAAGCTTCATGGTCCACTCTCAAATGACCTTTAGATTCATGGTCCTGCAACCCATGCAGGCTGTGGATTTGTGATCCTGTTCACACAAAGAGGGAGGTCCGTCACCAACGTTTGCCTATGAAAGGCCCAATAAGGCTTGAAACCAGTAGGTTTCTTCAGAGACATACCTATCAGTCTCGCCTTTGGGACCTTATAAATATTTATCTATGCAGCACATTATCCTGGGAGCTGCAACCACCAGCTCAAATTAAGCACAGAGAGAGGGTAGCAACGAGGGAGGGACGATAAGCTTGGAGGTAGAGGAGAGGGACAAGAGGCCTGGTGGGAGAGGAGAGCAGCAGAGGAGGGGCGAGAGGCCTGCAGGAAGAAGAGAGGACCATGGGAGGGACGAGAAGCCTGGAGGGAGAGGGGAGCAACGAGGGAGGGACGAGAAGCCTGGATGGAGAGGGGAGGGATGAGAGGCCTGGAGGGAGAGGAGAGCAGCAGAGGGAGGACGAGAGAGCTGGAGGGAGAAGAGAACAGCAGGGGAGGACGAGAAACTTGAAGGCTGAGGGGAACAACGAGGGAGGGACAAGGAGCCTGGAGGGAGGGGGAAGGACAAGAGGACCGGAGGGTGAGGAGAGCAGCAGATGAGAAATGAGAGGCCTGGAGGCAGAGAAAAATAAGAAAAATGAATACAACACGGTTAGTTTGTCGTTAGTTGGAGGTGGGTGTATGCAATGCTCGAGTTTCTGTGCCAGGCGAGGCTCAGCTCCTCACGAGCTCTGCCTCGAGTTTATCTCTGAGAATGGCTGACAGCTGGAGGGGTGGAGGGAGCGCCGTGCCCCAGCAGTGCATGTGCTGCTAAGGGGCATGCCAACGCCGCTGCTAACCTAGGCTGAGCCAACTTACATCTGCATTTCTCAGAGAAGGGGTGAACAATTTGTAGTGTAAATGGAGGGCGAGGGGTACGCAAATAGAGGGAGAGGGGAGCAACGAGAAGCCTGGAAGGAGAGGGGAACAACGAGGGAGGGACGAGCGGCCTGGAGGGAGAGGGGAGCAACGAGGGAGGGACGAGCGGCCTGGAGGTCCACGGGGAGGAACGACGGAGGGACGAGAGGCCTGGAGGGAGACAGGAGCAGTAGGGAAGGAGAGTGGGGGAAGAGGGTACAACCGAGCAAGCATGTGTGGGAGAATAAGCAGGATGTTCATGAATCAGGCATTGAGCCGAGACAGGAAAATGTTCATTAAAAATGACAGCGAAGGGCGCCGAATGATTAAAAATCATAAGCAGTAATGGAGGGTAGGACACAGGGTAATTTCTCTGAAGAGATTTAAAAGCTTCAGAACAAACCATGAAGCACATATTTTTTACATGTTTACGATTGGTGCACACAAGGCAGTGTGGAAATATACCACCAAATCCCATTCCAGTTTGTCATCGTTTAGCTGGTGCCACATCTGCTCCGGTGCAGGGAAGGCGGCGAGAACTTACCGACTGTCTTAATAAATCCCAGTGCTCTGCATTACGAGGTGGTGGTGGGGGGGGGGGGGACTGCACGGCCTGGTGAGCGCCCGTACACTGTACAGTAATAATGGCAAATCATTAAAGCGTACAATTTAGCAACACGCCATGGAAAAGCAAACTAGTGTGTCGTGTCCTACAAGGGAGCAGGCGCATTAAAACTGTAGTGGTGATGTGGGGAGGGGACTGCACTGGAATATTAGGTGACAGCGAGGGGCAATGAAAAGGATTCACAGGCAAAAGTACAACAGCAGGTAGGAGAGAAAGAGACTGTGGTGTAACCTCAAGAGCTGCCAACTTCGGACCTGGGGAACCGGGTTCAAGACTCGGCAGAGGTAAAACTGTGCATTTACAAGTAAAAATAAAAATAAATACATGGAGATCGTCACTAAAACGATGCCAGGAAAAAAAAAAGATATATATCCAGCAGAAACTACGACCTTGAGATGGCTAGGAGGAGAGGCAAGGAGTGACTCGGGAAGTCCTGTTAGAAATGGGATTTCTGGTTGGCTAGGGCATCCGCCTAAGCCAGGCAGAAACCACCACTCTAGTCAAGGGAAGATAACCCGTGCTCACCCCCTTGGTAGCTTGTCAGAGCAGTCAGGTGTATCCCAGATGCAATGTGTAAAGCGTTTGCACAACACACTCACACAACTGTGACACACTAGGCACACCACAAAGAAACTAAACACAAGGTTATGTAAAAATAGCCCTTGTATTATCCATAAAACATCATTAGAACATATATACACTGTGCCACCTGGCCCTTGGCATGACTTTACAGGGATTATATACACCACAGGGCGAATCGGGTCACTGTCATAACATCAAATATATTACAGTTAGTGAGGACAACCAGTAACTACAGGTAGGAGTGTGCTTAGCACACAGCAGGTGGCATGAACATCATAACAGGACTCAGCGTAGCATATGATGCAGGACATCAGCAGTGCACCTTAATACCCATTAGTAGCATGCACATATTACAAAAACAGCATAAAAAAGGTATGCATAAATATTGGGTGCCTATGCACCAACCCTGAACATGATCAGCAGTAAACAATAGTACAATCCTTATAGGGTGTACACATTACTATGTGTGCCCCACAATCAGCGCTTTCCTAAGTGGGGGCTCTATCCTGGGTTCACCCCGAAATGGCACCGAACAGCAAGTGCCCCCGTTAGTGTAAGGCAGATGCCTACAGACACATGGTACAGCTGCCACCAACCAATACAGTAGAGGGCAGGGAAAGTATTGGATTCACGCAGGGGAGTCGGAGACCTCCGTCGAGGCTCTACTCCATCCCCAATGATCCTTCTCGGTGCCCCCGATCTATGACAGCAGAGGAGGGAGTCACCTGTACTGCTCCTACACGGCGGGAGCCCTCCTTTACCCAAAGGCTGGTCCCCTTGAATATTGGTGTTTGACATGAATTGGTTTTTGACTCACAAAATGTTTGTATAGATAAAACTTTTAAAACTCTCTTGAGTCTGTGGTCATTCAAATTAATAAAGGTAAATATAATTTCTACCTATTCTGCTAACCTCATATATTGACCAGAGGAAATTAAGAACTAAGGTGATAAGGTTTGGTAAGAAATGGTGTAAGGGTAAATTTGATCACAAAGTAAATATAAGTCCTGACCACCAGCGGTGATTATCAGCTTATGTATGCGTGCTTTATGGGCCCAGGTGAGTATGGTGTTTTTAAGTAACCCAAGCTGGTAATCTCGTTGCATCAGTTTTACTTGGTAGCAGAGCTATGGTTAGGTTTTAGTTAAGTTAGGTAGAAAATTGTGTATTGAAATATTGATGTATGTATTAACCAACACCTGTATGTATTGTTTTATGTTGTCCAGAAATTCCCAGGAATATTGAATAGCGTGTGGTAAATGGAAGCCACACTGCAGTGCGGTTACTTGCCTTGATGAAGAAAGTGTGGAAAAGTTATGCAGGACTTGAAGCACTGAGGTAGGAATTATTTTCTTGCATAAAAGTGAGAGTGATTGGTAGCAAAAGAGTTCGCTGGTAAAACTTTGGTCTTATATCACCTAGAAAGTGTAATACTGAAGGAGTAACAGGTTTTTGATGCTTAAGTGAAGAGTAAGCAGAAGAGGTTTTACTCGTAGTGTGTGAAAAGTAAGCAGAAAGGTTTTACTTGCAGCGGAAGAAATGGACTTTCCTTTGAATTTAGTAAATCATGCACAGTAGCGAATGTTTCTACGTTGTTAATTAATGAAATATGTAAGTAACATTTAAAGAAATTAAGTTTCACATTACCTTGCAAAGGAGGGGTCAGTTGTGGGTGCTGCACTGACGTCACTAAGAGCCGCGCAGGGATTGGTTAAGACAGCGGGCATGTAGCTGAGGTAAAATTGTAAAGGAGGGGTGAGTACAGAGGAGCTAAAGCACAGGTTACTTACCTTCGGTAACAATATATCTGTAAGAAACAGTAGTTAGTGTTAGATTCCTTACCTTAGAATATCCCCAGGCGTCAGACTGGGTCCAGAAAGTTTTGTGTAGCAGTACCCCTGCGCGTCGGTAGGCGTCGTCTGCGGCTCCGCGTTCGTCATCGGCGTCGTTGGCCCCGGGATGACGTCGCCAGAGTAATTAGACGCCGCCCTCGCGCGCTGACTTCAGTTCTTATACACAGCTTTTCCGCGCCAGGAACGCAGAGCCATGATAAAAACCGACACTGGTGCCATAAAACTAGGGCCCTCAAAAAGATGTACCTTAACCCTAGATATCGGTTCGCAGAATGGAGAGGATGGATGGGGCGGTAAGGAATCTAACACTAGCTACTGTTTCTTACAGATATATCGTTACCGAAGGTAAGTGTTAGATTCCTTACCTTAGAATAGATACTCCAGCAATACCAACCCCGGTGGTGGGTCTGCAAACCAATGATCACACCAGAAAGTCCTGGAGGACAGAACGGCCGAAAAGAACAAGTTATTTACCTTCGGTAACGCTTTTTCTGGTAGATACAGTATCTGCCTGTGGATTCCTCACCTTGTGAATATCCCCCTTGCGTCAGCAACGTTCGGAATTTTTCTTCGTAGCACGCCGGCGTGGACGACGTCATAGGAGCACGGCATCGCGCGTGCGACTCCGTCTGACGTCACCGACTCCTTATTAGACCCACATCGGCGTGATGACGTCAGTTTCGCCCTTTTTTCCGTGCCTTCGAGGCACCCGGATGGACCAACGATAGTAAATATACATATATACAGTGTACACAGTACATACAAATCAAAACCGCACACAAAGTGCATAGCAAAAGAATCAAAATCAGAAAATATAAATACATAAAACCATGTATAGCAGAGTGGACAACGGGGAGGCGGGTGGGCATGTGAGGAATCCACAGGCAGATACTGTATCTACCAGAAAAAGCGTTACCGAAGGTAAGTAACTTGTTCTTCTGATAGATACATCTGCCGTGTGGATTCCTCACCTTGTGAATAGAGTCCCACAGCAGTCCCCTCTCCCGGAGGAGGGTGTCCACCCTGCTATACCAGGAAATCTTGGAGAACAGAGCGCGCAAAGTGGCCGTCCCTCCTCACCTCAGTATCCAAGCAGTAGTGCTTCGCGAAAGTGTGGAGGGAGGCCCAAGTCGCGGCTCTGCAAATGTCCTCAACAGGTACACCTCTAGACAAAGCAGATGTTGCAGACCTTGCTCTAGTTGAATGTGCTCTAATACCCTCAGGAGGGTCCTTACCCGCCAGGGAGTAGCAAATCTTGATGCACAGGATTATCCACCTGGAAAGTGTGCGCTTGTGCACCGCTCTGTCCTTCTTACAGCCAGCAAAACCCACGAAGAGTTGATCATCAACACGATAGTCTTTAGTTCAATCGAGATAGAAACTGCCTGCTCTCTTTGGGTCCAATCGATGAAGCCTCTCCTCCTCCTTGGAAGGGTGAGGGGGAGGATAAAAAGTAGGAAGGGTAATGAATTGTCCTAGATGGAAGGGAGTTACCACCTTAGGCAGAAAAGCAGCCCTGGTCCTGAGAACCATTCTTTCAGCATGAATGGACAAGAATGGGGGCTTGGAACTAAGAGCCTGAAGCTCACTTACCCTCCTTGCCGAGGTAATTGCAACCAAGAAGACCGTTTTAAAAAAAGAAGCAACAAACGGAGAAGGAGGGAACTTATTAGTGAGACCCTTCAAAAATCTTAAAACCACTGGAGACTTAAAAAGAGAGGGCTGGTCCGGCAAACAGAGAAATGCCGATAAGGCTGAAAGGTACCCCTTGACCGTGGCAACAGCAAATCCTTGCTGCGCCAGAGAAAGAGCAAACTGCAAAATGTCAGACAAATGAGCCTTCAAAGGGTCAACATCTCTCTCCCTACACCAAGAAACAAATTTAGACCACCTATACGAATAGATGGACTTAGTGGAGTCACGCCTGGCAGAAAGAATGACGTCCACCACATCATGAGGGAGAGAAAAAGAATTCAAGTTGCCCCGTTCAATCTCCAGGCATGAAGGTGTAATGTCTGGCGGTGGGGGTGTAAAACCTGCCCCTCCATCTTAGAGAAGAGGTCTGCCCTGTGAGGGAGACGGAGCGGCGGGTGAGTGGAGAGGTGGAGAAGGTCTGTGTACCACACCCTTCTTGGCCAATCCGGGGCGACCAATATGACTTGGGTCCGGTCCTGGCGAATCTTCCTCAGAACCCGAGGAATCAAAGGTATGGGAGGAAACGCGTAAAGGAGTTGACCTCTCAAACTCAACTGAAACGCGTCCCCCAAAGCTCCTTGCATCGGATACTGGAGACTGCAGAATGACGGACAGTGAGCATTCTCGCGAGTGGCAAACAGGTCCACCCGAGGAGTCCCCCACATCTGAAAGATGTCGCGAACTACCTCCGGGTGAAGCCTCCACTCGTGGTCGGCAGAGAACTGTCGACTGAGACTGTCTGCACGAACGTTTAGGACTCCGGCCAGATGATTTGCCATCAGACAAATCTGATGGTCCTGAACCCAGGACCAGAGACGCAGAGCCTCTCTAAAGAGACACTGCGACCCTACTCCTCCCTGCTTGTTGACATACCACATCGCGGTCGTGATATACGTCAGGACCTGAACCGACTGACCGCGAAGGGAAGGGAGGAAGGCCTTGAGTGCCAAACGTATGGCCCGCAATTCCAGAAGGTTGATGTGAAGCAACCTTTCCTCTGGAGACCAAAGACCCTTGACCTCCAGGTCCCCCAGATGAGCACCCCACCCTAGAGTGGATGCATCCGTTATCACCGTGGCCACCGATGGAGGTAGTTGGAAAGGCTTTCCTTGAGACAGATTGCCTTCCACGCTCCACCAAGACAGATCCGCTGCAGTTTCTCTGGAGATCCTCACTGACTCCCTGAGATCTCCGTTGTGCTGATACCACTGCCTGCGGAGGCACCACTGGAGTGCCCTCATGTGCCAGCGTGCATGGTTGACCAACAGAATGCAAGAAGCCATCAGACCGAGCAGACGAAGGACCTTCAGGACCGAAACAACCGCTCCATTGTAGAATAAAGGAATCATTTCCTGTATGTCGCGAATCCTTTGGGGTGGAGGGAATGCACAACATACAGTAGTGTCCAGTACCGCACCTATGAACAGGTTGCGCTGGGAGGGCACCAGGTGAGACTTGGGTACATTTATCGAAAAACCCAACCTGTGCAACAAATGAGTTGTCTCTTGCAGATGATGGAGCACCTTCTCCGGCGATTCCGCTTTGATCAGCCAGTCGTCCAGATACGGGAATACAGGTATCCCCGACCTCCTGAGATGAGCAGCCACCACTGCCATCACCTTGGTGAAAACTCGAGGCGCAGTAGTAAGTCCAAAAGGAAGGACCGCAAACTGGTAGTGTTGCGAACCCACCGTGAAACGGAGATACTTTCTCTGCGACTTCAGAATGGGGATGTGAAAATACGCATCCTGCAAGTCGATCAACACCATCCAGTCTTCTTCCATCAGCGCTTGAAGAACCTGTGCAAGTGTGAGCATTTTGAACTTCTCTTGTTTGAGATAGAGGTTCAAAATCCTGAGGTCCAGGATAGGTCGAAGCCTGCCATCCTTCTTGGGGATCAGGAAATACCGGGAGTTGCACCCCTGACCCCTCTCCTGCTCCAGAACCACCTCTATCGCACCCTTTCTGAACAGTGCCAGGACTTCTTCCTGCAGGTGGTCCTCCGAACAATAACCTTGGCAAGGAGGGTAATTTGGAGGGAACTCCTGGAAAGGAAGTGCATACCCATTTTCTACGAGATTGAGAACCCAAAGATCTGATGTAACTGATTCCCAATCCCGTAGAAAATGAGTAAGCCGACCCCCTACTGGACCCGCATGATCCAGAATGGTGGATCTAGGGCTGCTTTGCTGTTGTAGGTGGGGGGTGGGAATTAGAGGAGGAAGTTGAGGAGGAGGAAGCTTGGCGTCCACGAGCACGTCCCCTTTGTTTGACTCTGTAAGATTTATACAAAGGGTTCTGCTGTTGTTGTTGTTGGCCTTGCTTAAAGGAACGAAAAGTGGATCTACCAAACCCTCTAAATTTCTTAGTGGCAGAACCTCTAGCTTGAAGACCCAAAGATCTTGCTGTAGCTCGGCTATCTTTGAATCTCTCCAAAGCCACATCCGCCTTCTTCCCAAATAGGCCTGTCCCATCAAAAGGTAAGTCTATTAAAGTGGATTGAACGTCCGCCGAAAAATCAGAAGATTTTAGCCATGCAGCCCTTCTAGTGGCAACAGTAGAACCCATAATTCTGGCAACAGAGTCTGCTGTATCCATGCCACTCTGAATGACTAAGCGGGCTGCAGCTTGAGTGTCGGAGACCACTTCATTAAAGTTTTTTCTATCATCCTCAGGAAGCTTAGATGACAGTTGCTTCACAGAGTCCATCAAAGCATGCACATATCTCCCTAATAGACAAGTAGCATTAGTAGATTTTAGAGCCACGCTACTTGATGAGAAAATCTTTTTAGCAGATTGGTCCAATTTCTTAGAGTCCTTGTCTGCTGGTACCTGAGGAAATGAACCTGCTGATCTGTTAGAACAAGCGGCTTGTACCACCAAGCTCTCAGGAGAAGGATGAGAAGAGAGGAACTCGGGGTCACCAGGCGCCACTCTGTAACGTCTTGCCACAGATCTTGAAACCGCAGGAGCAGTCAAAGGTTTCTTCCAAATTTCCATTATTGGCTCAGTTAAAGCCTCAGTAAATGGAAGTGTAGGCTCTATAATGGATGAGGGTGAATGTAAAACCTCTGTAAGAATATTAGGTTTGTATTCAACAGTAGGTAATGTCAGGTTAAGTAGATCCGCAGCCTTTCTGATCACAGTGTGGTAAGGTGTTACATCCCTTGATGGTGCATCAGAAACAGATGTCAAACCCCATTCCGGAGAAAGTTCTAGTCCACTGGCACTATGAAGGTCTTCAAAACAGTCTCCTTGATCCAGAAGTTCACCTTCCTCCACTTCAGGATCTTCGAACTCCTTTTCCTCCAAGAGGCGTTGAGCTCTGCGCCTCGACCATTCCACACGAATCGAAGTCGATGGATCCGCGACTCCGACCGAGTCGGATCCGACGTCGAGCGAGGAGCTGGAGCAGTAGGAGGACGAGATTCACGAATCGGCGTGCTACCTCGATTAGACTCACGAGGTCGATCCGGAGTCGGCGAAGCCGTATGCGGAGTCGACGATCTCGGTGGAGCCGTACCGAGCCAAGGTGTAAAAGGCGTCGGCATAAACGGCATAAAGGGAGTCGGGCGTAAGAATGAGGAATGCCCAAGTTGAAAGACAATGGACCCACGGGACCAACTGGTGCACCAGTGGGATACATTGCTCTATTATAGACTCCAAACATCGCATTAAGAAAATGCGAGGGGTCTTGTCCTGGAAAGGGAGAATACGAACCAGCTGGTTGTTCTGAAGGAGGTTGTTCCGACATCGGTTCATCCTGGTGCACAGGGACTTCCGAAGTCGGAGACTGAGGAACCTCTTCTTCTACCTCATGATCCGAAGAATGGTGTGATTCCGGATCAGGCTCTTGTTCCGGCGTCGGGGAACCTCGAAGAGATTGCAAAGGAGATAGAGATACAAAGTCCTTATGATGTCTTCGAGACTTTTTCTTTGAATCAGAAGAATCTTTACCAGAGTGATGTCTCGAGCTATGTTTTCTTCTCTTATGCTTCTTTTTCGAAGAGCCAGAAGCCGATTTGGATCCAGATCTTGACCTTTCCCTGGACTTCGACTTCGCTCTGGATCTCGACCTTGAAGCCGACCTCGATCTCGACTTCGATCGCGATTTCTGTCTCGACTTCGAGCGTCTGGGCATCGATCTCGAAGATCTATCAGCTTCCTTTCCTTTCACCTTCGCTTGAAGAAGTTTAGCTTCACGTTCACGTAGAGCCTTAGGGTTCATTTTGAAGCATGATCGACAGTTCTTAACGTCGTGGTCTGATCCAAGACACCATAAACAATCACCATGAGGATCGGTGATTGACATCATGCGAGCGCATGACCCACACTGTTTGAACCCTGTCTTCCTCGACGACATTTCCGACGAAGAAGGAACACTCAAGAGATGAAACAGTAATATTAAACAGAAGAAGATACTAAGTATCGCAGAAGATCCCAGAAACCGTCAGCGTCGACGACGCGGAAAAAAGGGAACTGACGTCATCACGCCGACGTGGGTCTAATAAGGAGTCGGTGACGTCAGACGGAGTCGCGCGCGATGCCGTGCTCCTATGACGTCGTCCACGCCGGCGTGCTACGAAGAAAAATTCCGAACGTTGCTGACGCAAGGGGGATATTCACAAGGTGAGGAATCCACACGGCAGATGTATCTATCAGAAAGCCATCTCTCCGGACTTGGCTGTCCAGGCAGTAGTGTCTAGGAAACGTGTGCAGCCAGGCCCACGTAGCTGCCTGACAGATGTCCTGCAAGGGGACTCCCCGACCCAGGGCAGTAGTAGCCGCCGTGGCCTGAGTGGAATGGGCACGCAGCCCCACAGGAGGCTCCTTTTTAGCCAGTGAATAACAAGCCTTGATGCACAAAATGACCCATCGAGAACTGGTCCATTTGTGCACCGCCCGTCCCTGCTTAGCGCCCACGTAACCAACAAAGAGCTGGTTGTCCACCCGGAACTGGCGTGTGCGGTCCAGATAGAATGAGAGCGCACGTTTTGGGTCCAGACGGTGGAGCCTCTCTTCCTCTTTCGAGGGATGAGGAGGCGGAAAGAAGGTGGGCAAGGTGATGGACTGCCCAATGTGGAAGGCTGTGACTACTTTGGGCAGGAAAGAGGGACGCGTTCTCAAGACAACTTTGTCCGGATGGACAGAGTGGAAAAGAGGTTGAGAAGATAGAGCCTGGAGCTCACTCACTCTCCTGGCAGAGGTGATAGCAAACAGGAATGCTTAAGAGTTAGAAGTCGAAGAGGGCAATTGTGAAGTGGCTCGAAAGGAGCGCACATAAAATAAGTCAGAACAAGGTTCAAGTCCCACTGAGGCATCACGAAAGCAACAGGAGGAAGCATGTGAGTGATGTCCTTCAAGAATCTATTTACAACAGGGGACTTGAAAAGAGAAGGCTGATCAGGAAGCCTTAAAAAGGCTGAGATGGCAGAGAGGTAGCCTTTGATAGTGCCCAGAGCAGAGCCCTGCTTTGCAAGAGAAAGAAGGAAGAGGAGAACCTCTGAAAGGGGGGCAGAGAGTTGATCCACAGCCTTTGCTGTGCACCATGTCACAAATTTGTTCCACCTGCAGGCGTATACCGATTTTGTGGAAGGACACCTGGCAGCCAGAATCACATCACAGACTTCAGGAGGCAAGTCAAATGGCCTCAACTGTTGCCGCTCAATCTCCACACATGTAGGTGGAGGCTGGACAGGTTCGGGTGGAGGACCGTCCCCTGCTGCTGCGACAGAAGGTCATCCTGAAGAGGCAGACGAATCGGGGGATCGACTGACATGCTGAGTAGCTCGGGATACCAGAATCTTCATGCCCAGTCCGAAGCCACAAGGATGACTTGGGCCCGGTCGCGCCTGATCTTCTTCAGCACTCTGGGCAGAAGTGGTATAGGCGGAAAGGTGTACAACAGACCGCAGCTCCACTCGTGATGAAAAGCGTCTCTGAGCGAGTGCTGCCTTGGAAATTCCAACGCGCAGAACTGATGACATTGCGCGTTCTCTTCGGTGGCGAATAGATCTAACCAAGGCTCTCCCCACTGCTGAAAGAGACCTTGCGCCACGTCCGAGTTCAGACGCCATTCTTGATCCATCATGCAGCAGGGGCTGAGTTCGTCCGCCCTGGCGTTCAGGGAACCTGCCAGGTGTTGAACCACCAGAGTGATGCCCTGATGTTCCAGCCACTGCCAGAGGCGCAGAGCCTCCTGGCAAAGGGCCCAGGACCCCACCCCACCCTGTTGGTTGCAGTACCACATGGCGGTGGTTTTGTCTGTGAACACCTGCACTATAAATACTTGAGAGGTATAATGACCAAGCTTCGTGCAGGAGTTTGTGCAGTTTTAAGGTATTTTTGTTTATATGAAGACCAACGTAACCTGGGTACCAGAGCCCTAGAGTAACATCATTATATGTAACACAAGAAAAATATGTTTATTTCATTTATGTGTTGCCTTTCCTGGAAGTATCGAGTGAATCGTCCCTTTGTTTAAAATAAAGTGAAACACAATTGCAAGCAGTTAACATCACCAAATAGTGATTTATAATTAAAAAGGGGTCTTTAAATCCGCGCTACAATCTCAAAAGAAACGCAGGCGTAGAGTCTGTGCATCCGTTATAACAGCTCCTTAAAAATAAACATTTTCATAAAATGAACCTTAAACCCACATCAGCATGCGAGCCTCCAAGCGCTAATCGCATACACTGGCAAATGAGTAACCAAAACTTGAGAAATCTGGCTCCCATGTATTATTTACTACTGTTTCGTAATAAACCGGACAAGAATAAGCATTGATAATAATTCACTCTAAGACAAAGAAAAAAACTACATTCAAGCAAAAGTAAATTTTAAAACAGCCATCAGGTACTGACTAAATAGGCATCGAGTTTTAACAGTATGAACACATCGTAGGTAAATGTCAACAAGCATTGGCCGGGTGGCAGTGAAAGCGAAGCGGCCACGCGGCCGTGAAAGTGAAAGCGATCGCGCTAAGAGGCAGCAGCTGCTTGTGGCTCCATCCACCAAGCGGGCGCGAGCAACAGCCAATTAGCATACGCGCCGCTGCTCGCTCCAGCAAGGTGGATGCCGCCACAAGCACGAGTATGTGCTTCCAAAAAGAGCAGAGCGACGGCTAAAGGTCCTCCTATGGAGGGCATGCGCGCTGTGTAGGCGAGACCTAAAAACTAAATTATTCACTACCACAAAAAAGACTTTATGCTTTTTAAGGTCAGCTTCAGTGCTTCGCATATAGGTTTGTAGTAAGAAGTGGCCTTGTCCTAGGCGCATGTCATGTGAGTGTAGCAGAAATATTAGCGTGAAGATCTTTGGTTCAGTACACCTTATTCAACAGACATAATCAAAGTGTGAGTGACCACTGGAATGACAACATTCCAATGATTTAGGAACACTTTATGTGAAAGCTGTCACATTTTTTACGTCATCTATTCAAATGACAAATTCTTAGGAAGTAGGCATCATTTTTCTAAATTCAAAAGCATTCTCAATGTTTAATGTTTAAATAAACAGATTTTTGAATGGTGCAAAATGGTGCAAGTGTCCTACCTTTTCTAAGATCTTCTGCAGGTGGCAATAAGCTTCTTGAGAAGTAAGCTTGAGTTCCACTATCAAACGATCAATTTTATTTATCACCAACACTGGACGGATGTTTTCTAGCCATGCTTGTCGCAGGACTGCTTGTGTCTAATTACCCAAAAACAAAAACAAAAACAAAGAAAAAAAATGTGAAACAGTAAAGACCCAACTAAATCAATTAGAAATTGATTAATAAGAAAAATTCCAATAATCATCAATAAAGCAATGAAAATGCACACATTATTGTATTTATTTATAGTGTTTTATAATTTGCGAACATGACCATCACGGTATCAGAGTGCTGTACAAAAAGTTGATTAGAGTTGCAGCACAGTATGAATACCTGTTACTTATGATACTCTGAACATAGAGTTCAAAGAGCTGTGTACGAACAATAGGAAACAATATACAGTAGGGTGAATTACATTTTCACAAAGTTCTCTTATGTCATAAGCTTTCCTAGTAGTGGGGCTTTACCTTCCTTCTTGAAGAGCCTGAGTGAGGTAATTGATCTAGTAGAGGGTGGCAGTGAGTTCCATGTTCTTGGGGTAGATACACAAAAGTGCAGCCGTGTTTTCCTTTTTTTAATCTGGCTGCTTCTAGTATGAGGGATTTAGCACTTCTGTAGACCCTTCTGCCTCCTGATACAGATACTATTTGCCAAGTATTTAGGACCAGAATTGTGTAGATTTTTGTGTGTTAAGCATGCAACCTTCAGTTGTATCCCAGCTTCTACAGGGAGATAGTTGAGGGCTCCAAGTGATCGAGAAATGCGATAATAAGGACGTGTGCCTGTTAAGAGATTTTACAATTTGCTGATTTGTAGCAATCCACACATGTATCTAGCAATGAAAGAATTATGTGATTGAATTTGTGAGTGATTCACAAAGCTAGTGAATACAGACTGTTTGCCAAGTTATACTTTTTAAGTTTCATTTTTCACCTGAGGACAGACTCCTTCAACAGCATCCACTATTATTATAGACCCATCGCAAAGACGAACAGCAGTTGATACTTCTGAAGAGAAATCCACGTGCCCAGGGGAGTCAATGAGATTAATGAGGAACTCTTCTTCTCCTACAAGCAAAGAACAGTTTGATCAAAACTCAAAATGTCTACTGCTGTTTCATCAGCTGTATTAAAAGATGCAGAATATAGAACGGCATTTTGTGGTATCTGTAACATACAATAGGAATGTGTGGAAACATGTGTGGAAACAGCAATTACCCTACAACACTGCTACCTCGGCTCTTCAAACGAGGGAAAATTAAAACATGGAAACACCAGAGGATTGCTTGCACGTGAAAGTTGTTAACAATTCACAAAAAATAAATCAAAAGGTCTTGCATGCCATATAATCTGTGAAAGCATTCTTTAAAAAAAATCTTTTTAGTTAACAATTGCTCAGTGTACAAAAGTAGATACAATCTTGTATGAATAATTTGAAGCATCACAAAGAGGCACAATGGCAATACAATAACAATTAATATCAACCAACAGTATAATTATAGTTTTGAAATTTTGACTTAGAGTAAGTGCTATCATCATTGATCCCACAACTAGTCCGCCAGTATAACCATAGCAACCTTTCCCAGTGCCCTACAGTCGCACCTATGAAAGCATTCATGAAGTCCTAGGAAGCATATTTATATTACCTTTTTATCTTTATCACCTAGTGTAATATCAATTTCAGCTTCTCCATCGTCTCCTCTAGGAGGCATTGAACTTAAAACAGCAGTGTGAGAGAGATTCTAGCAATCCGCGGGATGTCTTTTTCTCAGCTACTCATTGTACCACAGGGACACTAATCCTTTCTTCCAAACTATAGTCACTGGACTCCTGCCACTGCCTAAACCCCTGCACTGCTCACAATTACTGTTGCCACAAACTTTATGTAGTATAACTATCAAGTGAACTGTGTTATCGAACACCTGTGACCAAGCACCGCACTGTACACTCTCCACTACTCTGAAAGCATTCTGGTGTTGTAGAGCACATTGCAAAACTGCATCAATAAACTTATGAGATAATCTACGGTAAAGATATCAACCTAGGTCATGACTTTGCACACTAATTTGTATGCCTATCAGTCTTTCCTGTTTTTAAACAATCTGCCAGATTCATACTGTAACAAACATCCCATCTACATCAAGAAACACATTAACTTCTTACAGTTGAAAAACACCACCACGCTTCTGCACAACCTTAACTGCTATGGCCCGATTGCAGCCTTGCTAGCCACATCTACTATCCTCACACAAATATAGCCTCTGTGTGCCCACAATCCAGCACCCCATTAAAAAATATTACTGTATCAGCCCCATCCCACGATTATTATTCTTTCCTTGCCCTTGCATCAGATCAATTTTCTTGCATGATGGCTCAGATAACTCTGTTCTCTATTTGTTTTGCACAAGGCATCCTATTCTCACCAATTACCCTGGTTGGGTGGAGGACGACAAAAATGTGTGGAGGTAACCGCTATTTCCATAGCAACCGCTCCTCTAATAGCCTTACTTGAAAATGATTTAACGACATATATATGCAAACTTTGCATTCAGCTGTGTCCTCTCCGAAAATGCCATTGCCAATGATGCAATTCTGCAAACCATATAAGAGACTGTGCCTTCTTTACCCTTCTCAAACTTGTTATTGCATTAGTCTCAAATGACTTATTCGATAAACTGTTTTTATACATCTTTTCTTTGAGAAATCTCATAAGGAGTTTCAATGACGATGATCACTGTCTTCTCATTCTTCTAGATCTCTTGGCTATATTTAACATGATTGACCATGACAACACTTACGAACACACTGTTTACATGAATGAGCCTGGGTGACACTAACCAAAAGGGATCACCTCAATTCATATCAGTACGTTGGAGGCTGTGCAATTAAGTCCTTTAGATCCTTCTTCATATCAATTAATGTGCTAAGTCTTTGGGTTTCACTTTGGCTCCAGAATTATTCACACCCTACAAGGAGCCCCATGGTTCAATTCCGACTGAAGAGGAAATCTGAACTGATCAGTATGCTAATGATGAGACGCTCATCTGCTGCCAAAAATATTGACAGACACAAATTATTTCCTCATGCCCTGGAAAACTAGAAGGCTATTTCGTTTCTAAAATCAAAAGAACAGGGCAACCATACAAATGCTAGAGTACTTGTTTGAGAACTATCTTGTATAAAAGATTACAATTCATGGGTATCCGTTTACATTAGTTTTTTTATTTATACAAAGCATAGCTCCAATACAGTCAAAGTGATTTAGACAACAAAGCTCCGTAAAGAAACTGCTAGGAAGCTGTTTCTTAATGTATTTACATCAAGTATTGATTTTGAAATACTTTATGGTAAGAGATGATTTTTAAAAAGTGATTAAACATATATTAACCTCAACACACAGAATGAAGATATACACTATCACTCAACCTTTTGAGGACCCTTTGAAGAAACAATTTCAAACATGTATCAAATAAATAAACATTACCAAGAGTTCTAAGAAATACCAGAATTTGTGGAAAAATTCTAGAAAAAGTATTGAGAATGAGTTTGTATATTTTCTTTTTTGCAGATACATCTATTAGAGGCGAGTGCACGGGTCAGAAGAAAGTCATCAGTTGTTGTCATGAAAAGCATTCATTTATTTGCGGCTGGCCTCCCTTCGACCACTATTACATTAAAAATAAAAAGTAGGATCAAAATTGCTTTCTCCAGCGCATAGTATTATAAAAAACCTGCCCTGCTCCAGTCTGAAGCCTGGAAGCACGGAGAGAGACCAATGCATGGTGAAGCCAATTGACTCGACCTAAGAAACTCACAATGCCACTGGTAAACTGCTTCCCTGCTAAAGCACTGAATTGAGTATTGCAACGGAATGAGGTGCAGTAGCCATAGAGGAGTAAGTCCTGGCAGGAGCGTTGTCGGGACAAGCCAAAAGCAAGAGGTGTTGCGCAATGGTTGGAGAGTCGGTCTGCAGCTGCATTCTCAGAAACAAATCCGAAGGATGCAAGCAAAAATCAAGAGTAAGGTAAAATGTTGAGATGGACTTTTCGGATGGCACATGTGGAGTGGCAGAGGGAGGGGGCGGGGGAGGTGTAGGGCGGGGAGTTAGAGAATGGGGGATCCCGAAAAAAGCTACAG
Organism: Lissotriton helveticus; assembly: GCF_964261635.1. Taxonomy (NCBI): domain Eukaryota; kingdom Metazoa; phylum Chordata; class Amphibia; order Caudata; family Salamandridae; genus Lissotriton; species Lissotriton helveticus. The sequence goes on from NC_136062.1 coordinate 1,273,223, forward strand.
TTGATCTCAACTTACTTGGTTGGCCTTGAGAAATGCGTTTAGTCTGAGTGCCTTCTTTTATAACTTTATTTTTAATTTTCACAAATAAGAAAATGCACATTCGAAGGCAGTACGTTATGTCACTGTTTTCAGAAGGAATAGTGTTAAAATTGGGGGTCTCTAGTTGGCAGAGGTAGGTACCTTTGACCAAATAGGGAACCTTGCTTCTAGTCAGGTTAAGGGGGTACACTTCAAAAATAACCCCTGCTCACCCCCTTGGCAGCCTGGCATGAGCAGACAGGCTTATCTCAGAGGCAGTGTGTAAAGCATTTGTGAACACATACAGTAACACAGTGAAAACACTACAAATGGACACCATACCAGTTTAGAAAAATAAGTAATCTTTACTAGACTTAACATAAGACCACAAACGACAAAAATCCACAATACTGTACACAAAATAGACTTAAAGATGGAGAAGTAACTTAGTTCAAGTTGATGATAAACATGTTTCTCACAAAAGTACCTGGGATGCACAACACAAAACAAACAAAAGGTTCGCTGGGAGGGTGATGCGTCGGTTCCTTGCTTCAGGGGAGGTGATGCGTCGCTCCTGAATGCTTGCGCAGAGTAGGGGATGCATATTGTTCCTTAACAGAGAGGAGGGGATATGTTGATTCTCGTACTGTGTTCTGGTTACGATGCGGCAAGATGGCACCTCGATGCAATGACACAATCCGGTGCAATAAGATGGCACCCTTGATGCGATGCTACGACGTGAAGATGATGCGTGCACGCCCGACGGCCATGCGGCGAACTCTGTAACTTTAAAGCCGCAACAGGCCCTGTGACACGCTTCTCCGGTGATGCGACGGCAAACAGCTGCGACAAAGACACACTTCTCTGGTGATGCGGCGGCCTCTGTGGCGGCGACACGCTTGTTCTCGTTGAGTCGCGCTTCTAGTTCCCAGCAACACGCAGGCTTCTGCAGACAGAATTCCCAGCAAGGAAATTCAGAGTGGAGCTGGTGGTGAAGTCTTGTAGCCCTGAGACTTCAGCAGGAGGCAAGCACAAGTTCAAGCCCTTGGAGAAATATTCTGCAAGATGAAGAAAGTTCCCTAAAGGTTCCTTCTCCTTTCCTTGGAAATGAAGACACCACTGCAGGCCAACCCGGCAAACAGCACACTGGCAGGGCAATCCAAACTCCTGCAGCTTCCTTAGTTCTTCTCCTTGGCAAAGGTTTGTCTTGTTGTTCCAGAAGTAATCTTGAAGACTGGGGCCCCCATATTTATATTACTATTCTCTTTGTTCTCTGAAGGCAGAGGGTCCTGTCCTTGTCCAAACCCGTTCTGGGTGCATTCTACCAGTGCGCACCTTCTTCCTTAGTCAGTGTGGGCCAGGGTCATCACATCATTGGCACCATAGGAGGTGGAGCCAGCATTGCAGAAGGCAGGCACAGCCCTATTCAGGCCCAGGTTCTACTCCTCCCACCACTCCCAATGCAGATAGGTCTATTCTGCCTAGTGCAGATTCACCCGGTCTCCTGGAGCCCCCCAGCCCCCGTCACTCACAAAACCAGACATACAATTCACAAGCTAGCAGAGGCAGGCTGGATGGTTAGGCAAGAAAATACCTACTTTCTAAAAGTGGTATTTTCAAACAAAGAATGTAAAAACCAACTTCACTAAAATATATATTTTATCATTCTGAGTTCAGGCATACTAAACTCGAATTTCCACCATGTTCCCTGGGTCAGTTAGGATTATAAGATGTTATAATCAAACTGCCCATTCTGGCCTATGGGGAGAGGTAGCCTTGCAATAGTGAAAATCGAAATAGGGTGTAATTCACTATCAGGTCAAGCCACACACATCAGGGCATTACCTACCTTTTACATACAATGCACCCTGCCTTAGGGCCTATCTTAGGGTTGTCTGATATGTAGAAAAGGGAAGGTTTAGGGACTGGCAAGTGGGTGCACTTGCCAATTCGACATGGCAGTCACATACTGCACACAGGCTCTGCAATGGCAGGCCTGAGACACACTTTACAAGCTGCTTCTGTGGGTGGCACAACCAGTGCTGCAAGCCCACCAGCAGTATTTGATTTACAGGCCCTGGGAACACATGGTGCAATGTACTAGGGTCTGACAAGTAAATCAAATAAGCCAATCATGGAGTCACTAATCAATACATGGATTTACAATAGGGAGCACTTGCACTGTGGCACTGAATAGCAGTGGCACAGTGCCCAAAGCATCTAAACCAGCAAAACATATAAAAAACAGAGGAGGCAATCAGAGAAAAATGGAAGGGCGACTCACACCAGTGGTACCAGGTATAACAAATAGCAATACGGAAGTACAAAGTATATATCAGCTGGGTTACATGTTTTAGCTGGGGCGGTGGTATAGCAATGGAGAAAATATTATTGACAATCATTTATAAACAAAAAGAAAATTGGTCCGGTGCAAGTGTTTCCATCACAAGTCTCTTCGTCAGAGTAGGACATGTCACAGCATCTGATTCCTCATCATGTGGGGTATAAATAGACACCTTATTCCCTATAATGAAAACATTCTATTGTGGATTGTTGCCAACAGTCTCTCCATGGCATATTTAGACTATATGTCAGGACTAGGGCGGCTTGCGGTCTAGGGCCCGCCCCATCCTGTAGGCACATACGCCTGTTCCAGTGAGATCAACCCTTATGTGGTAAAAGTCATAGAGTAGCCCCTGGAGGATTGTGGTGGCGAAAATGTGTAATGATGCATGTTCTTTTGTCCTATTATGTTTGTTCTCTTTACTAACTTTTTTCCCACTTAGGATGCGTGAGATTTGGCATCTCACGCGAGTGGTAAGGTACCACTTTGTCATTTATTTGCATGCAATTTCTCTATGTTTTATACATCTAGAGGATCCTGCTGTCCTCTTCCAAATCGTTCTCCAGGTTTTCGCTATCTAGGTCCATCTCCTAGCTTGTAGTGGAAGCAATTTTAGTATGGGGGCCTAGTATATGTGTGCGTGTGTGTGTATGTGTATTAAATAGCGACGTAATAAATGAAGGTTAGAAAAGCATGTATAGAATCTTTTCCGCCACATCCTATCCCACACATACCATGTTCTCTACATTCCAGGGGAAAAAGAACCTGACTGCATGTACTCACCAGGGTACATGGTTTTAAAGTAAATAACAGCAGCATCAGGACCTCATCCAATGGCTATCCTACTTCGAGATAACTTTTTTTTTATAACAAACTTTATTGTTTTTTTTCATATATATGAAAAAAACATTATAGCATAATACATTTACCTTTATATTTACATCTCACGCGAGATGCGTGAGATTTGGCATCTCATGCGAGATGCGTGAGATTTGGCATGGGCGTGCCTACGATGACGTCAGCGGCAGCGCCCAGTTCCCCGTGCTGACTATTCAGCGTCTTTTGGTGAAGGAGGAAGAGAATCTTGGTGCTCCGATTCTCGGCGAGGTATACCCAGAATGGCCTTACCGAGATTACCCTTCAACATGTCTGCTTGCGAACAGTAGATGTTAATGCCCAAATATTTAAAGGTGTGTGGGGCTGTTGGTAACACGAGCCTCCCAAAATTATTACTGTCCGGATGTGATTGGTCTCAGAAAAAGAAAGCAAGTGATTTGGATTTGTTAATTGTAAAGCCTGATATGTTTCGAAGTCTGCATAAATATGTGGGATTGGGCCCAGTCCCTCCAATATGTCTGTCACATATATAATTAGGTCAAATGCCGACATCAGGTGTGTCGATGTACCAAAGAGTATACCGCATTGGGTAGCTTCAAGTCGCAGACGGAGGGCCAGTGGCTCCAGCGCCAAGACAAACAGTATTGGAGACAGAGGACAGCCCTGGCGTGTGCCCCTGTGGATACAGTATTCCCTTGATATAAGTTTCCCAGATCTAACTCTTGCGGTTGGGGCTGCGAATAATAACCACACCCATTTGATATATTCGGGGGGTAAACCAAAACATGCAAAGGCTTTAAACATCTACTCCCATGACAATGGGTCAAATGCCGGTCTCATGTCCAATGATATACAGCCGGCCTGTTGGTGTTGTGTAAGATGCGTTGACATAATCTGGGTTACTTGCATATGTTGAGTGACGTGCTCCTGGCCGGTGTAAATCAACATTGATCAATAGGATCAGTTTATTGAGGTATGGTTGGATTCTATTTACATGAATTTTGCTTAAGATTTTGTATTCAGTAGATAGCAGTGACAGAGGGTGATAACCCATCATGTCTGATAGATCTCTTCCTGGCTTGGGATATGATACTACCAGTGCTTGGACAGTGGTGCAGGTTCGGTATCCCATTCCAAGCGATTTATTATATACCTCTTCCAAATGTGACACTAATATTTCTGAGTATGTGTCAAAAAATTCTACCGGAAGTCCGTCTAGGCCTGCCTCTTTATTGCGTGAAAGCCAACCAATGACTAATTTCTGCCCTAGTGATGGGTCCTGCTAGAGTTGTGGGGCTTGTGGGTATGGTAGATTTGCAAGGAACTCGTCGATGTGGGACCCTTTGAATAGCGGTGGTTTACTGTACAACCTTTCGTAGTATGTACTAAAGGCTTTGTTAATGTCATACTGCGTGTTCGCAGTGCCTCCCCCAGGCAGATTAATGTGGCTATTGATGGTGGTGGGTGGTTCATTCCTTATTAGTTTTGATAAGAGAGTGCCCGATTTGTCCACGTCAGTGTGTGCCAGCTGGGTATAAGAGCTGTAATCAATGAGTCTAAGAGTTTCAAGCAATTCTGCATGCTGGATGCGTGCTTCCTGTAGGGGTGTCTGCTTCGTGGGATCATGCACTGCCTCATGCTCAAGCTTTGACATAGTGTCCTCAATGTCTTTCAGATTCCTGTGTGTCTCCTGCCTTGCACCCATAGTGCCGCTAATTGCTGTCCCCCTTATAACTGACTTCAGTGCATCCCACTCGACTAATATTGTGGAGGCAGTGTTTTTGTTTTCTGTAAAATAATTCTGGAGTGTTGTGGAGAGAATGCTACGGAAGACTGTGTCTTCTAGTAGCTGGTCTCAATGACCATTACGAATTATTATGTTTTTTGTGAACTGGGGCATTGAGTATATGATTCTCATGTTAGACTGTAAGGGATTGCACTAGCTCTCTCTCCTTTCTCTTTCTTTTTTTTTTTTTTTGCAGGTTAGCATTCGTTTTGCACAATTCCCACTTTTTTAATGTTACCTTTATACCATTCATGACTAAATCTCCTGTATTCTTTAAGTGCCGTGTTAATATGGACTAACAGGATTCTAGATTCTGTTTCTATTTAGTGTCGTGCTGATAAAGTTTTTGTCTGACTTTTTGAGATTTTAGAATCTTTTTTCCGGTGAGCTATTTTCAAAGAGTCTATCTTTCATTTTCATCACGTTGTTTACACAGAAATAAGCCCGTATTGGTCCGTTCAGCATCACGTGATGCACCGGTTTTATGTTCATGCACTCGTTTGTACTTCAGGATATGAGATACCGCAGCTCCGGTGAGTGCACTACTCCCCCTGTTTTACAGTGGTCTCCTTGACGGGTTTCTGGCGACGGTTTTGCTATATGCCTGTCTCTGTTTACCTTCGTAGAACCACTTTTCTCTGTACCGAGAATTAACCCACGCGCACCCCAGAACGGGGCTTCGCGTTCCTACGGGTAAGACTTGTGCTTCTTTGCTTCTTCTCTTGATACACATGACGTGTTTTTATGCACGCGGTGAGTGCATAGCTTTAACCATCACACTGCCATTTCAGGGTGGTGTGGACTCGCTTCCGGCTATATTTCGATTAAGATTTACACCACGTGTCTCTCTTGGTAAGAGCATGACTTTATATTGCTTACTGTTATTACTATCTGCCATTTGTGATTCTTCACAATACACGGTTGTTGCGATGATTATGATGTTGCGATGATTCTGATTGCACGTTTTTTCTACAGAGAGATCTCATTGTACTTTCACCTAGAATTTCTACCCGCTATAGGGGTAAGCAGATAATGGTTGGTTCTTTCTGTGTTGTTGCTTCGATTTTATTGTGCACGTATGTTAGTAAGGACGTTTTTAATTTTTTATTTCACATCTCCCATGAGCACATCTCTTCTCTGGTGGCGTTGCATTTAGAATTTCCATAGTGTAAACCCTGAGTATTTTTAAACCATTAACATAATGATGTTAACATTACCTATGGTTCCGTTTTTTGATATTGATATTGTTATGTGTTGTAGATCCGGACTGAACTCTGCGAAGTACTTTCTCCATTGTTTTTACTACTATGATTTCATGTTATAAATTCATCCCCTGAAGAAGAGTTCAAGGTAAACCCGAAATGCATTGGGAACTGCTGATTTTCATTTAAAACATTAGACTATATTCAACAGATTATGATGTTTTGTGTTCTCAGATTGTTAAAACCCTTGGTTTAGATACAGCATCAGACTTTGGTTGATACTATATTTTCATCAGTAAGCTTGATTTCTAATGAATGTAACTTTGATTTCTCATGAATGAAAACTTTGAAACACGAATATTGAATTGTTTTTCTTTAGAATATTTTTTGAATATAACAGTTTAAAATTGTAAAGGCTTATTCAGCCTACAGCTGTGCTACATGCAGTCTAAGGTTGTCCTTGAACTTCATTCGTTTTGTTCATACCTTTGAGGGATGTGGGCTTCTTCCCTCATCACATGTAGGCGTGCTAAAATTCCGTCACAAAACATACTTTTTCACATTAATCTTGATTACATTTACACATACTTAAGGTGTGCAGACCCTCCCTCTATTAATTTTTAGTACCCTTTCAAGCCCAACCTTGGATCAGCACCCACTGACAACATGTCCTGGCAAGATATATCCAATCTCACAACCAACCAAGCCGAGACGAAAGAATACTCAAAAGAAGATGCTGAAACTATTTATGGTCTAGTAAAAGAAGTAAGAGAATTTAGTTCATCATCCGGAACCACAACACAGCAACTCAAACAGTTGGAGTACATGATGCGTAAAGAAGTGAATCAACGCTTACATGCTACCACACTTATCGAATATCACAAGGTAAAAAGGATTCCCCGAGGCTTAAGGATTGCGTTACGTCCGATGCTCTTCAAATTCGATAAAACTTTCATGGCGCGGTGGTACGCGATCCTCAATAAATGCTCGTTAGATCCGATTCTTTTAATCATTGAGGAGATATCGACAGTATTAAGGGAACTGACGTATGACATAAACAAACTTAAGGACCATATTGCACAACGGATGGAACAAGAAGACTGGAATAAAGTATTGGAGATCATTAACAAAAACCTCGAGACCCACGCTCGAGAAGTACATGAACGTAAAATCAGAAAATTCCGAAGGGACACCATCAATTATAAGTTGGACGAGGTATACTCATGGGCCGAGGCCTATGCACAGAAGAGGGTGTTTAGAAAACCTGGTGCTACCTAATCGGAGGAAAGCATAGTCACTGATCAAGACCTTTCATTACAAAGACCAAGTGTAAACATCATCACGCAACAATCCAGTGGAGTCACTGAAGAGACAGCTACTACATCATCCATTAAACCGCATTTTTTAGTGGAAGGCCCTTGCTCCAAAACTCCACCAGACAAAAGCATTGTAGCTTCAAACGACAGACCCGGAGGGGAAAAACCAAAGAAACCAACAGAAACCGGCAGACCCCAGAGGAATTTAAAGAAATGAAATCTCTAGTGATGAACATTTCTAAGAGGATATTAAGTATTGAGGAGGAACAGATTCTTAACAAGGGAATTTCGTTTGTTCCAATGTGCATATCAAACACCCTAGAAACTGAAGTTGCTTTTTTTAAGTTTATGCGGAAGCTACGTCTCAGATGGTTCTTTTCTATTAACACCACACCGGATGTACAAACTGAGTCGCCACAGAGATTTGAGCCTAAAAGCAAATTGTTATCACCTATCTCTCACAAAACACTAGATACTTTTGAAACTTTGGTTAAAAAAGATTTGGAATGTATAAGGTATGTCCCGGCACAACACTCAAATTTGTCTAAGAAAGAACAACGTATTCTTAACAAACTTCAACAGGATCAATCCATCACATTCCAACCAGCGGACAAGGGAGGTGCCCTGGCAATTCTTGATACTGAATTCTACAATAAAATTGTTCATGACCATGTACATAATGAAGACACTTATATCCTGATGGAACAGGATCCCACCAAAGAATTTCAAGTCACGTTAGGTGAGATATTTCAAAAAGGAGTGGAGGAGGGTGTGATCAATGAGAACACCAGGACATTTTTGATGAATCCTACTCCGAAGGTTCCTGAAATATACATGCTACCGAAAATACCAAAAACAAATCATTGCTGCCATTTCGTTTTGTCCCATCGTGGCAGGATGTGGATCGATTCACGAATCATTAGGTTACTTTCTGGATTTCCATCTTCAACCGCTGGTACAGTCATGGGTAACTTATGTCAAAGATTCCACAGACTGTCTACTCAAGCTGGAGTCAGTTAAATACCTGTTTCACGAGGACATTCTTCTTTGCATGATTGATGTGGTAGCTTTATATACCTCGATAGCCCACAATAAAGGATTGGAGGCAGTTGAATGGAGGCTCTTACAATCTGACATAGCCATAGAAAAAATATCTTCTTTTCTGGAGTTGCTGCACTTTGCGCTGTACCACAGCTATTTCACCTGGCAAAGTAACTTTTATGTGCAAAGAACTGGAACATCAATGGGTTTTCCTGGAGCCCCCTCGTATGTAAACACATTTATGGCGCACTTTGAAGACCGATTCATACTGAGCAACCCATTGTGGCAAGAACATGCAGCACTATTCATACGATATATTGATGACATACTTATGATTTGGAGGGGATCCAGAATGTTGCTAGAAGAAAGCATCTCAGAACTCAACAACTGTAATCCTAAGATACAATTCACACATACAATAGACACAGACAAAATTCATTTTCTTGACATTGAGATAAAAAAAACTACTTCCGGTTTAGAAACAGCGGTGTATAAGAAACCGACGGACGTAAATAATGCTCTGCATTTCTCCAGTGCACACCCACACTCCCTCAAAAAACATCTTTCAATTTCCCAACTTATGAGAATAAAAAGAATCACTTCAGACGAGGCCACATGTCATGAACTGATAAACCAGCAAATAATTAAATACAAAGAGAGAGGTCATCCTGATGCTACGTTAATGGAAGCGGAGCGCATTGTTTCCCAGAAACCACGTGAAGATCTTTTGAAACAGACAAGTAAAACATCTATGAAGCGTGAAGTGTTTGTTCTGAAACACTCTGCACAAGCACCAAAGATCAAGTCCATAATACGGAATCACTGGGAATTAATTGAAAATGAACCCGAATTCAAATACATTTTCCATGGTTCTCCTCTGTTTGCACATACTAGATCGCATAACCTATGAGAACTTTTAAAACCTTCAAAAAGAGATCAAAAAGTCACCCATAGAGGCATGAAATGTTTTTATAACTGTGGTAATGTTATAACAGGAAATAAGTTTACACATCCACACACCGGTCAACCGATTAATCTTAATCATACAGCAGACTGCACAACAGAGGGGGTGATCTACGCAATCAAGTGCCCCTGCAGGCTTGTATACGTATGGAGGACCAGTCGAAAGATAAAAACACACATTGTGGAACATAAAATTGGAATTCGCAATAAAAACTTGATTTCATCTTTGGCGACACACTAGGTAGAAGCTTCACATACTATACCACAACTACGTTACACTATCCTTGAACGCATTAACATTACTCCAGGTCTGGAAATTAATACTGCACTGGCACGTAGGGAAAAATACTGGATAAAACACCTTGGAACCATAACCCCAGGTGGTCTCAATGACCATTACAAATTATTATGTTTTTTGTGAACTGGGGCATTGAGTATATGATTCTCATATTAGACTAAGGGATTGCACTAGCTCTCTCTCCTTTCTCTTTTTATTTTTATTATTTTTTTGCAGGTTAACATTCGTTTTGCACAATTCCCACTTTACTTTTTTAATGTTACCTTGATACCATTCATGACTAAATCTCCTGTATTCTTTAGGTGCCATATTAATATGGACTAACAGGATTCTGGATTCTGTTTCTATTTAGTGTCGTGCTGATAACGTTTTTGTCTGACTTTTTGAGACTTTAGAACAGGGGTCTTCAAACTATGGGGCACGACCCCCAGGGGGGCCGTGGAGCGATGCAAAGGGGGTCGCGCATTCCCACTGACACTTCTGCTCAGGCCCAAGGGCTTCAGCCCCCTCTTCCCCCGCCTTGTGTCTCAACCCAGGCTGCTGCAGTGTAACTCGAGCTGCTGGGGCCTCAGCTGGGCAATGTCTGGAGTCTTATCTCCAGCACACCCATCAGAGTTTTTCACAGGTCTTTAAAGGCTATTTACATATTTACATTCCTTTGTAAACTGGTTACAGAGGCGTAGTGTTTTTTCCTGATTCCAGTACCCCCTGGGTCCTACTCTGCCTATTCCTTACATTTGTGTTTCACATTTACTGCTGTAGTGTGAGAATGCATTTCATGAAAAGGAATATAAAGTAGGGTTGCCAAAAGTAAAATGCCTGTGTGTGTTGTTTAAAGAGCCTGCAGAGACCTCCTCTTGACACTAAATAGATTTATAAATAAAAAAGTATGTATTCATTCATTATGTGACTTTTCTGTCTTTGTTCTCTTTAATTATCAGTCATGGACATTCAGGCCACCCTAGAACACAATTAAAAGTGTTTTCTATTTATATTTGCTGTTCGAAGTATGCACATATAAGTGATTAAAATACAGCTTTAGGTGTCTGCTTATTTTTGTTCCAACTGGGCCATCAAAATAATCTGCTGGCAACCCTATCCATAGGACTAGAAGTTTGTTGCAGCATCAGCACATTATTTATTTCCTCCACCCTCGATCCCCGATTAAAGCCATAATAGCAATAGTTTAACTTAGATCTTAAACCCTATGCCACCGTCAATAACATGCTGAGTTACTTCAAGTGTCTGGGAATTCACCCTGCATTCAGACAACTCACTCCTCATTCTCGCCATTCACTTTCACGCTCACCCTGCACTCATAGCGATCACAATGCACTCACACTGATCACCATGCACTCACACCATTCACCTGCTCACCCTGCACTCTCAGTGATTACTCGGCACTCACAATGCACTTGCGCTGTTCATCCTATACCTCACCCTGCAGTCACACAAGCACACTACTCATTCTGCACTCAAGTGACACTTCACTCACCTGTCTCCCTCACTGCTGAATATATAACTCACTCAAACAAGCCCAACAGTAATCATACATTCATTCGTCTTATTCTAAGCTTGCACCCGCACCCAAATTCGTACGGCCGCCTTACTCACCCTGCAGTCACTCCTCTCACCCTACTCTCACACTCTTGCATCGCTCACCGTGCACTCACATGGGCACTCTTGTCACCCACACAGTGCAGAGGGTTAATGTGTCTGCTACAAAGAATATGTACCATGCAGATCACAGAAATGAGTGTGAGTAAACTATGAGTAGCGCTACAAAAAATTGAATGTTTGTCAGAAAGGTGCTATAGAGAGATGAGGTGCATTGTTGGTGAGTGGTAGTGAGGGAATTTATAGAGAAGGAGGAAAAGGGGGTGGGGCACCAAAAAATACTTTTGGACCATGTGCAACCAGTGTGGGGGCCAGCCCTGGCTGGGAGTGTTAGCCCCTTCCCCCTCCCCGCCCTCCTCATCCCCCCAAGACGTTCTGGCCTAGTGGCTTCCTTGCTTCTGCAGATTATTAATATTTACATTTGTAGTGTGCTACTGTTACCAAAAGATGTCCTGGGAATAACCATTTGCTGCCTGAAGGCAAATGAGAAACACACAGAAGGAAAAGGAGAACCAGCCAAATGGGGTAACCTAGAGAGCATAGAGAAAGGTTTTTATATCTTCCTAAAGGACAATAGATTCTTGGTGGAGTGAAGCAAAGGAGGGTGCAAGTCCCATAACTGCGCGGCCTGCGCCAAAACTGTAAAACAGCCAACTCATGCCTTCTTGAATTAGGGAACAATAAGCAGAGTGGCACAGCCTGAGAGGAGCATACAGGTCCGACCTGTATGCTTGGTGATGAGATGATGAGAGAGGACAGCAAGGGAGTGAGAGAATTTGATTGAAGAGGTGAGGAGGAGAAATGTAAATTGCAGAAGAGAAGTGTGGACACACAAGAAGTAAGTGTGAGCCAAAGGTGAGGGCTTCTGTTAGAACAAAGGGGAGATGTGAAAGATGAATGGGGGCACTGGAGAGGTGTAAGATACAAATAGACAAAAAGTTGAATGGAGAGATGAGGTGAATGAGAAGTGCTGAAGGGCACGGGAAGTGGCGGGCCAGAGAGGCCATGAGATAAATGTGAGAGACTGTTAGAGATAAGGGCAGTGAAAAGAAAGAATGGCAAGAGGTGATCAAAGGTGAAGTGAGAGGTTGAATGGGGAGAGTTCACAAGTTGTAAAAAGGGGTGAAAGAAAATGGCCTGCAAATTGAGAGAGGGATCCGGGGTTGGGAGAGGAGAGAGGGATGGAAGGGAGGGGGTGAGAGGAAAGCGGCAAGGGTAAATTGCTTAACTCAGCACAAGACGGCCAGGGTTTTAAGGGACCCCTGCTGCTCCCGGCCAGGGCCAGGTGAGCTTCTAATGTGGCAGCACGTATTCCTGCGGAGTGGAAGGCCCTTCACCAAGGTTGACTAGAAATCTTTCTGACGTTATTTGTTGTATTTTGGATATAAACAAGTACTGTTACTGTGTGTAATAAAGTAATTTCAAAATAATGAAGCAATGCTAATCCAAAATACGCTGCCTCACATAACAACATTTACATTTTCTTCACACACAATTTAGTCAAGCCTGTCGCTTAATTTGGTCCTCAACTGCCTCATAATTCCAGTAGCCCTGCCTACAGGTTTAGAAATTTTTGTCAGGGGGGGGGGGGTCCTTATACCTCAACATGTTGACAGGGTGTCTCGGAATCCAAAATTATTAAGACCTCCGCTTTAGTATCTTTTTTCCGGTGAGCTATTTTCGAAGAGTCTATCTTTCATTTTCATCATGTTGTTTACACAGAAATAAGCCCGTATTGGTCCGTTCAGCATCACGTGATGCACCGGTTTCATGTTTGTGTACTTCAGGATACGAGATACCGCAGCTCCGGTGAGTGCACTACTCCCCCTGTTTTATAGTGGTCTCCTTGACGGGTTTCTGGCGACGGTTTTGCTATATGCCTGTCTCTGTTTACCTTCGTAGAACCACTTTTCTCTGTACCGAGAATAACCCATGCGCACCTCAGAACGGGACTTCGCGTTCCTACGGGTAAGACTTGTGCTCCTTTGCTTCTTCTCTTGATACACATGACGTGTTTTTATGCACGCGGTGAGTGCATAGCTTTAACCATCACACTGCCATTTCAGGGTGGTGTGGACTAGCTTCCGGGTATATTTCGATTAAGATTTACAAGGTACACCACGTGTCTCTCTTGGTAAGAGCATGACTTTATATTGCTTACTGTTATTACTCTCTGCCATTTGTGATTCTTCACACTACACGGTTGTTGCGATGATTCTGATTGCACGTTTTTTCTACAGAGAGATCTCATTGTACTTTCACCTAGAATTTCTACCCGCTACAGGGATAAGCAGATAATGGTTGGATCTTTCTGTGTTGTTGCTACGATTTTATTGATTCAGAAAAGGGGGCTCCATCAGGATTCAAGCAAGCCGGGCCGAAGAGGCTGAAATGCCAGAAACCGGTCCCCGGTAGCTTGTCTCCTTTCTGGTGAAGAATTGGCTTGGTAGTTTGGTCTGCCCTGTTCCCATGATGCACTGGGCCAGGGACAGACTAATTTGCATATAGCCAGGTTCTGAGCTGGGATGGGGCAGTGAGATAAATAACGGTGATGGATCAAGCCCTGATCTTTGGACTGGGTAAGAGTGGTCTGCTTAATTCAGACACTCTGTTCATCACCACCCCCTTTTCTGTATCGTTTTTGGCCACTATAGGTGTGGCAGGGTATACTCAGACATGAGTCCCTTTCTCACTGCTCCATCAGGATTCAAGCAAGCCGGGCCGAAGAGGCTGAAATGCCAGAAACCGGTCCCCGGTAGCTTGTCTCCTTTCTGGTGAAGAATTGGCTTGGTAGTTTGGTCTGCCCTGTTCCCATGATGCACTGGGCCAGGGACAGACTAATTTGCATATAGACAGGTTCTGAGCTGGGATGGGGCAGTGAGATAAATAACGGTGATGGATCAAGCCCTGATCTTTGGACTGGGTAAGAGTGGTCTGCTTAATTCAGACACTCTGTTCATCACCACCCCCTTTTCTGTATCGTTTTTGGCCACTATAGGTGTGGCAGGGTATACTCAGACATGAGTCCCTTTCTCACTGCTCCATCAGGATTCAAGCAAGCCGGGCCGAAGAGGCTGAAATGCCAGAAACCGGTCCCCGGTAGCTTGTCTCCTTTCTGGTGAAGAATTGGCTTGGTAGTTTGGTCTGCCCTGTTCCCATGATGCACTGGGCCAGGGACAGACTAATTTGCATATAGCCAGGTTCTGAGCTGGGATGGGGCAGTGAGATAAATAACGGTGATGGATCAAGCCCTGATCTTTGGACTGGGTAAGAGTGGTCTGCTTAATTCAGACACTCTGTTCATCACCACCCCCTTTTCTGTATCGTTTTTGGCCACTATAGGTGTGGCAGGGTATACTCAGACATGAGTCCCTTTCTCACTGCTCCATCAGGATTCAAGCAAGCCGGGCCGAAGAGGCTGAAATGCCAGAAACCGGTCCCCGGTAGCTTGTCTCCTTTCTGGTGAAGAATTGGCTTGGTAGTTTGGTCTGCCCTGTTCCCATGATGCACTGGGCCAGGGACAGACTAATTTGCATATAGCCAGGTTCTGAGCTGGGATGGGGCAGTGAGATAAATAACGGTGATGGATCAAGCCCTGATCTTTGGACTGGGTAAGAGTGGTCTGCTTAATTCAGACACTCTGTTCATCACCACCCCCTTTTCTGTATCGTTTTTGGCCACTATAGGTGTGGCAGGGTATACTCAGACATGAGTCCCTTTCTCACTGCTCCATCAGGATTCAAGCAAGCCGGGCCGAAGAGGCTGAAATGCCAGAAACCGGTCCCCGGTAGCTTGTCTCCTTTCTGGTGAAGAATTGGCTTGGTAGTTTGGTCTGCCCTGTTCCCATGATGCACTGGGCCAGGGACAGACTAATTTGCATATAGCCAGGTTCTGAGCTGGGATGGGGCAGTGAGATAAATAACGGTGATGGATCAAGCCCTGATCTTTGGACTGGGTAAGAGTGGTCTGCTTAATTCAGACACTCTGTTCATCACCACCCCCTTTTCTGTATCGTTTTTGGCCACTATAGGTGTGGCAGGGTATACTCAGACATGAGTCCCTTTCTCACTGCTCCATCAGGATTCAAGCAAGCCGGGCCGAAGAGGCTGAAATGCCAGAAACCGGTCCCCGGTAGCTTGTCTCCTTTCTGGTGAAGAATTGGCTTGGTAGTTTGGTCTGCCCTGTTCCCGTGATGCACTGGGCCAGGGACAGACTAATTTGCATATAGCCAGGTTCTGAGCTGGGATGGGGCAGTGAGATAAATAACGGTGATGGATCACGCCCTGATCTTTGGACTGGGTAAGAGTGGTCTGCTTAATTCAGACACTCTGTTCATCACCACCCCCTTTTCTGTAACGATTTTATTGTGCACATATGTTAGTAAGCACGTTTTTCATTTTTCATTTCACATCTCCCATGAGCACATCTCTTCTCTGGTGGCGTTGCATCTAGAATTTCCATAGTGCAAACCCTGAGTATTTTTTAACCATTAACATAATGATGTTAAGATTACGTATGGTTCTGTTTTTTTATATTGATATTGTTCTGTGTTGTACATTCGGACTGAACTCTGTGAAGAACTTTCTCCATTGTTTTTACTACAATGGTTTCATGTTATAAATTCATCCCCTGAAGAAGGGTTCAAGGTGAATCCGAAATGCATTGGGAACTGCAGATTTTCATTTAAAACATTAGACTATATTCAACAGATTATGATGTTTTGTGTTCTCAGATTGTTAAAACCCGTGGTTTAGATACAGCATCAGACTTTGGTTGATATGATATTTTCATCAGTAAGCTTGATTTCTCATGAAGGTAACTTTGATTTCTCATGAATGAAAACTTTGAAACACGAATATTGAATTTGTTTTTTACTTTAGAATACTTTTTAATATAACAGTTTAAAATTGTAAAGGCTTATTCAGCCTACAGCTGTGCTACATGCAGTCTAAGGTTGTCCTTGGACTTCATTCGTTTTGTTCAACCTTTGAGGGACGTAGGCTTCTTCCTTCATCACATGTAGGCACGCTAAAATTCCGTTACGAAACATACTTTTACACATACTTAAGGTGTGCAGACCCTCCCTCTATTAATTTCTAGTAGCTGGGGCCATAACTTCCACGTGGGGACTGGAGTGGGTACTCTACCTCAAGTAAAGACAGTCTCAAAGGGATTATGGTCTTTGCCAGGTAAGTGGTGCTTGTGACTTGGTCTGCTATGTAATTGGAACATAAAAGTCTATCTATTCTGGTATATAATTGATGTACCGGGGAGAAGAAAGAGTATTCTTTGTTTAGTGGGTTTTTAAGCCTCCATGTGTCACATAGGGACCAGCCCTCTACCCAATTACGTAGTGCTTCTGCCTGCTTGCTGGCCATTGTGCCTCTCAGGGGGGGATGCGATCGGTCCAGAGTGATATCCATAACCGCATTACAGTCTACCCCCACTATCCATTGGTAAGCCTCCCATCCCGCCAGAATTGAGTTCAGCCCTATAAACAAATTGTGTTGGTCGAAATTTGGAGCATATATGTTCGCCATGATGACCGGTACTCCATACAATGTGCCACATAGGAAGATATATCTGCCCTGTGTGTCCACCCTTTTTTCCAGTATAACAAATCGTCACCCCCCTGGTCGAAGCCAAATAATTTGTGAAGACTACCTGTCCCTTCCATTTCTTACACATCTTTGCGGCTTCAACTTCAGGTGCGATTCCTGAAGAAAGACCACATGTGCCCCCCGACGCAGCAGGTGTGCATGTACCCTATGTCTTTTGTACACTCAGCCCAGCCCACGAACGTTCCATGCAACAAAAGTATACGTGGCTAGCTTGTGCATTATCAGTTAACTGTACCGGAATTGTTCTGGGTAAAGGACCGTGACTCCCTATGAGACATAGCAATTGCATTGAGCCAGAGCCCTCGAACCCCCAAACTAAACTTATTCACAGGTCTCGCCTATAAACGAATCCATGCCAAACCAAACAAAACACACATTGAACTGTTAGGTAACAAACTGTAGCAGTCGTAAAGTAGGGACCGGTAGCCATAGGCGTCATTTAAAAGGACTAACAATCAGGAGCTCCTCCGAGCCCGAGCAGATAATGTACAACATTTCATATGCCATTAAAATCTGTAAAGAACCAGGGCAAAAGGATATGTGTGTCCTGGGGTATTCGTGCCATCATCACACCCCTCCACGGCACTTCCTAGTATTGAAAAGATTATGACATGTCTCTAGTCCAAGTAAATCATCTGCTGTTTGAGGTGTCACAGTAGGGAAGAGTGTTAAACTGTTCTATGAATCTGAGCGTACTGTACTACGTTCTGAGGATTCCGAATCTCGGCGGGAGGATTTGTCTCTGAAAGTGTTCGCAGCCGCCAGGGCCATCTCTCTGTCTTTCTGGACCTGCTCCTGTGAGGGGCCGGAAATGTCGCTGCACCTGTGACTCCAGCTACCCGTTGCTGATGCCGGCCTCGTGCACCCCCAGGGCTGCATGGTGGTTTCTGGAGAGACTGACCAGATGGCTGCATGGGGTCCATGACTTCAATCCACTCCTCCACATCCTCCGGGCTTTCGAAGAAGTATGTCTTTTGATCATAGATTATCTTCAAACGTGCAGCGCATATTTGAGATTCATGGTGCGCAACTTCTTCTTTACCGCCTGATAAGAAGATCGGTGATGCTGTAAAATTAAAGTATAGTCAGGATTTAATTATACCTGACAGTTCTCAAATTGGATCTGCGGTTTCTCTCGTGCTTTCTGGAGCAGCACATCATGGTCCCTGTAATTGAGGATTCTTACTATCAAGGGTCTCGACATTGCACCCACCCTCGGTTTTCCTGTAGGGATGTGGTGTGCCCTCTCAAAGCAGAAGAAGTCCGAGAGGCCCTCGGGGGCCACATGTCTACGGAACCATTGTTCCTTGTAGGTTGCCGCCTCCGTCCCCTCGCTTCGTTCCGGGAAATCCCAATGATGCAGCATCCTCCACCCTGTCCATCCGTCCTGTGACTTGCTTTTGGAGTGCCTGGAGCTGTTTTGTGTCTTCTTTGTCTTATGGCACTAGATCATCTAGAATGGAGCTATGATCCTTCAGCGGGGTGGCTAATTTGTCAAGGTCCGCCTTAAGTAGGGTAAAACCAGTGGTGAGACTGCCTATTTGCTGCACTATGGCTTTCCTGGATTCCCGGAACTCACTAAGTATCAAGTCCAACTTGTCTTGGGCTCCCGTTTCACCCATGGGTGGAACTGTATTAGGTAATTGCATACTCGTATTGGGGTCCCTATCATCTAAGTCCTGAGGATTCGCAGCGGCTGCCTCCTGCGGTTTTCCCTGTGGGCGGCCCACCTCCCTCTGTCTTTCGCACCGGTCACCTCTCTAGTGCCTAGGAGCGTGCAATGTCCAATGTGTTCAGTATTAGGAGAAATGTCTCTTTGGCTCCAGTGTACAGTGTGTGCATTCCCTACTGCGCAATTGAAGCGAGCCGGTGATCAATTAGTGGGGAGACAAGGACTATCCAGCAGCCCTCAGATTCGATAGATTCAGTGTCTCAATTCTGGGCATTCACGTGACTACAGGAGTGTGGCGTGCTCCATGTGAGTCCACTGCAAATCCTTCTCTCTAAGTTGCACCGTTAGTGATGTGATGGAATCTTGAGGCCCCCCCAAAAGTTCAGGCCCTGGATCGTACAGCCAATAACTAAGTGCATAATACTTCCTGCAGAATGTGCATGAAATAGTTGTATTTCCCGCAGAGATCTGTGTGCAATGGAGCAAGTGTTCAGTCAGCACCGCTGCTGGCCGTTGGCGAGGCGCTGTCAATACTGAAGGTCCAGCTGCACCTCAGGGTCCCAGCCGCTGCAGAATTTCATTTAAGGTACCCCCAACTATGTCTTGAGGGGGATGGGGGAAGAACGTAGAACAATAAACATGCCCTCCAATGCCGGACCACTGTGTCCCACACAGCCGATCCCGCGCGTGAAGCCACGCGCCACCCCATCACAGAATATGGCTGGTGGGGGCAATCAGCACATGCTCCACTCCTCCGTCGCTCCAGCTCTCATCGTGTCTCAGGAGAGGGGAGGAAACAAGAAGATGCACACTCCCAGCGGGTGGGGCCGAAGAAATGGAACGAGTACTCCAGAGGCAGTCGGCTCAATCCCCAATTTATGGCCTTCGTGCAATAGTCAGGGCAGCCGAGGGTTCCAGCAAATCAAATCAGGCGGGCACCTAGGGATGGAGGGGGCCCCCAAAACAGGCCCCTGGTCGCTCACACAAAGGGGGGGCCCCACTCACCCATCGTCTCCGTGCAGCGCAGCCCGGATCAGGCCTACCTTCGGGCAGCTCCACCCTCCGACTATGCAGCTCCAGCCACACCCGGAATCACTCGGAGGCCGTGTCACCACCGCACCAGTCCCGAGCCCCCGGCTGCAGTTCTGGCCCCGCGCCTCACACACCTACTGGCTAAATGTCTGTTCCGGTCATGGATCAGGTGATCTGTACAAGCCGGGCGTGGCCACGGATCTCCGCTCTGGGAACACCTCGTCCGGCGGCGTCAGTCGGCCTCCTCCCGGCCAGCAGTCTCCTCACAGGCTACCGCCCACACTTCACGTCTTGAGGGTGCAGTTCTGGCACCAGGATGCTGCTTGCCGAGAGACAGCAATTATTCAAGGAAACTGCGCTCGGG